>NW_025763675.1:0-600000 GCF_020744475.1 Fusarium redolens | reverse complement strand
GCTTGGCTTGGCGGCGTGCCATGTGAGTGAGGGGCAAGAAAAGACACACAAACGAAAAGTGAGAGCATGTTCATGATAGGTCCTTATTACTTCATGGTTTCTTCTCCAGTATAGATAATATAGCTGTAAACCATCACAGCTTGTGTCGCTTCGCCCCGCTCGCAAGCTTTGCAAACTCCTCCTGAGGAACACCCGTCATAAACCTCTCCAACCCAGCAAAGACCTCATGGACATTCTGTGTATGCAGAATATCCAGCTCAGGCTTCCTGATCAGCTTCTTGATTCCAATCAAGCTGTCTCCAATGAGATGGTCTCCCAGTCTCTCGTCAACCTCATGCAACACTCTAGCCCTGAACTTGACATCATCGCCCTCGTCAAATATGGCATTAACAAATCCACAGCGTTCAAGGTCCTGAGATCCAATGCGGCGACTCATGAGCAATGCTTCGTTCGCTCGTGCAGGTCCGAGACGTAGTGCCAGTGCTCGTGATGCACCGCCCTCAGCGACAAGACCAATGGATGAGAAAGGTGTGAGGAGGAAAGTTGACGGCGCGCAGTAAATGAAATCAGCAAATGCAATGAGTGCAGCTGTAAGGCCTACGACAGGGCCGTTGAGACCAACGACGAGGACCTTGGGATGAGTTGCAAAGGCATGAGTAATGTTCAAGTTTTGAGCGACAAAGCCCTGTAAGACTTGCTTATGGACTGCTTTTCCGTCTCCAGCTAACTCTCGAGATACTCCCACGTCAGCTCCTCTGCGAACGGTCAGCTATGTCCATACTTAATATTGGTTGTCCAGCATTTCGGAGACACAATAAACTATGTGGATGGATAGGATCTATATGGGGTTCTCACGCTGAAAAGTATCGACCCTTTGCCAAAATCACTGTGATGAAAACCTCGTCATGAGTAGCAATCTCTCGCATCTTCTGAGCGAGGTCATAGTATTGTGCTGCGTTGAAGGCGTTGAGCTTTCGTTCATTACAAATAGTCAAAACGGCTACACGGCCACGATACTCGAGTTGAAGAGTAGATTCTTCCGCCATATTGGAATAGGTAGTATAAAGGATAAGATGGAGGATATTTGAAACGAGAAGATCAGATGAATGGAGGAGAAGAGACTCGTATGTTGAATGATAAAGAGGATAACCAGAAGAAGTTGACTTCTTATTCTCCCCAACCTAGGGTAATTTACTTACATGGGTGTTGATGATTACCCCGGATCTTGTCTCCCCACTCGGTTGGCGTACCGAGATGCCTCGGCATGGGAGGCGGAGATGTTGCCAGAGCCAAGTCTGCAGGGAGATCGATCACTATAGAACCACTATTTGGTTGATTGTTGACCGTGCATGGGATGATGAATAGATTGATACCCGAGTTGCATGATGCTGGAGTTATTGTACAGAATTTATTAAGCTCTAAACATAGGTACGTTATATTAGTTGTGTGCAACTGAAGTGAACTAAGAGCATCTTGTTGAAATATCAAGGACCAATCACGAACCAACCACGAGGGTCTCGATTAAAGAAGTATATATAATGTGTATGAATAATTCGAGCTACTATCTTGGTAGGCATTGAATTACTGAAGCCCAGGGTACATTGCCATCCCCGGTCCATCCGCAAAACTCCTTTGCCGAAAGATTCAGCATGCAATTTCTTTTCAATCATCACAATAATCACCCGCTCACACCGTCACCTTAAACATTCTTCCTCACAATGACTGACGCCTCATGAACGCGATTCTTATCGGCGTTTCGGGGCAAATTGCCTCTGCTTGGGGAAGTTCAAAGGCAGCGTTAGACGGGCTACGCTAACCGTTTGTTTCGTATCCTTGTTTGTAACGTGCTTCACACGACCGCCAATCTCCTGGAAATAGGCATTCATGGTCTTCTGGTCGATCTTCAGGTCGTCACGTAGGTTCTGTGTGTCAACTTCGAAGTTGTCGATGATGCTTGCGAAAACACAGCAATGTGTTATCAGCAGATCAACGTGGAACTTGCGCATCTCGCCACGGTCGGAAAACTTGCGGCGAATGCTCTCAATCACAGCCTCGGGTGCAGGAGCAAGAAACTCCCTAAGCTTCTCTCGAGGTGCGATAGTTCGGGTGCCACGGACCTTGCCAGGCTTGCTGTGGAGGTAGAAAAGCAGCACGAAGAAGAAGTAACGTAGTACACGCAGTCGATCCACGGCCTCCTCGTTGCCTGCCACACGGTTCACCCGAGCGGCAACAAAGCGTGACGGCACCTGAATGCTCTCCTTGTGTTGCACCTTCTCTTGCCATTCTCGAACGGGGACCAGCTTAAGGATGTCGGCTCCGATGATCTTCTTGGGATCGTAAACGTCTTGGATCTCGGTCGCTTCCATGTTGGCAATGGGCACAGGCTTGGCGGCATCTACAACCGCTTGTAACTCCTCTCTCGATGACATGGTCGATGTGACTTCTCCGACAGAGTTGAGCATAGCACGTGCTGCTGCGTCAATCTTGGCAGGCTCTTCCCCAGCCTTCTTTTGTGGTGCGATAGCGTTCAAGACGTTCTCTTGGATCGCCTTCTTGGCCTTCTTGGTACCAAATGTCTGGCCGAGGTCGGTCTTAAGCTGTAGCATTGTCTGTGCTTCGTTAGAATTTCGCCCCTCCAGAGTAGATTGATATAGACGTACCTGGCTGTTATCGCGCTGACCAGAATTAGCAGCGGCGCCCTGCCTTGCTCGTACTGAAGCCCGCATCGTCATCTTCTTTGCCTCGACGACCTCAAGTTTTCCTGTCTTGGGATCGTAGATTCCGAGGAAGTGATTTAAAGCTGGCTTTTTCCCTCTTGGCTCGTCCGATTTGACTGTGTAGTCCATAGATCGATGCGCATTCGAATGCAGCAGGAAATCTTTTTCGGCAGCCGATTCAGGCTGCTTACTTTTTGACTTGGCACCATTCTTGGGCGCATATGAGTGGAAGGGAATATTCTTTGGTACTTGGAATCCAACAGCCGTCGCTATTCGAGATCAGTCAATATCTGTCGCATCGCGCCCAAGCAGAGGTGTGGTGGTTGGTACCTATCACGGGAGGGCAGAACTTGGGTCTGAGGACGGAAGAGACGGTCGCTGATGAAGGAGGCGCATCAATAACGACCTTCTTCTTTGGCTTCGTAGACTCTCCGCTTCTCTTGCGCTTTTCGCTTCCCATGTTGGATGGTCGATTATCGATTTCGTATGTAGTCTTGAGTACTATTGATGCAGACAAGGTCTTAGAATTTTTTTGACTTTCTGCGGCAGAAAGAGAGCGTCCGCCGTTTAGCCGGCCGGACAAGGAAGGCGGTAAGAGGCGAGAACGTACATTGAGATCTGTTGAAGAATTGAGTTGAGAATCTAATATACAAGAGCCGCGTGGAAGAGTTTCTGAATCTCGAATTTATATACTGTTGTATGAAGCTCAATTGATGATTGATGTATTCTGCTGAGCTTCACTATCCCCAAATTTCCATATCTTCAACATTCCATCTCTGATGTGCTGTAACCCATCTATTGGCAGCTCCGCATCGAGGTGACGTCGTTCCACCTGAGAGCTGAATGCGACAGAGCGTCGCGCACAACACATCGTCAGTTTTAATATTGAGAAACGGCGAAATTAAGCGCATTGAAAGAATTGATATCACAATATCATGAAGCAATTAGGCCCGAGACTGAAGCGCATGAGTTCGGTAACAATTAGCGCGGTACAGGGGTAGCTCAATCTCCTAGAGCTAACTGGTGTCACGAGGCCACAATCACAAATCACACAAATTGTCAGAGTAATACTCTGTATTTCTTTGTCTTAGAACTGCCAATCAAGTTCTGAATGCATCGTCTTTTACGAGCATGACTGATGGTCTTTGATCCTAACACCGCCTGGTTCCCGACCGTCCAATTGTCATAATCCCCATCCCCATAATGTTCATTGTGCCCAACAGCCGCTCAAGTGCGGGGTTCTACCACCGTGACGTAGTTCCCAAAGTCAAATCCCAGCTCAGTACATTGCGGGACATCCCAGAGGCGCCAGAGTAGTGTTCGCAGCTTCGGCCAGAGTATCGTTGTGCGTGTGAAGTCGTAACATCATGAAAGATGAGTCAAGTCAGGTTGAGGTACGAGGTGTTTATTTGCTTTGAAAAATGGTTAGCTGTTGTAAACATATCGACGACAGCGATGCAACTTACGATCGAGCCCTCATCTTTCTTCTCTTGCGCTTGAGGCGGCGAACCCGCTTCTTCCTCCATTTGGCTCTCATCTTGATCGACGATGCTATTGCAAGACGTTAGCAACTGTGGTGCGCATGCGAAATGTCGTCACAAGACAAATAGCTTGCGGTGGCAAGAGCTCAAGCTCAATGCCTGCAAGCTACAAGCTATAGGCCAGGGTCGGGTCGCGTAAACTTACTCTTTCGTGGATGAGAATCGTGTTGGGATAAGGAACAACTTCTGAAGCTTCACGGGCAGATTTCCGACTAAAGAAGGCCATTCATAGGGTACAGCCCTAAGCTCGGCGTAAGTGGATCAGCCTCACTCCCAGTGTTAAAGCAGCAAACACACCACAGTATTAGGTGCCCTCATGGGTGGTCGCTCGGGGGGAAAAATAAACGAATCCCCTCACAGGGCCTGATCCAACCCCCCGCCAAAACTTGGGTGGGCGACGAGAGGGGTGCCAATTGAGTGGGGCACTGTCTTGCGCATACAGTGCTGGGCCGTGATGATTGAAGCAGAAAGGAAGGAAGGAGGGAAGGAACGGCTGATTGTCCAAGTGTGACAATGGAAATTGGCACCGACGAGAAAATTAACCACCTTAATTGAATGATTTCTACTTAACCACTATCGCCATCTAAACTCACGAATCTGTGATCTTGCTACACCAATCTTACTCAGTCTACTAATACAGCAAAGCACTTACACGTACGAGCAGATGAACCAGATTCAAAACCTATGACCCTCAAGATGGATGAGGATACAACTCGCGCGTCGCAGGAAAACCCAGCCGCATATCTCCATCTGGTAGACACTAGAAGCGACCACCAATCTCAGCGTACGCTCTTCCTACCCTCAAGATCCCATATGGTCTCCACCTCTTCTGGTTCCTTCTAACCCGCTTCTCAGAAGTGTTTCCAGTGTGGGAGCGAGAAATCTTCAGGATTGGGCGAGACCCTCGTTCAAAGTGAGTAGATCTCTACATGAAAAGCATGTCACACAAGCTCACACATGCAGCACGTTGGCTGTTGATAATGACCTCGACGTTGCAGTTTCTCGAAACCACTGCGAAGTCTATGTTGTGGTGTATGAGCCAACAATCAACCATGTCTATGTGCGGGACCGAAAGTCTTCAAATGGTACCTTTGTCAATGGCCAACTCATTGGTTCTGGTCCGGATATAAGCCCTGGCTACCTACTACAGAACGGCGATGTGATCGAAATTCGACCCTACTAGAAGTTGACAGTCGTCCAAGATCAGCCACCCCCTCGCCATGAGTTAACATCCTTACAACTAGAAGAATGCAAGGTATGCTGAATGATCTCCATTACCAATTGGAGCCTGAAGCTGACTGCCCTAGCTGTTTGCAAGCAAGTATCGCGTCAGTGACCATTGTCTTGGCCAAGGAGCGGAAGCAGTCGTCTGCCTCGCAAACGACGTCCAGACGAAGAAGCAGTTGGTTTGCAAGTTGATTAATCTCGACAAGATTCAAGGAAAGAATTCTCAGGAGGACATCCGCCGCAAGTTTCAGGAAGCCGACATCTTGCGCCAGCTGCGACATGTAAGTCGACTCGCCCTTTCGATCGCGAGTCTTGCTAACTTGAAATAGCCTAACATTCTCCCTTACGTGGATGCTATCTCGTCACCACACTCACTGTAAGTGAATCTATTTGTTTATGAAAACAGGAACTGACGGTTCTAGCTACACCTTTACAGACCTTGCATCGGGTGGTGATCTCATGTCATTCATCCTACGCCATGGCACTGTCAAGGAACTAGACTCACGGATCATCATACGCCAAGTTGTCCGTGGTCTTGGCTATCTCCATGAGAAAGACATCGTCCACCGTGATCTCAAACCAGAGAATATCCTCTTGGCGTACTCGCCCAAGATTGCGTACCATCGAGTCATGCTTTCAGACTTTGGCAATTCTGCCGTGCCTCGACGCAGCAGAATGATCACAAACGCTGGGACACCAGGATACCAAGCACCGTATGCCACCTAGATTGGATTCAAGCCACTTGCTAATGAAAATCATAGGGAGTTCGCAGCGGGTGGGCAAGCTCATACTGCAGCTGTCGACATCTGGTCCTTAGGTGTTGTTGCACTGCTCCTCCTCGCATCTGATAACCACGACACAGAGCTCAACAAGATGGACCAAGGAGATATCATCGAATATCTCACGAAACTGTTCAATAGCTTACAGACACAACCCTCTTCTGAAGGGATTGACTTCGTCTGGAACTGTCTGAAAGTTGACCCATTGCAGAGAATCAATGCATATGGTGCGAAAACGCATACATGGCTTTGTTCCCCGAAGAAGAATCGGGAACTGTTCAAACGAATGGACTCTAGAATACTGTCTTCTTGGAAACCTCAAAACAAGCTCAAACCGATGCCTTGGGTGTTGCCTGATCTTGCACCGAGCAACCCACCAACACCCACAAGAAGCCCAGGCTCATCAATCAGCCAATATTTCACTACGACACCCACGCGGCTTGAAAATACGGCCATACAGTCTAAAGACCGCGTTCTAGAGGTAGTTGCAGAATCTGACCCAGGAACTGCCACTGGTAAGACTACCTCATCTTTCTCGGTGCAACCGCGACCATCCAGTACTCTAAGAGAGTTTGCGACAAATCCCAAGAAGTCCCAACCTCCTTGGCAAGGGTTTCGTAAGCCTAACGATTTAGCGAATACTGAATTCCCATCAAAACGCAGAAGAGTTCCAAGAACCAGGACTCATGATACTGCGAATCTTCCCCTCCCCGGGCTAGAGAGGCATTTAAGATCGCCCACCAATCCTCGCTATAGGCAAAACGTTCTTTCGGCTCTCGAGAGGACGAAATCGAAATTCCTCACAGATGGCATCTCTCCTGTTCCGAGAACTCCTCTCGATGCTCTTACTACCAATGCCTTGGTACCGCCATCAAGCCCTAAGAAACGGAAGAGCAAGTATGATGTGAGGCTAAAGGAATCGGTTGGGGCCAATATGCGACACCCACCTCAGCTCACATTCCGCTGAAGATGGTTAGGAAATGGGGAAAAATCAAGGGATATATTTAGGTCTGTGGAGTTCCTTTGGTGCTTCACTTCTTTCTTTTTACCCGAATTTCATGGGAAAGGAAACACCGCAAAGCACGTATGTAATCACTCAAGTGCCATCAACTACATAACTGTGGCAGACGAGGTTCATATGTTTGGGTGGATGGGATTGCGGATTCTGACTGGGAACTTGCCTAGGCCCACAGATGGCTTTGGCTCTTTTGATTGATGATGATGGGGAAAACTGACATGGGATAAATGGGGATATTTACAAGGAATAAATGCATGCAGGTTACCCCTTTTCGCCTACCATCTACTTATCTTCCTTTTGGCGGATCCTTTCAAGAAGTCTTGCCATTTCTTAGGCATCTCATCTTCGCCACTCTTATTGCTTGAGTTATCGCCGACCCCAGGCCATACTGGCAGGGCCTGGATGCCTTCAACTTTGCCCTTATTCACCAGCCTCTCCAACCACTCTATTTCCACCTGTTCAATGTCACCGGTTTTTTGACCCCTAGCAAACCACCAACACAATGCAACAGGATAAGTCAAGTCCTTGACTAAACAGGGGTCTCCATGACGTCTGCATCGCTCGCAGGCGGGTGAATAGTTCATGCTTCGTGAGCACCGTCTCCCTTTGACTTTGCACTGAAGACAATCGAACATCTCCACATTCGCTACGGGAATGTGAGGACCTAAGTGGCAAAAGGCGTTGACGAGGTTCACTGGGAATCCTTCCACGTACTTAGGAGGCTCTCCCTGCTCGTGCGCGAGCGCGAACTTGAAGAGTTGAAGCCTCTGGATGCGGTCCTGAAGAGTTCCCACCCGCTTTCTGTGATCCTCTTGTGCTTCTCCTATTGCACGCCTGAGACCAGGGCCTTTTTCTTCTTTATCAATCATGTCATCGATGAAAGCTTCGATATCTTCCTTGGAAGGAATTTCGTCATCATCTTCGTCTTCGTCCCATTCTTCTTCCGATATCTCTTCCTCCTCCTCCAATTCTTCTTCAAGCTTCTCCTTCTTCCGTGCTTCTCGGGCAGCAACGTATCCGGCCTCAATCTCTGCGTCTCTACGAGCAAGCGCTTCTTGACGGAGCCTCTCTGATCGCTGATGAAAAACGGACGAGACGGTCGATAGCAAGTCAGGTGGAGCAGCTGGTGGTGCATTAGGGTCGAGCTCCCGAATGATATCGGATAGAACCGAATAGGGAGAATAGCAGTTATCAGTCATGGCTGTCTCAATATGTCAAGTAAATCTGAAGTTAAAGAAAATGGTTCGTGCTGTTCTGACTGCGCTCATGCTGTATATATACCAACCCTGACGGCCAACAACTGTGCAGCGGTAAAACGAAGAACGAGAAGCGCTGTACTGCAGCTTCTTGTCCCTGAACGAACAGAGGCTTTGTGAGAACACTACGTGGCATTGAATGAACAAAGCCATTGGACCGAACAACTCAGGTCCCTACAAAGAAACGAGTCGGATTACTACTGCCAGTTCCCGCAGATAAGCCTCACTAAAGATGGACAAAGAAATGCAAATCCAGGGTTCAGTATGGAAGACCTGGGTATTGTTACTGATTCTCATTTTTACCGTTTTCCCTGGGTTCGATATCTCCTCACTCCCGAATAACATGGTATGTCTGAAAGCTTCCCACTCGCAACCTATAATGACTGGCCCTCATGGCGGCCCCAATACACATAAGCACAAATGCCTCCTCTTATCATCGACCTGAAAAACTGCTATAGCTCCAGGTCCCTGGGCGTAGCGAGCCCCAAATCCAAGATGCAGAGGTGGTCCTCTGGAAATAGCAATAAAAGAATACTGTAGAAGAAAGTGATAGCTAATAGCAATCCAAAAACGCCGACTTATGAGATGCTTCTCCCGGCGATGCACAAATAACAAAAACCCTGGACGCCGGCTCCATATAGATCCTGTACTCAATGACTGTCTGCTGGCGTGCTTCTGTGAGCCGCATGCCGAGCTCCGTAGCGCCTTGAATCCAAATATGATAGAGATAAGACATGAGATCATTCAAGATCTCCGAATGGTATGATATGTATCATTGTATCAGTCATAACGCTTTGCTACGAGTGTCATCATCCCCGGCTCAGGAGGATGCGTGTGAAGGAACACTGCGTGGTGTAATATCGCCGCTTCGACGACGTGCTGTCTGCTGATAAGATTGCAACGTCTTGCTGTTGGCTTCAGCAATCATTTGTTGTTTCTTGCGCACAGCTGCGAGTCGTCCTGTGATCATCTTGATCACTAATATCTTGTTAGCACTCGCCCAGAATGACACACTCCTATATGACTTACTCTTTCGAACATGGGCCTCCTCATCGCTATCAAGCTCACCACCGCTAGCTTCCTTGACAGCATCTCGCTCATCTTCTTTACCCGTCGACAATCTTCTCGCATCCGAACCTGAATCGTCATCGTTGTCTAACACAGCCTCAAGCATTCGGATGGCCGTGATGTACGAAATCTCGCAACCAGAGAGGTTCTCGTTTGTGACTTCGTCAATTGCAGCAGCGCGGCTCATCTCGAGTGCCCGATCATACATGAGCTTCTCAGCACTTATGCCAGGGGTCAAGTAAACCTGCTTGGTCGCGCCCCCTGCAGATGAAGCAATCGACTCGGTTCCGTGGTTAGATGGGTGACTGGGATGGTCTTCGGGCAGTTGCTTCTGCGCCTCCGTGAGCTTCATACGGACGATTTCAGACTTCTCTAACACCTCGTTGAATCGCTGCCGAACCCACTGAACCACTGCGTTGATACGCTGAACAATGCTCTGGGCAGCTGCTGCCGACAGGCCAGTACCTGTCTCTCCCCGGCTCTTCTTGGACCACCAGACACTGGCTATGTCCATAGCTCTAGCGAGAAGAGTGAGCGACTTCACATATAAAACAAGAGCCTCCTCTGAGAGAGCAACGATTGCCTCAACTGTCAATCCGTCTTCCTCATTGTCCAATTGGTCAGGTTCAAAACCACCCAAAATATGATCAGCGGACGGTGCTAGAGGAACAAGCTGCTTATACTTGACTTCGGCGAAACCGTAGACACAGTCACTTCGTGTTGCAAACTCTTCTATGGCTTGCGCAGCTCGGCCATCTTCGTCGGTTCCGTGAGCGTTCTTGCCGTCGCCTAAAAGCCCAACTGGGGCCTGAGGGGTGGGATATGTCGGGAAAGCTTGATATAGAGGTGGCGATGGGCCTTTTGGTGTACCCCGTAGAGGGGGAACTTTGAAGCCAAAAAGGCGCAGACTGGCGTCTTGGATCGCTTTGGAGATAGCACTAGAGGCTGATCCGGGACTAGCAGAGAGAGCTTTCTCGTACGATGATCTCCGGTCATGGCGCCCCTGGGTCACCAAAGCGTTGCGAGAAGACGGAGTGGCAATTGCTCCCGACGTGGACGTGGGCGCACCTTGTTGAGTATATCGTCGAGTCATAGGTCCTGCTTTTTGAGAGGATGGGTCACCAAGTCGCTCGTTGGCTGCCAGTTCATCGGCAAGAGCATTGACCTCAACGTGCCGTCTCTCAACAACTACGTATTCTCGCTCCAAGGCAACATCTTGAGCCGCCTTCTCCTCTTCTGTAATTGGTGGATTGCTCAAGGCTCTGTCCCTGCGTGCCTGGTTCAGAAGAGATGTAGGAGGTGAGACCTTATCGCGACCATTTCCTCTATCCTGGATAAGTTGCTGAACGGGAGCAGTCGCCGCGTGGTGTGCTACTGGGCGGCGAATACCAAGACCCTCCCCGACCTCGCGAGGAGAATTTCCTGTTGGTCGTTGACTGTCATGCGATTGCCGAGAATACCGACCTTCTCCCGGGCTTGCTGCTTGCGGCGACCTTGAGTGCTGATCTCTGGGAGATCTTGAAGCAATGCCGTCTCGTGGCGATTCGTAACCGGCTTGTCGGGGACTTCGCGATGATAACGAAGGCGAGCCCCCATGGAAGGCTGATCTCAGCTCTCGAGGTTCTTGCCTGACTGGCTTTGGAATATCATCCTCTACCAAACCAGGAATCTCGCCCGTAACGACCTGGTGTGTGAAAAAGTTCTCAAAGCTCAGTCGCTCAACAGGACTTCTCTTCAGGAGACTTCGAATCAGAGCTTTCAGGTCGGAACTAATAGTTACCTCCCTAGGAAACTTGATAACATCCTCAGCCGCTTCTATCTTTCTCAACAATTCGACATGGTTTCTGGCCCGGAACGGAGGGCGACCTGTGCTCATTTCATAGAGCACAGTTCCCACTGACCAAAGATCGGCTTTCGCATCATAGCGCTCGTATCGGAGAATTTCTGGGGCCATGTACAGGGGGGACCCACAAAGGGTATCGGCCAGGGAAGTGGAGGGAAGCACACGTGCAAAGCCGAAGTCGGCAAGCTTGAGCATAGGTAAAGATGCTAACCCGGCGATAGGGATCAGCGAGTCTTGACTGGCTTGCATGACGGGGCGACTCCTTTGGTCCCTGAAGGGTCGCGAGGGTAGTAGTAGCAGATTTTGGGGCTTGACATCTCGGTGAACGTAGTTCTTGCTGCGTAGGAACTCGAGGGCACTAGTCAGCTGTTTCAAGAAATGTCGAATGACAACCTCGTGCAAACCGGAGTTCGGCGCACTTGGATACTTGCGGGCCATATCATGCGTGGCAGGATGTGTGGCGAGCTTCTCTCGCTTCTTGATGAACAGGGATAGATCGCCAAGCTCGCAGTATTCCATAATCAAATTGATGTGGCTTGTCGACTCGAGACAGTCATGGAGAGCGACGATGTGTGGGTGGCGTAATGTCTTGAGTATTTGGATTTCGCTGTAGAGGTTCTCTCGTAGCTTCTTGTTTAGACGTTCGAGCTCGACGGATTTGATGGCAACGGCAGCCTTAGTGTCCTTTATCAAGATTGTTAGTGGTTGTCTAGGATGCAGTATGGTATGAATTGCTTGTGACTTGTGGTACCAAGAGCAGGAGTCTGATAAGCCACCCAAGTGATGCAGCAGCAACAAACAAGCAACGCAAGTTGGTACGATGACAGAGAAGCAAGTCAAAGTAAGGATAGGAGCCTTGTCGTACCTTATGCCAACCCAAATACACTTGAGCAAAACTGCCCTTTCCAATCTCGGAGCCGATGTTGAACTGTCCTACTACAGCACGACTGCCCGACTTCCTCGACCCCGAGGAGGTCGAGGACTCCTGCCGGGCCGCCATGGCTTCCTGGTTGTTATTATCGATGGCAGGAAGATAGCCGGACTGCTTTGTAGCCCTAAGGCCTATAAAACTCAGAAGAGGTGTGTCGCAGAACAGGTCGTCATGTAATCGATGGATGGAAGTTGTCGCAAGCGCCGATGGGCGTGGTAGAAGAGGCGAGAAGGGGACAGAGGAGGATGGGGATGATTATCAACCAGGCGGAAGGCGATAGACTCAAGGTCAGAGGCGAGAATCTGCGCCGATGGTTGGTGAAGTAGCAAGTGGTCGGTGAGGACGGAGGACCCCTATGGACGGACAGCCGAAGACGGATGGGATAAGACGAGACGAGACAATACTACCTGATCTTAGCTCAGAGGCAAGGTCGGGAGGTAGGTAGAAGGTAGGTATCCGAAAGGGTGCGTAGAGTATAGACGGTACTTGACTCGGTGCGCGCCTGCACTGCAATATCGAGCCAAACACAAGAGTTAGTGAATGTGGATAGGTAGAACAACTGATAAGATTCGAGGCCAAGGACTCTTTCGCAATGAAGAGAAAAGAAGAAGAGAGGACAAGAGGAACAGAAAGGACGGGAGAAAGACGAACAAGAAGCTACGGGGGATGCGTGTGACAGCGAGTGATGGTGACGGCACGAGCAATGGCGATCACGGCCGGGGATTGGATTGTACGGGTATGATCCAGCGATTCTACACTTGCCTTGCCTTAGAGGCTACAGCCTACAAGCACAGCCAGAGTCATTGCCAGATGGGGCTTGCTGGGGTGCTTTATGCCGGTGCGACAGGGCAGGATAAGGATAGTGGAGGACAGAGAATGCGAAGGGATAGGAATAGGTAGGGTAATGTACTGTACCTAGGACTAACTGGACGCTATTCTTACACTGACTGGATGGATAAGCCTGGCAAGCCCGGGGGGTATGTTAAGGCCAGGTGACTAACACGGTGCTGAAGCGAAGCTTTGGGCCTTTGGTAACGATCCAATCTGACGCGTTATACGAGCGCCAACCGTTAACCTGAGTCGAGGACCGTCCGTACTCGCTTTGAGCGAGGATGAGCGTGATCGGAGATAATCGACCCCCAAAGCCGTGGACGCGGATAGGGCGGTTAAAGAGGCGGACGACAGCGGTGACTCGATGGGAGGAAGGGATGGTTTGATGTTATCGTGCACCTCCAATGCATTGGCAATGCCTAGAGTCTAGAATTATGCATGTTGATGATTCGTACGTGTTGCTGAATGGGGTGTAGTGTCTTCCGTGCTGTAGGTACAGACGGGAATACAGAGACAGTCGAAGGCTCCAAGTCAAGAGAGGACAGGCCAGGACAAGCTAATCGGGGTTGCGTCACACACACAGCCTAGACGCAACTCTGATACCGACTATTGTACATGACGGAGCAGGCGGTGGTCGAACAGATGCTGTGCGAGCAAAGTTTGTAGAATAACAACAAAGCACAGAGCACAGAAGGCTAATCGAAGTTTAACAAAATGATATGTCATATAAAAAAAGAGCAAAAAGAAAAAAAGTATAGTAGAGATAACAAAGTGGAAAAACCAGGCAGAAAGTGAATGTGATGAGAGGTGAAGTAAATGACTGGTACGAATCAAGCCCAGTTAAAGTCGGGTTTCTAGAAGGGGGGAAATGGGGAATGGCTGCGTGCAGTGACTGTCCAGGACGGTACCCTGTAACTAGCCCGCCTGTAGGGGGCGGGTTACCTCAGGCAGGGTGCTTAGCTTCAAGCTCCAAAGCTTCCATCCATTCAAAGTAAGGTAACCCTTGAGTACCTCTTTAGCGTGTGAACTGCCGCAGGCGTCAGAGGGTCCTGGAGAATCTCCAATCGACAGGGATATTGGGTGTCAGGGGGTACATGCGATCTGTGTGGGAATCAGCCTCAAATCGCAAGTACCTCTGAACTTGGCTCAGAATGACAGCCTCACAAGTGGGTGTGAACAACTGAGACACTCACATTCACGCAAGGGGGGATCATTGGAGATCATACATACAATCACTGAGTAGTGACTCTGACTGTCTGACTGTAGATAATAACATATATAGACATAATAAGAGACAATGATCAAAAAGGGTCGGGTTTGCAGGGGATGACCTAGAGGCTAATCGATCACTTTTGGTTGACCCCGTGATACACCCAAGTCCAAAACAAGACCAGGGGATCAAAGACAAGAGCGGGATGAGAAGAGTCAAAACCTGGAAGAGCCCAAGCGACGAATGAAGGATGATTCAGTGAGTCAGTGAGTCAGTCACTAACTTTACGTTAGAAAGGGAAAACAACCGACAACCGCCGCAGCCTGTTTTCCCCATCCCCAACAAGCACCCAAGTCAGAAGAAAAAACAAAGGAATCATGCGGTACGTGATAACGATAACTGAAAGTGCAATACACACTGAGCTAAGCTATTCTGAGTCAAGCTCGACCACCTTCAACTCCTGTCAACGTTGTGAGTGCCTCGTGAGGAGGTGTTGTTGTTGCCTGAGCCCGATGATGTGATGCATCGGATCTGTGAACAATAAGACAAAAGCCCCCTTTTTCATAAACTCAATTTAGTCAAAACATCCCGTCATCGTAGGTTCTAAAAACTGTTGTTAGCTAGCCTTGAGTTGATTTGAGGGGGATAATAATGATCGATTGGTTCTTGCAAGGTACGAACAGATACAGGTACAGGTACTGTACAAGAGGACGGATACAAGGTTATGGATGCCGAGGTCGCCCGGCCCCACTGAGCATCTCTCACGCATCCACTTTCTCCGGAAGCTTTACCAGGAATTGAGCTCCATATGTTCTGAAACTTGGACCTGGGAAGTGGAGGATGAAACATCAATATCAAGTATTGAACAACCTTGAATTGGTTTGTTTTACGCCAGCCAAGTTTGCCAGACTTCAAAGCATTGAACAGCGCTCGCTCGCAGCTATGCATGTACGTACTATCAAAGTACTCAAGCTCTAACCTGTTATCAGCTCCCACCAAGACTGGTCAGGTTTCTCCATCTACGCCATGGCCCGCTATAGCGCTCCCTGCCACGAGGTGCTTGGATGATCGTCGCTGATATTCTGGAGAAGAAGATAGGACAAGGTCCGGTCCGGCAAAGAACCAACACTTTTGATCTCAACACAGATAAATCTTGACCTCCCTTGTTTGGGCAAGGTTGAATTAG
This sequence comes from Fusarium redolens, assembly GCF_020744475.1. Taxonomy (NCBI): domain Eukaryota; kingdom Fungi; phylum Ascomycota; class Sordariomycetes; order Hypocreales; family Nectriaceae; genus Fusarium; species Fusarium redolens. The sequence goes on along the minus strand of NW_025763675.1, from coordinate 584,393 downwards.
AGCCAAGCTCATTCTCGTGTTTGTGCTCATAACATACATGGCTGAGCTCAGATGGCGAAATAATTGTTATTAATACTGTAATTCGATGCTGGTCACGCAAACTGCATGGCGTCAGCGAACGCTCGCTCGCTCGCAATAGCAGGCGTTTCGTTGCTCTATTATGCACCGCAGCATGGCATTCTCCGTATCGAAAACAAACTCACCATACTATAGTAGCCCACGAATAGGTATCAATTCACCCGGCCAAAGAGCGTTATCATTATCATGCCCTTGCTGCAGGCGCCGCATAAAGGTCCAGTACCCTGCAAGTTGTGTTCCTTTTTTGGAAACCAGGCAGACGAGGCCCATTCCCCCGACTTTTTGAGTTAGTCGTAGGACTCGGGTCTAAGAAAGGGTGGGCAACTTTTGAACTAATTGGATTATGGTGAGAGTGATGTTTCCGGATATTGATAATAGCATTGAAGTGGTGAGACATGGTAACATGGACAAGCCAGGAACAGAAGTGCCCGCTCACGGCGCTCATCACTCACTCGCTTCCATTATCACGTCAACTGAACACGAGTCGTGACGATTCCCAAGCAAAAGAGGTACAGTCAGGCCAATTCACGACAACTAACTAGACTAATAAACATAAAAAAACAAATACAAATACCGTCATCATTCACCCCCAGATCGTCATCTTCTCCGTCCTGGATCGGCAACTATTCCCCTGTTCCTTGACCGACTGGCTGCTTGAAAGCCGCTAGAACAAGGGAGTATGTTGCCTCGTCAACTTTAAAAAAAAAAAAAAAAAAAAAAAGAGAAAAAAGGAATCATGTGCTGAATTACCTATATTATTAACAAAGAAGTGAAAAATAGTGACGTTGACATGGACGAGTCTAGCCTCAACTGTTTAGTTAGTTGGGACAAGTTTTCTGTCTGATACGCTTCGACTATCTATCTCTTGGCGTTCCCGATGCATCTCAATCGAGTTAGTGAAAACCTGGAGAATGCGATCCATTCATTGCTTCTTATCTCTCATGTTGAACCCCGATATTTCTCTTATCATGGATGTGATGTGTTGGACATGTGCCTCTCTGCCTTCTCAGTTCGGCATACCGAGAAACACACACACCAAAGTCCCCAATGCGTTCTCATGAATCGATAGAATACGACCTCGAATTGGATTACTCTGCTCTTCACCCCCACGATCATCCTGCCCTTGTGTGCCTGGCTAAACAGCCGACCAACCACACTCCAAACACGTGGATCTACTCAACGATAACTGTTCTCATCCCTCAAACGTTAAAGCAGCCACTCAGGAATCGATACATGTGCCTCTCTCCATTGCGCATTGTTCATGTATGTGATTCTACTTCAGTTTTCTCAATCTGTAACTTGCTCACATGGAGTCGCATTCTGCGAGTTTCACGAGACAATGATGCTCCCGTAACACAACGTCGTTTCTATCAATCGGTTCAACATACGATCGCCTAGATAATGTGCAAGATTGTCTCTGCCTATCACGTATGGTCTCATCCCCACCACTTCCCACCGTAGTATCCTTCAGGTAACGAACAATACGGGCAATACCTCATGTGTCAGGCCTCAAACAGGCACCCAGCATAACCTTCCAGCCATCCCCACATCCAATACCGCATGACACGCGTTCAACAAATACAGTGCATGATTCGTAAAGGCTGCTGCGTTACAGTACACTTTGAGCCCCTCATGCGTCAACTGCAATTGGATGTTATGTTATCATTCCAAATGCCGCCGAAGGATCCGTCGAATCGGCGGCTTTATACCGGCCCTTTCACCGTGCTTCGGGGCTCCGTAACGCCGTGTTTCAAGATCCACCGGACGGAAAACACGGATCCGATGGCGGGGTTTCACTGTTACAGATGTTATCGTATGTTGAGCTTTCAGAAATGTTCCTTTTCTCCGGCAGTTTGAGTCATGGAAATATTCATATGTGAAGACATGATTAACTCGTCTCATGGTAAATTGACTGCCGCGAGTCAGAGACGTACCTTGGAGCAGCATACCAAGACAATCGTCGGTACAGTCAGCTGTTACCCACACGTCGTTCTCCATGTCGATTGCGACAGAGGATGACTCCAAGATGACTAAGATGTCTTGTCAGGTAGCTTATGTAACATTGTTCATGCATCTGCATGCACTTGTCTCATGATAGAATGGCGATCTCATGGCTGATCGATCTGCCGTGTTGAGCCACTTAAGGAACGCTTTGGGGAAAAGATCAGTGTTATTTTCCAGACCGATGACTGCCGGTCTGGTCTGATGGCAATATGGTACAATAACAGATCTTATAGCCATGTTGAAGGTATCATATCTTCCTCGCCTGAAACTACTCTAGGCTCAAGTCTCTCAATTATCAAGCATCTCAAGATAACGCCGTGTACAGGAAAGTGACAGATAGATCATTTCAGCATTTTATTTCAATCGGGGTATTCAACTTGTACAAGGCTTTCTAGCCGACATGGAATCCCAAACGCCTACCAGAGTGCTGTTCTCTGGCTATGCAGTTCGAACATACGTCAATCATCCCGCTATGGTTTCCGAGCATAATACCCGGTGCCTATTAAAATTCGCAAACGCCGTTTTCCCTTGTTTTCCCCCCCTTCATATCCATATCCATATCCTAAAGTTTGGGTCGCGTTTAGTGACCCTTGGCCGGCTCAACAGTGGGAAGCTCCTTGATAGCCTCAGAAATGATCTCGAGACCCTTTCGAAGCTCCTCCTCACTGATCACCAGAGGAGGGGCGAAGCGGATGATGTCGCCGTGAGTGGGCTTGGCAAGAAGACCCTTGCTCTTGAGGAGCAGGCACAGATCCCAGGCAGTTCGGCCGTTGGTGGCGGATTCGTCGATGACGACGGCGTTGAGCAGACCCTTTCCTCGAATCACCTTGAGGATAGGGGTGTTGAGAGCCTTGAGACCATCGCGGAACATGTTACCGAGCTTCTCAGCCTTGGCCGTAAGATCTTCTTCTTCCATAATCTCAAGAGCGCGGATTGAGACGGCACAGCCCAGAGGGTTACCACCGTAGGTAGAACCGTGAGTGCCAGGCTCGACGACCAGCATGACCTCCTTGCTGCCAAGAACGCAGCTCACAGGGTACATACCACCAGAGATGGCCTTTCCAAGGGTAACAAGGTCGGGCTTGATGTTTGCCCACTGGGAGCAGAGCATGCGTCCAGTTCGGCCAATACCGGTTTGGATCTCATCGCAAATGAACAAAACGTTGTGCTTGGTGCAGAGAGCCTGGACCTTGGCGAGGTAATCCTCATCGGGGACAACAACACCAGCCTCACCCTGGATGGGCTCGCAGATGAAAGCAGCAGTCTCCTTGCCGTGAGCCTCAAGAACCTCCTCGAGATCGGCGATGTTGTTGTATCGAATGGCCTTGCCAGTGGTGGGGTTGAAGGCACCGACATTGGGGACATAAGGGCCGTAGTTTTCTCTTGACTCGGGGTCGACTGACAGAGTAATGGCGGTCATCTGGAGCATGTTAGCAACGTTACTTCTACTGTTGGAAATAGTTAAACTTACGGTTCGGCCGTGGAAGTTCTCGGAAACACCAAAGATCCAGGCCTTCTCCTGAGGAACACCCTTGACCTTGTACGCCCACTTGCGGGCAATCTTGATAGCAGTCTCAACGGCTTCAGCGCCAGTGCACATGGGTAGAACCATGTCGTAGCCGAAAACGCTGCGGACCTTCTCAGCCCACTTGGGGAAAACATCGTTGTAGAAGGCTCTAGAGCTGAGGGTCAATCGACCAGCCTGCTCGGCGAGAGTCTTGACGAGTTCGGGGTGGCAGTGGCCCTGGTTGACAGCGCTGTAGGCGGAGAGGAAGTCGTAGTAGTGGCGGCCCTCAGGATCCCAGACGTTGATACCCTCAGCGCGAGAGAAGACTACTGGGAGAGGATGGTAGTTGTGAGCGGCGTACTCCTCCTCAATGGCGATGGCCTTCTCGGTAGAGGTGGCGTGGAACCGAGAGACGGCCTTCTCAGCGTGGGGAGACATTGTTATGTGATGTGACGTCAATTTAGTGTTGGAGTTGGTAAATGAAAGCAACAAGAGTAGAAAGTGAAGATATAGTGAATCAAGTTACTTCTTGTTGTTAAATGGAACGAAGAGAAGAGAAGAAGAATTGGAAGTTTGAGGAGAACATGGCTGCTCTTTAAGGACCGATAGCGGTTTGATGGCTGTCGGCAAGCGGAGGCTTATTGCGGATAGGAAAGAGACAAGATATGATTTTTTAGGTAATTATTACAGCAAAACCAAGTCTGCCTCTAGAGTTGTTTGTCGACACTATACCCCTAAGTGCAAGTGGGAGCGACCAAGCGTGGGAGTGTGCGGGCGTGAGGTTGCGAAGTTGAGGGTATGACGAAGCTGATTGGATGAGAGACCCGGCGGAATTGGGCGGATGACCTGCCGCCACCGGCCGAGAGCCCGTGTTCAGTTGATACAGTGAACGGCTTGTCTTGTCATGACATGATGGAGAGGGGCATCGCTTACGGTCATGTTCAAAACATGGATGAATCTGTGTGTCTTGCTTCTCCAAATCTGAGATCACTTCTTTTCGTGGTATTCCGAAGACGTCGAATTACTTTATTTGGTCTACGCCGCAATTTTAAATTGCCCGGCATCGTTTCATTGGACATGATGTGCATCCATCATGAGTAGAAGAGGCTCTGCTCTGTGAACTTAGTGACAACATAATCTGGGGAGAGGTGAGGGGAATGAGGGGCTCTGGAACCACCTGACATGGGTTCAATGCAGGTCTAGACTTGACAAACGACCCGATTTCTGGGATAACCAATGAAGAATTCTCTATTACTGTGATCATACCAGAAGATAATCTGTGTCGTGTCTATACCTTTCGTATTTTGAATGGAGAGCATTTTGTCTGAAAGCAGAGTTTGTCTCAGTTCTTCTACCATCTGCAGCCATCAAAATGCCACATGCAACCAAGTCCAAACTATTTGCTTGCTATTGAGTAACAACTTCTCATCCTCATATGACCCCCAACCTGTCAATTGATATCGATGGAGTAATTAGATAGAGAACCAACCAATGCCAGTTCCCAGTTTGTTCCCAGTTTGGGTGTATTCGGCCAAATCTTGGGTCTTATCCTTTACCGCCAGATGCCGCCGGTTCCGCTAGCTCCGCCATTTATCAGCGGAACGGTCTTAAATCCGCCTGAACCGCCAGGATTTCATGTGTAATATTTCGTTTCATGATATAAGAAAAAAAAATATGTCATAAGATGAGAGAGATCGAAAGGGAATTTGTTTACAGCAGCAGAATTATGTTTTTCTTCGGTGCTTGTTGTACCGAAGCAGTATTGGGGTTAGCCACCGTAGAGATGCTCAGTCCGTCTCTGAATTACATCAGCTTCAGACTTACAGACGGTCGAATATTCATGCTTATCCTACGTAATAGTTAATAAAATGTTATATAGACATTTTCCTTTCGTTTCTTGTCATGTTTCCTGCTTCATGCTGAACCGCTATTCGCTGTGGCATTCAAATTGTGGCTTGTCGCACAACGTCACTTCAAGGCCACATGACAGAGCGTAACTAACCAATCAACAGCCAATCAGCGTCTGAGCCACACTCTTCACAATAAACAGCTGTCTCGTTAGGATAGTCCACTATCGACGCACTATACCTGGCCATCACTCAGTGGACATTATGTCGTCCGCAACAGTTTCAAGAAAAGTATTAGATGGCGCTCGGAATCAGAGGAATCGATCTGTTTTCCTGCGTGATATCATTGTCATTCGACTCATCAATGCTTGGTGGATAGCTACATTCTTCCAGCCAGACGAATTCTTCCAGTCTCTTGAGCCAGCTTGGGATTTGGCGTTTGGTTCCAGTAGCGGTGCATGGTTAACTTGGGTATGTTTATTTTACATCTCCTCGTCTGTCTCTACCTATCATTGAAACACTCATGTCTGTTTACCGCTTTCTATATGGTTGTTTCACCAGTTGCGAGGTGTCAACACCACTTACACCATACCCAGCCACTATACGTTCACAGCCTATTATAGTCACTAACAAAATTGTCAGGAATGGAAACATCAACTCAGAACCTCTCTTCACCCAGCTCTCTTTGCTGGTGTCTATCTCATCGCAGACTTCATTTCCAGTCGCATCCTCCCGATAGGCATCCTCCGCGCCGCCATCCTTGTCGCAGCCCCTAAAGCTCTTCAAGCCGTAATTGCTGGTCTTGGTGACTGGTATACCTGGCAACTCGCCGTGTCTATCTATGGAGCCAACAGCAATGCCTCCTTCTTTGCAGTAAGTTATATATCCGAGTTTGTGGGCCATTGACTGACTTGATGGGCCAGCTCTTTCTTCAACTCTTCAACCCCTGGCAATGGTACTGCTCTACACGTACCTTTTCCAACTCTCTTGAAATGGCTCTCACTGTAATGGCATTGTATTATTGGCCTTGGGAGCTTGTCAGCGCTGCACAGACAGCAAAGGAGAATCCCAAACCTGCGCCTGTTCTCAAGAGTATCTGGTCGCTTCGTGCATCTCTGTGCCTAGCAGCTCTGGCCGTCGTTCTTCGACCGACCAACGTTCTCATCTGGGCGACTATTGTCTTCTTTACTCTCACCCGAATCTCACTACAAGGTTCTTCACCGCTCACAATTTCAACAGTGCTTGCATTGGTTCGAGAGGCAATTCTCTGCGGTTCCTTAATTTTGGTCATCTCCGTCGCATCAGATCGTCTATACTTTGGCTTCTGGACATTCCCTGCCTACAACTTCCTCAACTTCAACCTCTCCAAATCTCTCGCTGTGTTCTATGGTCGCAACCAATGGCACTACTACATTCTTCAGGGTCTTCCTCTTATTTGCACCACCAGTCTTCCTTTTGCGGTTGCGGCTCTGTACAAACCAAGTGCATTTACCACATCGACGAGCCAGTCCAATACATTGAAGACACTAGCATATACTGTCTTCACAACTATCGGCGCGCTTTCACTCATCTCTCATAAGGAGGTTCGCTTTATCTATCCTCTCCTTCCAGCACTCAGCATCCTCTCCGCTCCCGTTGCCGCCTCATTCTTCACATTCCAGCCAAATGCTACCACCAACAACCCTCGGTCTCGGCCTCAAATCCGTAATAAGCACTATCTCTTGGCTGCCCTGGGTGTCAACGTCTTTCTCGCAGGATATCTGTCTTTCTTCCACCAGCCAGCACCTCTCAATGTTCTTACTTACCTCCGCCATGAGTACGAGCGCACCCACCCAGACTCAGTTCAACTCGCCCAGACTTCTCACTTCTCTGTTACCCCTGAGAAAGACGAAGAGTTATTCGCCCTCTTCCTCATGCCTTGCCATTCTACCCCCTGGCGATCTCATCTAGTATACCCTGGTCTACAAGCTTACGCCCTCACTTGTGAACCACCACTCCACACTGAGCCAAACACTCCTGAGCGGGAGAACTATCGTGACGAGGCCGATCGCTTTTACGACGACCCTATTCCCTTCCTTACTTCTGAGCTATTTGGCCCAGAAAAGCCGCTCGCTGTGCCTCGCTACATCGTCGGGTTCGACGGTATCGAGCCATGGCTACAGGACTTCATCAAGACCCCTGAGGCGCAGGCCCTCGGTGTAACACAGGTGCGCCCTGTTTGGAAGGGCTTCAATGGTTTGTTCAATGAAGATTGGCGACGTTCGGGAAAGATGATTGTGTGGGACACTGGTATTTACGATAATGCACCTCCAGCAAAGGAGTTGTAAATTGGCCGTGCTAAACGAGCATCGAGTGTATACTACTATCAGAATGCACTATAAAGATATCATGTTTAGTTAATGGCAAGCTCTTCAGCAATCAACATATGCATCAAACCATGAAAACTGGTTGGTTCATATCTTTGTTGTAGTAACCTGTACTCCTTGACTATACTCCTCCACCCGCTCGAACGAAATAAAGCTCACCATCACACCAGGCTACATTACATACATGTAATCGACTTATAAGGGTGGTAGAGGGTCTAGGTAGGGTCCAGTCGATAAACCCGTCTCCCGCATATCCATGATGTCCATCTCATTCTCCCCAAAATAAACTAAAAAGAAAAGGCTATCATGCCGTGATACTACTTCAATCATTCCAGAATACTCCTCCCATTTAAACTAAAACGCTTTTCTCCTCCTATTGTTCCTGCTTTGGTGTCTCTGACTCTGACTTTGCTTGCTGTTGCTCAGGCTGTACTTGCTCGGGCTGTACAGGCGATATCACTGCCGGTTGTTCAGTGGCCTGGGCTGGCTTTTCTTCTGCTTTTGGCTCCTGTGACAGCTGGGGCTGTGGCTGTTCTTGAGCGTGTTTCTGTTCTTCCTCCTGTGGTTGCGTGGTTACAGAAGCAGCGGCCGGGACAGGTGTTGGCACTGTTGCAGCGGCCGGTGGGGTGTCAACATCGAGCATAGAAATGATTTTCTGGGGTGTCTGAGGGCTTTGCGGCTTTTGAGGTTCTATCTGAGGTTTAGGTTCAACTTGTGGCTGAACTGGAGATTGAGTCTGCTCCTTTACTGGCGGCTGGGCTTGAGTTGTCGGCTGAGGCTGAGGTTGAGGCTGAACCTGAGCCGGTGGGGGAGCTTGCGCTTGAGAATGGTTTGGCTGAACAGGCGATGTGGGCTCAGGTTCGACCATTGAAACTGTGGCTGTCTGGGCAACTTGTGCCGCTGTAGGAGCCGCACCCGTTGCTGGACCGGGAGCTGCAGAAGGGTTAGAGGCAACAGCGGGAGCACCAGCTATAGCTGCGAGTGAAGCATGCTGCGTTGGCTCATCTCTTCTAATCTCCAAACTCTTTCCTCGGGGTTGGAAGGTTGAGGCGCCCAGGCCAGGACGATCTGCAGGTGGAGGAGACTTATTCCTCCTTTGTTCCGCACTCTCCTTTGCTTCACGATATTTGTTCCTGATCCATCCTATGGGACCCTTGGAATCACTTTCTCTGCCTTGATCGAAGCTACCCTGTCCCTCGCCCACAATGTAAGGTCGGTCTGAGCTCTCGCTCTTTCGAGGCCTATGACTAGAACTTGATATTGACAGGTTGCTGACATCGCCATTGTCGTTCTGCCCAAGGGCAAGGCGTGGCGAGGTGAGACCGGCAGAGGAGCCGTTGTCGGCATTCTTACTCCTCGACAACCGCCAACGCTTCTTTCGTTCTTTTTCTGCTTGATCAACAGTGCTGACAGACTGTTCGTCAAGAATTTGATCCAAGTCCGAGCCTTCGTTGAAAGATGAGTGCAGAGACGTCGGTGGTGACTTTTTCGACTTTAATGTATTGTCTGGGTGCAGGCTCTGGTTTGACGACGCTTGAGATGCCCTAGGAGTGTGCTCAGATGAAACATCACTCTTCTGCTGTGATAAAGAAGCAGGGGATGTGAGTGAAGCTTCTTGAGGATTTTGCCCATGTGGCGGTCGATCATGTAATTGTTGCTGCTGCTCCAATGCTTCTCGATGTCGTTCTTCGAGAATCGGGGCTGGTTGCTGTGGCAATGCCTGGGCTCCTGATTCATAGTGCTGAGCGTGTTCCATCGGGTTAGCCATTTCTGCCCCAGGGGATGTTGATGCCGCATTCGGATGTGTGTACGTCAAAGAGGCAGCAGAACTCTGCGCACTTGGATTCAAGCTGCCGGGTATCCTCTTCTTCTTCAGCTTGTTGGGCTGTCTCTTGTCGCCCGTATCGGTGTTGGGTGTGCTACGGAAGATGTTGGGAAGATTGCGCTCTTTAGATGGGGTGGAAGACTCCTGCGGCACTTCAAGTAGTCTCTCGTGACTACGGCCTGTTACAGGAGCCTTCGTTGGTGTGAGGTAACCGCCAGAAATAAACTCGGATGACCTTGTCGATTGGGGAGATTGTTCTATGCTCTCCGTTGGGTTGACTTGTGTCAAAGGCTCAAGATGAGCAGGAGAACGAGGCCCTGAACCTTCAGACCTCTGAAAGCGGCCAGTACCAATGGCAGGAGACTTCTTGGATGGCACGGTGTTGCTTCTGGCCAAACCACCTGTTGTCGGTGTAGCTGTCAAAGCTGGACTGCTGGGTGTTGAGCTTCCGTCATTCCTGGAGTTCCGCGATGACACGGATCGGTTTCTTCGAAGCTTGCCATCTCGTCGCACACTGTTGGCGCCTGCGCTTGCATTGGACGCCGATCGACCTAGACTTGTCTTTCGAGTAGGTTGAGGGGTGAGAGGACCACTAGGTGTGCCAGACTCCACCTCTTTCTTGGTCTTTTCATCAGCAGCGGTGCCCTGCATACCGATGAGGAAGTGATCCTGGTTCTCGATCAAGAAAATAATAACACATTGGTTCAGTCGGTATTCCTCGGGAGCCATGGCATGTGCTGGGTGAGAGAGCATGCCTGGCTGGAAGATGGCTGCCAGGTTCTGTGAGTTCATGCGATTCTCGTCCGCTTTGGCAGCAAAAACAGCGAGAAGGTCGAGAATGTAGAGAAGTAGTTGTCGGTTCAAAGGCGGTAGCTCTGTGATCAGTCGCTGGTACTGTAAGATGGCTGCTTTCTCGTTGAAATTTTCGACGAACTGGGGCCCCTCTGCGTCACCAACAGCTTGCTTTGTTGCGCCTCGGAGGGGGTCGCGGAACTTCTCGTATAGATCGAGGGGAACGACGGGTTCGGGTAGGTCGTTGAGATATCGTCGCAAAACGTTGGCAGCATCGTGTACAGTGTATCCATCCCAGACGAGACCCTTCCCGTATCTATCAGGTGAGTCGAATATGGTCTTAAGCTCCTTTATTCTCTTTTCCGAACCGCTAAGCCGGAAAATACCTTCGACATGGGTAGCTGAAAGGAAGCGTCAGCACAATTTCCCTGTCAGCCAGGCCAAGTGAACCAACCTTTTTCTTTGAGGAAGACGCCACATTTTGCGACGACGATGGGAACATAGCCGTAGATGTAACTCTGTCCATTTTCATCGATGAGCGAGATAGCGACGTTGGCATATGTAATGCTTTGCCGCAAAGGCACACCGAAGATACCTTGGGGACGGGTCTCTGAAAATACGCAAGTTAGAGATCAGACATAAGAAGTGGGGGCAAAGCTATGTGCATATTGAATTCGTGACTGAGAGCATTGTGTGTGCAGCAGATTCAGTTGTGATTAGCCGTAGGCGCTGTTGTCCAAAGTATTCAATATCGTCGAAAAGCGCATCGCGACAGGTGATAGCAACGAAACTATGTTGCTTTATGACGTTATGACGTTCTGACTCGAGGCTCGGCAGGGTTGCGCAGTAAATGTTGGAAGAGGGATATATCTTACCCTGGGGTTCCTGGTGCTTCGAAGGCAGCTTGAAACCCTTCCACCATGATTTGAGATCGCGTTTGCTGGGCGGGGATGCTGCATTGTTGATTTGAAGGGCCGGCTGGTTGGCCTGGTTAGGATTCGAGGCGGCGGACGTCATGGCGAAGGGCTGCGCGTGTCAAGAGCGAAAGCGTAGAAGAGTATGAGGTTGACGTGACGAGGGACACTACAGCTGGGCCGGCCCAGTTGCCAGAGTCACGATGGCTGGGCCTCAGCCTCAATAGAGGTCGAGCGAGGATGCGGCGACAAGGTGCGCTGAAGCGGTGACCCGGAGTCGTGCTATGATACAGAGGCCGGGTTCAGAGAGGCGGGTGGGAGGCTGAGGAAAAGGTCTCGACTCGACCGATGCCGATAGGCGACAGCAGGATGGAAATGGCGATGCGATGCGAGGCTAGAGATCAGGAGCTAGAAATCAAAGCCTTGAGCTGGGGAAGCTCAAGCGAGCAAGCGAGCGAGGGAGTCGATGGCAACAGTGTGCGCGCCAGTCTAGGATGAGACAGATCGGTCGATGATTGGTAGCGTCAAGGGCGTTAGAGCGGTACAACAGTAGTAGTGCAGGGCGTCAAGGCGTTAGGCGCTGGCTTGGTTCAGTTCACTTGTCTCTGGTAATCCAAATCCTTGGCTCTGAGGCACAGGTTTGGGCGTAAGCAAGAATCGTGAAGGCAAAAAGAGTGAGTGAGTGATTGCGATGTGATGGTGACGAGGTAAGGCGATAAAGAAAGGAACGGCAAGAGACGCTTCGAGCGGGTCAAGGCTGTAAATTATCGCTCAAGTCGATGATTGCCGCGTCGTAGCAATAGAGGAGCAGAGCAGTTGGTGGCATCAAGAGCCAGCGAGCGAGTGAACGGGAGGGAGTAAGATTAAAGAAATTCAATCCAATTGATGTGAGGCGGGGGACTTGGGACCGAAAGCCACTATTGTAGGTACCCGTAGCGTAGCGTAGCAGTGCTGGGTCTGGGTCTGGGTCTGGGTCTGGGTCTGGGTCTGGGGGGAGGACAATTGTGTCCAGGTACATACAGGGAGTGTTGGAGGTACCGTGCCTGTCCGCAGGGAAATGATAGACAAAGACAAAGGGATGAGATACAAGGTTATGGTCCCAAGCTCAAGAAGAAAGCGAGTATCAAATCAGTTTCTGAAGTATGACTCGATTGACTCGGTGGTTGTAAGGGTATCGCTTCGATATGCTGTGTGGAGTTGAGGTTAATACTGTAATAGGAATTGCAAGAGAATGGCAGATACTGCACAGCTTCTAATTATGTATTCCTATGCAGATGCCAAAACAAACCAGCTCTGCTACCTCTGCGCCTTTGCCTCTCAAATGCTTGACGGCGAATGTCAGGCCAGTATCGAAACGAGTGGAAACGGTCTGCTGTAAGTGGGAGCAGGGGGAGAACCCAGGCACGCTGTACTTGGCGGGTGGGCTTATTTACCAATGGACAATAACCTCTGTTAACGTGTGTAATTAGGGCAACCAAATTGGGACGAAAGCGAATGACCAAACGAACGAACGAGCGTGAATGTGAACAAGCGAGAGCGGGAAGTGGGAAGATGGACAAGGACAAGGATGATGATAGAGACAAGATTGCGAGAGGGGAGGAGAAATACGAGAATGAGAATGCAGGTCGAGTTTAGTTATCCGTTCGTACATAAACTTTCAATAGACGATGCAATGGGACCATCTCAGATCACTTCTCAGGTACATCGTCCGGTGTTGGTGAACTCTGAATATCCCTTTGAACTTAATTGCTAACAATGCAAGTTACGAAGACCTGATATCATTGTCAATATCAGTGAATACAGTTGTATACTACGCAGCTCAATGCATCTTGAATGCCCGTCTACGTTGGATCTGATACTACCCATATTCAGTCAAACCAACTATTTTGTAGGATCAGATCTCTAATAAAAGAACTGCCATGTATAGAATAGTCGGATATTAACTGATCTATTCACAGAGTCAACCACCCAACGCCGCAAGCGATTGCTGTTGGTGGATACTTCTGGCGCAAGCAATTGCGTCGTGGGCATGGAGGTTTACCAGGATCCAAGCTTGGAACATGATCTGTCAAGTTGATCACATCACTCGCTCAATCTACCCTGTTCTGCCCTATAAGTTACAACGGTAATAGATCTCTCCACAGTGACGAGGTACTGTCGATCACAACTCTAGGAGGATATACCCGCCAATACGTAACTTGTTGAAGTAGCTCTTATCACAGTTGAGGGAGACTCTGAGTCACTCACTCACTCAAAGAAAAATGCCCTGGACGCTCAGCTGAAACCACTACTGCAACTCGACAACACCAACGAACCATAAACCATGGATGATATCCCGGGCACTAAGCATCAGATACTGGCATATCCGTGGTCTGCAGTCTGCACTCCTAAAAAAGAACAGTTAATCTTAGTTGGCCGCCTCCACTGATGATGGTGCTCTGAAGTCTCTGTCTCGATCTACAGGGCTGTTCATGTTGACTGTCCAAATCGAGAATCCTTTCATTTCGACTGTGAGGCTAAGACCCTAGTCTCGCTTGGTGCACCAACAAGTGAGACTGTGTCTTATATCCAGACAATGGAATTTGGGCGATAAAACGGATAAACTTGATGTTTACTTTTCGACAGTTGAATCTTTAAGCTGATGTATACGTACTTCTCTTTGATTTAGGTATGCATGGTTGGCATTGACACAAGGGACTGGCGATTGATGGATGCTTCCATATTTGGCATGTACATCTCCAGAGACGATGAAAGATTGCAACCATCACACGTCAGTCTTTCGCCTCTCTTGAATTCTCTGTGTTTTCTGATTCGTCGCCCATCTCAAGCTTCAGTTTTGTAGATATCGACGAGTAACTGAAGTTCTGAAAGCATGATCGTCTTTATATATGGTCCATATGGTCTATGCTATAGGTCCTCCTACGTCTTGTTATACTTCCCAGTGCCTTCGACTTCTACGTTTTTCTTTGATCAAAGGCATATCTTGGTCATTGACGTCTTATCTTACTGCACATCAAACACTAGGCACCGTACATGGACTGCGCCTCATCCAACCCCGACCCAACTGCACTTGTCAGGCGAGGTGCCGCGCAGATCAGTGTTTCATGTTTTTTCTGCCATCAAGTGAAGATATAAGAATAGCAATTGCCATGCTTACCTCCAACGTTTGCCTCGTCTTGGTCAGCTGAATTACGTGGTGAGCTGCAGATGTTTGGATCTGCAGAACATGGGAGGCTAGGAGGGGTAGTTAAGCGGGGAGGTGCTCACATGCACAGTCTCTCAGTAGATGGATGTGTAAGTCCTCAGTTACCGTAATTGACAAGAATAGCAATGGCTGTCAAACAGGTTATCAAGTGTATACGTAGGGTCTTCAGCTGGTCAAAGAAGCTCAACTCCACTATCATGGGTACCTGGCTACGTCAGAGGCTCCCACCAGAGCAAACAATGCAATACCAGAATAAGCATTCAGCGCTGAGAATTGCTCTAGAACTGTAGAAGAGAGAATGAAAGGAAAATACTGATGTATCATATGAGTCTGAATCGCGTCACTTTAATAAACGGCAATCACAGTTGCGGTGCATTTAAAGCTCAGCCAATCCGGGGTAAAACGATAATGCGATCCCGCCGATAAGCCCAACCCGGCTGCTTATCTCAAAATTTCAGTCTCCATATCAAACCAACAACGTCAATCCACCTCGACAAGCCTTATAAACTCGATTTCATCAACCACATCACCCCCTTAACCCGTCAAAATGGATATGTAGGTCTTTCCATGCTCAATTTCCTATCATTAAATTGCAATGCTAATCAACATCTCTCAATCACAGGCTTTCCGCAGCCGAGCAGCGCACTCTTGAGCAGCGCATGCAGAAGCGCCAGGTTAAGGAGTTTATGGGTGTATGTACCCCCCCGACGAGTATTGCGATCGAATTGTTGCTGATGAACTTGTCTTAGGCATTCGGCGGTCTCGTTGAGCACTGCTTCATGTCCTGCGTCGATGACTTCACCTCAAAGGCCATCTCAACCCGAGAAAGTGGCTGCATCAACCGCTGCGTTCAGAAGTGGATGGCTTCTCAACAGCGCATCAGCGACCGCTTCCAAGAGCACAACGCCCAGCTCACAGCTCAGATGAACAAATAAGCGCGAGATACTCCAGAAACGAGACATGTACGATTGGCAAGGAGGGACGACGAGGGGAAATGCACACAAAATCTGTTCTATTGGTATCAGATGTGCTCCGGATTATATATGAGATCGAAAAGACGGAACGCTGTTTATGACCATGATGCACCGTGTGGCTAGGTCTCATGGCAACAGATGCACTTGTATATTATTATGGGCTATAGGCATGAGGCGCTTGGGCTTAATCTGTCTTCATGGAATGAATTTATAACCCATTCTTACTCACTTCCCACTTCTGATGTCCCTTCTCGTCCTGGCGACTCAACTTGACAAGACAGCAGTTCGTGTCCGAAAACATTATTACAGACCGGCAAGCCGGTTCACAAGATAGGTCGGTTTATGTCAACGAAATCAAATGAAGTCTCTTATGCCATTCCGCAATGCATACAACCTATTCCAACGCCCTTGACCTAAGACACTAATAATGTACACCTTGGTGATTATCACTCTTTTCTTCTAAATTCCCATATTCATATTCAATTATCTGCTTCTTCACTTAGCACATCCCTGATGGCATCTAATTGAGCCACTGCTTTCTCCTCCAAAAGACTATCATATGCCCCTGTGGCAGGCTTCATGCCACGCCAGTCCATTTCACGCTGACCTAGGGGCATGAGTCGCTCCTTTAGCAACTTCTTTGTGCTCAGCCAAAAGTCGACGTTCTCTAGCAAATTTGCGGAGTCCCATTCCACGTCAGGGATATCCCGGTTATTATTCACGCGGAGAGCAGCGAGCACTCGTGTGAGGAGGGCAAGAGAGTGAACCTCGGATATCGCAACCAGGGTCAGGTAGTGCGGCGACGCTCGAGACTGAGTACGACTGGCTCCAGGTGCTTCGAACCGGTCCACACTTGCTTCCAGTAGGTGAGGGAACTGATTAAGGACGTACGCAACTTCTGGAGCAACGGTTGCACCCAAAGCTGTAAGCAGGTTCAACATTAGCGGCAACAGTCCTTTGGCCCAGATACCGTAGCAACGTTGCACCACAGGGGAATCAGAATAGGGAGAAATGTTGGACTTCAGCATGAACTTGGTCAAGTTCGCAGATAGGATGTTGCTCAAGATTCCATCGCATGCCATCTGTTCAGCAACCATAGGGAGAGTTGAGAGTTCAAGCAAAAACAGCATGCTCAACTCGCCATAGATAGGGTCGCCTTGATCCGCCAATCTGTCTGCCCATGAGTAGAGAGACGAGGCAGCATGGATGACTTGATGCTCAGCCATAATGTTAAGGACTTGAGTCTGAGACTGGTCCATATTGGGCAGGCTTATGCAGGCTTGAAGGATGGCTGTCAACAATCCTAGATCCTCCGGTGATACACTGTTTTCATTATCGTGAATAAGGCTGACGAGTGCGCGGAAACCTCTGCCCACAACTCGGTCAAGGATATTCAGCACAGTTTGCGTAACTGTCACGGTAGTTCCCTCAAAAGCATCATGAGATTCGGGTGCTTTCTTGCCACTGATTTGGTAGGCACGCAGAGTAACGAAAAGAGCCTTTAGAAGGGTGCGGTAGTACGAGATAGATTCAGTGCCCCAAGGCTCCTCAACTCCGTTCATGGTACCAACAAGGGTCGAGAGAAGCTGGTTGATGTCCTTGACTGGCACTAATGACTTGACAAGGCGCTGGATCAACACAAGCGCAAGGCTCGCCCTGGACTCAACAAGCTTTAGGAAGATGTGTTCAGGTCCTGGAATTCCTTGGTTGGCATTGAGGCATTGTTGGGCAACCTGCAGCATTTGCTTCTCCACGGTGTCGTTCTTAGGCATGCATGTTGAAAGCTCTACAAGTAAAAACTCCCAGGCATGGAAAAGGGCCTAGTAATAACAAAATTAGCTATGTCCATGGTACACAAGACACATTAACTTACGAGCTGGGCGTCAACTAAAGACAAGTTGGTGTTTGCGCGCTCCATCTCTGTCTTGAAACCATCGTCCTTGCGACCTTTCCAGCCTGGATCGAATCGTAGCATCTGGTCGGCGCGTTCTAAGTCATAGTAGTAACTCTTGCCGAGCTCCCGCGGCTCCAAGGCGGTCCGCTTGAAGTAATCCACAGGGCAGTCCGAATACTTGTTGGAAAAGTTTCGAGCGAAGTTGCTGTGAAGAGACTTGTTGTAGCCTCCAACCTCAACTCCATCACGCAAGTAGTAGTCGAGATCGCCGATAAGGTTCTTTGCCAATGTGCCAGAGTTGCCCAGATGCCGCGAGTGGTAAAGCTGCATAGCAAACGTCTCCGCAATGTACGCGGCCAGTCTTGCCTCAAAACCAGCACGAACAGGGTCAGACTTGACGGTTATGCTGGATGACTTGAGGTCTCGGACATATTCTCTGAGCCCATCAAGGTAAGCGGTGTCTTTCTGGAGTGTGAAAACAGTCCAGGGCCAGAAGTTCTGGGCCGAGGCGACAAAGTCCAGAATGACCAAGGCCTCGCTTACTTCTAGGTCTTTCAGCTTGCCCAGCTTGGCAAGCCCAGTGGCAAATACCGAGCTGGAAGAAACATCTGTCTTCTTTTTGTCTTTCTTCATTGCCTCTCTGGGGGTCTGCCCGGTAAGAAGGCAATTAGACATCCACTGTTGTCGGTTCCTCAGAATGGCCGAGAAGAACTTCCATGTGGCTTTAACCTCGCCCCTGAGTTCAAAGGGCTTGCCCAGGGTAGAGAGGAGTTGGAGGAAAGACTTGGAAATCTGAGGCCCCAAGTAGCCGAGCAGTGACGGGGGCTCACTTGATGATTTGCCAGCATTTACAACCAAAGACTCGAGTAGCCACATGGTGGGTTTGCGGAAATGGTCAGATGCTGCGCACAGGCGTGCAAGCAGGGTAGAGCTTTTGAAGAGGTAAGTTTCGATCATGCTAGAGGGCTGCTCTAGATAATTGGCGACGCGTAGTAGTGTTGCCGAAAGTTCGAGTACTGAACTTAACTGTGCCTGTACCATCTCCACGCGTCTTGGGTAGAGGGTACTGTCGGCGGTTGTAAATGCTGTGATAAGGGATGATAAAAGGGGCTGGAATCGCAGAGATCCAGTTGAGGGCGAAACAAAACAGTCGATAACATAAGAGGCGGCAGGTCGTAGGCATGAAGTCAGATTCTCAGAGGTTGACGGATCGCCAAGACTGTAGCTATACATAATCACCTTTTGCAAGATTGGTACAACCTCTCGGAGCACTGAGGAGCGGCATGTGTCAGACGCAAACCTCCAGGTTGAAGTATTCTCAAAGATGTCTACTCCTGCTTGGGCAATGGCGTAGCTGACCTTTGCCAAAACTTTATCTGCTGTGCCCAGCCAGGGGTTCAGATCTGACTTGTTTCTGCCTGTTGTCTGAATTCCAGCTCGACGCTGAACGGCGGAAGTCATTGCAGTGTCAATGAGGTTTGAGAATAGTCTAAGACAAGACAGCAAAAATTCGAGCCTCTCCTGGACCAGGTCGAGGCTTCCGACGACCTTGGTGAGCTTGCCAGCTCTGGACTCGGAACTTAACAGCTCGCATCGAGAAAGATATGACCACACTCTGCTAGGGTATATGGGCAGGATCGCATCGAGGAATTCAACGCAAGAGTTCAGTATAGTGACGACAACGTCCTCGCTCTCCGCAAGATCAACCTGCATGTAGTAGTCCATTGTCTCGCAGACAACTGTTAGGAGATCTCTGCCACTACCCGCATCGATATGTTTCTTTGCCTCATGAAGAATATCATTGTCTGAAAGCACCAAAGCGCCAGTGGACTCCTCCCTGGTGGCGTTCAAATAATCCATGCGAATGAGTGTCGCGAACAGAGAGATGACCTCAGCAGTTTCTTCTGGCTGGAGCATTCCAAGTTCAGACTGATAGCCTTCCTTCATCAGGTTGATTTCCAGTCGTCGACCCAGGAGCGAGATAGTTGAATGGGGGTACTCCATTGAGACAACTCTACCTGTATCCGTAACAAATCGTCCGTATGTGCCTGCTGGTATCCGGTACGCATCGTCCTCAACACGTCTTCCTCGCCATGAAGGGGATAACGAGATAATGGGAATGTCTTGCAGCAAACAGAAAGTATTAGTGTTCTCGTCTTCTTGTGCGAGCTCGTACTCTTGGAAATAGTCAGGAAGTACGAATGTGAGGGTTGGTGTTGCACGTAGAAGGTTAAGGATCATCTGAGACCGATCGCTCTCACGGAGGCTAGTAGCGCTGGCTAGAGTTCGGCAGAGAGTGATAAACGGCAGAAATTCATATGGGTATCTGTCAAGAGCTTGCTGAAAGAAGAACTCCAGTGCAAGATCATCATTGACCATAGATGCAAGAATATCTTGCTTCTCCGAGAGGTTCTCCTTGTTTGAAATGTCCCAGTAATTTCGGCCGGCGCTTAGAACGGAAAGAAGGGCGCTCACTGGTTCGGACTGATAACCAACGATGGGGTATGAAACCATAAGAAGCTCAAGGAAGACATGGCGAAGGCGAGCACTGAGTAAAGGGGTCATGCTACCCTCATCTGAGGGACCTAGTGCTGTTGCCATATTAGATACAACATCAAAAACACGGCCCTGGGCCGTGACTTGCGATGCAAGCTGTTCCACCACGACGAGGTCCTTGGAAGAAGTCGCATTCTCGAGGAAGCCGTCAAATTTCGAAGATTCGATGGAGAAGATGCTGCCCGCCGAGTTTCGCCTTGCAACTGGTCGAATCACACCTCCTGCCTCAAAGGTCTCTCGGGCGTTTTGCTGTAGCAAATTATCACGCTTCTCTGTTCGGCTTTGGTATGAAACATTCATGCGATGAAGGAGAAGCGTCCAGGCGAAAATAACGGGTGAAGCGCTTTCGCAATCGGCCTCGGCAGCATTTAGTATACTCTTGTGGACCTGTTCAAGGACGTCGGATGAGAGCAAGTATGTATCGTAGGAAGTGTCTGCTTGGGTCGCATCCTCTTCTCTCTCGGAAAGATAGTTTAATGAGCGAGCTGGCTTGAGTAGTATCAGGGACACGGCGACGGATAGTGTCTTCAGGGGCAAAACCAAAGGCGCAATGCTCTCATGGATCTGGGGGGCACTATTAATACAAGTCTGCCATCGATCAAGTTGTACAATACATACCGGCTGAACAGCGTCAAAGAATCTGTAGACTTCCATCAAAGAAAACCACTGGTTGACAGCACTTGAAGGTGCAAAATCGTCGCCAAAACTGTCAACAATCTGGAAGACAACAGACAAAGCATGAATAGCTTCGGTTAGAAGCGTTCGCAGCCAATCTAGTTCGACTTCCTCAGTCACCCACTTCTCATCCGTTACGGCTTTTAGACCTGATTCGATGCGGGACATAGAGTCTGTGAGAACTTGAAGGTAAGTCGGGAGTAGGGGTTCGGCATCGTCTCGCGAGGGAAGCTTCAATCGGTAAGTTTTGGCTAGGTCGAGATCAACACTGGCGAAGGTCGGTAGTCTTTCGTATAGCTTGATCGAGTTGGCATAGTCCGCAGACATCATAAAAAAACGGCGCTCGGTAAGATAGGTATCGAACAGGCGTCGCTGTCTCGTCTCGGGCTTCTCGAACTCGGTCCAAATCTCCTCAGCATCCAGCGCAGCCGCCGATCCTAGGTCCAAAAGAAGTCCTGACCCCTGGCCATTGTTAAGGCCGGCAGCTTCCTGCAAATTCTTCGCATCTTGAGATGATAGTGGGCCACTGAGATGGCGCGCAGGACGAGACTGGTGTTCTATCACAACCACACGCAAAGCTGCGACTAGGTTGATTTTGGCATTCTTGCTGAGCCATTCGGCATCTTTCTTGATCGAGTCGATATCAGGTCGTCCATCTGAGCTTGCGGGAACATTTATCGGGGCTGTTTTTGTTTCAAAGACTTTTTTCGTAGCTTCATCTGCGGGTGCGAAGGTGCTGGCAGGGTCCTCAAGAAGACGGTGAACATAGTCGTCGCTCAAAAATTCGATAACGGCAGAACTTGTAGTTCTCTGACCAGAACTGTCAGATAGCGCAGTTGCGATGAGCTTCCAAGAGCTGAGTGGCGAGTTAGCAGTGAGTTTATTTACATGGATAGATAGGCAGCGCAAGAGATGAGAGCTGCAGAAGCAGTCAGTCAACTTACAGCAGTACCCGCTCCCCAGTCAGGCATTGTTCTAGGGAGGGGAAATAAATGCGATCGGCCACCGGCGCCATTGCAAAGAGCGTCAAAAAGGCGACAGTGGCATGCGATGCATCACCTTGCGATTAGGGTGGATGCGAAGAAAGTTTGATTTTGATGCTTGTTGACGCGCCTGGTCGCGAATGGATGGATCGAGCTTTGGCTGGTCAACTTTTTGGACCTGAGCTAGGGAGCTCCGATTTAGCCCAAGTTTATCCGGTGCTTCAGTGGACGGCAGTTGAATCGGACCTTATGCCTCCATACGCCAAATATAGTTAGCACTGTGCAAGGCATTGTGTCTCAGCCAGAGACGACAGTGCGCTGGTCAGTATTACACTGGCCGAAAGTCGCATTCACAGCTTCTTTTGTTCAACTCTATTCAAACTTACAGTGACTCACCTTTTGCAACGTCACCGTTCTCAGTCTCGTAAAAATAACTCATTTTTACGAAGACACGGTTTCAAGCAGTCTCCCTTCTCGTTGTTAATTTTTCGAGAAATAAGAGAGAGAAAATGGGTTCCTCCGATATTATCGATCACTCGCCTCACCAGGCTGATCCATCCCCTCCAATTCCAACGGCCTCCAACCTTATTCTTATTGACAACTACGACTCTTTCACCTGGAACATTTACCAGTATCTCGTCCTTGCGGGAGCTACGGTAACTGTCTATCGAAATGACAAGGTCACTGTGGATGAAATCATTGCCAAGAAACCCACTCAGATTATCATCAGCCCCGGTCCCGGTCACCCCGAGACTGATTCTGGTGTGAGCCGCGATGTCATTAGGCATTTTGCTGGCAAGGTTCCTATCTTTGGTGTCTGTATGGGCCTGTAAGTCTTGATCTTTCACTAGTATACCAATTCCTCTAACGTTGTTCCAGTCAGTGCATCTTTAATGTCTATGGTGGAGAAGTCAGTTCAGCTGGTGAATGGCTCCATGGCAAGACTTCGCCGTTGACCCATGACTCTAAGGGCGTATTCTCTGGTCTCAAGCAGGGTGTTCCAGTTACTCGGTACCATTCTCTTGCAGGTACCCACGTCACTTTGCCTGAGGAACTGGAGGTTTCCTCTTGGGTGGCCAAGCCTGATGGTTCCCCTGGTGTCATTCAAGGTGTTCGTCACAAGAAGTACACCATTGAAGGTGTCCAATTCCACCCTGAGAGTATTCTGACTGAAGGTGGACGAGCTATGATTACAAACTTCCTCCGCATGCAGGGAGGTACTTGGGAGGAGAACACTCAGTTCCAGAAGTCTGGTTCTGCCAACAGTGACGACTCGGCTGCAGCCAAGCCCAAAAAGAACAACATTCTGCAGCGAATTTACGCCAACCGAAAGGTTGCTGTGGACGCCCAGAAGCAAATCCCTTCTCAGAGATTTGAAGATCTACAAGTCGCATACGATCTTAACGCTGCCCCTCCCCAGATCCCTTTTGTCAACCGACTACGACAGTCTCCTTTTGACGTTGCGTTGATGGCTGAGATCAAGCGCGGTTCTCCCTCTAAGGGCATCTTTGCGCTGGATATTTCCGCCCCCGCACAGGCTCGAAAGTACGCTTTGGCTGGCGCAAGTGTCATTTCCGTGCTCACTGAGCCTGAGTGGTTCAAGGGTAGTATTGAGGACTTGAGAGCCGTTCGACAAGTCTTAGATGGCATGCCCAACCGACCCGCAATCCTCCGTAAGGAGTTCATCTTTGACGAATACCAGATCCTCGAGGCACGATTGGCTGGTGCGGATACTGTTCTGCTCATTGTCAAGATGCTTGATGCTGAGCTTCTACAAAGGCTGTACAATTACTCTCTCCAATTGGGCATGGAGCCTCTTGTTGAGGTTCAGAATGCTGAGGAGATGACAACTGCAGTCAAGCTGGGTTCCAAGGTCATCGGTGTCAACAACCGTAACCTCGAGAGCTTTGAGGTTGATCTCAACACCACAGGTCGGCTGCGCAGCATGGTGCCTGAAAGCACAATCATTTGCGCGCTAAGCGGTATCAACACCCATGATGACGTTTTAATGAACAAGAGGGATGGTGTCAATGCTGTTCTAGTTGGTGAGGCCATCATGAGAGCCCCTGACGCCAGTGTTTTCATCAGTCAACTATGCTCTGGAACCGAGCCCCCTGCTAATTCTGATGTTGGATCATCTTTGTACGTCAAAATTTGTGGTACTCGAAGCGCTGAGGCTGCCCTGAAGGCTGTCGAGTCAGGGGCAGATTTTGTTGGCATCTGCCTTGTTCCTAGCGCCAAGCGATGCATCTCACATGAGACTGCCCTTGCAATCTCAGAAGTAGTGCACACATATCCTAGCACTCGAAAGTACGAGACCCAAGTAGCAGCAGCAGACAACAAAGCCGAGGACTTCTTCGAAGCTGCTGCCCAAAGACTTCGTAACCCCCGACCTCAGCTCGTCGGTATTTTCCAGAACCAGCCCCTGAGCGAGGTTTTGGAGAAGCAGAAGCAATACGATCTTGACCTAGTCCAGCTTCATGGTGACGAGCCTATCGAGTGGGCAAGCCTCATTCCCGTGCCTGTCGTTCGATGCTTCAAGCCTGGCCAAGTTGGAATTGGCCGTCGAGGATATCATACTGTTCCTCTTCTTGACTCCGGCTCTGGCTCCGGCAAGCTTCTCAATGTCACCAATGTCCAGGCTGTTTTGGAGAGTGATCCTGAGCTTCGAGTCTTCCTTGCTGGTGGTCTCAACCCTGACAACGTTGCCGAGTCTGTCAAGGCCTTGGGTCCCCTGGCTGATCGAGTGATTGGCGTTGATGTGAGCAGTGGGGTGGAGGAGGATGGAAAACAAAGCCTAGACAAAATTGCAGCTTTCATAAAGGCTGCCAAGGAAATCCGATAGAAGATAGAGAAAAAGACAGGCTATACAATTGCAGGAAATTTTTCATGAGCACCCAAGTTTGATTGACGTTGTGGGGTTGTAATCCAGTTCAAATTGTCCCCTCTTTGACGTGGTCCTGATAATATTCCTTTCGAGGGAACCCTCCTACAAGGCAGAGATATCATTATCCCGTTCGCTGCACTCTCTTTCGCATGGCCTAAAGCACTATCCAACATGCACTTAGACTCACGGTCTCGCGTTTCATCCTTTATCACCACAAGTCCGATCCTGAGCTTTTACAGTCACATCTCTTCTCATTTAACGTCCTCCTAGGCTCCCGCTCTTTATCCTATCTTATAACGAGCGTCTCATTTCATAGAGGATCTTAAGGCTGATACTAATTTCTCTCTTCTAAGTTTTCATCCCTTCCCGTAAGACATCTTCAACTTCGCCTATCGATATTTATTCTGTTCTTCCTTCTTCACTTTCTATTCTTTTCCTCATTCGACCTCTACTTCTTAGACCCAAGTACAACATTCATCAGTCCTTGTCCTTCAGTTCTTCAACAATTCATCAACATTAGGTGAAGTGCAGCAGACATGGTCGCTCAGATCTTCAAGAGCCGTATAATTGCAGCCGCAGGGCCTCTTCCTGGTCAGTTGACAGTGGACAACCTGAAGCGATGGGCCTCACTTCGCAAAGGCGTCTTTATCGAAGACTTTGACGAGACTGTCACTCATCTCCTCTGCACCAAGGAACAATTTGACAAGAAACTTCCTAAAGGTACCAATTTTTGTTCTTTACTCTCTTGCTGTTGCAACTGCTTATAAACTTATAGTCAGAAAGGCATTGAAGCTCGGCAAGGGCATTCACATTGTCCATTGTGACTGGTTTGAGTACTCGACAGTCAAGAACAAGAAATTGCCTGAGGCGGACTATTCTATGAGAAGCCTTATCGCAAAGCAAAACGCAAAGAAGAGAGAAAAGGCCCGGATAGAAAAGGGTAAAAGAAACGCGGAGAAATTTGTTAACACAAGTATGTTTTTCAAAGTTCTGCTGATTTATAGAAACTAAAGCTCTATTAGACCTCTTCCACCTCTATCGAGACCGTCTCAACTTTGTCTACCAGGTCAACATCACTCGAGATAACGAGTTCACCGGTGAATTCGGACAGAAGTATTCTCTTTGCGTAAGCAAGGTTTTCGGTTCTTGTCTGTCTTGGTACTAACAATAAACAGTTGTGGGAGTCCAACGCCAAACCTCACTTGTACTGGTTCACGGCCAAATTCCTCAAGCACAAGGGCAACTCTCAGCCATCGTACTACCGCCCTAGCCCTCACGAGGGAAAATGGAGGGCTCAGATGGAGCTGTTCATGGACTTTTTCAGAAAGAAGACCGGGATCGATTGGCAAGATCGGGTCTCACTGGCCCAAACAATGCCCAGTTCGTATTTTCAGTACGAGCCTCCGGTATGTCTAACGTCAACGTACTCTCCATGGAGAGAATGTACTGACCATCTATAGTCCAGAGGAAAACCCATTGGGCGACGTCTGAAGCACGACATTGAGTATTGTCGAGAGATCAATGCTGGGATTCGGGGATTGCCATGGCCTCCCCTCGAGGAGGAAGAGTGTAAGGCTGACTCGGTTGAAGACGAGTCTGACACTGGACCTAGAGCCCTCGAAGAGGACGACGTAGTGATGATCTCACCTCCATATTCCCCTCGCGTTCCAGAGGACGGATCTGGCACTGATCCGAAGGGGTCTGGAGACGACATAGAAATGGCGTCTCCTCCTGATCCTAAGAAGCGTCCAGATGAAAACGAATCCTGCTCCAGTTTGAGGGTCTCTCAGGATAAAATGGAAGAGATTCCCCCTTCTGAGTTTGAGCATCCTCAAGAAGAAAAGGCAGCTATCACTAGTTCAGAGACCCTTGACGGCGAAAAGAAGGCCGAATCACCTCCTGAATCTGAAAATGCTCAGGAGACAGACAAAATGTCTGATGCCTCTATGTATGCAAAGACAGAGAGTGCTCATGCTACTCCAGCCTCGTCTATTTATGAGAAAGACCTCTCACAGGCAACAGGTCAGGGCGTCGCTGTGGTTCCTGATGATGTTGGCGAGATGGGGATCTCCTTTGAATTCGAGACACGAGAGCCTCTTTAGTTGGAGTTCATATCGAGGTTATGGGTATTACAGGTTTGCTATCTTGCGGGGGATGACGGAAACGAGCGTGCCAGGTCTCGGGTTATCAATTGGAACATTCAACCAAATTGCTAGGAATCTTGAGAATGGGTTACTATCAGCTGGGGTAGCATATGATTGGGACGTGCATATCTTGGGGGACATGGGGACACTCGTTCAGTGGGTTTGGCGTATATGGAACGATAGCTACTTACACAGCAATGCTCATACTGGCTTAGAACTTATTCATTTATACATACCCGATGTGTTATTACTGGTCTCCTTGTTATTTCTGAGCTTCAGAACCTCAACTTGGGTAGAACAAAGACCACGAGTATACACGCAACAGCAAGCAAAGCGATATATGCGTACAGGAGCAGCCTCCCAAAATATCCCTTTCCTTCTGTCATCCTCTTGAGCATACCCATTCGACCCTTCGCCGCCTCCATGCTCTGTTCCGTCTTATCCATTCCCTCACCCGCACGCGCCACTACTTCCTTGTCTGCCTCAAGAGTAGTTGAGAAGCGTTGTGAGCTTGACTTAAGAGCACTCGCCATCTGAAGAATCGATTCGGAAAGGGCTTCCTGTTCGGCTCGTTGGTGGTCAAGTAAGGCTTCGGCTGTTGCTGTTGATGTTTGTGGAGTAGAGGGTTTACTCCGGTTGGCGAAAAGGGCGGCGCGCGCGGTTGAGTGGGCAGGCGGTGATGGGGATGAAGGCGCGCCTCTTGATCTTAGGTTCTGCGTTGTTTGTGTGGGTTGTTGTTTGTGCTCTTGCGATATTGTAGAGGTCTCAGGAGGTAATGTTGATGCTGGTGCCGGTGCTGTAGCTGTTGTCACTGGTATAGTTGTTGTCTCTGGGGGTTCTGACTCGGCATCATCATCTTGTCCTGAGCTTTCAGTGGGTTGGCCTGTTGATATGGAATCGACCATACTATCGCTCGGCGTAGGTATTATTTCTGAGAGGATATCTTCTCCGTCAGTACTCCCATCATCGTCGTCCTCTTCAATTGCCACCTGTCGTAATGTCAGCTTAAATCCTTCGCCTGGTCCTGTAAGCCATTTCTTACTTGTCTCAAGTCTTCTAATCGATCCAGTAGCAGTTCTAGAAGCTCTCTCTTTCCATTCAAGTCGCCTTGTACTTCAGCCCTTCGACCTGGCGCTTTAATCGACAGCGCATCGTGTTCTAGTTTCGTCAAAGAGTTTCGTGCATATTCGAGGTTCTATAGTCCAGAGTCAGTGTATAGGGATGTGGAGTCCGACATAGGTACTCTTACAGATGCTACTCGTGCTCTTTCGAACTCGCTCGATCGTAGTCTTCGTTCGCGGTCGCTATCTGTATGGAGAACGGTCTTTTGTAGTCGCAGCAGAAGGTTTCCCAGCTCTGCTGATGCAATATCAATTGCGCTTCTATTGATTGAAGGGATGGTAGAATGCGAGAGTCGCGCCATGGTTGTATTTTTGTTTGGTTGTCGATCTCCTGAATCTCCTCCGTCTCTGGTGCTGTCTCTGGTGATTTAGTGACGTGTGAGGTTCAAGGAAGCTCAAGCTGTAGCGGCGGGTCTTTGTAACTTGAGCATGTGCCAAGCCACGTCGCAACTTACACCACCTTAACTACCAACCTAACTATTGATGAAATTCAACAATCTGTCTATAAGCGCTACATAGATATATAATTGGGTTCATATACAGTTGATAAGTTAACAGGCTTAACAAGTTTAAACATTATTTGACTGGTATTGTATCGATAGACAATACACTACTTAACTGAGTAGTAAGCCAGCTCACATTCGAGTAACCTTTATCATTCGCAGAGTCAAGGCAAAGACAAAATACAGTGACCCCCATAAAAAAAAAGACCAGAATCACCACAATAGGCACACAATGTCATACAGAGCCCAGCGGGACTTTATGAATCATTCTTTCAAGGGACAAAAGCCCGTCGTCGGTGTTAAATACCCTACCCTATACAATGCGAATTGGGTCTCAGTCCCAATACCTAAACGCCATGCGCCACTTGAAAATGAGCAGGATCATAACGATTAAACTATCCCGGACCCGATGCTTATTTGCCCATTCTTTCCATATTAAATGGATGGATAACTTCGAGAGAAATGGCCAATCCCAGACCAAGCATGATAGACCGCCAGATGCTTGACAATTGCCTTGCCTGAATACCAAAAGCTCTGCATTTCCCCTCAGAACACGAATTCCGATAACATTGTGGTTGATGCGCTTTGAGTTCGGTGGTCGACCTAATCTCTTGGTTCGCTTTTCCTATCGTCGCCTTCATCCTTTTCCTCTTCCTTCTCCATAGCATTGCGTAGCCTCTCTTCTTGGCGCTTCCAATGACCTCCCTCTTCATAGTCTGCACTGATCTTCAATGCTTTCCGTAGTCGTTCGCTCTCCTTGATCTTGGCATCAGCCATCTCGTGAACCTGGTGTTGCTTGAATGTCTTTCTTTGGCCGCCTCTCCTTCCAGAATTCATCTCGGCGAGGAGTTTTTGTCGGAGCTCGTCACATCGCCTATCGATCTCGTCTTCGTCGACCCTTGTTCGTGTTAGCACAGTGAGCTATGTAATTGGGTGTATACAAAGCCGTACTCTTCTTCTTCAAGCTTGTCCCTCAAGTCGAAGACCTTAACTTCGACCTCGCGCTTGCGGTCATGTTCCAGGATCCCCTTGTCCGGCTGCCGTTGCTTATGTCGCAAGCTATCGAGATCTTTGGGATAAGGAGCGCCGTAGTCGCGAGGCTTGATTTGAGCAAGGTTGCGTTGGACGTAGCCCGAGGTGCCGCTGCCACGGGGAGTATTGAGACCAACGTTATCAGACATTATATAGTAGGCGAAGTATTGTGTTTTGAAGGTTGAAAGGACTGTTGGATAAGTTGGCGCGTAGATAATGCTATGGACAATCGGGATCTGTTATATATGCGACAGCGACAGGCAGGTGGAGTTTGGTGATGTAGGACCCTTCTCTGCCGCTATCGCTTCAGCTGTAGCTTCACCGCCTACCCTTCTCGGAAGATAAGATAAGCAATTATCGCCCCTCCATGATGGAGGGGCATGGAATATTTTGATAATTTGTAAGTGAGTCAACATCTGAACATTGACGGCACAACTCATTACTTTCTTCTTCTTTCCATATAAGTAACATAACATAAAACTTGGATATTGAGAACCTCTGATACTCTGAATTCCAGATTTAAAACTTCCGATATCGTCCAAGATGCCTCACGTTCCTGCTTCAGCTTCAGCTGACAGCCAAGGCGATGCGCCTGGGCTCGTCTTCCCACCAGTCACTAAAGATCACATCCAAAACTGCTCTTACGACTCCTGGTTTCCCAAGTACCGAAGTTCTTGTCTCAAATCTCGCATCATACCACTCCCTCCTTCTTTCGTCGAGTATCTCCATGAAGATGGTATAGTTCTCGCAGATGACGATGAGAATCAAGATGAGCCCGAAGAAGAATGGCATGCATCATCAAATACATCTGCAAGGCCTCAAGTTAGGGATCCCGATTCCTCAGATGATGAGGAAGACGAACCCGAAAGACTACCTCCTAACCAGAGATTTCCGGAGACACACAATCTCATTAAGGAGAAGATTGCAGAATTAGGTGGCTCAGTTGCACCTAAGTTGAACTGGTCCTCACCAAAGGATGCCAAGTGGATTTCGCCTCACCAGAACACACTCAAGTGCACGACCCCAAACGACATCTATCTACTCCTTAAGTCATCTTCTTTTGTTTCTCACGACCTCGATCACGCCTTCGATGACTGCACTCCAAGACCTCCAACCAAGCCATACGCGCCCATTCTTGTTCTAAGACCATTCTTTACCCCTCATGTGGCCCTTGAATTTCGATGTTTTGTTAAGCATAGAACACTCATTGGTATCACACAGCGAGATCTCAATCATTATGCTTTCCTGGAGCAGATTCGACCTCAGCTGTGGCGCAAGATCAAGACATTCTTCCGAGAGAAACTGAGGTTCACATTTCCTGATGCCAGCTTCGTCTTTGATGTTTATATTCCAGAGAACTCCTTTGAGAAAGATGGACTTGGAAAAGTCAGACTAATGGATATCAACCCATGGGCTCCTCGAACAGACAGTCTCCTTTTTGGCTGGCAAGAGCTTCTTGAGATGGATGTCAAAAACCCCCTTTATGGAACATCAAGTAATGAGGCCGGCCCGGATGTCAGCGGCGACGACACAGTCACAGAAGGCGAGGAGGAGGATGACGATATCGAGTATCGACCTGAAATGGGCCCTGAATTCAGAATCATAGAAAAGGATGACCCAGCTGCATACAACTTTAGTAGCCCCCAATATTCAGCGCACAAGCTGCCAAAAGAGGTAGTCGATGCAAGCATGGCTGGCCAGGGAGGGTTGATGGAGTTTGCAATGCAGTGGAAGGAGATTACCGAAGGAAGAGGAGATGGAATTTGGGAGCAGGCTGCTGGTGCTAGGCAATAGATTCTCAGAATTAGATAATGTGAACAACCCATTGAAGAGTGAATTGGTTCTCCACTCGCCTGTTCGTTGAGTAAGCCATTGGATAGCATTTGACTACAGAGTGGTGTTTGGCGCATCGATAATGCCAAATCAATAATGGAGTAGGGGTAGGTAAGGTACTTAAGATACCACAGACTTAGAAGAAAGAGCAATTATTAGATATTCTGGTTGCTCTCCAGTTGAACGAGTTGAGTTCACCAATTTCATATGGGATGAACACCACAACTTGGTGGGTTAACCAGTAGCACTCCCGCATTGAGCCGCGTGTTCACTAAAGCTTTTATGCTGTTCTTGCAAGTGAATGATAAATAGAGCCAATGAAAAATATTCGCGTCTATGTTTACATTTGCGCAAGAGAAATGCGTCTGCCTAGAGTAATTTGAGACCGTCACCTCGCCTGTTCGCGTACTGTGCCGGAGGGCGAAATGCACGGTGCGAAGAAAACGCGTCAAGCAGTGGGGTCACCGCGCCAACAGTTCACTGCCACTTTCCCCCCCGGCCAGCTTCTTTCTTTTCTTCTCTCCACTCTTCTTTTTGTCACCCATTCTTTTTACCCTTGTCAAGAATCTATTCACTCTTATATCGAATTGTCTACTCTTGTTGATCAGATATATCTTTCTTCCTTAAGATACCCCAACCGCCAGTCTCTATATAAGTCGTTCTTACGATTCTGTCACCAGCTTTCGAGATTATATCTCTTCCTTCGCCTTCAAAATGGCCAAAATGAAGGCTGAGCGCATCACGCGCCGACACACTCCCCTCCCTAATGCCGCAACCCGTTCGTCGAACCGCATTCGTGCGAAGAAAAAGAGCAATGGAACGAAGCAGGCTGGGCTGAGCCAGGAGCAAGTATCATCTGAGTCTTTGGAGCCTACTTCTTCTCAGGAAACTCTGAACAACTCGATCGATGTCTCCGACCAAAACAACTTCAGTAGCTTCAGTAGCTATAACACTGATGAGCATGTTGAGCTTCCCTCACTTGCGTCCACAAACTTACTAAACACCGCTAGCAGCCACTCAGCTGAGCAGATCGAGGGAACTCTGACCATCGCTCACCGTAATCCTCAGCTCAATGGAACCGGTGTAACGCCCTCAAATACTTTCGATAACAAAGCTGGACCAGGCACAGCCCAACTGACAGCTGGCGAAATCGCTCTAGATATATATGGCAGCAAAATACTGATCGACAGCACTCTCGGTAAAAAGCTAGCCGGCGAAGTAGCACTACGAGCTATCAGGCAGCGCCGCTCTGACATGATCCTCAACATGGAGCGCCGTAGCAATGTCGAAGCCTTCCTGGCTCATCTCACTGGAGTTCAGGTCAAGCGATCTTGCAAGAACTGCTCCAAAGGACACGGTCCCTGGTCCGAATGTATTATCTACGATGGCCAGATGTGTGGTAGCTGCACAAATTGTTGGTTCAATGCCAGTGGCTCTCGATGCACATTCCATGGTAAGTTGATCCTCATGCCACACCGATATTATGATCCGGCACTAACAAACTTTCCAGAGAATAACCAAAACTCCATCTATGCCCCTTTACCAATGTACCACCCTCAATCAGCGGGGATGCCAACCCAGCCCATTCAATACACCCATATCAATCCCCAGGCGGTTCCCCAGGGTATTGCTATGAACCCACCTACCTCTATTCAGGGAGAAGCTACCACGACCCTCTACGTAACACCTCAAATGCGTAACCAGTTCGCCCTGAGCATTCTTCAGACCCTGGGAATCGGTTCCGGCGAATAGAACTTGCCTGGATCCGCCAACAACGTAGTCGGCAATGTTATATCAACTGTCGCGGCTATGAACCAAGGAGAACGGGTATTCGCACGAGTGGAAAGGGCTGCCGAGGATCTTGGTTTGCGCATTGCAGAACTCCACGAGTTCCTTGCCACACCTGAGGGCAATGCCTTTGTGACCCAGCTATCTGGGATAGCTGCTCCCCAGCAAATTGCTTCTGGGGACAACCCATCCCAGGAGCGCTCCCAAGAGAATGGCCAGGACAACGCTTCCCAGGAGCCACTCTTCCAAGAACCTTCTTCACAGAACAATGCCCACCAGGAGCTTGCTTCCCAGGATACTTCTTCCCATGGGCCTTCTTCTCAGGAGTCGTCCTCCCAGGAGCAGCCTCTGCGGGAAACTTCTCCCCAGCAAACCTCGTCACAAGAACGTTTTTCACAGGGAAATGTCGAAGCCCATCTCACAGCACAGGCTCTCACAAGCGATCCGCCACTTGAGAACTGAGTGGTTGCACGCTCAGTAAGACCGTTGAAGCATAACGCTGTCATTGAGCAAGGCTCAATTTGTTTGACGACTCTCGGCAATGCATCTAACACGCAGAACATAAAAGACTAAAAAGACCAATCAACAAAACTAGAGAAGAGCCGAGTAATGTAGGTCCACGCATACGTTTCACTGCACCCCACTAACTAAGTCGCAGTGCTCCTTGATCTCCCCGAACCCAGAATTTGGAACCCCCTCGCTTATTGTGTGATCTCAAATGAGTTTGCCGCTTGTTTCGGGCTACTCTGTCTTGAGACTACTATTGGAATACACATCATGTCACCACTGGATGAGAAGACTGTGCACCAAACCAACATGCTCGTAGTTATGAGCGCATACACCATATTCGGAGCGATAATCATCCACCATTTCATTTTGCGAGATCTTTCTCTTTTCAGTACTGCGGGCTGGCTCGATTCAAGACACGTATCGTCACTCTTCGACGTTCGTGCTGTTTAGCCGAACCATTTTCTTTACCAACAATTGTATGATCATGTATTCAGGACAAACCAATAGCAAGGACAGAATTTGGCTAGCAAGGCTAGCAGATGTATGGCAACTTTCAAGTAGTCTTGGAGGCTAAGTTGTCTAGGTTGGCTCTAGACTGATATCGACTACTATCTGTACCCGTATCGATCTTGAGTGAGAACGTCTCAAAGGCTCTGGGATCCTTTTACGTCGACATTGTCGGATGTAGTCTATAGAGGAGTAGCCGTAGTATACGATAGTCCTGACAGAAGCTAAACAAACAAGAGTGTTAATCACATAAATCGCGATAGGACGCAACTATTTGCTGCACATGCATTTGTGATTTGAATGGTAGAAACACCTTTAGATCAGCGCCACTTATACGGTTTTCGTGAAATCTTCCCTTTCTCGCTCCCTCGTACATATTCTTCCTCCCAGGAGGGAGAACAAGTCACATGATTTTGTTTATCTCAGTTTCCAAGACATCACCACAAGCAATATCCAACTACACCCCACGCATGTCTCATATTTTAGAGACAAAACCTCCATAGTTCTGTAGGGCGATGGACCCGGATGCGTCCCCGTTGAGAAACGTGCGTGGGTAGCGCGCGTTAACAACATCTCATCTGTACAGAACCGGGCACTGGGCTTGACTTCGAGACGTACGACAAAAGAAAAGTGAGTCAAAATGCAAGCGAAAAGAGCAAACAAGACAAGTGCGGAATTTCGCGACAGGCAGTGTGTTTGTTTCAAAGACAAAAGACGTGCCAAATCATTATTTTACAACATACTTGATACTTGAAATTAAACGAGAAAACACCGCATCCGAGTGACGAGTGGGTAAACAATACAATGCTAACGTGTGGAGGGTAACAAGGCATGGATGGTAGTGGTAGGAAAGAGTTTCGTAATTAAACAAAGTAGATGACCACCATCCTCCGTCGCCCGTACTGTTTAGATGCAAATAATGACCCCGTCTTCCAGCCTCGTCCGTCACGCTCTTGAACGGGCAAATCATATCTTCCCGACGTCATGGGCGGCCATGACCACTGGCCTTCGCGGCTTCATCATCTGTGGTCCACCGGTCTTAAAATCCTTCTCCCTTTAAAAAGACGTTTTTGTGATACAAGGCAACTCCCATCCATCAACCGGTAAAATCCTTACAAAGAAACGGAACCAAGGTCGACCTGGGCACAGCCAAAGCTAGTAGTATATCTGGCGAAATGGGTGAGCCGGACCGTCAGTAACCGTCGTCGACCAAAGGAGTCACGCAGTTGTTGACTTGCGCCTTCGCTCCTCTGGTATGACGAGTACAAGAAAAAATCGTGAGCCATATCCCCGTGGCCCATCTAAGCAGTGTCGTTATTAAGATCGAGGGTATTCGTGTTTTGTGACAGCAAGAAAAAAGAATCATTTAGATAAGACCACAGAGACGCAGGTTCTCTTGGATGATGATATCTGCAACTTGTTAGAATACTAGAACTTCGGAAATAGTCAATGTAACTTACCGTTGACCGCCGCCATGACGAAGCGGATCTGAGTGGTATCGGTTGCGCAGGTGAAATGGGTATAGATCTGCTTGGTCTCGTGTTGGTTCAAGCTGACGAAACGGTTGAGGATGTAATCGCAAGCCGCGGCGTAGTCGTCGCCGCCCTCGTAGTCAGGGAAGTAGTTCTTCATGGGGCTGACAGGCAGCTTCTCCTTGAAGCGATCGATCTTGTTGAGGAACAGAATGATCGATGTCTTGATGAACCACCTTGAGTTGCAGATGGAATCGAAGAGAGTGAGAGCCTCTTGCATTCGGTTGACAGTCTCATCCTCAAACAGGAGCTGATCGTACTCGGAGATGGCAACCAGGAAAAGAATGGTGGTGACGTTCTCGAAGCAGTGAATCCACTTCTTTCGCTCGGATCTTTGACCACCGACGTCGAACATTCTGTATGTGAGGTCGCCGATGATGAATGTGGTCTCAGTAATACCAGTGGTCTTGACACGAGATCGGAGGACATCCTGGTCGTTAGGCATGTAATCAGGAGCAGCAATGCGAGCAATGTTGTCGAAGTAGCTATCCAAGGTTAGTCAACGAAACTAGTGTTTCCATCAGATACACATACTATCGGGCTGAGTCGTTAAGCTGGTACTCGCGAGATCGCTTGAAACATTCTTGCACGCCACGATCCTTCCACAAAGCCTCGATAGCGCTGCCAACCTCAGGGGGGAGGACATCGCCTTCGATCTGAGCGGGTTGCATGAAGATAGTCTGAACGTGGTACTCCATGCGCTGGTCCTCAAGAGGAAGTTCAAGAGACTCCATAGCCTCGAGGATAACGCGCATTGACTGAACAGTGTTGCTGAAGATGATTTCCTTGAAGGATTCTCGCTCGTCGCGCGAGTAGCCACCCTCGTGAATGAGCTTCATCTGCTTGAGGATAGTCGACTTTCCAGATTCACCAGCACCTGTGAGCATGTTAGAAAGCGGCCAGATTGACAACAGTCTTGGCGACTCAATGTGTTGAGTCGCGCGTGACCGAAGTAATTGGCAGACATACCGAGCAGGAGCATCTTGATCTCGTTTCGCTGCATCATCTTGTCGCGCTTGAGCTGGTTCTCAATCTCCTCGTTCCGGGCCTTGCCCTCCTTCTCCTCTGTGCTCATTCCGCAACCCATTGCGACGGTAGTGCTGTTGACTCCTTTTCGCTAGGTTTATAGCAAATGCTGAAATTGATTAAACAAAGTCGACGACGCGGTGTATACGTGTGTCGTCGTGGTCGCGAAATATATGGGTGAATGGGTATAGTCTAGAGCCGTCGACGTTAGTGATTAACAACGCTCGAAGTCGTGGCTGTAACGAAAGACAATCTTTGGTCGAGGGTAGAAGGATCTCGACTTGTCAAGGTATAGAGAAGAGAAAAGAGATGAGATGGAAAAGGCAGACGAAAGCAAAGGCGAAGGCGATGTAAGGTTGAGGTAAGGTAAAAAGGTGGAGTGAAGGAAGAGAAAAGGAGATACGGAAGCAGCTTTTGGCGTAGCGCAGTAACTGGGGACCGGGACCGGGACTGAATGGGACTAAGGTGCGCTACGACTGGGGGGAGAAGAGAGGCTGCAATTTGGGGCACGACACACGAGTCGTGCCAACGAAGGCCAAAAAGGCCCAGCCCAGGGCGGAATCTCTCGCGCCTCCTCCCCTGGGCCAGGGGGTGAGGGGCCCCTAAAGGTTGGAGCTTTTTAGGAGCCCGGGGGGTGGAGAACAGGGGGTGTATCGTGGTACCTCAGATGCTGTTCTGGGATTAAGGTGATGAAGTGAAGAACAGAAGGAAATAAACAGTGGCAATAACGTCGAGAACTGCAATGTCATAACTAACCTTCTCAATTGATCTCGCAATATCGTGGAGACAGACAGCAACAAACTTCGATTGCGATGACCTGGTCCTGGAGCGAAATGTTCTCCTCTTCGCTGGTGATGATACGCCGATGCTAGAAGGCGAAAGGCAAAGAAGCTGGAGGCAAAAGCGGCTGGCGGGTATGCGGATGAATTGGGATATGACAGGAGAGGATAAGCGGGCGGGAATGAAGATGAGAATGGATCGAACACCCCCGGTAGAGTAAATACAGTAGAGGAAACCCTAAATAAACGGACTGGAAGCCGGAAGGGGCACAAAGCAGTAATCGCTGAGGGGGAAATTGTGGTTTTAGAAAGGAGAGAGAATGAGTTGACAGAGAGCAGAGCCAGAACTAGAAGTAAAGACGGCGGGAGAATGGGCGCAATTGGGAGAGGGAAAAAAGGATGCGGCCGGGGACCGTCAGTGAAAGTGTACAGGCGGCTGATTGGACGCGAGATAGAAAGAGGCGTGCCTTGAGCCAGCCAGATGGGAACTGGTCTGGCACTGGAAGCCAAAGAAGAGAAAAAGAAAATGAGATGAGATGAGCGATCCCAGCCAGGTACCGCTTGTTTCGCAGAAAACCCCAATAATCATCTGGTACCTTTCTGGCAACCCTTACCTACTAGAGGTGGTTAGCAGGGTCCTCTGCTACCGCTTTAGCCCCGGACACTTTCATTTGCATTAGAATCCATGGATCTCGTTTATTACCCGGGTTGGTACAGATTTGGTCAGTGGAAGATGGTTTCAAAAGTCTGCCCATTATGGTGAGTTGATCAATAGCCAGAGATACTTCGCAGGAAGACTTGAATTTCTCTTATAGCACTATATCTCAGTACATCGCTCGTCACTCTAAATTAGATAGCAATTGCTGTTGAAGCAAATCGTACGGTAACTCAAATTGTACCTGAACTAAGGGTCAGGGAACTTGGGACCCTTGTAGCCATCCAATACTTACAGCAACATCCTGGAGGTTATCAAAGCGGACTCCAGGGATAGACCCTCTCTGTATGCACTCTATTTTCATCACCATCAAGGCACTTTCAGGGAGATTGGAGAGCATCAAAGGCACGCCAGGTCGCTAACAAGGCCTGGCCTGGCTATTTGACACGATCGCCTACTTCGGTATTTCTCACCAGAGTGAAGACCTGTGGTCTCCAATCCTGGGGTCACCTCACAAAGATACACAAATCACTGCTTGCATCCAAGTATACAGTGTGCGAATTCCTCAGCGCATCCTTGAGCTCGGAGCCCCCCCACCCCACTTCAGTATCGCTTGAGAGATCCAGCCTCTACTGGGCATCCCCATGTCGTAAGTGTTCGTTCCATTGGTTGTCCAGCAGAGCTCCCACTGGTTCTGGCTCATGACGGGAACCAAAGCCCTGCACTTTA
The DNA here is from genome assembly GCF_020744475.1 of Fusarium redolens. NCBI lineage: Eukaryota > Fungi > Ascomycota > Sordariomycetes > Hypocreales > Nectriaceae > Fusarium > Fusarium redolens. The sequence continues at coordinate 545,727 of NW_025763675.1, read as the reverse complement.
AATGCATAGTGATGATCATCGCGTCTGCTGTGACAGTGCTGCAGGGTGGACGACAGGAAGGATTTATCATCACCTGCAAAAAGCCGGCTCCTCAATTGAACAATATGCCCAAACCCGTCCTCAAACGAGCGAATCTTTCCCAAGAACCAATTCAAAGCCAGACCAGGACCACGGTGAGGTGGAGTAATGGTGCCATCTGCTTGGCTGTGGATATCCATGGGAGATGGGCATGGCATGGTTTCTAAGTTGGAGTGAATGGGCAGGCATTGACAAGCCCGTCTCATCAGCTAATGAAGCGACGTCTTGACTCTCGCAAATGGAAAAGCACCCGCTAACCTAGCTAATGAAAGACACCTGCTCTTATTCCAGTCGTTCGTTACATCGCCATGCTCTATGGCCGGTTGCAGAACAGCTTGATTAGCTTTGGAAGCCAGTGGAGCTTCGTCGTTCGTCCCAATTGATTCAGACATGACCCTGGCCTTCTGGGGTATAGCGTCCTGCCGGGCGGGATGATCGTGAAAGCCAAAGTGCAGACGGTCAAATGATTCAGGAAGAGTATCAGTGGAGGACTATGAATAGAGGTATAAAAAATTATTTAAAAAAAGAGTGGCAGAGGATACGATGCTGATGACGATGTCGATAACTTTATGGTTCGAAAAGCCAATCGGACACGCCCGAGAAATTGCTTTTTGATGGTTTGTTTCCAGATGTCAATAAGATATCAGTCAGATATCGCAATTGGAGTCTTAAAGAACGGTACGACTACATGGCTGGTTCTGGCATGAGGAGCCAACTTTAGCGACCATACTGTACGGAGAAGCAGCCGATCTGCGGGCAGCGAAACATGTCGAAATAGGGGCCATCAGTGTATGAACTGTGGAGTTGTTACAGCTCTTTGATGCACGACACGACGGATAATAAGGCTGGCTGGTAGGTAGGTTTGGGAGAGATGACTAACTGCATGATACTGATGAAGCTTTGTTCTGCAGTTGAAACACCCTTCATACAGGACTTGGACCCAATCTCGATGTTTGGTGTTTGAGCTTGATAAAGCCGTAGAGTTGCAGTCTTGATCATTTCGGCTCCGATCCGAGTTTCGTTCAACCTGCAGTGCCCATCACAAGGAACTTGGTCCGAAACGTCAGGTCCTCAAATCCTTCGAGGTGTGCTATAAGTGCCCTGAGCTTAATACGACGTTAAAACGGCGAATATTCGTCTGTGACCGTGTTCAGGAGTTACTTCAGTATCTTGTGTGATGTGATGTTGCGATTGGCTAACAGTTGCTGTTACAGCTTACGGGGTTGACGCAAGAGTTTAAGTGCTGGGGCTGCGCTCCATGTCACGATGGTACCTTGCATCATGATCCATCTGTTTTCGTTTTCAGAGCATCTGCAGGTATCGTCAACAAACACGCTTAAAGTTAACTACAGTGGAAGTTTCAGGCTTGGCTACCACTTCTCACTTACTGTTATGGTATCTGCCTATTAAACAAGACTCCACATGTCAACAGCGTCATCATCATCAACATCAATTTATCTTTCCTCTTCTCAGCACAAGACAATATCGGCTCATTGCATCGAGGCGCGCCCGTCCCGCCTCCGCAGCCAATCGGCATTATCTTGGTATTATCGTCCGCCTCCAATAGTGCCGTGTCCTACTGTGCCCATCTTCTCCGCATTGTTGTCCCTTTTGTGCACTCAACTCCGGCTAACTCAACGTTTCAGCTGTTTGAAGCATCTTCACTGAGCATTGTCATTATCGCTCCACATAGGCCACTGAATGTCAAATGATACTGCTAGTCTGCCAAGCTCCTTGTCTCCTGACCAGGGTCTTCCTAGTTGATGGGTTGTTGCAGACGCTACTAAAGGGGGATCGCCCGAGAAGCGCCAGGGTCTTCCAATCACTAGCAGCGCTTTTCGGCACAGAAGCCAGCTAGAAGAGGAACCTCCATAATTCTCTTCTATAATGCCCGTGTTGTCATCCCTGTTTCATTGCTTTTTTTTTTTTTTCTACATCGGAGCGTTTTCGATCACGAACTGCAGTCTTATTCAAGACTCTCCGGTCTGAGCTATCGAACTATCCTATCTGTGAATGCTGTTTTAGATAGAACGACGGCCTTTAACAGGCTTTTATTATGAACAGATGTATACTATAGTATAGGTAATTCGGGAACAGCTTGTGCGGCTGGCAGCAGGAACATGCTACACTAGCACCGTACTTCGCACTTTATTTGCAACACAGCTTGCGTCTTGTGTCTCATCGGAGTTGACGAATCTTTCTCCATTCAACGTTCGAAGCACATCGTGTCCAAACACTCAAACTCATGGTTCCGTCATCAGATCTACAGCTAGCGAGAGGAAGTGCCAGCTCTTGAGTGTCGCTGCGACATCCTGTCGATCATCAAGGGAGCCGCGTGAGGCAGGGGACTTTGACATGACCGTCCGGTGTCGATGGTATCAAACGACCAAAGACACTCAGACCTTTTGTTGTTCGTGTCTTCCTTGACTGACACTGACAGTTTGGCCATCATGATCGACAAAGTCCGAGCAAACAATCTTGGAATAGTTACAAAGTCCGTTTCTGATGTCTCCTGCCCGGTTAAGCATTACCGTATTACACTGTCCCCAAGCCCCCTGGGAAGAGGCTTGTAAGTAATATCGTCGTGACTGACTCAAGTGTAGCGGACTTGGTGAGAGAACTGCTAGTCTTTATGGAGTAGAATGAGCCGTAATCCAATCAACGCCAGGGATCTTCCCAGGGAAATGGACGCCGAGAGTTGAGGATCCTCAAGAGCCTCGGCCACACCCTCAACGGTAATTGGCCCTTTTCAGTAATTGGCAGTTTGATTTAGTGGCCGTCGTGCCAAAAGGCGATTCCATGTTGGCCCACATGTTTCTTTGGTGGTTGGCTGACCATGTTTTCCATGTTGGTGATCAGACCTCTCTATGTCTGTGAGTCCCTGGGATTTCTGATCACCTGCGCTTCAGAATCAAGATGTTTGTCAATATTTGGAAGATAATGTTATCCGGATTCCACCGGCTAAAGTTTAATGTCTGCGCACTTGCCTCTTTGGAATTGTTTCAAGATTGCTCGTTCTTTGGGGAGTGATCCATTAAATCTATTCGCTAAGATCCAAGTCTCAGATCTTCAACTACACATTGAATAATTGGTTATCCTTGCTCTGAGCTTCCGAGTTCCAGGAACTTGGTGCTGGGAGCACACGAACGATATGATGATCCTCATCTACGATACACGGGCGCTCGACTGCGTCCGTTTCGATCAATGCTGTCATAACTTTCCACGGGCGTGCGGAAATCGCTGGCTGGAAATACGGTGTGTATCAAACGGAAGACCACCCATCCTTGCTAGCTGAAGAAACTCTCGGACCCCAAATTTCGCGTGGGCTCTTGATGAAATAAAGTAATTTAAACAGCACCGAGACCACTCAAACTTTCAAGCTCCAGCACGATATTCATTTAGTGAAGTGGAGTTCATCATGTTTCCAGATGGGACCATTTTCTCAAACAGGGTGGCCACATGGCAGGCTTGTTCCGTTTTTGATCTACTACTGATGCTCATGATATGCAAATCATCTTCAGTACAACCTCTGGATGGCATCATTACCTGGTAACCAACCGAGGCTGGGAACAGAATTGCGGATGCTTCTCTTGTCGATTCGATGTAACATGCTATCTTTGGTTACTAACTTTGGTATTTTGGCCTATTTTGCATTGTTGCACGTTTAGCACATATACATAAAGGCAATGGATGCTCGACACAGACACTCTCACAACAAGAGTTGCGAAGCTCTGCAACAACCAACTTGCTCATTGTTTTTCAATCTTCACTTACTATAGGTTGATCATTGCGAGATTTGCATCAAACTTTGCTCTGGAAACTTTGGTAGTACGAGACCAGACATGGCCAGAGCAAGCCCCCCGAACAGACAATACACTCGAGGCTGCATAGCGAAAGAGCTGGTTTGTTAAGTGACAAACTTGGCCACAAGCTGTTGAACCCGGATAAACATCACTCAAGTGACGGTTAAAGCCGGCCAGATTCTCAGTCAGATCTGAAACGGAGATTCAGCAATCTGGCGTGCGGAAAGAAAGGTCTGGATCGACCTCTGACGATTTCTTACACGGACGATGAATGCCGGATCTTCAATGTGCAATAGCAACAGGAATACGGCTCTCGATCTACCGAACAATGAAACCTGTACCATCAAGAACGGTTGAGGCGGTTGAGTTATCCATGATATGGCAAGCATAACTTCTTAGAGTCAGACAAAGATGAGGCGACGACCACCCGAGCAAGCCACAACACCACTTCCGAGGCAATTTAGAGCGAAGCTCTGGATACGTATTTCCACGATGCGGTGATCTTACCTTTTGGTCAGTTCTCAGCCATTTGATGGCCGATAAGGGGCATGTGAGTCAGCATGACTCTGTCAGAGATTGAGGTCAGTTCAGCGAGACAACTCTCAACCAGATACCTGATAGAGGGCAGTGCCGAGTCAATGCAACTCTGTCAGACATCGAAATTGGCTTGAATATTCGTACAACTATCGGGAATGGCAGTATTCAAGATCGAAAGTCTGTTCCAAGGCCAAAGCTTCTCAACCTAACCAGAGTCACTGATTGAGAATGGAGGCGTATATACCAAAACCCATAACAGGAAGTCAATTGTTAGCGGGCTGCCGCTATCTTATATAGGCCACCCAAACCCCTCTGTGAGTGTGTTTTTTAAAGTTCGATCTTGTCAAAAACACCTTCTAGTTGCTCTATTCCGTTGCCTTGACTTGACGTCTGGTGGCTGAAACTTTGAATGGAGATTTGTCGGCCAGAGTTAAGGCTTTACCTGCTTTGCAACAAAGATTCGTTCATTACAATGGGAGTGTCCCGCTTGGTGTAGAGATCGCTATAAACGCTGTTGAGATCTGTATAAGTAATAGTCGCTTGTGATGAAGAGGAGAAAAGATCATAGTAGAGAGTATTCTATCTCTCTGGAGTATGAGAAGTCTAGAGCCCATATGATTGGTTGGCTGTTTGAATATTGAAGACTGGAAGCAATTTCTTGACCATTAGATTAAGGCTCATATTCAGGTGGTGATTGAAGTCCGTTTCCAAAACGAAAATGAATTATTTACCACTCAAAGATTTAAAGCTGAAATCATCTCTCCTTACAGTTGTTCAACGTTGTGGTGGCGAAGTTTGTTCTGAAACCTTGGGTGGCTGGATCAATAGATGCATGCGATAGTAGTAGTCCCAAGGTCTAGAGCTTTAAACGAGCTCCCCTCGGCCCGGGAGTGTTCTAAAGAGGCCTCGCGTCTATTAAAAATGGCAAAGAAAAGGAAAGTGGCAGGGAAATCGTCGATAGTCCCCGTATATGAACGAATAACTATCTATACCCGTCTTGGCACCATATCACTGTAGCTTGGCGGCGCCACTAATTGACAACACTTGCAGATCGCCAACTCAACACCAGAGCCCAAGCTTCAACTTTCTCACCGACAGAGCCCAGAACAACGGGAACGGCGAAATAAGTACCTGTCTTGAGTAGAAAAAACGGCAACAGTTGGAATTGGACTATTAAGACTTAAAAAAAAAAATGTCTATTCCTATGCATCGACTGGGCGGTCGCGGTACGTCATCACAAACAGCATGGGCGTTGTTGTTTGCGCCGGAATCGGCAACGCGACAATTCAAAGTGCGACGCTTTAACCTGAGACGTCAAACACTGACAGTTCGATCTGGTTAGCCTTTGCCCACGATGACGACGACATCGAACAAGAGTACGACCGATTGAGAGACTTGGCGCGAGCTGAGGCGGAGAAGCGCAACGATTGCTTCGCGCGTGTATGTTGAATACAGCTCATGTCTGTCGAAGGGCAATACAAGGTAGCTGACTTTGCTTGCAGTCGCGTCAGGCATATGAAGATGGCGATGGTGCTGGAGCAAAGGAGCTCTCCAACCAGGGCAAGGCACACGCTGCCCGTATGGATGATTACAACCAGCAAGCAGCCGATTTTATCTTCCGTGAGAACAACGCCTCTGGCCGTGTAGAGGCGGATTCGATCGACCTTCACGGTCTCTACGTGGAAGAGGCTGAGCGAATTCTTGAGGAGCGCATTCGTGCAGACCAGGCTAATGGACAGACACATCTCTATGCCATCGTCGGCAAGGGACACCACTCAGCTGGTGGTGTACAAAAGCTCAAGCCAAAGGTCGAGGAGCTGTGCCAAGAACTTGGTCTTCGATACGAGACCGATGAGGACAACACTGGACGAATTATCATCAACCTCCAGGGCGGAGATCCTATCCCTCCCTCGCACTCTGGTGGTTACGGTGGTCACCATGGTGGACAGCAGCATCACCAACCCCAGCATCATCAGCCTCAGCACCACCAGCAGGAACAGCAGAACGACGATGTTGGACAGGTACTGCCTTGGATTCTGAAAAAGTTGGAGAAGGCCTGCTGTGTGGTCATGTAAAGCTTGGATATAATCTTCTGAGTTGCCATTTGTGGGAAGCATCTTAGGAATGCTGGTTTAACGCGTTTATACCCTGATTGTGTGGGGTTGGAGAGATTCTGACTTTCTGAAATCCTTGTTTATGATTGCTATATCCAAGCATTCCAAAAACGCTAGATTATTTAGATGAGAGACATGCGGAACGTTCACGCTAGAACTGAATTGATGGAGATATGTATCAAGTCTTTATTTTCTCGCTAGACATAGGAAAGGTGTATAGTATGTAAATCAAGGCTCCTCTATACCCAAACTCATCTATGAGATCGAATGCTTTAACGCTTTGTTACAATGTATATCAAGAGTCTTCTCCACCAATTTTCCTCGGACAACCCTCATTTATGCTTCGGTCGAGTTCTTGATGTTAATCATCTCCTGGCTCTCTGTAGGCTTAGGGGCTTTGCAAAGAGTGAATCCAACGGCCTCGCATATGATAGCAACCATCATTTCCATAATGATACCGGCACCAAGATACATCCAGACATCCTGCTTGTGGCCGCCGAGGATGAGAGCACAGGTGTAGGCAAGTCGGACGACAACGAAGGGTAGAGAAGCACCAACAGCGATAAGAAGTCGATGCTCGCCATCAGCGATGTAGGACTGGCTACGGAGAGCAAGGAAGAACTGACCCACAACCAGGACAAGGACAACAATCATGAGGATGACACCAATCTTGCACTCAGAGTTGTACTTGACACTGGGAGAGGAGCCGTTGAGTTCGTAGTCCGAGTTAGCACCGCCAACTGAGATGAGAATAATGGCAGCAAGCATCAGAAGTTGGATCGCACGCTGATAGATTGGTAGAACGCCTTTGCCGCCCTGACGCTTGATAGAATCGAAGCAACGACTAAGCAGGCCGAGAAGGATAAGGATCAATGGGCCGAGACCAAGGCCGTTAAGTGTAAGCCAGCCAATGTAGAGGCTTGTGTTGCTTGGGTCATTGATAGTTGCCAGGAGCATGGAAGAGCCGATTAGACGGGCGAGTGATAGAATGCAGATATAGAGCCAGCCAGCAGTGCGCCCAAAGCCATGAGACTTGCAGAGAAAGAGGGCTCCGATGAGGATGAAGGTATAGATGACAATCTCAGCGATGGCAATGTCATCGTGAGTATTCATAGGTCGAGCCATTGCAGTAAATAAAAAGTCTGTTGAGTTTGAAGATGGTCCTTAGAAAAGAGTTGACTTGTAAGTTGACTGATGTTAGAGGAGTGAAGAGTAAGAGTGAAGAAGTGACGGTTGTATTGTTGTTCTGATCTATTGACCATTCTCTCCAACTCGAGAGATACAGGCATACTTATACATGTCAACGTCGACTCGCATTCTAACTTGAATATAGGAGATGCTGTATAGTCGGCACAACGGCAACATCATAGCCTCAGTTTATCCCCGCTGGATATGGACACCTCGAGACACTTGCCCAAACGGGACAGCGTCCTTTACCAAATATGCATGATGAATAGAGGCTTAACCATAAACCTTGCCGTCGTGTGGCATCAGGAGCTATGGCCCGGCGTCATTCCCGAGATACAGGGTCGCATGCAAAATGAGAATGCGATATCCCACGAAGGCTGAGTTCATTCATCGAATCGTATGCCCAATTTGGTTTAGCTCGAGATTTGTTCAAATGGGATTGCAGGGTTCTTGTTTGTGGCTGTAACGAGCCTTACCTTGTAGGGCTGTCTATTCGAGTGCCGTGATCCGTGTTAACGACCAAAGCGAGAGCGAGTATGTTAGTCAGTGACGCTTCGTCTGCATGTAAGATAGTGGCTTGTTTCTGTATGGAAAAGTTCTTGTCGGATAGGATTTTGAATTCCCTTTTCGGGAAGTTCTTGAAACTGCAAGTATCGACATCTGCCTCGAGCTACTTCGGCTTTGCCGCCTGGAATTACTCTCCTGTTGAAGAGGGCCATATGCAACAGAAGCTTGTGAGGTACTGGTATTTGCCTGGTAATGAATTACATTGTATGTGGCCTGGTTTGACTCACTCAAGCTTTGCTCTGTTGATCAATCAAGGGTCTTACAGGCACCAAGCTAAAGTCAACCCCACACAAAACGAACCCTCCAAATGACGTCGAGTCTGTCTAAAATTCTCCAATCGACAACTTCATCCTCCACTAACGAGACCTCCATACTTCGACCGCGCCGAAAGAGGCCTCATAGCCACGTACTACCATTTTCAAGTGTATTTGTCGATCTAGGAAGGTTGAATCACTTCCTCTAACCAGACGATGCCTGTATGTCCCCCACTTTGTGACAACTTACACGACCCCTCAACTAATCTCATCACCCAGCTCATCATTGTCTCTGGATTACCTACCTCAGGCAAGTCAACACGGTCACAACAACTTTACGATTACCTCTCCAAGCGCATCTCCGATACAAAATATCGTCTACACCTCATCTCTGACGAATTCCTCTCCATCTCCCGCACCGTTTACGACCTTTCGAGTCTCCCCGCACATACCAGATCTGCGAACGCATCCGAGAAGGATGCTCGCGCTACAATCTACGGCGCTGTGAAGCGCGTACTTAGCGACAAGGACATTGTGATTCTTGATGGTTTGAATTACATCAAGGGTTGGCGATACCAACTACACTGCGAATCTAAGGCTGTGCGCACACCGAGCTGTATATTGCAGATTGGATGTTCGGTGGATAAGGCAAGGGAGGTTAATGAGGCCAGGTTAAAGAAGAGAGAGGCCGAGATACCCAAGACTGCGGATACCGAAGAGGCGATGCCCTTAGCTACAGCTTCTGGTGATGCGATCGTGGACTCTACGGAGCCATACGAGCCCGGCAACTGGGACAACTTAGTCTTTCGATACGAAGAGCCCAATCCCATGACCAGATGGGACAGTCCTCTCTTCACGCTTATCTGGGAGGACGACGAGGCTCAAACTAACAAGGTCTTCTCCGACCTCTGGGACGCAATAGCTGGTGAAGCCCGCAAGGTCGTGCGCCCTAATCAAGCAACCATACAGCGCGGCCGCGAGGAAAGCGGTGACTACTTATACCTTCTGGATCGCGAGACGTCGGACGTTGTGAAGCGCATAGTCGAAGCGCAGCGAGAGGGTGATGACGTTGATGAGGTGCGGATACCATCTGACTCTGGAGAACGAACGATATATTTACCTGTGGGTAAGAAGGTTGGCTTGCCACAATTGCAAAGGTTAAGGAGGGCGTTCATGGGGTTGAATAGAGGTGGTATTGGATTGGAGGCTGTGGGCGATATGAAGTCTTCACGGTTGAGAAATACCTTTGTGACGTATCTCAATGATGTGTTTGAGAAGGATGAGTAGTCGTTTTGTCTATGAAGGATGTGACCTCATTACAAAGGCTCTCAGTGCAGCTCAATATGATGGCTTCATAATGCTTGACGTGACTATAGAGTCTTATCACCTGCTTACATGATCACACAATGAGCTTTCTCACCTGCCCGGGGTGTTCAGAATTCTTCATTGAGATCCATCACCGGGCGCAATGTAATTGCGATGGGAAAATGACAACATTGCACATTTATACAATTGATGCTCGCCCATCGTGTACAATCATGAGTTGAACATGCTAATAGAGCTTATGATTGGTTGTAAGTTCTGTAGCTCTAGGGTAACCTCGAGAGCGCATGCCATTGATACAATGACCTGCATTGCAAATCCCCTATAATATTACTTATTCCTTATTCTCATTCCAACTTATTAATATACAAAGATATTTCCCTGGAGATTCACACATTATGGGTAACATCATACAGTAGAGTTTAGAAGGTAGATAAACATCATAGTCGTGAATGGTTAACTGACTCGTGAAAGAAGCCTGAAGCTCGGTCGGAGGACAACTACAGGTAGTATCTCACGGTCGAGAGGAAGTGTCATGAATACGCCCTAAGTGTCCAGAATTATAGCACGGCCCAATTTGACACCATTCCATCACCTTACCGGCAAAGTTCAATGACATGGATCGATCCATCGTGTTTTGTCAGCAGTTTGCAGTGACTGGATGATTCGAAATTCGAGATGGCAAAGAGGCAAGAGGATTAATAAAATACTTGAAGAAATAATAATGGGTAGAATAGCAGTAGTGTTAAAAAACGGCGAGTGAGTCAAGACTTGATCCATAAGTATCGTCAGTATTGTCATCTGAGACGCTGTACGTCGAGGTAGGCACCTGGGGCCGCGCAACAAAGCCTCTGATCCACCATGACCGCCATATGCCACTGTACCACTTGAGACAGTTGAGAGTGAGCTACCAATGCAAGAGCTAAATACTGTCCCCTGTTTCTGCGTGGCACTTAACAAGGTGGCGGGATCATGAGCGAAAATATGTAATTTATGCAGTATATTTAATATGATTATATAGCAAACTACGTTCATTTGCAACCAAAACTTCTCTTGCTACAGTTTAATGGAACCTTCTGCTGGTTTCCACCTGTTTTGCCTTTGCAGTCGTCACTCTCTGTTTGCCTGTTGCTACCGCCTTGCGCCCGCCTCTGCTTCTCATACTAGTGCCAGCCTAGAGCCCCACCATCAAACACGGCTGAGCTAAGCTACTTCCACCCCTGCAACATTATTGTTCCGCCCCCGATCCAGGGCATCCGGTGATATCATTGGCCCACAGCTGTGGCGGTCGGCCAGTGAATCGCTGTCAACAGTTCCGATGGGAGGGAAGGTGCCCTGTGGCCTTTGAGAACAGCTCGAACCTTCGTTACCTTACCTCCGACCTCACCTCTGCTTTAACTCTTGCATCTCTCAAACTTCCAACACAAACTTTCTCTCTACATTCTCCCCCCACGAACTCTCCTACTCCGCAATTGTATTTAAACACACATAACACACGCAAGAGCCAGCACTTGGCTTTTTTCTCTCGCAACACTTACAGCTCCCCCTCCTTTCGTCATCACCGAGCCAGCATCAGCTTCATCTGAAGCATCCAGATAACCATCATGGCTCCCCAGCCTGACGAGCACCACCCCCACAAGAAGGTCAACTTGACGTATGTGAAGAATCACCTCTGGGTCTATCCAGATCATCGTTGGTTTTGGCAAGCAGAATGACTAACAAGATTACAGCGACCCTTCCGGCGCCGAGGTCAAGAACGTTCGTGACATTCGATCTGAGGAGATTTCCAAACAAGTCGCTAACCATTTTGCAGGAGGATGATGTCGCGACCGCGATTCTCAAGAAGAAGAAGAAGCCCAACCAGTTGATGTAGGTGCTTTGCGCTGTTCGGCGTGCAGACAATTACTGACATCACCAAGGGTCACCGATGCCGTCAACGATGACAACAGCATTATTGCCCTCTCCGAGGCTACTATGGACCAGCTCCAGCTTTTCCGAGGTGATACCGTTCTGGTTCGAGGCAAGAAGAGAAAGGACACCGTTCTCATTGTTCTTGCCGACGATGAACTTGATGATGGCAGCGCTCGCATCAACCGAGTCGTTCGTCACAATCTGAGAGTCAAGCACGGTGACATGATCACCATCCACCCTTGCCCCGATATCAAATACGTCAGTAACCACTAGATATAAACATGAACCAGCTCCTAACACTTCCGCAGGCCAAGCGAATTGCTGTTCTCCCCATTGCTGATACCGTCGAGGGTATCACCGGTTCCCTGTTCGACGTTTTCCTCGCTCCCTACTTCCGAGAAGCTTACCGACCTGTCCGCCAAGGAGACTTGTTTATCGTCCGCGGTGGTATGAGACAAGTAGAGTTCAAGGTTGTCGAGGTCGACCCCCCCGAGTATGGTATCGTCGCACAAGATACTGTTATTCACTGCGAGGGCGAGCCCATCCAGCGAGATGAGGAAGAGAACAACCTCAATGAAGTTGGTTATGATGACATTGGTGGATGCCGAAAGCAAATGGCCCAGATCCGAGAGATGGTTGAGCTTCCTCTCCGACATCCCCAGCTTTTCAAGTCTATTGGTATCAAGCCTCCCCGAGGTGTTCTGCTCTACGGTCCCCCTGGTACCGGTAAGACTCTAATGGCTCGAGCTGTTGCCAATGAGACTGGTGCTTTCTTCTTCCTCATCAATGGTCCCGAGATCATGTCCAAGATGGCTGGTGAATCCGAGTCAAACCTCCGAAAGGCTTTCGAGGAGGCTGAGAAGAACTCCCCTGCCATCATCTTCATCGATGAAATCGACTCTATCGCCCCCAAGCGTGAGAAGACCAACGGTGAGGTTGAGCGACGAGTCGTCTCTCAGCTTCTTACCCTCATGGACGGTATGAAGGCCCGCTCCAACGTCGTTGTGATGGCTGCTACCAACCGACCCAACTCTATCGATCCCGCCCTTCGACGATTCGGGCGTTTCGATCGCGAGGTTGACATCGGTATCCCTGACCCTACTGGCCGTCTTGAGATTCTTCAGATTCACACAAAGAATATGAAGCTCGGCGATGATGTCGACCTGGAGCAGATTGCGTCCGAGACACACGGTTACGTCGGTTCTGATGTTGCTGCCCTCTGCTCCGAGGCCGCCATGCAGCAGATTCGTGAGAAGATGGATCTCATCGATCTCGATGAGGACACGATCGATGCTGAGGTTCTTGACTCTCTCGGTGTCACTATGGAGAACTTCCGTTTCGCCCTCGGTGTTTCCAACCCCTCCGCTCTCCGCGAGGTCGCCGTTGTCGAGGTTCCCAACGTTCGCTGGGAGGACATTGGTGGTCTCGAGGAGGTCAAGCAGGATCTCAAGGAGAATGTTCAGTACCCTGTCGATCACCCCGAGAAGTACCTCAAGTTCGGTATGTCTCCTTCTCGAGGTGTGCTGTTCTTTGGTCCTCCTGGTACTGGTAAAACTATGTTGGCCAAGGCCGTTGCCAACGAGTGTGCCGCCAACTTCATCTCCGTTAAGGGACCTGAGCTCCTCAGCATGTGGTTTGGTGAGTCTGAGAGCAACATCCGAGACATCTTCGACAAGGCTCGTGCTGCCGCTCCTTGTGTTGTCTTCCTTGACGAACTTGACTCCATTGCCAAGGCCCGTGGTGGATCCATGGGTGATGCTGGTGGTGCTTCCGACCGTGTCGTCAACCAGCTCCTGACTGAGATGGACGGTATGACTTCCAAGAAGAATGTCTTCGTCATTGGTGCCACCAACCGACCCGAGCAGCTTGACCCTGCTCTGTGTCGACCTGGCCGTCTCGACTCGCTCATCTACGTACCTCTGCCCGATGAGCCCGGTCGTCTCAGCATTATCAAGGCCCAACTCCGCAAGACCCCCATTGCCTCTGATATCGACTTCGGCTACATTGCCTCCAAGACCCACGGTTTCTCTGGTGCCGATATCGGTTTCATCACACAGCGTGCTGTCAAGATCGCCATCAAGGAATCTATCGCTGCCGATATCGAGCGACAGAAGGCTCGCGAGGCTGCTGGTGACGAGATGGACACAGATGAGGATGCTGAGGACCCCGTGCCCGAGTTGACCAAGGCCCACTTTGAGGAGGCCATGCAGATGGCTCGCCGATCAGTATCTGACGTAGAGATCCGCCGGTACGAGGCTTTTGCCCAACAGATGAAGAACGCCGGTCCTGGTGCTTTCTTCAAGTTCCCCGAGGCCGGTGCCGAGGCTGCTGGTGCTGACGGCGGTAACTCGTTCGGTGATGCTGGCAACGATGATGATCTCTATGACTAAGGACGGCAACGACTGTATGGACATGAGTCCTTTGTATTCTAATAATTTCACTCGCACACCCCTGCATTGGCCCGTAGGTTGTCGGTGAGTGAATCTACTCACACATTCTATGCGACTGATATTCGAATGGGAGTTGGTAGAATGGTAGAGGAAAGAAGAACGGCAACCTGATCCTGGCATTTCTGATGAGCCAGAAGGATATGAAAGTAGTCACGGTGTGACTCGAGACGGATTTGCGTTTTGATAGATGATGAAATTGATTCCCTTAGCTTTAAATCAAGTCTAAAGTGATTGTTTCCCGAGTATGCTAAATTGATTTTATCAGGATATGTCTCTTAAGTCTGTGGTGAGGTGGTCTCTTCCTGCTTGGCCACCATACTGTTGCCTTCGACTCGAAGTCTAAACAATCGTCTCAACATAATGAACCTGAGAGCTCCATCAGTCTGCAGCTGGAGATGAACATTTGTCTCCTTCACATAAGAGGTATTAATAAAGTATGGCAGCCTTTTGGCATGTAGGCTCAGCGCCAAGGAAGGCAGACATTAGTAGTTCTTCACAGCGGCAAGATCGTCAGAGTTCGTCATCAAGGTAATGTCTATTCATTTGTGTCGTACGTAGTTATCGTCTCGTATCCATGTTTTCGGGATTGGTATCATCCATCCTGTCTCCCTTCGAACACCCCGTGCGAGTATGTTTGTGTGTATTATAAATATAAGTTAGTTTGCTATTCAAGAAAGGCCCTCGTTAAGCTATTCTTTTGGGCGTATCCTGACTTGTCCAGTATTGCGTATGTAGGACTTGCTGGTGTATAGTTGTAAGCACCCAAGTTATCGAACCCTTGTTTGGCTTCTCGCATTGTTTGGGTGTTGTCTTTGGTTTTGTCGTAATTCAGAACGCCGCGCATCTTTTCTGACGCGACAAGAATTCTTCTATCACCCCTCGACTTGGATTAAATGTTTCAATGTATAACCACATCTTAAGTGGTTCCTTCGTCCTCGATGTCGCAAACAGCTTCTAAGCTCTCCCTGGTGACGCGAAGAGCCTCCTCGATTACCGACTCCGGCACAGCAAGGCTAGGCTTAGCGTCAGCCGCGCCATTAGTCTTCGGGGCATCGCCGTTTGTTGCTGGCTTGGCGCTCGTTCCGTTCGAGCTCGATGATATGGGGTTGAGGGCAGAATCGTGGCGGACATCTTCGAGGACGCGACTCAGTAGGGCGGGAAAGGTTGTCACTTCGCCGGAGCGCAGAAGAGCGAGTGCATGCGATTGGATAACCGTGGGCCAGTTTGTAGAATGAGAGTTTAGCGCGTGAAGAAGAGCATCTTGTATTCTTGGATAGTGTGTTAGTAGGCTGTCATGATGAAAACTGGCGAGGGAGGGGAGCGTACTTTGAGACGTGACCATCGCGCAGAAGCACCGTGTTGATTTGTGAGCGTAGATCTGGATCTAGGGTCGCCTGTGTGTGGTTTGCGGCACTGGAGGGCACCTTGACGGGGGTAGAGGGTGCATTGTTGGACATGATGGCGATGCAGGTCGAGGATGATCAAGTTTGGTCCTGCTGAGGGAGAGCGTCTGCGGGAGAGGACGGAAAGTGTGTGTGTGAGGGACTCTTGATCAATCGCAATAGTTTTTCCTTCGATGCTGATCAAAGTATCGTGTATAAGACAAAGCAAGAGCTCTCGATCGGTCGCTCCGAAGCTCGAACGTTGCACGCTAGGTCAGGAGTATCGCCTCGTTTATCTCCAAGATAACAATTGAACTGTGGCGCTATGATTAGCAGGGTTCTCCAGCTTGGCTAAAGGTCAGCAATGGAGCTCTTACCTGCCCACGATATATCGATAGAGGTCAACTCAATGATACAGAGGATAATGGTTGATCGTCAGAATGTAGTAGCAAGCAAGGCTGAGGCTGAGGATAAAAGCTTCATGGTGCACAAGGCTGAAGCATACTAGGGTTTGATTGGGTGCAGGACCCCACTCTGGCTGTGGCGGTGCTCCACAGAGAAGTTTATTGTCCTCCTATCAGCCAATCCGAATAACAATATAAAGACAACGACACAATGGTAGATAGAGCGAGCACGTACACGTTCTGGACGACAATGAGATAAACATTCAATAGGCTATCTTGTTCGGTGAAATAGTAGCTATAATAGAGCATAATTGCACTTGATTCTCCAACTCCATTATCAATTCTTTCTCTATCTTTCTAATTGTATTGCTTTTTTCTATCCCTGGTCAAGATCACTTCGCTTGGTGAGTGGCTTGTTTACGAGTTTGACCCCTACTTCATTGATTTACACCACGCACTAGATATCGCGAAGAGAATCTCGTCAATCGTATCAAATTCATCGTGTGGGCTGCGTTCGGTCTAAAAGAGATCAAGATCTTATTGCACTCCTTAATCCACGTGATTTTGTCATATATCACTATGGGCTTGGAATTTCTATCAACTCAACACATCCAGTCATTTCTGAATGTTGTCTTCAATGACCATCCAAAGTGCTATTCCTGTTGAAGGTAAGATGACGAGTTTAAGATATAGGTTTTATCATGTGTGTTCGCCATCTCGAATTGCGTTAGTTAATGATCAAGGGATGATTAAGCGAAACTCAAGTCTTATGATAACTTCATGCAACACCTAAAGCTATTAAACCATTAAAATTCAAGGAAAAGGAGAATAGCATGAAATAAATATGCCTTTACAAGATCCTAAGCCAGGTGGACTGACTCTACGAGAAAATTGCATTATCCAGATGTGAGCACTCAACCAGACTCTGGAGGCTGGTATATGACAGTTTTGTAAGTGATAAGAGAATAATTCTTCGACTTACATTGCACTACATGCCATGGACTCTGTGATGTAAGCCAGATAAGAAAGCAAGACTTCTGTCTAATAGTTTGTGACTGTATTAACTGTTATCTCAAAATTTCCCCTATAGCCCATCATCGACTGCTCATTATTGACTATTCCAAGAAATCCGATGCGGTTGAATCAGGTGATTCGCTCTCACATACTAGACCACTATCAGCTTCAAGGATAATGAAATATCTCCAGCAAAAGACAGTCGAGTATGCGATAAATGGACACAGGCTTGATTTGGTTTTGGTTAAAGTGATATTGGGGGGATACATTGTGAGATATGGCAACCCTGTATCTCCTAGGTACAACGCGAAAAAAACGGCTGACAGTTGTACCTCGTTCCTCCATACCTAAGATAGCCAGTAGGATGTTTCTGAGTTGCTCTCACTATGACCCCTGACGCCATTTTCTTCTACGTCAATAATGTTTGTAGAGTTGAGTCAGACCTGAGACGCACAACTCGTATCATCATAACAAGATCCCCGCCATTGGGCTTGCCTTACAATTCTAGGGTGCCTCACATCCAAGCCAATGGCCTGGCCGCTCGATTCGATAAATTGGTCACGACATCGAGGCAGAGAAAAGCTACTCGCCGTGGCTAATCTAGGATGCCGACGGCACCGGACATATTGTCCATCCTTAAGAATGTCATCAACATGGATGCGTGAGACGCTCTACTTACCCTGCGTCCTTGAACGTTGTTTCACTTGTAAGTCGTTGGAAGACAGACAACAAATGCTCGCCTGACCGGGGGGGGAAGAGCTCCCCGTTCCGTGTACTAGGCATAACTTGCGCCTTAGTAGAGGATGCAACCATCCTCATCCTTAACCAACAAGGACAATGCGGATGTCATCCGGGACCATCCACTGTTAAGTCGAGGGATTCGCGGCGTACCATGGCCCATGGGTAGCACGATGTGGCTATCGGGCTGACATTTGTGCCCATGACGACAAACAAACATACATAGTTATGCCATGGTCGATGTCGATGGTGTTGAGCCCTGTCGTCGCTAGTAATTTACCTTAGGCTACGCAATGCGTTCCGACGGGTACTTTACCCCAGGCATCCACTGCACAGACTGGCGGTACCCGAATCATCCATCCATGTCAACTATCTCACACCGGAAATCCCGCCTTCAACTGGACTGGGACCGACTTACGGCCCGACCCGTTGGTATACCCGGTAGTGACAGCTTCCCAGTGTTGTAGCATGTAGGTATTGTACTCACTTTTCACACCGACATATCACCGTCTTGTCTTGCTTGTTGGCTTGTACCACACCACAATCAAAGGAATTGAGCTTCCTGTAGCTGTCTAGTATAATTCTCCGGAAGCTTCGCTCCCCCGCGCTGCACGGCTCCGTTCCGAGCCATCACATGAGTCCTTGCTGCCGCGAGATGAGATAACTTGGGGAAGTCAATCGAATGTTCTTGGCTGGGGGGCGAGTTGCTTGTTTGTTCGGTAGCTCGCCAACCCCGGTAGCCACCCCAACATTGCGGTCATATTTATATAGGCGGTGAACAGCACCCAATAAGCAACAAAAAGGCCCTCACGACGAACCCTATCGCATCGACCCATCACAGTTGCAGCTGAGAGCAGGGAGAGCTCTTGGGTTCTTGGACTCTTGTTATTCCACGTCAGACGGGGCCCAACTTACAGCTGTTCAAGGGTTTGTTCTTTCGTCCAGCAATTAAGATGAGAAATCCTTGTGTAGGCTGCTAGCTATCCGGAGGTTTCCAAGGACTTGCATATAATCTGCGAAGTCATGAGTAACTTTCCCTGATCATAGTTTGCGGAACGAGGCCAAAAGTGTAACGGAGTCCATGAAAATACGCTTGATGCGAATCGTTGACTCATGAAAGCAGCAGGCGAGCGAGCAGGATCGCAAACGTTGCCCATCTTTGCCATATTTGATGACCATTTGGTAGTTGTTTGTTGTCTTCAGTGCGTGAAACAGAAGCTTTTGATAGGAGAGACCGTCACATCTGAAACAAAGGCACTTATCGCGAATAAACTAACCCAATCGTCTTGCATATTCAGAGTTGAGATTCTGAGCTGCATGTTTCGGTCCTTGCCCAAGTGGTTGCAGGACTTCAACTAGATCTTTTTACTTTCCAAGGCGAGGAAAGAGAGAAATAGCCCGCTTGGTCAGTCAAGCACAGCACTTGACAGGCCCCAGCAGCATGCCTGTCTTCATGTCTCTAATAGTGTTGGCGTTTCTTATCTCCCACAAGACTCAGGCATTTAGACACCGTATACAACTTGTCTGAAACCACTTCTGTGAGGTATACTCGGCTGAATGAAGCCGATGGAAGCCCCGACAAGTCCCGTAATGCCATCAGTATCACTTACTGTTGCAAGGATTTGAGTATGATTTCGTCTCGCGGTGAAGCTGGTTGGACCCATTGGAGCGGAAACCTACAAGCTTGTTTGTATCACAATGCAACCGTTATCGACACTCGGGATGAACCCCATTTGCTGGAATAAACTTCCCGTTAGTCGTCAGACTTGTCGGTGAGCCATGTCTTGAGGTAGCTATCTACCTGAGGTGATAGCATGAGGCATGTATGCACAAGGATGCACGTCGTCGACCCGAGGTGGCTAAAGTCACTGACAGGGTGGTGATTAGCTGCGCTAACTCTCCCTCGCGATTGAGGCTGAAGTATCGAATTGGAGATCTTGCCGTTTAATGTGGGGGATGATCACCAAGGCTTGAGGCGAAGAATGAGTCGGAGTCAAAGAGTAGTGGGCCATCTCCAGGATCTCCTCGTGGTTGACCGGTCAAGTGAGGTACTGAGTAAAGGCAACGTCCCACACCGCGCATCCATTCAGAAAATGGCTTTGCAGCCACAGACATGTTTCCCCAGAAAACTAGAACAGGCAGCTGAAGCGTACTCGGTTGCATATTATACGTGCAATGACGTTGGGAAGCCACGAGGGCTTAGTCAGAACCATTGCCAGCCATGAAGGACAGCACTTGATCGAAGAGCGAGTGACACTGATTGCTGATGTTATTCATGCCTTTCCTCGACACGAGATAACCATAGAGAATGGGAGTCGTATCCTGGGCGTTTGAGCAAGAATGCATGACCCGCCAAAAGGACTCAAGACGCAACATCGGACGGCGGTCATTTCAGTTGTATGTATCGTCCCGTATGCATAGTTTCTTGTGGGCCTATGAAACACAAACCGATGGCGAGCCGCATATGAGCGGATGTATTGCTTGGCGAGGCCGAGACCCAAAAGAACGGAGTTTGCATGAAGGCTGTCCCTAGAACCGTTCTCATTGAACAGAATATTGAGGCCTGTGTTCACGTGAAATCCATGAGCGCCAGAACAGGAAAGTTGAGCCCGATGTCACAGGCCATGGAGGCGAATTGACATAGTGATCAAAGGACTCGGCCAGAACATAACCTGTCCAAGGCTGTTCAACAGCACCGTGCATCTAAACGAGTCTGGAGATAGGTATGCCAGGACCCAATCGCAAACGTAATGACTGTCGAATTGCCTGGCACTTCGTAATGACAGATCATTTCTCCTGCCGAGGTGGAAATGCACAGAGTTGCTGGCGGTTTGAGTTTCGAAAAAGCAACGAGGCAGTATAAGCTAGGAGCCAGTGTCTTTGGATAAGACATTGGCAGGGGTCTTCGGGGGAAGGGTTATCTGTGCGCAGGCTTGTGGTCAACTTAACGTGACATGATGACTGCAAGGTGAGTAAGGTAGGTCAGCGACCAATACGAGGAGTGAATCTGAACTATTCAAGCAATAAGCAGGGAAAGGCATGTCACGCGTAAACAATATAGAGGAAACAAGATAGACGAGAGAAGACAAGAGGCTTCGAAGCGACTCATGCCGGACAGTGGAGTTTGTGTAGGACTCAAGGCCAGAGCTGAAAGAATGATGCATCACCACTTGGGAACTGAATAACGGTTGATATGATAGGTAGACCTTGGCAAGTATAAACGGCTCTTCTTACCTCCTTTGCTCGCGAGGTACAACGCACTAGACAAGCGTGTAAGGCAGCTAGTGATAAGGCGCAACGGATCATGGATCAGGCATGTTGAACAAGCAGCGGAAGTTGTGAAAGGTGAGCTGTCAGACAAGTAATTCTTCATGAAGCGGGTAAGGGATGAAGTTGTGGAGGGGAGCTGAAGGAGGCTGCCCTGAGAGGAGGTCTAAGGAGGTACCGAAATAGGTATCCCGTTCAATCTGCCGGACTGTATTGAAATTGAATCTCAGGTATTCGGCAGGCAAACCCCACCGGCCCCGTCCTTCCATGTTTGCTGACTCTTTACTTGTTGATACTATCAGGTTTTGAGAATATTGACAAGGAAGGTAAGTGTACAGCGCAGGAGACGGGAGTGCAGGGCGGTGCAGCGCAGTACAATGAAGGAAGGAAGGCACAGCAGAAATAGAAACGGCAACAGTTGGCCTCAAAGATTCTGAGAGTTGCAGCCGGCGGCTGGCAACATCTCATAATGTAGGTAAGGTAAGTTAGGTAAGCGAAGGGGACGCTCATATCGAATCGTATCGAGTCTCGATATCTTTCTGGTGGGAGATGGTGAGTTAAGAAGGCGCCGTTAGAAAGGATATCCTTGAAATCAATATATGCATCTGAATCAATTAGGCACTCGCTGACTATGCTCGCCTTGTTTTGAGTTGTGCAGACTGATGCAGGCTGCCTAAATGAACAAGATACCCCAGTATTTTACTGCGTATTCTTTCCCTGCTTCGCATTCACCTAGGCAGTATACAATGCATCAGCTCTATCCTAGCAACCTTCAAGTTTCACTTCGGGGCATACATACATGCGCATACTCACCTACCTACCTATGCATACATAATACATACATTATGTATGGCATCCCGTAGCTCATATCTCACATCACTCGGTATCACCTCGTATCACCTTCATCACATCAGCAAGTCTGACTTGGCCTGAATGGCCTCACTTCTCGTTTCCCCAGAAAGCCCATGTAGTAATACGTACCTAGATGCTGATGCCAAGCAATATAGTTTCGGGGTGAATCTGGTACAAGATGGAGAAGAGAATGGCCTGGATTTGCCAGATCTCGACCCAGCCTAAGCCCCTTCGCCTAGATGCAGTCGTCTGCAGATATGACACCACCTACTGCCCACTACGACAACCACAAACTACCAACACCCCTTTGATTAAGCTACAGGACCCGAAGAAAAGGGTGAGGCTTGAATTAGTCGGAGTGAGATGAATGCAAGTTTGACTCTTTTGGGAGGCTGATTCTCACATTCAGCAGTTGTATTGGAGTGATTGTCCCTTAGGAGGTGTCCTCACTTACACCGAGAACGTTATCAATTGTGGAGGTGGGGTCATAATCACACTCGCTCAGGCATTTTCATGATCTTTTGCTCTGGTGAACCTAGAATTGGATGTCAATCCATACCATATTCCATGTTTAGAACACCTACCATTACTGATCAATTGGCAATGGAGGGTTGTGTCAATTTGGCTTGGCTTCGAATTATTCCAAGCTGGGCTCAGGTGCAAGCTGCCATGCCATGGCTCTCTAAAACCAACACTAGGATCGTGACAGAGCGGCTCTTTGAGCCTTGGAGCTTGGCTACCAGTCGTAATCAGTAAGGACAGAGGGGCGACCATCCGCTTGTCCCCTTAGTCTGACCGGGTCACGCACTCTTTAACCAGTCATTCCCATTTCATGTTATGGCTCGCGGGACCGTGACCTGGGATACCGCAACAGCAAGTACAACAGGTGACACGGACTTATTAGCATTCCACAATTTGCATTCCGCTATTTTCTTGCCCTGACCTGTTTTTATTTTCCCCTTTGCTTTCTCTCTACGTATCAGCCCATTTCTGCACCTTTACGAGTTGCTATCCATAAGTTACCTGAGTTGAATTGAGCTTCCGTACCGTAACCAGTAAAGGTCCCGCTTTGGTGGCGGCGCCGTGATGGTGGTGATCCATAAAAAGAATGCTAGGGGGATTGACGGAACAGGTGCAGTACATAGATGGCTGTTGGACAAGAGGCACAGACAGGTCTCTCTTTACTCAACTCTTCCACCTCATCAAAGACACTGTCCTGCCCAAGACATAGGGTCTGGCATTTTGGAGATCAATACTGGGATTGTACTGCAGCACAGGTCTCACAAGCTGGCTGTTCTCGTGGCTCCCATGCTCAGTCAAGATGAACTGACCTGTCAAAGGCCCAGACACCCATGCTTGGCTGGCAGCCAGACGCCGGGGTTTGCATCAATCGGATAACTTGACGCGAAGCTATTCAAATAAATTTTGTAGAGACCACAGGCGTGTTTTGATGACTGGCATGAGCTGTGCACGACAACACCTTGACTTGAACAACGGGCCCAACTACCTGCAGACACTCATGCAGCAGAGCAAGCGGTGAAAGCGAAAGATGCTAATCATCTCATGATGAAGTAGAGGTAGCGTTGTAGTAGCTATGAACGGCGGAAAACATGCCCGAAATTTTCTGCTTCTTCACCGAGAGTGTTCCAGTCAAAAGGTATTTGCAGATCTCATTTGGGACTGATGTAGATCAAATCACAGCTGTGGCCATCCTAGCGCGGACCGCGATCCGATGTAGTTATATTGGATACCGAATATTAAGCCCTCATGGTGGATAAATAGATTGTTCAATGGAACCTTTTTCTTTTGTAGCCAAGCATTCGCTAGTAAGGTATATAACGCTGCTAATTTACTCTGGCCTGTTCTTCGGTATTAGTAGATAATAAATAGAGCTATCGTTGTTTAGTTGCCGAGGTAGTATAAACACATGAAAAGTCCATACGGACATTGTTATCCAAGTCTAGCAGAGACAATAAAGGCAATGCTTGTACAATAAAAACAACCGATGACTGACTTGCAAGTTGTGACGCATTACGACAGCAACAGCTCGCCGGCAGTTGTATGAGAGAGGGTCAAGCTAACAGGCCTCAGACAACAATAGCAGCCTCTGTGGAGTCAGCACATATTCAAAGTGGAGGAGAGTCAAGCATCATGATTCCTTCGTGGTGACACCTGGGCACAAATGGTGGGGAGAGAGAAAACAGAAAGACTGAGACGACATCGAGAAGCTATGGAGATGCGGATGACCCTTGTAAACAAAAGCAAAACCTTGAGTAAATAGAGTACATTCGCTATTGGATGTCAGTAAAAATTAATTGATCAGTTAATTGACCATTTTAGCCGCCCGCTCATCTTTGTCAGTTTTCCAGAATCGGACGGTGCATCGCCAATCTTAGCTTGCACACCGGGGACTGCACTCTTCCTTGACCTGAATCTCACCTTATCACTCACCTGGCGAATCCGACATCTGACAGCAGCAAGGAATTGGACAGTCCCACTGTAGTCTGCAGCCAACACTTTCCCACCAACGCAACAACGATCGATCTGGAGAGGAGAGAGGGGACTAACCTAACAGCCAAGGTTAATACCAGCGTTTGGTGTAGTACAGAGCCAATAGTGAGACTTTTGCGCATATGCTCGTTCTGTGTAAGTTAGTACACCTCCTGTACTCACATCGCGCATACAGCACCTGAGAACCTGTTACATTAGTCGCTTCTTGTTCACCGTGAATCGCTCGCTGCACGGTATCGTATCGCATCGCTGCTCAGTGCCGCCCTGCGCCTTGACACTAACTAACAGATCCTTAGTGTGTGTATTCTAGGACTTTTCTGTACAACGAATAGTCAATGACAGCTGGCACAGCCAACGCCCATTCGTTAATTGCAGCTCAGTTTTCTCTTTCCTCTCCTTAGGGACCTGCGTCAACTCGCATACCTACATGCAGGAAACTACTGTAGCTGGCGCAATAAGGTAAAGATCGAAGGCCATCATCTGCAGCCTAAAGTTTGTGACACGACACGACAACACAGCACAACCTGCCGGCCGGTGAAGGAGGGCTGTCACTTTTCTTTTTATGGCGGGAGAGCAGCCCACCCCTCCTCTTCGACCCTGGCTTTTCAGCGATTCTTGTCTCGGGAATAAGAACACCATCATGACTTCTAAAGCCAAGACTCAACAGCGATGATCTGCCCGGCCAGATCTCTCCGCTCCTTTTCTCTGTTGCTGGCCGAGAAACGTCCTCCTGACTCGGCTTCCCATATGACTTGACTCGGATGACGACGGCGGAGCAGAGATGGTGCTGTGGAAGTGGTAAGGGGGTAGGCAGGGCAGAGCAAACTACGTCAGGAGCTCAGATCTAGGTACACACATCCATACCTAGACAAGGTGAAGGTTGGGATCTAGCGGTCGGGATCGAAGATGGGGGAGGACTGCTGGGCACGGGATGGAGTAGAGACTTGGCCAGTCACTTTTTAGTTATAAATAACTGAAATACATAAAGATTGTACTTGATAAATCATATTGTAACAGAAACTTCGACGAACTGAACTTGACGAAGAATTGTCAGAGCCATAGTCATGACGCCAAGGCAAGCCTCTTGATACCGTACCCGTAGCCCACAGGCCTTGCCAGGTACAATACATGATCTTCATTCGACCTGCGGGGAGAGGTCTCCAACAGCTTCTTTTTTGGAACGGCAGCAATCGAAATCGCAGGTGGTGTTGGAGGTACAGTACGGGGTACATGTTCCTGTGCAACCATTACACTGAGCTAAGGCACGGAACATGGAACTCATGGCCCTCACTTACATCATCACTATCGCCATCATCTTAGCCACCGTGACCACTTACACGTCCTTACAGTTCACACCAAATGTTCCAGCTGCGATCACTGAGGAGACATGTATTTATGGCATGAATCAATCAATCAATCAGAAACAGGCATCAGGTCACTGGGAAGAGAAATTCATGATTATTGACACAAAGACAGAGACATACACACCGCTTAATCAAGTTGATTAGACGACTAGCTATGCAAGTCCTCTAAATTCCTGGTTTGCTTCCACAAACCAATATAGCCCGTCCCATGCGGATTCGT
This sequence comes from Fusarium redolens, assembly GCF_020744475.1. Taxonomy (NCBI): domain Eukaryota; kingdom Fungi; phylum Ascomycota; class Sordariomycetes; order Hypocreales; family Nectriaceae; genus Fusarium; species Fusarium redolens. The sequence goes on along the minus strand of NW_025763675.1, from coordinate 519,750 downwards.
TTCCTTGGTTTGTCATTGGAGTGCATAGTTCCCCAACCAATTCATTGTGCGTCCAAAATCAACAATTGAGTCCATGATACGGAGTACAACAGCGCAGAGCGGATGACTACTGTAGTCTACCGAAGCGCACAAACCAACACCATCAGCCGCTGGGCGGCGTTCCGTCCGGTCAGTGCAACGGATTATCGAAACTTTACAAGGGGACAGGGAGGGTTGAGACGGGATGGATTGGTTGGACTGGATTGAATAGGATTGGTGTTGACTTTGTTTACACACAGTCTAAATTGGGACATCTTCAAGGCTGAGGTGGTGCGCTATCACGACACCCCTGAAACCAATAGGGGAAGCTGAGTTGAAATAGAGTGTTTTGGCTGAACATCATGACCATTTTTGTATATCCGATCCCTTTGCTAAGCCTTTTTGTTCATTATTCGCAGAACAGCCGCACTAACAAATATGCCCTGATCTTGATGATGATGAATTCCAATTTCCCTGTCATTGCTTGACTTCTATTCTTATTGATTAACCTTGACCTGCCATCTGGGGGAACCTGGCCGTTGGTCAAACAATCCCCGATCTCACCTGAAGCGGAACCATACTAGACATGGTGTACGTGAAGTGAATGTTGTATTGGACCCGTTTCCCTAAAAAGAACAGAGAATGATATCCATCCCTTGCAGTTGTACCCGTCAATGAGCGACAAGCTTTGTTGCTGTTAGTTGTGCTTTTACACGCAATCATCAATAGGCACATGTTGTGTCATTCGAAGCCGAGCTTCATGATTGACCCACGTAAAACAACAACTCAGCCAGTCGGTGCATGTGTTTTGCAGTATGATGTATAATGATATCGGTTATTAAACGCCCGAGTCGCGTCCTATAACGCTGTCTCTCCATAATGTTGAGTAGTCATTCGTTTGATCCCCTACTGCTCCCGCGGCACCAGCGTTATAAGCTATCAGGTCAGGTCTGTCAATGCCCAAAACGCCGAGTATGCAGATCATCTATCTATCTATCTATCTATTTATCTATCGTCTTTACCATTCTTTCATCGTGATTCACGCCCTCGGCATAGAACCACCATACACCGGACCCTGTCAGGTCAAAGAGACAAGCATTGAACTCGAGTTTCCATCGCTCAGATAAACCTGGTAAAGACCCATCGAATTCCTGGTAGACAACGGACCCAAAGAGAAGAACGACGTGAGGATAGCGTGGAACCTAAGCCAAGAACCGCCGCCCCCCAGAAAGGACTCAAAGAGGACCCTGTTCTCAAGCCTCTCCACCAAAAGGGATGCCCCACCCTGCCCTAGCTGCTTCTGGGTAGTTGATGCCCAGAAGGCGTGTGTGTGTGGGAGCGTGCCAAGTCGAGAGAGGCGTGTGCTAGAGGCTTGAGGCGTGTCGACGGGCCACAGAGTGTCCCAGGCCTTGAGGCGTGAACCCACATCTAGGAGAACGCCGGGAGGCTCAGAGGGCCTAGAAGAGAGGCGTTGCTTGTGGTTGAGCAAAAGTTGTTAGTGAAGGGGAAGCACGAGAACAGGAATAAGAGGAGAAAGATGGACCAGGAGGCCTACTGAGCCAATGTTGTAGTCATCGAATATGATGTTAGCTGTGCTGTAGCAAAACCCGCTCTCAGTTTCCATTCCCAAGGTCGAGAATTAGTGAAAGCCAGCAACAACAAGCGAGTTATCGATCGAGCCACAAACGATCTAGCAACGATCCAGCAACGCCCACCGGCGGCGCCCGCGCAATCCAATCTCGAAAACAATATTAAACTGGACATACAATACAGTCTATAGCAGAAACTGTCACAGTAACGAGCCTTTTAAAACGAATCATTATCGTACAGTTGTTTGGGTAAATACAACGCAACAGGGAACCTCCCAGTCTTGACGCTCTCTATCATATAACAAGAAGGTTATGGACTCTCGCTATTAGTTCCCAACTCTGATTAGAGTAGAGAGACCCTTGGACCCTTTGAATAACGACAGCGAATTCAAATTCAAGCTGGTACCTTGTGCAGTGCAAGTGGTTGACCCAATAGGTACGTACCTGATATTTTCTATTCTTCTTCCGTACCTACAGCACCGCTCAATCTCAATCATTCATTCGATGGGCCAAGAAGAGAGCATCCCGACGGGAGGGCAATCTTCGGGGTGGCTTTCGCCACTTACCCAAGTCAGCTGCCCCACCAAAGGGCTCCAAATACTGAAGCCAAAGGCCTGAACATGCACTGCTACTGGCAACTGGCCTTCACTGCCTTCCACTTCCATGTTGCTAAAGGCTGGGCCGGTGATGGTGATGGTGCTGGGACTTGATAGAGGGGCAATTGACGACCGATGTCGTAGTTAGCTGGAGGGGAAGGGCTTAGGTGTGCTGAACATGGCATCTATCATCCATCCCTACTGAGCTGAGCTGATGTGATGGTGTCGCCTGTGCTCACTACACTCACTCACTCACTCACTCACTCACTTGTACCTGCCAACCATTCCATCATCCAATACTGTTCAAAGCGTTGCTTGCTTCAGATATGAGGTGTGTTAGTTGTGTTGTAGTTGAGTGCACACCCTGCGGAAACTGGGGCACTCCAACACCATTTCCATCCAGCGCCGGTTGCTTGTCCTCGACTGGCACTGCGAGCGAATGGATGCTCATCGGAGTTGCGCTTGCCCAAAATCTGCATAGGTGGGCACCTGCCCTGCTGCACCTGGCACCTGGCGTCCGGCATCCTGCCCCCGGCACCTTGCACCTTCTCCCCCTGCACCCTGCACTTGCATTTGCGCTTGCACTTGCACCTGCACTGGTAGTGGCACCTGCTTGAGTCGTAGGTTCGGCTCAAAGCAAAGCAAGCAGGACAAGGACAAGACTTAGACCGCACTCGTCTTTCGAGTCTCAAGTCTTTCTTTTAACCCTTCAACATCATCAACTCGTGCCTCTTCCACAGTCTCCCCGCCACTCACTCGTTTTTCGGCCCCTCTGTCCCGTCAATTGCCACGGGCAGGGCGATGCTTTGTCCGCGGTGAAGGCCTTTCCCTTCCTATATCGACGTCGTCCTTTTTCTCGGATTCAATAGTGCACATATGGGCTTGCCGCTCTTTGACAACGACCGACGCTCACAGCTATTCTAGTCCGCCATCATGGCTGCCCCCGACGATACCGCGACCACTCTCCTCCGCGGTGTAGGCCGCGATGATCTACCTCTAGCCGATTACATCTTGCGCAAAACGCAATACCTCTACGCCCTCATCCTACTTACAGCATTCATATCTTGCGCCGCTTGGTACAGCGTCGTGAACTCCAAGAAGCAAGAAGACCTGGTCCAGCCTACAGTTAAGGGACCTGGAGGCAAGCCATTACCTTTAACCAAAAAGAAGCGAGCCCGTGGCGACGGTGACCGCAAGATCGGCCCAGGTTTTGGCCGTACTACAAAAAATGTTTTTCGTTACCTCGCCTTTGTTGTCTTCATGACCTATGTGGGCAGCGCTGGATTCATGTTTTATCATGCTTTCTGGTATGAAGACCCTTACCAATGGTCCAAGGAGGGGTTGCCATGGGCTGGTGAATGGAGTGTTGTATGTGAAATAGCTACCCCTCTAACCGTCTCGAGAGAGCCATCGTAACTGGAACTGACACTTTTTCACATAGGTCCATGTTACCGGAACCCTTTTCTTCTACCTTTATATCCTGATCTCGCTCTTCGATTGGCGCAAGGGTCCTAACATTGTTCACTTCATTGTCTGGATCTTGGGCTTCATTGGCGAAATTGTCATGTTCTCTACAACTGCAGTTGCGGCTGTTGATTGCCATTTCTTCCGCTCTGTTAAAAACAGCGGCTCAGAAAAGGAAGGAAACTGTGTAGATTACTGGACCAAGATCGACCTCGTCCTCTATTTCATTCGAATACTCCATCTACTTGCCCTGATCGGAGTCTTTAGCTTGGCGTGGATTCGCAAGGCTCGCGGCACTGATGAGAAGAAAATCGAGGAAGCTAACCCAGCAGAGTCAACACCACTCCTAAACGGAAACCGCCGGTCGTATGATACTAATGGTCAAGCGGTCAATGGCCAGATCCCTAATGGTCGAGATACCAATGGTCGCCGTGGGCGCGGTAGAACGATGTCGAACGCACATAAGACGCCAAATTTCCCTAAAAAGGAAGAACCCGCTGCCTTTTATCGACCCGAGAAGCTACCACACAAGACGTGGTGGGAGTATCTTAAGGGGTACTCACTTTTCTTCCCTTACCTCTGGCCTAAGGACTCTGTCAGACTTCAGATCAATGTTCTCATCTGCTTCATCTTGGTCATGCTACAGCGTTTGGTCAACGTAGCTGTTCCAATGGCAGTCAAGCAAGTGGTAAATGATCTCGAGGAGGTGATCCAAGTTGTCAAAGATGGCGAACGCCTTTCAATGGACAACTTCCCATTAAAAGATTTCTTGATTCTGGGGATCTTGTGGATCCTTCAAGGCCAATCAGGACTTCTGGGGTCGTTGAGATCAATTCTTTGGATCCCCGTTTCGCAATATTCGTATCGGGGACTAACGACAGCGGCTTTCAACCACGTCCACTCTCTAAGTCTCGATTTCCACCTCTCTAAGCGCACCGGAGAAGTCCTATCAGCACTTAACAAGGGCTCTTCCATTAACCAATTTCTTGAGCAAGTGACCTTCCAGGTCTTTCCTATGCTTTTCGATCTTTTCCTCGCAATCTCGGTTTTCTACTATTACTACGGCCCACTCTATGCTGAGATCAACCTGGTTGATACTTGTTGGTATCTCTACATGACTATCAAGATGGCTTCCACCCGAGCGGATCAGCGTCGAGAAATGACTAACGCTGACCGCGAAGAGGAAGCAGTAAAGAACGACTCAATCTCTAGTTACGAAACAGTCAAATACTTCAACGCCGAAGATTTCGAGTCTAGGCGATACCAAGGCAAGGTTGCAGTGTTCCAAAATGCCGAGGCCAAGGTTCAGATGGGCATGATGTTGATGAATATTTGCCAAACCGTGGTTTTCAACCTTGGCAGAATCATTGCTGCATTGGTCTGTGGCTGGCAAGTTGCCATGGGCCTTCGCACCACTGGTGACTGGTTCATGGTTGTCTCATACTTGACACAACTCCAGGGTCCCCTGAACTTCTTTGGCACTTTTTACCGGACTGTACAGCAGGCGATGATCTCAGGCGAGAGATTACTCGAGCTTTTCAAAATCCAGCCAACTGTAGTGGATACGCCCCATGCTGTCCCTCTAGGCAAGGACTTCCAAGGTCATGTGCGCTGGAACAACGTTAGCTTCTCGTATGACCGACGAAAACCTGCGCTACGCAACATCTCGTTCGAATGTCTGCCTGGCACCACAACCGCGTTTGTGGGCGAGTCAGGTGGAGGCAAGTCGACCTTGTTTCGCCACATGTTCCGTTACTACGATTGCGACGAGGGATCGATCGAGCTGGACGGGAAGGATGTCAAGGATCTGACCATCAACTCTGTCAGAGAGAAGATTGGTGTAGTCCCCCAGGACACAACTCTTTTCAACGAGACCTTGATGTACAATCTCAAGTATGCAAGACCCTCCGCGACAGATGAAGAGGTTTTCGCAGCATGCCGAGCCGCCAGCATCCATGACCGTATTCTATCGTTCCCAGATCAATACAATACGCAAGTCGGCGAGCGAGGCCTCCGCTTGAGCGGTGGCGAAAAGCAGCGGGTCGCCATTGCGCGAACAATCCTCAAGGACCCTCGTATCATCATGCTGGACGAGGCCACATCGGCATTAGACTCCCATACTGAGCAGGAGATTCAAGACAACGTGTGGAACATTGGGCAGGGTCGGACTTTGCTCATCATTGCGTATGTAACCGCTCAATACCTTGTGCAGTATCCTTGCTAACATCAATCCAGACATCGACTATCTACGATTACACATGCCGATCAAATCATTGTTCTTAACTCTGGAACAATTGTCGAGAAAGGAACTCACGAAGAACTCCTGACCGCCAAGGGGCGATATGCCTCTATGTGGGAGAAGCAAATTCGAGCCGAGCGAGCCCTTAATGTGGCTCGCGAAGCGCAACTGAAAGCTGCCAGGGCCCTTCGTAAGGCTAAAATGGGCCCAAAAAGGAATTCAGACGGTGCTATTGACAGCTATAACAGTCTTGGATCCTCTGGAAGCCTGTCTGGCTCAGGTTCACAAGGACATGAGGACGACACACACACATCCTCTTCGTCATGCTCAGACGCAGAGTCGAGCCACAGCGAGGAGCACTCAAGGGAGCGAAAGTAAGCTGTTGCTTTACGTTCAAAAACTCCAGCTCCTCACCAATATAAACGACCTCACTGTCGAACGTCGCAACACCTTGACTATGGAGGATCGACACTACCTACTAACTTAATTCTCACCACAACTCTTTCACGCTATCATTTTATCTACTTGGCTTACGAAACACAATCTCCATCCACGACATTTCACCCATGGCTTCGGCATTAAGACTGCATCGGATCGGTGTTGAGGCGTTTTGCTTCTAGTGTTTAATGCATCGGATCATCGGAATCCGACTAATCATCTCGAAACAGTCTGCATCAAGGCACTCGAGTGAATATTTTCAACCTTATCATCAAGGCAACGCGGAAGGGGGGTAATGCAGTCAAACATATGCGTTGCAATGTGCTATATATAGCATAGTAATTGTCATGGCAGGGTACATAGGCGGGCGTTTACGGATATCACGGTTTGCTTTCGAAATGGAACATGGCTTAGGCTGAATATAAGGGGTATATGGATTGATCGGAATTTCTCTTATCTGCGACGACCGGCTCGACGCTCTCGACACGGTATACGACGTTGCACACATGACATCCTTCAGAAGAGGATGTAAATGGGTGGTTGAGGGATGCGAGGTCTTTATACAGGAGACTTCTAGGTCTCTTAGACAAACAGACCGCTCATGCGGGGGGAAACGGTTATGAATCGAACGGCTCTTTCAAGGCTGGGGCGGCGGGTGAATGGTTGCTACTTGGGACAAAGAGAAAATAATGGACTTACAGCCGATGGTCAAAACCTCTGGAAGAGGAGGCAGGGATACTGTTCTACAGAAGACAACACGCCGAGTCATGTCCATTTCGGGACCAAACACAGTATGTAATGCAAGGTATCCTACCTGAGTCAAGCATATTGAAGTATGGACTAGCATAGCACAGCGTAGTAGGCCAGTAATCAAATGAAGTCTTTCTGTTTTAACTGTTGGCGATTCGCCTTGGTATTTCCACGTGTCAATAAATGCCTGAGTATGTGTGACAAGCTAAACGCTCGTTACCAAGGCGTGTTTCAACCCGTTTCGAACGTCCAAACGCTTGAGTAAACGTGTTGTTGAGTTGTTGTCGCGTTTTACGGACCGGGCTCCGTTCCATTACATTGAGGCTGTGCTCGGTAGAATTGACTCCACTAGGCCCGGACCCGCCACCCCGGATGCCGGGATCCACGGCGAGAGGGGCCAGCAAGCGCCTCACCGTAGTAGCATCGACCCCTGAAAGGGAATATATTTTGACGCCATTAGGAAAGGGTATGGGGCATCCGAGACTCGGTTACTGTAAGTCGTTGCTTGTCTTTTGTATGTCTGCGGCGTATGGCTATCTCCCGGCGGCTAACCTCCGCGAATCTCGTGCCTATGTCGCACATTCTTCATCCTGTGATGATGTGCTGTGCCGTCCGCTTACTTGATGCTGAGCGTAGAGTATAAAGTTGTATCAATGTCGCAGTGCATACAAGCCCTGTCCCGAGTGGATGTGTACACTTTAAACTGCCTTTCTTCCCGTGGGACAAGGGGGCATGCTCGTGCATGCATGCATTGTGCAGATATTCTCTTTCAGACTCCATCCTGAGTCTCCTTGCTACGCTAAGGAATTCAAGTGGACTGACTGCGACATAGTAGAGTTACCCACGACTGAGACAGGCGAATGATAGGTACGCGTTTTATTTCTGACGTATCTCCCATGCATGACTTTTCTCACCGTACGGAGGAGATATTGGAGCTCGCTCGTATCGGCTTACGCGTGCGCCTCCAGCTTGATGCGGTGTTTTTAAGGGTCTGAGAAAGTATCCATATGAGGCAAAGTTGGGGAGTATCCCCACCTCATAGAGTAAAGTGCCTAGAGTGCATAATAAGTGAGATCTGTATGTATCCCCCCAAACACGAGAGGCGAGTTTGTAATCGGGCCTCCGGGTTATGAAAAGCGCCAGGTTGACGCGTATTGAGGCTTCTAGCTGGAAATAGTAAGCTGCTCACTCCCAACGAACACGAAAATAGCTGAATGGAGCTAGGAGTGTGAATAGCACTCGAGTCGGGGAGTAGAGATAGCGAGTGTTAAGGTGGTAGTATTATTAAGTGTGTTCGTATAGATAGTGACAAGCGTGATTGTACAAGAAGATATATGTGCTTAAATACATGGCCCGAGGGAGATGGTGTACTGCCGTGTTGTATGCGGTAGGGTGATTTGAGGCCAGCGGGAGTGTTGCACATATAAGTGAGGAACCCTCCCTTTCGAATGTCTTGACGAGTTTGTCGAAAGACATTTCGACTGCCTCATTTGAGTGAAGCTCTCTTGGCCCTCAATGTTGACACGACAAGCCAACATGTGTATGTACGCATGTATGTCGTCCAACTCGGCAACCTACCACCGCAACACAACACAACAGATTATTAGTCCGGTTAGTTCGGACTCCCTTGGAACGCCGGCATGTTTGATACAAAAGCGACAGTGAGGTCCAACCACTCCCAGTTGAACTCCATTACCATTCATTTCCCAACCTGCTCCCTCCGTGCACTCAAAAGAAAACTGAGAAATGCAACTATGCGCCCGTTTCGTGGGATCCCTCGCTGTGGTCATTAGATGATGCTGATCCATTAATTCGTCTCATCAACCCTCTCTTCGTTTTTCCAATGCTCTCCTGGAAACAAAGTAGGTCGAAGTCCTCTCTTCTAGCAGTTTCCTTCCATTAGTTTCAGATACAAATTCGAGGCGCGAATTCATCTAGTTCTTCGCATCTTCAGGGATCTTGCTGATAGCATGGCCATTGGCATGTCCGTTGGCGAAGCCATTTGCCTTGCCATTGGTCTTGAGGGCAGAGGCAGGCATCTCTTCCTCTTCCTCGATTTCATCATCTTCGTCCTCAGATCGGTCATCCTGGAGATCATTCTGGCTAAGGAATCGCCAAGCGATTCGAGCAATGCAGAAGAGCCAGAACATGTTCAAGGCTTGAAGGGACGAGAGGAGGGCGAAGGTGATGACCTGTGCGATACGGCACTTGTATTGCTGAGTCTCCCAGTTGAGCTCAAAGGGGCCAACGGTCTCGAATTCGGTGAGAAGAGACCAGATGATCTTCAGGTTGAGATAGTGACGCAAGTAGATCCAAGCAACCATGAAGACTCCAAAGTAAGGTCCGACAAGGGGAGAATCAATGTAGTTGAGCGTCTTGGAAGTAGCGAGGAAGAAGTCACTGATGTCGTGGGTGACGTAGACCGCCAGACCAATGTAGGTGAAGTGGAATCGGTAACTCAGGCCAATGAGTCCAAGCGTGACAACGTGATGACCAACAAGCTCCTTGAAGTCCTTGCGAGGCTTCTCCATGCCCAGGAGAAGCACAATGGCCTGCTGAGCCCAGTATGCGGCCTCGAACAGATAGTAGAACTTTACGGGTCCAAGATGAGTTCGGTGGGGGAAGCCCTCGTACATGCCGTGGGTATTGAAGTACCACACAGGAGTGTGGCTCATGACCCAGAGACCAGCAGGACCAAGGACACCGAAGTAGAGAGCAGTGTAGACCTGCTCCATGAAACGGGCCTTCTTGCCGCGGGTGAGGTTGTAGTAACGGGCCAGTGGTGACAGGAGCTCCTGCATGATGAATTCACGAGTGAAGGAGAGGACAATCGTATAGAAGCCAACAAAGGCGATATCCCAGCGACCCTTTCCGTACTGCGCAGGCTCGTTGGGGTCATCTTGAGGAAGCTTGTACGACAAGAAGATGAAGTGGTGGATAGGGTTGGTCTCGGTAGGGTTGACGGCATATCCAACCAGAAAGAAGACGAGAAGGACGGCAGGGAGAACGAAAGTATGCTTGATCATGGTCTGCTTCGCTCGAGCGATGAGGCCACGAGCACGGCGTCGTTTCGAGAGGCGCTTGCGGCCGTCGGACTGTTTCAGCGACATGTTAGTATACGGCAGCATGCAGAGGCGGTTCTTGTTGAACAGAAAATGTGACGTACGTGACCATTGGAGTGGTTGTCTGAGGCCTCGAGACTGGCACGACTGGAAGCCAATGCCGGAGCACCCGTGTCACCTCTAATCTCGCCGCCCAAAAGACTACTCTTACGTCGCTTCCGGGCGTTGTTGATGGCGTCTTGGGTGGCTGTGGTGTTGCTGGCGTAGGAATTTGCTTGGTCTGCAGGACGACGCTGATGCAGCTGATCGTTTGCCGTGTTCAGCAGCGGAAAAGGTTCTGAGCCTGACATTTCTCGTCTTTCGTGTTGTGCTGCGAGCTTCCTCAGAAAAATATTCCAGTTTCGAAATTGCAAATGCCGAGAATTTCTCTGTGGTAGACTAGACGTTGCACCCCTATTTCGTTCGACGCTTTGAAGTGGAGTTTTCTTGTCGCAAATAGTCCGCGTATAGGTCACGCCGGTCTAGGAAGGACGGAAGTCGCAAATAGTGACAAGTTCGCTGCAGCGAGAAAAGGAACGTGATTTTTGCTCAACCTGTACCGCTCTTCTCCCGGGTTTTAATGCAACGAAGAGATAAAGAGCAATGAAGGAGAGTCGCGGATTGTGCGGGATCGTCGCGTGCTAGAAAGTTGTATTAGAGGGAGATGCTAGTGAATAGTGGAGGGGAGATTTTAAGGTGGGTAAGCCGAGGCGGGAAGGGGTCTGATGATTGGTCAGATTGGGAAATATGGGGGCTTGCTTACTTGGGGTGCCTTCCATCTCCATTCCCTCCACATCTCAGCACTGTAAGCCAGTACCAGGCTGTTTAATGTTCTGTTATGCGGATGCCACTGGAATAATTGTATGTTTTATAAAACGACACTTGAAACTCATATTTAAGCTTATTGCGATAGAGTTCAGCGGTCCTGTTTTCCCCGGATCTCTCGTACATATTTTCCTGTCCGCACATGGCTTCAAACTCTTCCTCAGCCCCCTCTAGAAGCAGTGAAATCCCACAATGTGGAGAACGAATAGGCCTCCAGGCTCCGCGGGCTCCAAGATTGAGATTATCCAAGGGTCTCAGAGGATCTCATTACCTGCAGAGCTGACTTTTATGTGGCGTTCGGTGACCCGCGGAGTCCATTGTTTGTCTATCATTTCTTGACCGCTCGATGAGCTCTCCTGCTGTGCATCTTGCAATATCGATTATACCGTAACTTGAACTGAATTCTGCTTGATGCATCGCCATGTATTGATTGTGGAGCCTTACAAACTCTAAAAGAAAAACCCAAGTTTTTCTTAATCTCCGTGCCGGGCATAACATGTGAAGGAACGTGCGATAGTGCAATCATCCCCTATCCCCTATCAACTATCATCATCCCATCTGCCATGATTCATGTCCTCTCCTCTCCCGAGCTTGCCGAGAATTGATGTTTTTCGCTTTGACGCGGGATTGTCTGGAGCTCATTTTCATTTGCAGGCGTTGCAGCTGACATGCATCAATACGTCATGCCGAAAGTTATTTTCCATTTCAACCGTCAGCAATGTAACCTCCAAACATTCTTCTCAACGGCTCCCGCTTACGAGAGCCATTGAATGGTTGAGGCACTAGAGTCATGTTTCCGGCCATTTGTAGAAGGATATGTCCCTACGATTACACGCCTATTAAATCCATGGTATTGTTTACATAGTATATTTACTGCAATAACACACGCCATGTCTGGCATATCTTTCTCAGCCTAGAAGGCTATTCTAACTATGAATATCCATATATACTTCAGACAGAGCATCTTCATTCTGCCCAGTCCATTAACGCCGTGGCCTTCCTTCAAGGTCTGACCTATCTAGTATATATAGGATTCAATCCCAAGCATGGCGCCCATGTTTGAGCCCCTAATCCCATAGATATACAAACGAGAATCTCTACTACACTCATTCCTGGGGTATCATTCGTATAAATCATCCAGATGCTCATCAAAACAGAGAGCAGAAAACAACGCCTCGCTAAGTGCACAGCTATCAACACAAAAGTTCTTAACTCGTCCGGTGAAGACCCGAAGAGTCCGAATCTTGTCTCCGATGATCCAATGATGACCTGCCCGACAGCGATCCGTCGTCAGAATCATCATAGTAATCTTCGTCGGGAGTCATTCTCGGCCGAACGCCCCGCCATAGTGGTGGGTTGTTCGGTGGGATCGGCCCATCGCCTTGACTACCTGAGAACGTGCTTCGACTCCTGTCCAGTTGTGTAATTTCTCCTGTTGCGTCTCGCGATGCGTTGCTAGGACTATTCGTGCTCCTGTTTTGTGATGTAAAATGTTCGCGACTTGGCGAGTCCTGCTCTGCTGTGTTGAGCTCTTCTTCCTCGAGCACCTGCTGCAGCGCTGCTCCTCTTCGCGGAGGTGCCGGAATAACTGTTACAGGAAGACTCTCGGTATTGGGAGCTGTGCGCATGCGGTCCCGTAATTTCTCTGCTTGATTGGCCGCAAAATCCTCTAGGCGAGCTCTCAAATCCCATCGGCTCGAACTATTTGTCCTTCCTTCGCGCTCCGCGACTGGATTGTTATCTGATTGCTGGGTCACCTCCCTTGTCGCATCCTCACCCGAGTGACCAGATCTCGGACCGGCAAATGCAAGACTTCGCCAACCGCCGTGAGCTGGCGAGTCAGGCGAGTTTGCTTCTAGATCGGCAGATTGTTGTGATGGCGATGACACAACATGCCCATTTTGTACTGAGGCTGGAGCTTGATTTGAAGAACTGGACTCGTCATGCATGTGTTGACTTGGGGGAGTGCTGCTCTGTTGACTCAGATCGACCACACTCGGTTGCGGTAGAGGGTCTGGTGTTCGCGATGTGGTCTCTGAGGGTGCCTGATATCTCACGGCATAAACCGTACTGGCCGCGCTGGCGGTATCTGTTCGGCTAATAGGGGTCACGGCAGGTGCTGGGCGAGCTGGCCAGATGTTGGGTCGCAAACCTCTGCCTGTGCCTCTTAGCGTGGGTTGTTCCGTAGTTTCGGCAAAAGCACCATTGCCCTGCCCACGGTATCTGTTGGCAATGGAGGAAACAGTCGGCCAACCATTGGCAGCAGACGAAGACATTTGTTGTCGATCGGTGTCGCCGCTACTTCCTGAACTGCCTCCTTTTCGGTTCTTACGATTGCGGAGCCATGGAAACTCGGATGCGTTGATTTCGAGTGTATCGTCTCCATCAAAGACTTCACGTCCAAGTATGCCATCCTTTTTCTCCTCTCGTTCCAGAGCCTCGATCCTTTCCACCCACTCCCATACTACGACACTGGCAGCTGCAGCACCAACCCATCGCACGTAGTCTCCCCATCCAGTGAAATCAGGCTGAGAGATATCAAGGATGAAAAAGACAACGGGAATTAGGATCGAAATAAGTGAAATGATGGCGACGAAGCTAATGTTCTTCATGAAGGGGTGGTAGAAAGAGTAACGCTTCTTCATCAAAGCATAGTAGACAACCCAGGCCGCGTACAAGAGTCCGAGGGAGAGTTGAAACAGATAGCTGAGAGCGGGCACAGGATGGACGAAGTTTTTGGGTCGCGCGGTGGTGTTGATGCCATTTTCCGAGTATTTGAAACTGGTAATGGCACTGAAGACAACATCGAGAGTTATGAGTGCGAACGCGACCCATTTGATAATTATCTTTTCTCGATGTCGGGGAAAGAGTCGGATTAAAGTCTGGGCCTGAGCCAGCCACAGAAAGGTGTCAGAGACGAGCCTGATAACTTTAAGTTCCACGCTATTCATCACCTCGTCCTGCAGTTGATTCGCGTTCTGGATCCCCCACGTGTACTGACTTTTGGCAGCATGGAAGGTGTCGGCTGAGGCGATCGTTAGCGAGATGGCGACAGTTAAAGCTGCGACTTTCTGTAGCCATGGTCGGCCACCAATCGTGACACTGCTAGATGAACTATGAGTGAAAGCGGATCGTCGGCCCAGGTAAACGATTCCTCCATCAAGAAAAGACCGCGGCGTGACGAAAAGCATAATGACGAGCATGTAAGCGGTGACGGTAGTCGCGGCAAGGGCGTAGCATATCGGAAAAGTAGAGGCGTAAAAGGGATCGCGGAAATCGGAGAATTTGGGGCTGCTATCTGATGGATCGTGCCGAGTGAGACTGCTCTCGTCGCCTGAAGCAGCAACCGTCACGGAGTACTCGGCTCGAGGCAAGAGATCGGGAGTCGGACATGGGACTTGATATACAGCCGGTTCGGTCAATGGCACAGGGACGCCGTCGAGTCCCAGTGTCATAACGCCACTGTCGGGCATGAGGGTCGTCGTGCACAACGAAGGTAGCGCCGTGATGGTCGCGGAGACCATGTCGACGGCGGCGGCAGCAGCCATGATTGCGGCTGGCCGGTTATCCTATGAGGCAACACGCAACAGTACGGCCAGCCGCGAGCGACGAGGTTCGCAGGTTCAGTCGGGGCGAGGATTATGAATCGGGGGTCGCTTAAGCGGTCGCCATGAGAGGCACGTTTCGAAGAGTAAGCGACGCGGTAGTTTCGACCGGCAGCAGCTCGTGTTTGTCGGAGATCTGAATCTGGATATGAATTCGACGAGATGTGGTAATTGTTGGAGATTGTCGATTGAGAAAACGAGTGTGTTCGGGGCGCGATTTGGGGGAGAGATCGTGGGGAAAGGAACAGGAGGACTCAAACGCGGATTGATTGGGTCCGGTCTCCAGTTCCTGGTAAGTAGTGTCGGGGGGCGTGATTGATTACGGCGGGCCCTTGACTGATTATGGAAGGAGGCGGAGTTGGAGAGTTCTGAATCTCACGGAGATGAGAAATACTGTGTAGGCCAAAGAAATTGAGAATGACACAGGGAGTCTGCTCTGTCTGTAGTCGTGGTCGTAATACAATAGAGAGGCTGTGACGCTGGGCGCCGAGAAATCTTGGCCTTTTCCCACTGTCGATTGTCGCGTGGATGGTATGCAGGAAGACCGGTCTTGGGGATCGGGCAACGTTAGGGGGCGATCTCGAAGGGGTCGAAGAAGCCTCAGAGATGCTAAGAAACTAAGGAGAAAAGGTTGAGTGTGGTCTCTGGGCAGCGAGAAACAAGCTCCTGGTCCGTTCGTCTTGCCGCGTGGTTGAGAAATTATGTTAGATTGCTTGTGGAACAGTAAGACAGAGGGAAAATACTGGGGAAACCTGGTTTATTTTGAGTATTTTAGTGACGGTTCATTCCATGGGCTATGGATGTTTCGTCTATAAGCGACGCACTGTACAAGCAGATATCTGCAATCAGTTGTCTTGGGTTAAATGAATACCTACGTAATATAGATCTCGACTTTATCTATATCGTATAATGAGTTTATATAATCTAAACTTAATCTTGAGTAGCAACTATGGAGGTAATCCTAGATTCTGTAGTGATTTTATTATCAGTTCACATTTCTATATGATCTCGGTCGTGTGTCGTCGCAGCCATAAGTGTTTAGGCGACACCTCCAGGGCTGCCAGTGGCATGTATGACCTCCTGGATGTGATTCTAGAACATTTAAACCATCTTTGAGGAGGACACTTGACCGATCATGAGATTGTACGCCGGTTAAAGTTCATGTAACGGATCATCTGCAGAACCGTTCCCGGTTCATCGGTTATCTGCAGTCACAAACTTCCGGACCGTTCAACGGCAATAAATTCTTTCAATTGATGACACTCGATGGTAGATGCTGTAGGTGCACAGTCAGCCCTGTGACTTAGTGGAATTGAATAGAATTAAAGACCCCTCTTTCAGCCCCCAAACGCATCAATACCCTGATGTGCGCTCGATCTATCCCTTTTCGTCTGATCCCCAATTCTCTCAATCAACGGTTAAACCAATGTGACCCCTCTTCATGTCAAAGGAGTCAGGGTGCTGACAAGATCAGATATGCTTATATTCTGTTGTGTATGGATGAGAAAAATTAAACAAAGATTTGATATGACATTGAACAAGCAGAGACTGGCTATGACTGTAACCATTAACCGGTATTGTTTTGTTCCTTGATGTTCTGGACTGGAAGTGTCTGCCCACATCAAGTGCAGATGACAAAAACTCAGCCACCCACACTGTGCACTCTGGGGAATAAGTACGGAAAAGATCACCCGGGCTTCCCACAAATTATCAAGATTGACTCTCGATAGTGTGATCCTTTAAGAACATGAAACGGCCAATCAACGACCAGAGAGAGGCAATGTTGCTGTAAATATCTGAAAGAAGTTGACCAAAGACACATGGCAACAATGATTTACCAGCTGAATGAATGGTCTTCACTCTTCAACATCTATGATCACCAGCTTCTTATCGGCTCAGCCGATGAGCCCAAACTTAAAAACAGACTTAAAATGAGACTAGGCTCTAGGAATTCTCCGACCGCGTGTTGTCTTTCCAACAGGAGCCAATCAATCGACTATTGCCCTGTCAATCAAAACCAGAAGCGCTATTCTCAAGCTATTGATTGATGTATCTATACAACTAAAATTACGCTATCTGCTCTATTTTCACACACCATATAAGTGTAGGTACTTGATTACCTGTAGATTGAATCATAAATACACAGTTACTCAAGATACACCTGCTCGTTGGCCTCCCCTGTCACAGTTTCTCACGTCATTTAACAGCATTGGCATAAACCCAATCAAGCTTTTATAAAGTGCCAAGCCTGCAGATGCACAAGGAAATCACAAATTGCTTGGCAAAGCTTAGTTTTCTCCCCGTAGCTTTAACTTAAACTTGGCCTCTGTGCAACCTTCTCCATACTCTTGGCGAACTTGGCTCTTCTATCAATCTTCTGTCGACACATAAATAACCGCAGATATGGATATCTTCACATTGCAACAGCAGTCAAAGCATCAAAAACTAAAAACGTCTTATTTTGAATCAACTCCTGGGTATTTGGTCCCTTTTGACCCCAAATGTAATAATGCACCCTTCCTTAAGCGCCAGAATAAAACCCACCAAACGCCAAGTATTGTCGAAAATGCATCTTCCCATTTGCCGTTTCCCATGCAATAAGTAAAACAATCGCTGAACTTTTCGCTCTCTTTCGCTTCTTCTCCCTCATCCCTATGAATCGATGTTCTCGCTGGCTTCACGCGGTGTGCTATTCCTCATCAGACTCGGTTCCGTCCTGCTGTCCATCCCGATACTTCATCTCGAGCAACCACTTCTCATCAAAGTCGATGCCTCTTCGAATCTTGGTTCCAGCCTTCCTCCAGACGGCACTTCCCAGGCCAATATCCGCGATAAATAGACGCCATTCTTCTTCGTGCCCGGCGTTGTTCATGTTCTGAGGGTCATCCTCATCTGGCGGTGTCACGGCTTCAAGCAGGCCTCGCTTGGGAGCACCCATTGCAACAACGTATCGAGGCTTCACGAATAAGCGGCTGCCATCTATCACTGCCACTTTACCGGACGTCGGGTCGATACCTGTTGGCACATCAACTGACAGCACAAACGCTTCGTTTCGATTCGCCCATTCCATCAACTCGTACACAGCAGCCTGGTCACCAGTTCGCAGTTCCTCAAACGATATGGTCAAGCCCAGAAGAGCATCGATGATGAGTGAGACTGAAACAGGTGATCCTGATGATGATGCTTTGCGCAAGTGCTCGAAAAGATCTGCCTTGCTGAGGATTTTACCGCCAAAAGCTCGATAAAGTTGAATTTGTTGTCGCAGGTCCTCGAGCAAGTCTTTCTCGCGTTCAATACCCACTAAGCACACGAGCATGTTGACGTTTTTGTTCCGCAGATGACGTGCAGCAGCAATAGCTCGGATACCCGATTTGTTATTTCCAGCCAGGATCACTACTACCGGACTCGTCAATGTAGCGCTGGAAGAGGGATTGGCACCAGCAAGGCCGAACCGCACTTTGATAGCAGGATCTGAAAGGGCTATCAAAGTAACCTCAGCAATACCTCGTCCTCCGTTCTCAGCCATGAGTTGTTCTGTTAAGCCGATCTCGTTCGCTGCTATGTTTTCGAGATTAAGCATCTGCAAGGCAGAAACGGTTTCAAGACGCTTATGCGAAGGGACGAGGTATAAGCCAGGCGGGTGACCTTGCTGTCTACTGTTAGTACTGCGAGATTCTGGTCGAGAGATAGACAACCGAGACAGATGGCTTGCACGTACGCCAGAATTGACGCGGCTTAGCGGAAGGCCGCCAGATATCGCAACAGCACTTGCCTTGCGTGACTGTGATCGTCGTGACGGCCCCGATTTGCTATCAGCTCTCCTGTTACCTTGACCACTCCGAACCTCCCGTCCAGAAAGCCTCTCAGCCTCGTTCAGTCCATCATCTGCCTCACTATTCCAGAAATCTGCATCTTTTTTGGTTGAAGAAGGCAGGTCCAGTACATTTTCCGTGTAATGCAGGTTCTTTCCGCCAGCTGTGCCAGGTTTTGGTTTTCGATTGTGAGACACTAATCGGCTGGCATCGTCGGTTTGATCCTCCTTCCTCATCTGATCAAAGATGGTACGTTTATCAAACTTTGCAAGGTTGTTTTCAAAATCGAACTCGCCCATCTCTTCTGTGACATCTTCGGATGCCCAACCGTTGTCAAGAAGACCTTTGCGCCCCTTGGAGCTCTTTTTCAAATACTGGAAAGGTTGAAAAGACGATGTACTCTGCAGGATTGGTGTTTGCCTCCACCCCTTGCCTCGGCCACTAGCGGGCGAGCCCTCAATAGGTTGACCATCTTCCTCAGCACGCTGGCCCTTTCCTTGCTTTGACTGGCGAGAGCGTCGGTTGTTGTTGTTTTTCTTCTTGGCAGATCGGGGTGCCTGTCCTTCAACTGGCTGGCCATTGTCCATTTCTAGGACCGCTTCGTTGATGGCCAAATTACTGACAGAACCAGTCAGATCGTGATCAGGGGTGGGCCGGCCCGGTGTTGAGACAGCGGCACTCATAGGAGCAACTTGTAATTCAGCTCTTCCATCCTCCAATGGGGCCCTTGAGTCGGAGCCTGACGGCGTTAATGCTGCTGGCGGTCTTCCCAGACTGAGGATCGCAGGGTCTACAAAGGCAGGTTGTGGCGGTGGTTGCGAAATGAAAGGTGCAGCGATGGGTTCGGCTGGAGCAGGCGCATATGTCGCTGGTGTGTTGTTCTTGACTTCAGCAAGATCGGCGATGTTGGCGGCGTGGACTTGCAAGTGAGGAAGCCATTGTTTGGTATCTGAGATGAACACTGCAACTCAAGAATTAGCATCTTCTCTGGAAGTGTAGGGTTAGAGTTTTGTGTGTACCGTTAGTCAATGTTAAGCCGCTCCCTGCCTGGACATTGCCAACTGTCCCTGTCAGTTCGCTCCCAGGAGGGTCCCTCAACACCACCCGCATATGCAAGCCGATGAACTGTGTTGCCATGGTTGATAAAGTTTTCCGATGTATAGGTGTTTGGAAAAGGGCTGTATTCCTCGGCACCAAATTGTTGAATAGGGCAGATCGGCAAAGTCAAGTTGTCATTAACGTCCTCAGACAAGTTTTAGAAGGCCAATCCCCAGGCGCGCAGAGTTGAGACACCGAAATTTATGTGTTACTTTGTTAAGTTAACAATAACTGCTTTTGTTTCGAGGCAGAGGCGCGAGGGCCGGGTGGTTGGGCTCGTCGACTGAGTGACTGATTACGGGCGAGTTTCGAAGCGGCGGGATGGGGCAAAACGAGGGGAGATCGAGACTTGGGGCCTGGCGATGAAATGGTGCGAGAATCGAAAAGTGGTAGCTGCAAAGCTCGAACTCTCCGATTTCTATTCCGTATGCGATGAAGTATTACTGCAGGGTTTTCGGCGGTTTTGTATTGCGATTTAATGCTGTGTGATGCGGGCTTGTTCTTGGTGGGAGAACTTCCATTTCAACATGGTCAAGCTAGGGAAGTTCGCGTGGGAACAAAGTTGCCAATCTTGTTATCGATAAGATGAGGGTTCCTCGGTGTGCGTCACAACTTACCTTACCTTAGCCTCGCTCGTGCTTATGTTTGCAACCATGCCTTGCATCGCTTGATTGGACGACTGATCAATCAGATTGGTTATTATGCCCAGACTCACAACGAGACTTGTTTGGCCTCTACCCAATACCCAAAAAGTCAATTGGGCAAACGTTTCGGCACTATTATCATACACAGGCCTAATAGTCACAACAGAGGTCATAATTAACAGAGTAGTTCATCATTTGTATTATCATAACTCGGTGCGTCCGAGTCTAAATATCTACTGGGCCTTTGGTTTGTCTATCCCGACCAAATTGCCCTTCTCAGACACCTTAACGCCTTTCCCATGGTCATCCGCACCTATCGAAACTACACCTTTCGGCTGACTCTTCTGTATCATACAATGGTATCGATAGATTGTAAGCTTTCTAGCATGTAAATGTGATCCCGTCAGCTCGGAGACTCAGTATCCCATAGAAGCCATCGCCTCTTCCTCATCGTCTAAATCTATCACCTGGTGGGCTGACTTCTTAGGCGCTGGTGCTTTCGAGGGTGCCGCTCCAATGCGATTCGAAACAAAACTAGTGATAGATTGAGCCTTTGGTTTTCCGAGTGCCTCCTCAGCACTGTAGAGTTTGTTGTAAAAGTCTATGACTCGAGGATGTGCCATGACCTTGGACTTTTGAAAGCCCAGGACCTGTAGACCATCCTGTGTAGTCGCTCGACTGAGAGCAACGTAAGCCTGGCCTTTTTCAAATACGCGTCCAAGATTGACTTTGACACGTTCAAGAGTTTGACCTTGGGCCTTGTGTATGGACAACGCCCATGCCAGGATTAGAGGCAGCTGAGTTCGCTTGGCCTGGAGCTCGCCATTAGGCAATTCAACCTTCCATTCTTCAGGCTGGCAGAGGATCACGCGTGATGTGCCATCTGTTGCCATGAACTGTACCACTGGGAATTTGGTACTGCCGGAACTTGTGTCGGATTCGCGCTTGAATGTATTGAGTAGTTTCTTTCGGGCTTTGGCCATTCTCTCTTCCTCATCGAATTCATCAAGTGGCTCCATGTCGAACGTCTTCTCGTCCGAGAATCCAATCACCTTGCCTAAAGATCCGTTCACGAGTGATTCATCAAGGTTCTTGATGAGCATTACTTGAGCGTTGATCTTCAGATCGATACTCTTGGGTGCCATCATGTTCATCAATAGTTTGTCCCGAATATCTTCTTTGCCAGTATCTTGAGCCTCATACCGCCTGATCGTACCAGGAAGATCTCTCAGTCTTCTTTCGTT
The DNA here is from genome assembly GCF_020744475.1 of Fusarium redolens. Taxonomy (NCBI): domain Eukaryota; kingdom Fungi; phylum Ascomycota; class Sordariomycetes; order Hypocreales; family Nectriaceae; genus Fusarium; species Fusarium redolens. The sequence goes on along the minus strand of NW_025763675.1, from coordinate 498,327 downwards.
TGACATCTCGACTTCATTCCGGGTAGAAAACAACTCTGCGGTTCCCAGTCCATCATTGAAATTGAGTGGTCGCTCAAGCATTTTGAAGGCCCGAACAGTATCCTCCGTTATTCGACCGAGGCGCATCTCATTGAGCATGTTGGCGAATACTGGATCTCGCTGTCGGAAGACCTGTGTAAGTCCAATGGTATGGTCTATGGAAGTAGTCCAGGTTGAAGCATCAAAGGCAAACTTGGTCTCCCGTTTTGCACCTTGTTCTGGGACTGGTGGAAGCTGAAAAAAGTCACCTGTGATAATGAGTTGGATGCCACCCCATGGTCTCCCATTATTTCGAATCGTTCTTCCGATCTGAGACAATTTGTCGAACAAGTCTCCGTCTACCATGGAAATCTCATCAATGACAAGACATTTCGTTCTCAGCCAGCGGTTTTTTGCCTTGGGATTCCTTCGAATCTTCTTAACGAGTGTTGGGGCATCCTCCTTGCCAAGTCCAATACCAGAGAAGCTGTGAAGCGTAATGCCTCCGATATTGCATGCAGCAAGTCCAGTGGAGGCAGTAACCGCAACTCGTTCTGGGTCTTTGGCATACTTCTTCTTTAATTCCGTGATGATGGCTCGCATGAGGACAGATTTGCCGGTTCCGGCGGCACCAGTGAAGAAGACACTTTGGTTCTTGTTCACTACCAAATCCAAGACGTGTCTCTGCTCTTCACTGAGTGAGATGGCAAAATTGCCCTTGGAATGCGAAGTGGTGACTTCTTGGATCTCATCTATGGAGAGATCGGTGCTGGTCGTTGGCTGCTCTTGCTGACGCTGAGTTCTGAACTGTTTCTTCTGTTCTTTGACAGCGCTAGCCGTGGGGTTGAGGAAATCCTTCCGCTTGTTATTTGGTGTTTGAGCGACCTGGGGGTGATAATCATCCTCATCTTCAGGCTCTTCCTGCTTGAAACTCTGGGGCAGTACACGTTTCTTGGCTTTTTTAGGGACCGGAACATCAAGTTCATCTCGGTCACCAGAAGAATCACGCTTCATTGAGATGTTGGCCATCGTTGAAGTGACAGATGTAGTGCGTGAAGGTGGTAGGAAATGTGACGGTGGTGATGAAGACCAAGGTATGGCCTTATCTGTCCGTGTCGAGGTTGGTGGTGGGGGCGGTATGCTCTCCTTAGTGACACGTTTGGATGGAGTATTAGAAGGAAGTGGCGGTAGTGCTGAAGGGGCCTGGAAATCCAGATCTAGGTCATCGTCGTCACAAAAGTCGTCTTCTGTAAAGAAGACCGCCGCTTGAGCCTTTGCGTGAGCTTCGGTTCCAGTGAGATCAACAACATCTGCTTGCCCACTAAATGAGTTTGATCCTCCACAGAGAGAAGCTAGTGATCCACCACTAACATCGTTTGGCGGTCGAGAATTGTTTGAGAGTTGGTTCATGTTAGAAGATCGATTTTGAAGAGGTCTGGAGAATGTTGGCATGGTCCTCGCCGACACAGCAGGGGCGTTTGGCTTCTTTAGTTGTTGTCGAATATCGGCATTGTGAGTAGTACTTGGGCTACTGGAGGGAAGGAACGGTTGGCTTCTAGGCTGACTCCTTTGGGGAGGAGGGCCATTGGCCTCGTATTGGCTGTTTGCACGGTGCAACATTGCGTCGAGGTTTGGTGAATATATCGGACCAGCTGAGTGCACCTGAACTCGTTGCTGTTGTTGCACAGCTTGTCGAAGAAGGAATGCCCGTGCCGGCGAGGAACGAAAAGGAAGGTGGTTGATACCAACCTTCATAAAATATCGCGAGTTGGCGATACCTTAGCTAAAGGTTAGGTAGGAAAACGAGGAAGGAAGGAGGGGAGAATGAAAAGATGAGGTAGGAAGATGCAAGGCTCAATTGGACGAAAACGAGGTTATCGATGAAGTACCCAACGGTCCTGTCATATTAGGTAGGAGCAGGTTGTGATTTACTGCAGGATAGGGACGCGTCTTGGCCCCGAATTCTGGTCGGTCAGGTACGACGAATGAAGTCTTCAAATGAATACCTGCCTCGACGCGTTCCAGGCGCGACACCCCTCACTCAACCACTACCGGTGTCACGTGGCCTTGATTCCTTTAATTGCCGTTCATACATTTAATTCAAGTTTCATGTCAACACCAAGGCATGAATCATTTGTACAGTATGAGATTATTAGCATTGAAAATGTTTTTCATTGATTCATTTTTGCTCCAAGATAAGTGCGATTTCGAATTATCAACTCCTTCATCACTCATGAAACGATAAAAACGCCATTCCCAAACCTTGGCGTTGAAATCATCCAGTCGGTATGCTAGCAAAAAGAAATGGTCCTATTCAAACAATATGAAAAGCACAATAATTTCAACAAAGAAGACTGCCGACTCATGCTACCAGTCTCGTCGGTCACTGTATCTCCTATAAGCCTCACGATCTTCATGGTGCTGACTTGAATAACGTGGCTCCCTGTGGCTCATATACTCTCGAGCCCGTCGATCACTCCAGCGAGGTTCAGGGTCCGTGTACTTGTAATCATCGGGCCTTCGATCTTCTCGCCTCTCCTTGAATTCACGGCGCCATCGAAGATCCTCTTCAAGATATTTGAAGCAATCATTGTCTCTTCGAACGTCGCGCTCACGATGCCCGTCATCTAATCTTGCTCGCTCAAGGGGCTTGTCGGTACGACTGGGTCTGATATCATAAGACTCATCCCATCGAGGTGCAGTGCCACGCACATGACGGACGCCAGATGTTGGTGCCTGGATAATTCGTGGTGGCCCTCCTTTCCATGGCTGTTCTCGAGGAGAATGATGTTCGCGTCTAGGCGAGCAACTTTCGTCACGGTAGCGACGGCCAGGGGAATTAAACCGCACATGCTGCCGATCAGAATGTCGAGAAGAACGGTCATCAGGCATATCTTCGGCATCTTTTCTGAGGTTGCGAGAATCCTGGATGATGATGTTTTCGTGATGATCGGAAGGCATGCGCTTCGGGTTTGGGCTACGCCCTCGACCCCGTTGCGGACTGCTACCGGAACCAATGGACGACGGCCTTGTGCCCTCACTTCCACCTTCTGACCACTCGTCACCATCACCATCGGATGGCGAGGAACTTCGGTCTGAGGTATGATAAACCTTGATGTTATGTTTAACATTGGGCCCTGACTCTGCGACCATCTTCCTTGGTGAGCGATTGCCTGCCTCAAATGGAGCCTTGGGTGCACCGGGACCCGATGGTGGCATTTGTGGCGGAGCCTTCACGCCTGGCAATGGCCCATGTTGTGGCCGGTCGATGGGAATATTGATTGCTGGTAGCCTTGGGGGTGGTCGAGCTGGAACTTGTCCTGGTGCCGGTGCTGGAGGTGGTGCTACGACACCCGCATTATGAGGGACCGCATTTCCTGGCTTTGCAGGTGGCATGCCACTTTGCTGTGCGTTGTTGAATGGACCCTGTCGAGGGGACTGGGCTTGGGGCATGCGAGGAACATTTTGTTCCCCCATAGGAGGCCTGGGTTGACCGTTCAATTTTGGGGCAGACGCTGCAGGAGGCGCTGGCCTGACAGGGGCTGCAACAGCAGGAGCAGAAGGAGGGGGAGGGGGCACAAATCCTCGGGGAAGGGTAAGAGGGGGTAAACCTCCCATAGGTCGTTCGGCAGGTGTCTGCTGGATTTGCCTTGGCTGTCTCATCGATCCATGTGTATCGAGAGTTCTGGAGCTATGCCGACCATCGGCTGGCATCCGCTGGAAATATGCATTGATTGCCACTCTCTCGAGCCTGGGAGATTTGCTCCGCTTCGAGTGGCTTCTATGCTTTCTGGAGCTCCGTACACTTCTATCATCCCGGTGTCTGGGATCATCTGCCGCCCGCCATTCTGATTCGATCTGGGCCAACTTATAGTAGAACCGGATATCATGGTCCTCTTTGGTCAGATCAGCTTGGGCCCTGTCGAGCTGGAGCTGGATAGTCTCGTTCTTGTCTTGCTTCTTCTTTGAGACAGATCTTGTGGTCTTATCCAAGTGCTCGATCCTATCCTTGATCCTTGATTGGGACATATTCTTGTCTGTACGGGTAATGGTCTCCCAGTCATATTCTGTATCCCGTGCCTTGCCACCACTGGAGGCACTAGGGGTCTTTTCGAGGCGGAGAGCTCTGTACATGAGAGGCTCCCTGCTTCGGGCATTTTTGATCTCAGCAGGATCTTGCCGCCGCAGATCCATGGGAGGGGCGGGAGGATGGCTATAGGGCCGGGTGTTGACGGGCATGAATGCAGGAAGCCCTGCAGGGGCTCCGTTCTGCTGGGGCATTGGAGGTCGTGGTTGGGGAGCTTGAGTATGTTGATGCATTGGTGCTGGGATATTTTGAGGCATAGCCCCGACAGGAAGAGGACCAGCCATAATGTGATTGGTATTTGCTAGGTGAATGGGGAATTCCAATTCTGGGACTGAATCGATTGAGAGGAAGAATAGGGCTATGATATATACGACTGGAGATGGAGAGCTTGGGTGGGCGCAGCTTGGGAGGGATTCGAAAACTTCTGTGTCCAAAGACTTGTGCAAATGAAAAGTGAGGCTGGCGAGATAGCAGAGGGATGCGTCCTAGTGAGAAGATGGGGGGCGGATGGAAGGTTGAAGGCCAAGGAGGGGCGCAGTACAGCCTTGTTGAGGTAGATGTGTCAAGCAATTGGAGCGAGTTTCTTTTACTTGTAGATATGAGGAAATGAAGAATTGTTTGTTCAAGTTGAATGATGGGAGTGTCTCTGGATCTCTGTGGGAAACTCAAAGGGCGAGTGAGGGTCTATTTGAACTTGAACAGCCATTGCTCAAGATAAGTACGTATTGGCATTGGTTGCTTGATCTGGTATCCCGACACAAGACGGCAATGATGAGTGCTCTTGATGATAAAAGGCAGTTTTGTGTTACTGAGAAACTGAAGGTTGATAAAGGCGAACCATCTGTTGGTTGTTCTGGGCTGAAGTTGGTGGTCCGCCGGCTAACCTCCACCAACGGCACAACCACTTGGCGCAAGCCAACTACGCACATGGATTGCGATACCATGAATAAGCTGCAATAGGGCTCTCAGCCGAGATAAACTAGGTAATCGGTAAATGCATTCTTTGCCGGCCTCTGCCAAGATACGGCAGCATCGCCTGGGCGACGCTGCCAGACTGACTTGCATCAGGCAATCGGCAGAATTCATCCAACGACTCAAGATGGTCCTTTCAACCGGCGTCTCCATTATGTGTTACCGATATGGCGACCGTCGATGAGCGATGAGGCAAGTTGCCGAGAGGCTGACCTGAGACGATCTGGGACCCGACACCGACAGCCCGTTCTGTCAGCGCCCAGATATGCAGGAAGGCGATCGCCGTTTCTAAGACACAGCAACCCATGCTTACTATGTTATTCACTATGAGCGTCTATGTGTGTTACTCTGCTGCCCTCTGTCGCCCGGTGAGAGTCTAACACGATGATCTGGAGATCTTTCACGCTGCGTAACCATTTGTTCGAGTGCAAAAGGGCCCTGCATTGCTGTGCTGTTGAATCAGATAATTGCCTCAGATACACCATGGCTGGACTCAAAAATCACCACGAACACGTTGGGCGTTGATGTCGTTCGATATGTCCGAAGCTTGTGCTACACAGACACAGCGTATCGCCACAGTCGAGAAGTGCATCGTGGAATTAGGCATTGTCCGCTATAGCATAAAAGTCAGAGCGACAGGTCCGGGTTGGACATATCGAGGAACCGGTGAAACAAGTTGAGACTTGCACTAAGGAATAGCTTCACGGGAAGGTCGGGTATGCAAGTAATTGCAGAGGATGTACAGTAGTGAGCTGAATGGTGTGCATATTTGGTTGATGTGATTATTGATTACCAAGTCTCGCAAGGCAGACAGTCAAGATAAAGTGCATATTACGGTTCTAGATGCTTCGTCCGTTGGTTCGCCAAGTCAACGGCAGTTAGGATTAACGTGGTTGAAAATGCGCATAAAGTGAGATTGAAGCATAATGACTCCTTGGAAATGAGTGTGTCAAAGGTGTAGATGGCGGTAACGCAATCCATTTACACCGCGTCACGGCCCATCCCATCTTATGCACGATATAGTCAGCAGTTTGATCGAAAAACGCCCTAGTTGTATTGCAACTCTATATGTGAATATGTCGGACATATGTGATGCAGAGGTAGAATGACCCAGTCTAGAAGTGCATGTGCGGCGCAGGCTGTTGAAGGATGGCGTCCATGAGTTTCTATACGTCGAGACACAATGCGACAACAAAATGAGGCGAAAAGTGAGCATGTTTCACGTTTAGTCGTTATGAATTCTGTATGAATTCTGAGACATAAATACGGGTAGTCTTGATTTGAGACAGCACAGCATAGCAACACATAATACAGTTGGCGATAGTACAAAGTCATGTCTTCCTCGTGGCCGTGTGACCTGTCAAGAGCGTTCAATATATCAATTCTTTCCGATGGCGGTACAAAAGTCGATGATCAGGCAACTAGCCGCCTGTCAAATGAGGTTACGCTGAGACATAGAATTCTCTTTTTGCGATGGAATATTCAAGGCGTTTCTCCTTCACACCCTCAGTTTATGTCTGCTAACTTTGGCCGGGCGCCCGAACATGGCTGCCTCGTGGATGCCTCGTGAGGGGTCGATCCCTTTGCTTTTTTTTTTTCTTGGGCTGAGGGCGACCGGCTACTCTTTTTGTTAATCCGAGTATTATATGTAGCAGTGTTAAGTGCTAGTCATTGGTGTACACCAACGACATTCATCAATGGTCGATAACATCGTTTGCCTCAAAATGTATCTCTAAGAATCGGAGCATTGATACACGTAGAGCATGTCTCTGTACCTTTGTCCGTCAATTCAGAAGGTAACCAGTCGGTAGAGATTCAGGAGGAAATACTGACTTGTTGTCTCATCATGCCTAATGTAAAGTACCAAGATCTCGAGTGATACAGTGTCTTCCCATGGGGCCACTAAGCCTGCCATTGATATGTATTTGTCTAGAGACCCAAATAGATACGTAAACTTGTTGTCTTCAGCGCATTGTATGACTGGTGACATACCAGGAGAATGCTGTGCCAAGTCTAGACTCTCATTCTTACTCCATTCAATGCCGTCGGTGAGTCTCTAGGTGTCCTTTTCAACTGCCTCGTCATTCTCGTTCGAGGCCGAGTTCCTCAGCCCAACAGAACGCGTAGGTCCTGTCGCCTTCCCAAGAAGCCACGAATACCACTTTTCACTACTCGATTGCTATTTTCAACCCTTTTTCTTTTTTCTTTTTTTTTTCTAGTTTCCAAATCGCACTTCTTGTTCTCCCGAAGCGTCGGCGCCGTAAACAGATGAGGCATCTCTTACGAGTTGCTCAAGTCAGCAAGTGAGAGAGCACATCTGTGCAGGATCAGGGCAAAAAGATCGAAAGGATGTCGATTATATTCGTCTTATTCTAGCATGATAGACATAGAGTTGCTGGAAATCCCATGTATGGGGACTACGATGCATCCGGATTGATCTTCTGACTATCTCTTTAAGCGGCATAAGGCTCCGGCAGGTCACTCGCCCCACCTTGCTTACTAATAACACTAGTACCTGCAGGGTATATAAAGTTCTTGTCAGATAGCTTCTTCATTTACTACAGCCAAAATTATTAAAATCCTTATATAAATTAACCCTAATATATCTTAATTAAAATAATAAGCTCCTAAGAGATACCTAATTATATAGATAATTATAGCTTTAATACCCTGCCTTTAAGGGCAGCTAATGACCTTACTGGCATGCCTATTTTTCTGCCTAAAGAGGGCTATAATAATAATTTTTAACCTTTTAACCTAGAATATTATAATTTTAAGATTAACCCTTTACTTAAGGAATTACTTAAATTATTCTAGCTTTTTATATCTATTTCCCTTATATAATTATAGATTAAATATACTAATAGCTAGGTTATTTACTTACTTAAAAATGCTATTATTAATAACTAAAATACCTCCCTTTCTAAATAGTCCTATATTCTTAAGTAAGAAGGCATCTCTACTATAATAGCTTATATATAGCTTAAGGTCCTTATTTACCTAAGAATTTATAGGGAAATATTAATTAAAGACTATTAGAAGTCCCCTAGCCTAGGAGATTAGCGCCCTCTTTACTTAATTATTAAGTTTATGCTATTATAGAAGTTCGAGCTAATTATAAGGTATTTCTGCACTTTTAACTATACTAAGCTTAATATAAGGGATAAGAGTAACCTTCTAAAGACCTTCTAAGCGGCTAAAGAGTAGTCTAATTATATATAAAGGGTATTTATTAAGCTTTATTTTCTAAGAATTAATCTTACTATAAATAAGTATATAATCCCTTTTATAGGCAGATTAAAAAAGATAATAGTTATTAAAAATAAACCTATACCTATAAGGTTTAAAGTCTAGGTTATTGCCTAATAAGGCTTCTTTCTGCAGTAACTTTAGTATATAAAGGCATTATTATATAAGGCTATTATAATTAAGCTACCTATATTAATGCTATATAGCAAGAAGGGAAAGCTATAAACTGAAATTCCTCTTAATAATATATAAAGTATTATAGTTTACCTACTAAAAAGGCTATTAATATAGATATATTATATCTTTATAAATAACCTCTTCTTATTATTATAGCTCTTCTGCCTTCTTTAGTAGCTTAGCTATAGTATTATAGGCATAATATGCCTTAACTGCAGTATTACTACTAAGATAAAGCATATAAAAGAGACTAAAAAAGCTCCTAATAGTATAGCTTTATAATATAATAAGGTATATTTAATCCTAATATAAGATAAATAGGTATAGATAGCTTTACCTATATTTCCCTTACTAATTTATCCTTTTTCTTTCTCCCTAGGTTATCTAAATCGCTTAGAAAGATAGTAATATTATGCTTTTCCTTTTAACTATACTTAGCAGAGCCCCTTATAAGCATATATTAAAAAAGAGAAAAAAGCCTGCTAAAAGAGGCACAAAGGCAGAATTATAGCGCCTGCAGCAGGTCTTTAATAGTAATAGCTTTAAGATAATCCCTATTCTTACTATTACTACTTAATATAATAATAAAATAAATTATATTAACTATAATAATTAAATATAATCTTATATAATATATTAGCACTAATTCTAGCGCGGTCTTTAGTAAGTATTACTTTAGTCTTTCCTCCTTAAAGTTATACTTATAAATAGCTTCATTTTATAGAAGAAAACACAGCAGCCTTATTAAAAGCCCTATAGTATACTTAAAGCTTAAAAAGAGTATATTTATAATGCTATTTTTAATAGATATATAACTAAAAGTTATATAAGGAAGAGAGGCTATATAGGAATAAAAGAAGACATTAAGGATACAGAAGCACGGCAAATTTACCTATAAAGAGATATTAATTATATCTATTAGGGCATACATTCAAGCTGCCTAGCTTATAAAGGCTTCTAGCAGGGTCAAGCCTAACCCTTTAAAAGGAAGAAGGAAAAAGGAGGTTATCTATAGCTAATATTAGGAAATAAATAAAGGGTATAGACTATATATGGCTGTAAAGTATATAATATAGCTATTTATAATACGGCTGACTGCTAGTACTTCTATTACATGCAAATTTAGGTATGTAAGAATATACTTTAAGTAGCGCTTATTTTGATAGGTCCTACACCCCTATCGTGACCCCGCCGGAGCTTTATGCCGCCTAAAGAGATATGTAACTCGTTCATTTCAAAGAACACAGCTCATTGTGCTGGTAAAGATCCATCAGAATAGATTCGCGTTCGCAGCCTATACATTCTCTTCAATTTTCACTTCCCTATCGTCCATACCAGTCTGCCGGGATTGATGAAAGTCCCCTTCCTCCTCTCCCATGATGTTGAGATATGACATGACCTGCCTCGAATCTGGCAAGGGCACGAAACAATACAGCAACATGTCGTCCAGGGCCTTTTGAAGCCTCTTGGTTCTGAGGATTGACGAAGAGACGGGCTCAGACAGAGACACAGGTCAGTACATGTCAGGCTACAAGTTCAATCGTGACTCGGAGCTTATAATGAGATGCATTGTGGTTGCTATACTCGACCTCTTAGGATATTTCAAAGCAAAATTGAATGTAGCAAGTGGTATTGATAAGCTTGTAATTAGATTGTCAATATAATTATTGAGTTCATTTTTGCGTTGAAGAGGTTAAATACTGACAATTCAAGCCTCTACTGCTAATAGTTCCTGGCACTTGCTCTTGACTCTATGAATAAATCATAACTGAGATTTAAAACTCTCACGAGACTTTTTAATTGATATTTCTGTCTCAGTTAGAATTTTGAGTCTTGATTCTCCCCTTGTTGACTTTGATCCTGCAAGAATTCTCTACGTATAGGCATATTTCCATCTCGAGATTTCTTCACAATTCAAGAGTCCAGATACCAAGCCCACTGACCGGCTGTCTCATATCAAAATCACTTGAGCTCAAAGTAATTTGAAGAAGCTTGGCAGAACTGGTGACCCTCGCAATTAGCAAGGATATCACTTCAGCCCTCTAGGCACCCACGCCCCATCAACCAAACGCCACCATTCTCACCAATCAACAGTTTCTTGCAGACATGGATAGCCTGGTTATATATCAAAGTAGTTGTCTGCTCATTCAGCGAAGTAGCTCAGTCAGTTAACATTATGTTACTCAACTGTACTTACCTTGCCCCCTATGGTCCCCCCTTGCTTCGTTTCTTTTTGTTCGATGTTCGATTCCCAGGTTTCGTCTTTTGCTTCAAGGTGGAGTTATCTTTTGATATAAATCAAATTCATTGGTATACGTACATGTCTGTGTCGTTGCAGCATGCAGCTGCTATACATCTACAACCCCTCTTACTGCCGTCTTCAGCATTGAGCCTGATAGCCTTGCATCACCAATCTTCATTACTATCAAAGCCTTATGCCAGATACACGTAGGAATTGCCCTCTCTTTCGATGTAATCCTTCTCAATAAGACTGTATCGTGCGTTAGCCACCACCAGAAAGTATCATTAGCGTATTGTATCACACACCTTTCAATCTCCTTCTTAATCGCCGCCGGCTCAACACTACCTCTCTTCTTTGTCAGGTTGATAACCTCTGCCACTAGCTCGCTATGGCCCATGCTCTTGCGACTTTTCATTATTCTAACGATGGCTGCCTGTGTCTCAAAACGTCGGTCTTGCGCAATTCTTTCATGCGTAGCCTTGTTCTCTTCCTTTGTCTCCTTCAGCTGGATCTGATTAATCTTGACTCTGTACTTGGGATCCGTAAATGTTTTGTTAAATGTAAACGTATCAGTAGGCTTGACATCACGACCCTTTGGGTGCTTGGTTAGCACTCGCGCCTTGCCACAAGCGAGCGACTGCAGTGTGCGATCAAGATCACCGCCTGAAAGACCGGTTCCTGTAGCAATCTGTTCATATGCCAGGAATCCATCGGCTGGCACGCTGTTAAACATCATCAGAACCACAGCCTGGTATGCAGATACAAGAAGCTCCTTCGGACCCTTGGCGAAGATACCCTTGAGGGAGCAGTGAGCTAATGAGTGCTTCCACGTCAAGGCTCGTCCTGTGTGCTTATTCTTGTAATACTTGTCAAATCTCTCGATCTGCGTAGCAACCTCATCCGGCAGGTTGAGACGAACATCGGGGTAGGTTGGCCACGCAGCAGCCGACAGGATCATGACGGAAAGGTCCAGAGGATTCTTACGCTCAGCACTGCCTTGACACCATTGCTTGAAAGACTCCATTTCATCTTTGGCAAGTTCCTGATCCTTGAACATCTGTTCCAGATTATGTGTAAAATTCGCACCGCACTCTCCTCGAAGCTTTGTTAACATGTTACGCTCAGCATCTTGGCTCGCACTTCGTCCCATGAGCAATCTCCGAGCCAAGTCTTTCTTGTAAAATGCCTCGAAGGCGTCCTTGCCCTCGATGAAGCGGAACAGCTCGAGCGCCTGATCAAGTTGTCTATCAAGCTCAGCATCCTCATCACCAGTGCTGGCTTGACCTTCTTTCTCAGCTGTCGCTCGATCTTTCACATCTGACAAAAGCTCTTTGGGTAATGACTTCAAGCCACCTCGCAGAAGCATGTCAATATATTTGGCGATCATCTCGCCGATCTTGGATGTTCCTGTGTCCCAGCAAGAAGCAGCCTTGCGGTCGTTCATGAACTTCCCAAAAGAATCCCTCATGCCCCAAAGGAAGTCTTCGTCCTTATTGAAAGCATCTCGAATCATCAAGTCGAGTGATCGACGGAGCTCTAATAAGCGCAAAACCATTTGGTCGCCCTTGTCCTTGTCGCTGATGATTGCTGAACCCGTTGATCGAATGTAGTCGCCCCATGGATCCTTCATCTTCTTTTGGATGCCTGATAAACGAAGCAAGTCATACAAAGCCTTCATTGACTCAACTTCTCTATCAGCCAGCAGCTTCGCCAGGTTGCCACCGTTGAGAAGCTTTTCTGAGTAGTTGGTGATGAGATGGGTGTGCGCAGAGTCCATAAGCTGCTTCTCCGTCGTACTATCGAGGTTGAATTGGATGCAGCGATAGTCTTCCTTTTTCAGTAACTTTTCGCAAACCAAAATGTAATCCTTGAGACTTGATGTGCTCCAAGCTTCACCAAATTCCTTGAAATATTTCTCAGATTGCTCCAAAAAGTAGGGCTCAAAGTGCTTGACATAAACCTCCAAGACATAAAGCATCATGATGGAATCTTTCAGTAATGCCGGTTCAATTTGGTCGATGCCTCTTCGATCATTCTCAACCAAATTGCAAACACCTGCGATTAGCTTGACGCCGACGGAGTTTTTATAGGCATGACTCTGGGATGGGAATGTCATCTTTCTGAATTGCTGGATCGCCATATCGTTTATAGATGCGAGATTCTTCTGTAATAAATATGTTCGGTCCAGGTAGCTGAATGTTGATCGAATCAATATCTGCAAATAGTTGTTAGCATCTCAAACCCATATAGGAACATGCAGCCTACTGTTTGTGTATTCCAAACCTTCCATTCCGCTAGTGCGCTCTTCAAAGTATCGAGGTTCGAAGCGAGTCCATTCCTCTGGATTCTAGGTAGCACAATCCGCTGCAAGTGTATATCAATTCTCTCTTTGAGCATTTGGTACACCTTCGCGGGATCCCCCTTTCGACAGACATCCTCAACACCCCTGTACAGCCTCTCCAAGGGAACGTCAGGTGTCCGTCCTGCAAAGACAGCATCAAGGGAATCCTCGAGCTCCTTCTCCGTCCGCTTATAGTACTCGGCGACCTGCGTATCTCGACTCGTGGGCGCTCGCAGGTTCTTGATAACAAGCTTCTTGGAACCAGCATAAGGCTTGAACGCAGAAGATGGCTGCGTCAGGTCGATGGTCTCGGGGAGCTTGCCCCGCGCTTTGGCGGTGGTCATTTCGAAGCGCGCTCGCTTGGAGGTGGCAAAGGGAGGTGATGCTGAGGATGATGAGTCTAACCGCGGCCTTCGCCGGGAGGGAGAAGTTCTTTCCGACGCCAACGGTTGCATGGAGTGAATCCAGGCGATATAGCAAGAAAAGAACGAGGCCTGGAACAACCGTTAGAAGAGCTGTCACGCAGGCCTCGGTTTCTCGGACTATCCGGTATTTGGTTGCGGTATTCAATCGTGAGCGGATGCCGGTTGGAGGTAAATTATCACAATATTTCTTGCTTAACAAGGTACGAAGATGTACTATCGAAGACGTGTCAAGTCAATTCTTTTGGAGATGATGGCAAGTCTGAATAATAGATGAGGCCGGGTATATTGATTGAAGGTGTTTGTATCAATGGTATGATAAGATAAGAAACTGGAGCTACTGCACTCTATCTCCGGCTTAAAAAGCGTCATCGGTTTGTATGACAAAAACAATGCGACAACTCGCAATTTGCCAAAACTGGCGATATTATGCATGATCTTACAAGACAAAAATATAATCGCAATCTTTCAATGGAACACAAGTCTAGCTACCTGGCTCCATCTAAGTTCCCTAAGTTCGTTCCCTATGAGCTTAGGGTAACCATTGGGTATCGGCAACTCAACTTACATCCAGGTATTGATAGCTTGGACTTCCTTGAGTTCTAGCAAGCATTTATGAAATCGTTATCAAATGATCACAGTGTCCTCAAATACCCTGATCATACGTAAAATGAAATTCATGTCTTGAGCTGAATCTTGAGCTACATGTGATATGCATGTATTCTCTGTGTCATGTATTATGATTGAGTCTTCAGTGCCTTACTAACTTCATGACAGATACCACATTCCTCTGTGCTTCCAAGTCGACTACTTCAAAACATGTGATCTTAAGCATACGCTGCCCAACCTGGGAAAAGGGGTTTGTTAGTTGAGAGCTCAAATGGGTGACAACTTATCAACTTACCAGAATACAATACTGCCAAATTTCGCTCGTCTGTGGCTTGATTGATCAACTTGTTTACCGTTGCAGTCACACTCAACGTCTTGGAAAGCTTCTTTCTCACAATCTCTAAAGCACGATCAGCTTCAGACGGTTCGTTGACGTGCCCTGCAGCCTTTTTGCCCTTCTTCGTTTCCGCCTCGCTTTGTTCATCGTCCATTGGAGTTTCGTCGTTGTGTCTCGCCTTTTGAAGTTTGGCGAGTCGAAGTGGTGAGATCGACCACGTGTACAACGGATCAAAACGTAACACATCCAAGATTGTCATGATTGAGTACTGCTCTTCTCTTAGAGCATCTAGTGTGAACTCGCAGCATCTTCGGAAGACGCCTTCTGTCTTGGTGATTCCCATTCCATCCACAATGTCTCTTGTCAGTCTGAAAGGGACCAGCTCCGGTACTGGCAGAATACGGCCAGCCTCAAATGCTACACCCAAGTCAATGTGGACAACTTCTCCTGTCTTGTGGTCCAGGAGAATGTTGTGCCCATGTCGGTCTCCTAGACCAAGAACGTGCCCCAGCATCGATATAGCCGCAGTACTTCTGGTGTACGCTAGTCTTTTTAGGAACCATTCATCTGGATCCATGAAGTGCTCCATAAAGAAGTATCTCATGACTGGATGGAATTTCTCCGTGACCTTGCGATAGGTACTGATTCGAGTTTCTACCGTCCGACTTTGAACCCCAAATATTTCCTTACGACATTGGGAGCCCTTCAAGTCTCTTGGGTAGTATCTTTCATGGGCGGGCATCAAGAACTCGTGAAGTGGGATCGTGTTGGGGACGAATTCAATCAGGCCTGAGGATGCAGTAAGTGGCAATACCTTGTATGTCCTGATTCCTAGGTTGCGCTGCTGAGTCGTCCTATGAAGCTTCAGCAGAGATGATACGGCCGAAAAGACCTGTTCCATGATAGCATCCTGCCGCAGGTCATCATGTCCTCCTTTGACAAGCTGTTTGTAGCGCATGCCATCACTTCCAATGGCAGTAATGATCTTGGGAGCACTGACGCCTGAAGCAATGGTCATGGTGGGCTCTAATTTGGAGATGATCGGGACCTTTGAGTAATCTTTTGTAGGGGAGAGTTCGATGTGCATAGTTGGAGATGGAATACGGTATTTGATCAAGCAATTGATGAGGTTGTGCCCGGGCGTAGACTCTTTGAGTGGGATCTTCGCTCCTGACTTGTACCTGTTCGGGTTCCGGTC
Organism: Fusarium redolens; assembly: GCF_020744475.1. Taxonomy (NCBI): domain Eukaryota; kingdom Fungi; phylum Ascomycota; class Sordariomycetes; order Hypocreales; family Nectriaceae; genus Fusarium; species Fusarium redolens. The sequence continues at coordinate 482,675 of NW_025763675.1, read as the reverse complement.
CATGGCAAGGGCGTGATAGTATTTGCTTGTCTTGTCGATCGAGAGCCAAATGTTGGCTACAGTTTGCGTCTCGGCAAGGCGTTTCGCAACACGATCTGTTGCTCTGACACGTAAAACGGCAACATCATCCTTCTGCTGCGCTTTTGCCTTGGTTCCAGACCAGATCTGATACATCCCGTGATAAGGATGGTCTACACAGATTTTGTAGACCAGCTCCAATAGTAGTTTCTGGAACGAGGTGTCCTGGTCTTGCAATCGAGATGTCAACTGATTGGTGAGACCAGCAAACTTCCTTGTTGGCACATCAGACAAATGTCGCATAGCCGCCTTATTTGTAGCCTCTTCTTCTGATCGCTCCAGCCAAAGAGCCGTAAAACGAAGGGCGTCATTATTGTGTTCATCAGATGCGATAAGAGATAGGAGGTAGTTCTCGAGACTCAGCCGAACGAATTCACTGCGAGTCTGCTCGACTCGTCGCAATTCCTGCTCATCAAGGTCTAGCCATTGCTTCTCCTTGTTCAAGACATGTGAATATCTGGTTTTCAGCTGAGTATCCTTTGTACCGCTGACAAGGGTCTTCAGTTCTGACACCTCATCGCCCTTGGCCTTTTTTAGATTTTGAAGCCTTTTCAGGTCTTCCAGGCCATCTGGGTCCTGCAGTTGTTGATCACAGAACATGGCAAACTGATGAAAAACAGCACCTGCTTGGGGACCTTGGCCTTTGCCTTTGAGCTCCTTGAGTGCCGGTTCCAGGTAATTTTTCTGAATGTCATGCGGCTCTTCAAGGCGAGCGACAGAAACCTGGTACCCAATCTTCGAAAGTAAGTCAGATCGACTGACCGGCAGAGTTTGCTTTTTGAGGGAAGCATCTCTATCAATGCCTTGTAGCATACGGATGGATGTGCTCATCTGACCAAAATCCCAGAGAGAATTAGCTGTCTCGATGTTGACCGCTGCATCAACATGAATGTCTAAGGCGGCGCATGTTGGGATGAGCTTGGTGAGCCCTGTGGATATTCTTAGACTCTCTTGTGTCGCTTGGTGATAACGGTAGATCTGGGATGCGGTAATCATTGCTTCAACCTCCATTTGCCTTGCAGCAGCTGCGGAAAGCTTGATATTCGTTCGAAGGGTATTCTGCTGACTGACCATGCTCATCGTAGAGCCACGACAAGACAAGATCTGGCTAACACTACCGTACCTAATGATAATTAGTAGCATGCTCTATGAATAGTAATGAGTACTCACAGTCCGCTCCGCATCCAATCGCTTCGAGTTTTGAATTTGTCGATAAGACCATCCATCTCTGACGTGTCAGAAACGCCTATAACGTCGTCAAGCTCGGTTAATGAGGCCAAAGCTCCAAGTCGTTTCCTCAATGAAGTTGCGTTCAGATCGAGGGCGGCCAAGCTGCTCATCGTGCGAGTGAAGCCCTCATGCACAGCTGTTCGGACATTCGCAATATCGGCTGCCTGAGAAATACTTTGGTACGCCTTGTATACTGTAACCGCGTGATGATCACTTGAGGGAGCAGGGAGGTTCCAAATCCCTAGTTTCCTAGCAGTATTGAAAGTGTCCTCGAGAGCAGCTGGGGATGACTCCATGTTTTGTTGTGTCTGAAGAAGTGAGTTCGAGAGTCCTGACAATCCAAGTGTACCCAAGGCTCTGACTAGAGCTTGTTCGTCTGACTGAGCCATTGGATCTCCGTAAAAGATATGATTGTCGTACATGGCGCCTCGGAATGCAAGACTTCTGGGACCATCATTCTCATATTCCACACGAGCGACAACCTTAGAAAGGCTGGGTTCCTCGGGTAGTCCATAGTATGCGTCTGGATCATCAATATTCTCAAATATGGTAAGGAGAGTGTCGCTCATGTCCACCTCCTTTGCAGCCGAGGACCTTCTTGAGGACCGCGAGGTTTCAGGAGTAACATACTCAGCGAATAGCAAAGCGGTCTTATACATGCCGCATCGCGACGCCGTTGATGCGACCATCGCGGAATCCACCTCTAGCCAATGCGATCGGTCAGCTATTGAAGATTCTTTGGGGTACTGCTGTGTCCTGAGATACAGAAGGATGTTGATAAGAAGCTTCAGATTTGCTTTGGCTGCAGGATCAGTGCATTTCAACCAGCTCTTGATCGCCACAGAAAATGGGCGCTTAGGGGAGTGTTGTTGGTTTATCGGAAAGTAGAGCGCAAGATGAGCAACGAAAGGAAACGCGCTCTCTGCGAAGTGCTCAACTCTGGCGAGAATAGGGGCAAGGACTGAGAGAATGATTGACTCTGGAACACATTGAGCAAGATGTGCGCTCAGGGTCGGGAGCCAATCTTTCGAAGTGATCTCAACAGACCACACGTCCTGCTGATCTGGTGAAGAAGGAGGAGCAACAGGGGCTTTGTCAGACGGGGGAGATCTGTGTGAGCCCCATTGAGAAGTTATTAAGAGAGACTCCGCTAAGCTCTTCTGACAAGCTACAGTTAGTGGCTCATCCTCAAGTATAGCAGCATCCGAGACAATAGATCGCAGAGCAGCTTCGGCAAGACCAGCAGTGACAGAATCGGGGTTTGAGGTGAGGTCCTGAAGCAGGTAAAGTATTCCCATCTCTGAGCCATTTGATCCAGGAGCTATTTGTTGGTAGCGAGTAAGATGCGATTCGCGTAGAATATTGACTGGGATCTCTCCGGAAGCCGAAAACGCTCGCCCAACAACTCGTCCTGCCCATGCTAGATACTCCTCACTCAGATTTTCTGTATCGCAGCTTTTCCATACAGCCGTAGAATGCTTTACAGCATCTTGGTCAGATTCGATGATGTCGTCCTTGATTGATGCAGGAATGCTGAAGTCGCTACAAAGTAGACCGAGAGCTAGCTGGCGAGAAGAATCGTTAAGAAGCTGGTGATCTGCGCCACCGTCGTCTAAGATATCCAGCAATAGTTTGCTCTCAGCAGTACCTCTTTCAGCATTTCCAGAAGATCGAATGCGAGCAGCAGACTGTGTTATGGATTTGAAGGCACTTCTCTGCGCAAGATTCTTAAACATTGGCGAGTCATACTCTTCCAGGTACTTGCTGAACCATCCATGGAACTTTTCTGCCTTGCTCATAGTTGCTTTGAACTGACTTTCCTGGGTAGTGCTTGACTGGCTCGATTCTAGGAAGACTCGGAGCGACGCGAGGGTCGAAAGGGCATAACCAGCGAGAAATGATGGCACGTTGCTGAGATGCTTGGCACCCTGACCCAGGAGATACTGGCTAATTCCAAGTGCATCATCTGCACATTCCGAGTCTGTGATAAACTTACGGGTTGCGTTCAGAAGCATTTCTAGAGGATAAGAGTCCCAAGCGACTGACCCGGCAAGGGAGATCAAGACTCGAACTTTTCGAAGAACAGAACATGCATGCAGGGGACCTAAAGCTGGATGTACCGTATTGAGAAGCTTTCGAGCGATCGAGACAACTACAGGTGGCGTCCATAGGTCGTGAAATTGGAATTCCGTGTTTTGGCAGAGCCTGTGAAGTTCATGGATGAGATACTTAGCCTTGAACATTGGCTGTTGGTTAGCTGGTAGCTCAGCAGGTGAATGAGAAATGGCTTTCACAGCACCCATGATTTCGCCGGCGTAGTCAAGCTTGTACCTGGCAAACACCCTCTCCAGAGAATTTTCTTGGTCGATTAGGTCAAAGAAGAGGGCCGCTATATCAACAAGGTTGATATAAATAGAGTCCATATACACTTGACTTCCGAGTAACTTTTTGATGTGTGCCTCGCCTCGCTCCTTGTCCTCGCCCCCATTTGAGTCACCAAAGATCATGCTATATGCAATGGCAGTAGTGAAATTTTGACGAACGAGCTCGCCTTCAGAACTTCCTAGGTTGCGGCACACCTCTGCAAATGCCTCGTCTTGTCCTCTCATTACTGTCAAGCCAATGGCTTCGGACTGGGCAGACTTGAGGAGATCTCCAAGGGTCGCGAAACCAAAGATGGAGAATGGGATATCCTGAATCGGGTCACATTCCAACCAGGTATACAAGAGTTGTCGGGAGAACAGGCGGAACAAAGCTTTTGGTGATTCCAATTTCAGCGTGTTTGACACATTGATCAAGCATCGAGTCGCATAATGAGTCGAGTCCGATATCTTTCCTGGGGTTTCGAAAATGTGATAAGTACATCTCCGAAGCAATGTCGACCATCGGCATGCGAGATTTGACAAGACTAGCAAGCGGAATGCGATACCAGTAGTATCGAGAGGGTTGGTTGGTAAACTGTCCAGCACATCCACAAAAACTTCATCATGAAGCTTGAGAACAAAAAGATCGAAAACGCTAGCGATCTTCAGGGAGATAGCGAATTTGACCAGCATCGGTCCGTTCTTCAGGATGTAAAGTAAACATGTTCGAGGCGAATCAAGGCCTTGATCTTTGCCATATTCTGTGTTGGTTCGGAGCAGGGTAAACAATAATCGAACCATAGATGTTTGGGCCCTTGGCGAGAATATGTTTGATGTGAGACAGATCTTGATAAAATGATAATAAAGATCACCCACTCGGTCTGAAAGATGTTTTTTATCATTGAGCCAAATGGGGTGAAGCCCATCGATCACTCCAATGCAAGTGCTTAACACAACTTCGGCACACTGGTAATCAGGTTGGCCAATATACTCCCCAAGTCTCTCGATAATTGAAAGCGCGTTATCCGGGGTGACAACGAGATCAGAGGTAGAGATGTCTAGTAGCAGGTTTTGGCACATGAGCAAGTCATCGTCCGGCAAGTTGACGAGATGTTCCACATAGGCATCAGGGATGAGGCCAATCTGCCCAACGTCGTTGTTTATCATAGACAGGAAATTCAGCCGGGTCCTCGTTTCTGTATAGAAAGCCTGCATATCTAATTTCATTTGGTTGTTGAAACGTGGGACTACCATTGGCGCATGAATTGAACTTGCTCTGCTGCTTTGTGAGTCAAACTCCTCGTCAATGTCCATCAAGTCGATGCTGTTGTCATGATGCGTCTGGTCCTTTTGTTCTCCAAATGAGCTCCACATTCGAGAGAAAAGTTGAAGAAGGCCAGGGTTGTTTGCAAGAACCTTGTTGAGGCTTGTCGTATTTAGATCAGGCATAATGGGCCGGATGGCTCGTAAGATTGAATCGACAAACGCATTGGGCTCAACGGACGTCAAGGCGGAATTCAATGCTTTCTCTAGAATTTCTTTGAGAGTTGACTCAACAGACGAAGACTGAGTCGAGTTGATGTCGCTAAACAATGGTAGTAACAATGTGCCCGCCAAACAGGCCGATACAAGACTTTGGAAGCGATCAAAAGAGATTTGGATACCGCCTTCATTCATCTTCTTCGTCCATGATGTACAAAGCTCCATCAGTTCATCCAACTTAGGGTAAAAGAGTTCAAGGGTGAGTTTCTGGGAAGCGTAACGTGTGTTGGCATCCGCCAATGGTGGCGAATTTGTGGGCTTTGAGAAGCTGCAACTCCCGACCGTTGCAGGATTGTTAGGTGTATCTTCGGAGAGGAGGATGTACCGTGTGAAGGACTCGATCTCTTTGAATGAACTCCAGGTCTCTGTCAATGGGCCTCCTGGAGCTGCCGGGTGGGAGGTCAACTCCAGGCCTGTTGTTCCGCAGCATGTTCGAATGAGGTTCACCAAGTGAATCGGCTGAACGTGCAAGGAGTTATAGGATGCGAAAGCAGATTCATCTACGGGATGTTAACATGGATTTGAGTTTCAGACAACAAAACTTACTTGGGTTCCATCGTAGAAAGACCCATCGAATGATATGATGGCATGTACTTTGACTTGCGCTCGGGACTTTTGCGTTGCGTAGATGAAGTACATGGAACATCAAGCTGATAGAGGCATCACTCAAGGTGCTAGGTCCACTAACATCGGCAGTCGTAACCATGTTATTAATGTCCTGCGAAATGGTGTGATAAGGGAGAACATCTGCTTCAAGCATCTGGTGTAGAAGCACAGCGGCTGCTCGACTCGTTCCTGGCAGACTGACAGATCGTATGGCGAACCGCCAGAGCTGATGCCACATGTCCACCTGGTCATGGCAGCCTTTCGAGTAAGCAATACAGCTGAAAGGTGTCAGTAGTGTGCCCTGTCAGGATAGTGTCTAATGAAAGGGTGATCTTACCTTGCAGAAGCAATAAGGGCCCAAGAAGCTGTGACTGGGTTCTTGTCATTCGCCAATAATATCAAGTCTGGCAATAAGTCGAGAAGTTCGTCACGGCTTAATGAATTACGCGCTAAAAGAAATGGGATCAACTGCAGGGCAGTCCTGCAGATTGAGACATCAACAGCCTTTAGCTTAAGCCGGATGCGGCTCAAATTATCTTGACGAGTTCGCCGTCTTTTTCGTGGCTGCTCATCTTGTTGCTCGCCATTGTCATCTCCTTGTCCTTTCAGACGAGGCAGTGCCATGATACGTTCGAGGAATGCCAGGTTTTGGACGATAGCCCAATGTCCTTCGCCATAAACATTATGTGGCCGGAGGCCAAAAACATCCAGCTGTAGGCCATAGGTCGGTAATGAGGATAAGGCGAATGTGATGTCGCTCATTTGGAGGCGGAATGCTTCACCACGCCTTGAGTATTCAGACCAGATGTTCTCTACTAAATCTTCCAAGTCCAAGCGTATGGTTCCATCCGACGACCTGAGAGTTAAGTGCTCTATGTGAAGGTGTGTCAAGAGGATACTTCTAGAGATCTCAATTCTTAACGCGCGGATCACTTCATCCTGGGATACTTTCTCTGATCTCCACCAGTAGCTCATGAGCGGCAACAGAGTTTGCACCAGAGAGCTGGAGTGCTCCAGATCATCAGCGTGAATAGCAGAGAAAATTGCATTGATGATGGCGAATGCCAGAGTCTGCAAAGAGCCAAGACTGACTTGTTTGAGGCTCAAGACTCTGAGAACTACTGGCGTGATATCCTTGAATTGCCGAAGTAGGGGTGCATTTCCACCAACAACAAGATAGTACAGTCCTTCCAAGACATCTTTCAGTAGACCACCCTCGCCAGGTGCAGCTCGTCTCTGACTTTGGGTGGAAGGAGTTGATCGTCCTCCAGATCGACCATATCCTGTTGATCCTGGGGCTGGTGATGATCGAACCAAGGCCGGAGACGCCCGAGCTAAGACGAGGGTTGAAACATCTCCTTCATCAGGGAGCAAGAACTGAGCAACACTGAGGAAGAACCCGACACAGAGCTCCCAGGGATGGCCTTCTTTCCTGGCGAGAATCTCTACGTGAGCTGGTCTGGAAAGCACCTCGGTCAAAGCTTTGATGTAGTCCTGGAGCAAAGGCGGCACGAAATCGCCATTAGGTCCCGGAAGAACTTGAGTGATGTGGTCCACGATCGCGAGAAGTGTTTTTCGTCCAATCTTTGGGTTACCACGTCCGACTGTCATGCGTACAGCATCGGCGCATTTTGATAGCCGAGAGGTGGTGGCATTTATTGTTGTTTGAGATTTCTTCTTGTCATAGAAAATAGGTTTCTCTCGAAGGACAAAACTGAAAATAGCTTCAAATATCTCGTGGTAACTCTTGTCACCGAGGTCGGAGCTTGAACCTGTTAGAGAGGACGAAAAGGGGTTGCTCTGTGCTTACAGGTTTGTAGCTCGATTCCGTGGGTTAAGAAGATGCGCCAGTTCTAAGATGAATGTGAGTTCCTCAAGTCAATAAATACCAAAGGCAGGCATACCATCTACAGCCTTTTCTCGATCTCTGACTGAGCCGGACTTCACATCACCTGGGATCGGTCGTATTAGTAGTTGCAACCATTAAACAAGTATTAGTATCCATAGGTTACGAACGCGCTAGATTCATAACATTGAATCCATGAGACGAGGCCATAATGAGCGCGAGTGAGTATAACCGCCACAAAGACTTCTTCCTCCTTCATTGAAATATTAAATCGTCATCGGAGCTAAAGACGAGGTGAAATAGACAGTTGGTGCACAAATCCGCCAGAAAGCCCGACTGAAGATTGTGCCTGCTGTACGTATTATGCAGATATCCGATGGTCTAAGCTCGTTTGCTCGACAACCAAAGACAGTGGAGGCCAGTAAGTGATGTTTCAAGGTTCTGAGTGTAGAATAGCACAAAGAGAAGAAAAAAAACGGGATGAACTAGCGAATGGCTATTGTACGGAGAAGAACCGTGAAAAGGTTGCAAAAGAGGAACACTTCTTTGAACGTGTAATAAGCTGCAGCTACAGAAAATAGGCACCGTCCGTATCCATGGATGCTTTATACCACCAACCTGCTAAAACAAACTACCTACCTTAGGTAGAGTGTCATTAGGTGACAGAAATGCTCTATAATTGTCCACAGCTCCCAATTTTATTGCTTGTCTGCAAGACTATATGTCCCCTTGTTATCTTTAACTTCAAAAATAAAATGGCAATATGATTTTATGACATTGACTCTGTTGCTATTTCTGGTTGGAGGTCATAAATGATTAAGAGACGATTCCAAGGCCTATATTCCGTTTGTTCTTAAGCCCCGAGGTGTGCCTATTTTTTTTTTTTTTTGCGGTATACCTGAGAGCTCCCTGAGCTGGCAGGCGGCAGAAAGCTGCTCACCGCCTAAACAATTAAGAAGTCAACCAATCAAATAGCTTGACGAGCTCACCTACTGGGGAAGTCAACAAGGCTCGAAGTGAAGAATCTCAAAACCGCGACCACTAACAACCATCGACAAAAAGATTCAGTATTTGCGACACGTTACGCACCACGGTGCAAATTTCGCAGCTAGTATTCTACACTTGCTGTCGCCTCTTTGATCAACATGCGATAGTATTGAACCATAAAAATGGCCGAGATCACCGCTTTAGATGCCCTCCAAGCTTTCCATCAAGGGCTTCTATCATTACGCGAAGGTCGCGTTGAAGGCGCAGAGGCACTGGGCAACGAATTTCTCGTCCAGGTCTTTGAGACGGAACTTGGGAGGTTCTGGGATAAACCAGCAAGGAAAGGGGATAATAGAAATGCTGTAAAGTCTGGTAAGGAGTTTGTTGGCGCAACTCAAGGTTCTCTATCATCTAACTGATTACCTAGGCAAAGTTGTCATTGACGGTGACGAATACTCAATAAACGACAACTTCCAGCAAGACGTTCTCACATTTTCTGACGAAGTAGAACTCAACGAGCTCGAATCTACACGCTGTTTACTTGAATCGCAAGAGGACCCCAACACTCTGGGCCGATCCCTTCTCGAATGTGCTATTATCCGATTCCACCAGCAGCGCAAATACGTTTTGGACATTGTTAGACTTCTCCTCGAGTTGGAGGGCCTTGATGATGACCTCGCCGACACCGAAGCCCTCGAGAGCGTCAAGCTCTATGTGGCTGAGCGTTTACTTCAGCCAAGCATGGGGACAGATGCCACAAAACGGATCGTACCTAGGTGCATGGCTTCCATGAAGGAGATCAAGGCCTGGCTTCAGAAGATAGGAGACAAAATCGCCGCGGCCCAAACTCTTGGTCAAACTACAACGGGTGGCATCACCGAACAAATGGAGACTATCGAGTTTTCCAGAGTTAGCTTGATGCAACAACACGAACTGTTGGGTGTTATCCTCTGCCGGAGTATTGAAATGAGACAAGGGTCAACACAGGACTTCCTTGACTTTGTTTCGGTTCTCCAGAAAGTTGATAGGTATGATGCTCTGCTGGTTCACCTTATACCATCAATTGGGGCATACATCTCGGTGTTCGGGTCTGCGGAAGGGGGATATGACCTCATCAAGGCTCGGGAGTTGCATGGCAAACTCTTCCCTACGGATGGTCCTCTGTGGCCTTTATCTCAGCTACAAGCTGCTTTCCGTGCTTGGTGGCTTGCCGAGTATAGCGGCTTTTACGTGGATGATCCTCCAGAGGCTGCAATCCCCCCCAACACTGACTTAGATGAGGAGGATCGACAACGATCAAAAGCTTTCTTGGAATCTTTGAAAGATGGGTCATTTGACTTTCTTCTCTCCATCGCTGCTGATGTTAAATCTCCTGATTGGCATGACCCTGTGAGAGCAGGCATGCGCAAATGGCTTCAGCGAAAGTCTCCTGCACTAGCACCAGATGCGATTCCTTTTGCCGACTTCTTCCAGTTGACCCTGATGCTCCAGCTTGAAGTGTTTGTCGATGGCTTTATCTCTAATCTTCCCGATGTGCTACGAAAGCTTCGTGTGGAGGAGGATGAGCAACGCCAATCGAGTCAGACTCACGAGCAGGACCTAGACCTCGAAAGATTCTTATTGATCATTGCGTACGCTTACGAGGGCCGACCCGATGCTGCTATGAACTTCTGGTCCGATCCCGACAGTAACCTGGCTGGCTTCATGCATTGGGCTTCTCGTAGAGCGTCAACGCCTTTGGTAACAGCTTTCTGCGAGATGCTCCAGGCTATTTCGGAAAACGAGGAGTGCGCTTCTGCCGCACATGAGTTCTTGATGGATGAGGGCCACCATTCATCCGGGAAAATGAGAAAATCGCAGTCTTTAACATGGGCACAAATCTTCAGGGAGCTAGACTTCTTCTCTGCCAAAATAAGGCAGAAGCCAACACCGCCTCAGACAATTCGTTATCGAAACGAAAAGATGAGCAGTGATCAAGCAGAGACCGAACCAGAATCGGCCATGATGCTCGAATGCTACCTTCGATTAATGTCAAAGCTGGCCAGCGAAAGCGAGACAGCCAGACAGTTTCTTCTTCACAACCCCAACTATAGCCTGGTCGAAACATTGTATGAACTCGCGAGCAGTCCCATCCCCCCACGATTACGCGGCTGTACCTTTATGGCCCTACGGGCTTTGATGGCACGAAAGTCGCTTCAGGAGGGCATTCTTATGTGGAATTGCCTTGATACCTGGATCACAGGAGGGTACGCTTCTCATCCAGTCACTCGCCAAGCTCAGCAATCACCAATCGTCTCTATGGACCGTATTTTTGATGAGATTAGCAATGGCTTCGAGGACCCTGAATCTTTCATTCAACTACTACTGTCTCTCATATCTCCAGCCATCGATAGCAGTCCCCTGAATGACGGATTACCGTTCCCTGAGAATCTTGGTTCCGCTTCTCGCATGCCTGGTATCGAGGTCTATGTCGACTTCGTCATGGGACTGGTTTTTGCTACGAAGGCAAACGACCTTCAAGATGTGAACCAAACTCGCGTTCTTCGCCTTAGCTGCCTGGAGTTTATCTTGGTCTGCCTAAACACATTCAACGAGGATCTTATTATCATGGCTAATGAAACAAACATCAACGTCGATGGGGTCATCGCAACTACCGACCTAGCAACCTATGTCCGCATGCATCCTTTTGCTAGAGTGATGGAATGGATGTTCAACGACAAAGTCATGGCCGCTCTATTCAACACAATCCATCAAAAACCTGTAGATGTTGGGAACGCTGCACCTGACTCTCCCCTTATCCTTGGCATCTTACGTGCCGTTGAGGTTATCAGCAAGGTTCTTGACCTCCAGGCCACCTATCTCGAGCTAGTTCGGCCCATCATCAAGCTCCAATCAAACCAGCGCCGACCTCCTGTATCGAATGCTGCATTTGCCTCGTTTGAAGATGGCCTGGTAACTCGACTGACCCTGGTTGTTGATTTAGGCAACTATTGTGGCATCGGACACCCAGAACTAACTCTTGCATGCTTGAAGTTGCTCGAGAAGATGTCCTCTTCGTCGAAGATCACTGCTGTCTGGTCAGGCTCTAATCGACAGATGCACCGTAACAAGGCTATTGTGGCCTTGGAGGCGAACGGTGAACATGAGGCCATCTCTCGATCATTTGTCTCAGAATTGATAACCCCTCTCGAAACTGGGCGTGAGGCAGATTCCCCAGCTTATGTCACCAAAATTTACATCCTCGACTTCCTATATCAATGCCTGCAAGAGACACCTCGCAAGCCAACGATTGCACACTTACTTCTCGGCTTCAAGTGCGGCATTGACTCTCTGTCCGTGGATGCTAAAGGCGCCTTCGCTTCGAGAACTTCTCTCTTCCACACATTATTAAGACTGCTCTTAGAGGCTCCTTCTGGCGATGCCCAAGGAATGCGACAGTGGCTCATCGCTATTAAATCACGTGTTATGCGCATTCTACACATCCTTTGGAGCTCCCCCTTATCTGCACCTGTTGTGGTCGAGGAACTTCGTGAGAATGAGATCCTCTTCCACCTTTTGTTGCGCGAAACAGTCATCAATCCTGAGCTCCCTTGGGAAGGTGAGAATGTCGCCATGGTGCAGTTTCCTGTGACAGATGGTGCTGTGGCTTTAATCGACTTCTTGTCTCTCCGAAGTATGGGCCTGGAATACATTGCTATGGAGCTTTGCAGCATAGCCCAGAACCGTATGCCCAGCGTGAAGCGCCGCATCTTTGAGGCTCTGAACGGTCAGATTATTGGAGAGGGAAGCACACCTATACCGATTCCAACTATATTCGACCTCTATGACTTCCTCCTCCCAGAGGGCGTCTGGGAAATCCCATTACCCCCTCTTCAATACTATAAAAGCATCGATCTCTCAGCCTGTTTAGAGAACGACGCTGACTCCAACCCAATCTACAATCTCGAACGCGTTAAAGAGGTTCTGCTTTTGAAACGAGGTGAGACTCAAGGATCGGGGGCGTTGATTGCAGCCCCAGATCTGGCCGCTATCGAACGTGAAGAGGGCATGATACTAGAGTACCTCATTTCTTCAAATCGACAGAAGCAGCTCACAACACAGAGCCTCAAGGTGCTGAAGACATGGACGAAACTTTTACTTGTTATGATTGAGTCGAACGACTTCAAGGGCTCAGCACAGACCTCTTTCTTCCTGCAGGCCCTACAATCGATTTTACCCAGTTTGGAAGCATTTGCTTCTGAACGGCCAGATGAAGCATTCGAGCTCGCACGACTGGCTAAGGTCTTACTCTTCAAACTTGACCTCTCAGCATCAACAGACGACAAGCAAGGTTCAGCCATCGGTAATCTCGTGAGTGACAAACTCTTCCAACTTTTCCAAATCTGCTTGCAAGCTATCGGCAAGTGGGCTGGAACCCCAGAGTTGAGATCCGTTTACTATTGTATCTGCTACCGCTACCTGACTGGCATGGCTGATCAAGGATCCTTGATCTCTAATCGCCCTAAAACTATCAAGACGATTCAAGTGTACGGCGAGCGTTTGATAAATGTCATCTGCGATGATGCCTATGGTGGTGAAGCTCAATGCCAGACAGCGGCGTTGATCCTGCTTAACGCTCTCGTCAGCCTAAGTCATCAGGAGAGCGAGGATCATGTCGTAGAGACTCTCAACCGACTCAATTTCATCGGTATTATGGTTGATTCTTTGCGGAATATCATGCAAGAGTGGCATGAAGTCTTCACATCAGGTATGTCTTGTTTGTTTCGTTGCCAAAACTACTACTGACTCTTTCTTCCAGGCACCTCCGAACAGCAGAATTACCAGAACGCTCGCCTGGCTCTTCTCCTTGAGCTTGCGCAGACCCGATCTGGAGCCAAGTACATCCTTCATTCCAACCTTTTCCGGTCACTTGAGGATTCTGGTCTCTTCGGAGCAGACCCCGAGCTTCAAATAAACAGCACCAACCCGCGTGCTCTTGAGCAACACTATGACCTTCTCGCTCAAGTCGTGCGCATTATCGGTGCCGCCCTTGTCTCTCGCGGTAGCCACAATGTGGTACAGGGACGCAAATTCCTCACAGAGCATCGGATGCTCGTCACGCATACGCTTAAACGAAGCGCCGGTATCGGAAGTGGCAACGCGGATGAGGACCTGGATCAAAAGATTGAAGAGTTGGCTGAAGGACTAATGGTTATCATCGCAGCGACACGGTTCCTTGAGGTAACGTTTACTCCATCACCCAGATACACTACCAAGCAACTAACAAAGTCGCAGTTCGAGAATGAGGCTCTTCCTGAGCCGAAGCAGCAGAGCCATGGGCTCTTCCACTGAGCCAGTCTCGAAGAGAGGGAGAGGTACCTTAGATATAATTTGCAATGGCATCAAGGAATGTGTGTCAAGATGGGATATAAGCTGTAGAGTTATGCGGCGTTGGCAGGATAGCATGGAATGGAATATGCGTTGAGTGTGGTTTAGTCTGTATAGGTGAAATAATCAATCACGTCAGTACCAAGACAAGATAGAAAAGCGATCCCCTGTTAATTTTACCTGCTGTGAGAAGAGCACAAGCTCTTCTACACATTCATATGACGAGCAATGGCTGGGCATGCTTTCAACGGATGAGTTCCACATACTCTGACATCTCATGCCTGGAGCACATCTCACGTGTCGGTTTATGGGCTGCTTTAAACGTTCAACACCCGGGTCGGCACAAAGCAAATCAAACTGTATCAGAGGTCTAAAGTCTATGTGCCATATACAGTAGCCTAAACACCAAATGGTTGACCCTATGGATGAGTTTCTGTGTCCTTCCCATGGGTATGGCACGATACGTATCCCTCCCCTAGTTACTCCGAGTGCGCCATTTCCTGACCTACGCAACAACCGTGGTCCCGTATTAAATCAATGCAGTCCTATGTTCCCCTTATCCATGTAAATGCTGGGTATCTTCATCTTACGCCCCAAAGTGACCCGCCCGCCGTAATGTTGAAGAAAAAAAGACTATATAAGCCACGAGAGTGTGTGGCGGTTAGAACAATCCAGTGCCTGTTTCGAGTTCCAAGCATCCGTGGATGCCGATTCAACGGAAAGCCATGTAGCAACAACGTTGGTGCATTGGAGTCAGCCATCAAACTCTGAGCCAAGGAATTCATTGCGCTGTGAGTTCAGAGAATCGCAACCTTCACCATCTTAGATGACTGTCGATCACATCAGGACAGTGTATTGGCCTTGCGCTTTCCTTTTCGTGTAGCAGTCATGAGCTTCAGTTCAAGGGGCCAATACCCCTTGGTCTTGTTGTTATAGCTCTCTCGGGGCTTCATGTCAAGTCTTTGCCGGCACATGGGACATTTTCCTTTGGTGGCGTCGACATGAAGAGACTGATGCAAGCACGAAGCGCAATAGAGATGACCTGGGGCTACGTTAGAATCTTACCATAAATCTTCAGAACCAGAAGCGAAATTGCTTACCACAATGTGTTACCGTCAAGTTAGAGCAGTCGTCCATACAGATGACACATTGAAAGGCGGCAAGCTTGACGCGATCATCCTTTTCTGGCTTTCGGACATCCTCGAGCACTTCGTTGGTCTCGGTTAAATCGATGGTGTCGAATTCGGCTTTCGTTTCAACGTCGATGAGGGAACGAGTAGGGCTTGTGCCGAACAGCTCTTCAACATCCATGTCTTTTCTGGTTGCGGGGGACTTTCTCTGTCTCGACGTCGGCCTCGGGGGGACCGCAGGTGCAGCAGTCGTCGATGTTCGTCGTCGCTTATTTGCGTGTGCTGAGCCAGTTCGAGCAGCCACAGCTGTGGTACTCCGTCGAGTCGTGGGTGGCATAGCTTCAGAGAAGGAGCTTGCGGGACTGTCAAAGAGGAAATCGTTCTCCTCAAGGGAGTCGAAAACAGGCAGCGATGCTTGAGATTCGCCTGTAGAGTTGCTAGCCGAGGAGAGCTGGGTTGTTGTTCGCTCAGGGCCGAAAGGGTTGAGGATGCAGTTGGTGGATGATGATTCTCGTGGAGCACCAGTGGCCGTTGTATTTGTAGTGGCGTTGGTGGATGCGGCAGTATTGCGAAATGCACGATGCGGCGTGGAAGCCTGAAAGGTTGATTGAAGGCTTACGCTATGGGACTGACTCGGCCGTGAATCGGGGTTCGTGAACGGTGGGTACGATGAAGGTGACGAAAAATCACCATCAGCGAGGTCGGCGAGGAAATTATCTTCGATTTCGGAAGCGAGCAGTGAATTATCTAAGTCGCCGTTATGGAAAGAATCGGAGTGGCCATTCTCCCAGGAACCTATTGGTGGAAGCTCAATATGTGTTGATGATGCGTTCGCCGGTTCTCCCCAAGGTGATGTTTGGGTATTTGGGGGTGGAGGAGAATGAGAGGGTCTCGGCTGTTGGGTGGTTGTTATCGGGCTTGGAGTTCGATAAGTACGGAGGCGGGAGTTTGAAATCAATGGTGGCAAAGAGAGGTACGTTAGAGGTAAAGACGATGATGTTGTCTGGCGAATGTGGGAGCGGCTTGCACCACCACCACTGCTGTTATTGCCACTGCTGCCACTGCTGCCACTGGCACTGGCACTGGCACTGGCACTGATGCCATCAATCTCCAAGTCGATTGGCCTCTGAGAACGCGAACGCGGTTGTGTATTTGGGTGTGGAGCTCCAGCTCCAGCAAAATCAGGAGGCGACACTATCCTCGTGGTGGTTGACATGGAGATTGTTATCGGAGGAGAGTAATAGGCGTTTGCCGAGTTCAAAAACAAGTCTGCGTTGCCTATTTCAATCGGTTACAAAGGAACGTCAGGAGTTGAGTTGCTACCATGGAATACGTGGGGACATTGGACTCGGCCAGAGCGAGGCAGGAGCAAGAAAAGACAAGACAATGGAAGGAAACTGAATCCGAAATAGAGAAGTGAAGTAGAATTTCTAACCTTGCAACATATAGGAGAGTAGAGAATCCATATACAAGAATTCTTGCTCCATTGTTGGTGGGCGTCAATGTCACGGGAAGGGAAGAAATGGTACAAATAGCGTGGAGATGCACCACTCTTTAAACCACCCACTGAACCCGGCCTGGCTTTGAGCGGGCCGTCTTGGTCTTGGGCAGGGTTGAGCTTGGACTCGGCCTGTACGAATCGGATCTGAGTTGAGCCAGAGGCTTGACTGACTGATAATGAAGGGATGAAACAGATCAATACAAAGAATGACACAAAGACGCGCGATATGTCGGAGCAGGGAGGGTAACAAGGGCCCTTTGTATCGTAAAGAACTTTACATGTAGCAGAGGATGGAAAGGTAAAGAAGTTGGGGATACCAAAAAGGATGTTGACAACAGACAGTATGAGAAACAACTTCCATACATACATAATAACTCAACCGAACTCAATGACCGGCTGCGGGAGCTGAGCCGAGCTGATGTGATGGAAGTGAGCGTGAGCCAGAAGGGGTTGGCCACGAGGGGTCTCGGCTCTGCCAGCAGGAAGCCTCTTATTGCCAGAAAACATCCAGCCTACATATGTACCTAACCTTATCTTGCTCATTCACTGTTGTCTATGGATTGAAGCAAATACCATTCCCTTTCCATCCACTCAGCCCAACTCCACGTAGCAGCAGTTAATTTGACTGTTGACAGCCACAGCCATAAGGTACCTAACTTGGTGATATCATCAGATATCAACACTCAGGTATACTTCTTGCCGGTGTCATCATTCCACCATCACTCGGATGATGGCGTTCACCTTTGCCTAGGACACGTTCAGGTCCCTGCATAATGCATATCGCAATAGCCTCGACGATACTTGCCATACCTAATTGATACCAGAATTTGCTCAAATCGCAGTATGTGCTCCTCCATTGAATACAACTCAATAGATCGTACATCATATTCATTGACAATGTCTATCTGCTTTGTGGGGTGGGATACACGAGTCCAGACGCCACACCAAAATTCTCACCAACATAACCTCAAGCTGAACTAGAGAATCCCTCGAGGGATGAACAGGGATTTCCTCTGGTGTTTAGTTTCATATACTGGCTTTCAAGCTAAGCATTCATCTTGATGTCATGAGGGTAGGCTGAAAAGGGCATATTCAAGGACTTGTGGATGGCATTGGAATGAGCTTCACCACTCTATCGATATATTAAAAGAGAGCGTGAAAATAAGCATTGAACATACGCGATTCATATCCCCAATTAGCAGACAGGCCATCATGAGTAACGATTCATATCTTCAGAGACATCGACTCCAGTAACCAAGGTAAGTTAAGTACCTTGGGAATAACTTTTCGTGGGCCCCATACTACTAAGATAGGTAGGAGGACTGAGATTTACAAGACGTGAGAGGCCTTCATACCTTAGCAAATCTCCGCATACGAGACTTGGGGTCACAGTAGAGTTAAAGACACCATCCATCATCGTGTAAACTGCCATATCTCTTCTATTGACGAACTCTACCTTGCTTCAAACCATGCCCCTCCATCTTAGACCCTTTCGCATCCATTCCCCACTCCTACCTTAAGCACATGGAAAAGACCCACTAAGAATGCACAGCGTCATCCACTTAACAGGGGGTTCACCTCACTAATTTGGTCCAGATCCATCCAAATGCCAAATTCATCATCCTGACCTCTATCCTCTAGGGCTATCTCTTGCTTCTATCAAACCACAGCCCGGATATAGACGAAACACAATCGATACACCCTAGCGGATCAACTATAGTATCAGAAGCCGTGATGCTATCGTGCTGCACCTAATTATGCTCATATCGGCTGCTGCTCAGCCGTTGCGCGGTTCGACGCCCAGCTTCATTCGAATTGCTCGACACCAGGCTTTTCGTCGTCATGCTTTGCGCGCTCATGTTCGATGGCTGACTGCCGTCGCCGACAACATCAAACCAAACCCAAAGGGCACACTTGCTTGTAAGAGAGGATGGATCACCCACAGGCCTACCGGACTAACTTTATTGTAGTGCCGTCTGAAGCCCGGTATAACGAGATAGGCGTCCAGCAACTCAGCTCTCACATATTTGACCAAATTTTTCCCGATGGTGTCAAACCTCCACCACAAGAGCTCGTCGAGTTGTCAAGAGACCATTTGAGGCGCCATGACTTACTTGGAAAGAATACCGATAAATCCGAACCCATAGCTTTCGATCTTCCTCCTCTCCAAGGGCGCACGCTTGATGAACATTTTTACAAACTAGGGATGGATTGCGCCGAGCCGTATCTGTCATATGCGAAGCAGTTCGCCCGCGCCAATCCACCACCAAAGCCTCGAAAATGGATACATCAAAGTGGTTGGACGAAATATTATCCTGATGGGCGTACCGAAAAAGTCGATGCGCCTGATGAAGAGATGTTGTCATTTGATACAGAAGTTATGTGGAAAGTTAGCCCTTTTGCTGTGATGGCCTGCGCTTCGAGCCCGACTGCCTGGTATGCATGGCTGTCGCCGTGGCTGTTGATGGAGACCACCAATGATCGGCAACTGATTCCATTGGGCGACCCGACTAAGGCCAAAATTATTGTTGGGCATAATGTTGGCTTCGACCGAGCGCGGGTATTGGAAGAGTATAGTGTCAAGCAGACTCGCAATGCATTTCTCGACACAATGTCGCTCCACGTCGCTGTAAACGGCATGTGCTCTCAACAGCGACCTACCTGGATGAGACATAAAAAGAATCGGGAACTACGGGATCAAGTTGCGAGCAAGACTCCAGATCATGATTTAGCGGTGTTGATGACCAGCGGCATGCATGATGAAGAAGAGCTCTGGGTCGAACGAAGCTCTGTTAACTCTCTCCGTGATGTTGCCAAGTTTCACCTGAATGTTTCGATCGACAAGGCTCTTCGTGACGACTTCAGCGAATTGGACCGGGAAAAGATCCTAGAGAGGCTGGACCAGCTTCTGGACTATTGTGCTGCCGATGTATCAGTTACTCATCGTATCTACCAGATTGTTCTCCCCAACTTCCTAGAGACCTGTCCACACCCCGTCAGTTTCGCAGCCCTCCGGCACCTTTCGTCCGTCATTCTTCCAGTTGATAAGTCGTGGGATGCGTACATCACCAATGCCGAAGCCACGTACCACAAGCTCAATGATGCGGTTGAGGAACGACTTGTCAGTCTCACTGATAAAGCGCTGGAGATCAAGGACAGGCCTGAGGTGTACGAAAACGACCCCTGGATGCAGCAACTCGACTGGTCAGGTCAAGAGATTAAAATGGTCAAAGGCAAGCGGAAGAATGACCCCCCAAGACCTGCAGCTAGGCAGAAGAAACCGGGTATGCCCAAGTGGTACAAGGACCTATTTCAATCCAATGATGCCCCTATCAGCATCACTGTTCGAACACGAATCGCTCCTCTGTTACTAAGACTAGCTTGGGATGGGCACCCGCTATTCTGGTCTGACAAATATGGCTGGACATTTCGAGTGCCACGAGCAGAAGCCTTGAAATATACAGCCAAACAAATGATCGAATGCAAATTCGACGAGAAGGAGGTCCATTTACGTGATGACCATGCCCACACGTACTTCAAACTCCCTCACAAGGATGGCCCAACAGCACGCTGTGCGAATCCTATGGCGAAGGGCTATTTATCTTACTTTGAGAGCGGCGTTTTGTCCTCCGAGTACTCATATGCTAAGGAGGCTTTGGAAATGAACGCATCATGCTCTTACTGGATCAGTGCGAGGGACCGCATTAAATCTCAAATGGTTGTCTATCAAGAAGACCTTCCCCGTCATGGCATACAGTCTGAGACTAGGCGCAAAGGGGAGGAAGCCAGCACCAACGGCTTCATCTTACCACAAATCATCCCAATGGGTACTATAACTCGCAGAGCAGTCGAGAATACCTGGCTTACTGCTAGTAACGCCAAGAAGAATCGAGTGGGCTCTGAGCTCAAGGCAATGGTCAAGGCGCCCGAAGGTTACTGCTTTGTGGGGGCGGATGTTGATTCGGAGGAGCTTTGGATTGCCAGTCTTGTGGGTGACGCAACCTTCAAGCTTCATGGCGGAAATGCTGTCGGGTTCATGACCTTAGAGGGCACAAAGGCTGCCGGCACCGATCTTCATTCACGAACAGCTTCGATCCTTGGCATTACCAGAAACGATGCCAAAGTTTTCAATTATGGACGAATCTACGGTGCCGGTCTGAAGTTCGCTGCGACCTTGTTGCGGCAGTTTAACCCGAATCTCTCAGAAAAAGAGACACTGGAGACGGCTTCGAAGCTCTACGCCAATACTAAAGGCACCAAGACCAACCGCAAGGTGCTCTACAAGCGACCCTTTTGGAGAGGCGGCACCGAGTCATTCGTCTTCAATAAGTTGGAAGAATTTGCTGAGCAAGATAAGGCAAGGACGCCAGTATTGGGAGCCGGTATTACTGAAGCTCTTATGGGACGATACATCAGCAAGGGGGGTTACCTAACATCGAGAATTAACTGGGCCATCCAATCATCAGGTGTTGACTACCTCCATTTACTCATCGTTTCCATGGACTACCTGATCCGCCGGTTCAACATTGATGCTCGACTGGCTATCACAGTTCACGACGAAATTCGCTATCTAGTCAAGGATACGGACAAATATCGCACTGCACTTGCTCTACAGGTCGCCAATCTGTGGACCCGTGCCATGTTCTCTCAGCAGGTTGGCATTGAGGACCTTCCTCAGTCATGTGCTTATTTCTCTGCTGTGGACATTGATCATGTGCTGCGCAAAGAAGTGGACATGGAGTGCATCACTCCAAGTCACCCAACCCCTATTTCACCTGGAGAAAGCATCGATGTCAGCACACTTCTGGAGAAGGGCGAAATTGCGAGACTAGACCCTGATATCGTTCCGGATGCAAAGCATGCTCCCAAACTGGATCAGATCAAGTATACTCCGCGAGTACCTATTATGCAGGGTATTCAGGAGTCAGCGCAAGAGTCAATCCCCTTCCTCAAGGCCCAAATCGTCAGTGATGACGCAGAACTTCGAGAGGTTGTCAAAGACGTCCAGAAAACCAAACTAGCTGCAGCGCCGAAGAAGGACAAGCCGTTAAGCAAGAGAGAATTGCAGAGCGTGTTGCCTTACAGAGCATATCCGAGACTGGTCCCCATGGACGAACCCGTCTCTGTATCGGAGGCTCTGAAAGTCAAGTCTAGTGCCTACGAGACCAGAAAAATGACATGGCCGAAATACTCAGGCAAGAGTTGGAGCCAAAACTCGAGGATGTAAACCCACTCACGCCCTGGAGGCAACTCAGGAGAGCGTACTTGTATATTTCTTTTGTACATTTTGTATGGCGATGTATTATAGTTACTCACAGCAGAGACGTCTATCTGGTTGTACGAATATGTATGATTGCATCTGGGTCTGGTGTTAATTGTTGGTTGGGGGTTTGGGGATAGGTTTCAGGGGCGTTAAAGCGAAAACGAAAAGGTCGGGGCTGTTGTATATTTGCAAACCACATGCGTAGCTCTCTGCATTATCTTTTAATGTACATGTTGACTAATATCATGGATTGCCTTGCTGCAATGTTGCTTCATCATATTTATTGACTGCCAACAATTCATGTCGAAGCTACCTACCTAGGCACTAACGATGTCGACATGGAACTTAAGGTGAGCGGGTGAAGGCTTGGCGATGGAAGGATCAAAGATTGACCCCTGTAGCACATCAAGCGCCTTATTTGTGAGTAAAATTTGATACTGTTACTAACTCCTTTATTCTAGACCCAAAGAGAGCATCAGGACTTCAATTGAATGTTCGCTCAAGTCCATTAGTCTGGACAATTATTATCAGTGCCTTATTTACACTGGAATCAGAGTATGGTGTTGCTGTTTTGAGCCTCTAAATTGAGTGGAAAACAAGCTCATGTCTAGAAGCGTAATGACGAAAGTGTCCCGCGCTAAGTGGGAAAGGTCTCCACTGAAAGCTCCTCGTCATCCCTCATCGCATGTTTCGCTTTCCTTTTTGTTCCTTCATCAATCTCAAAGACAAAAAAGCTGTAGATCGATCAGGGACTTTTATCCCTTTCGATTATTTCTCTCATTGACTTGCTTTTCTTAATCCTTTTTGCGCCCCCAATATCATTCATCATCACACTAGACCTGTCACGAGCCGAACTATCGACCCCTCAGTAACAGGTATAGCTTGTCAAACCTCCCGGACCATTTCGATCGAGCTAGTCTATACGTAAGACGGACACGAATCGATCACTGTATAGGAAGCAAAGGGAAAGAACACAGCACAGTGATTATTCATCCAGCAAACACCATGGTGTCCGTCGACGAAGCTATTCAAAGGCTCAAGGAGACTCGGCCCCCCGCCACAGACACGTTGACATACCTCACCGTAGTCGAAACGAATCTATCCCCCGAAGTTCTTCCAACTCTACAGGAGATTCTCGAAGATGCCAAGCTTACGAGCGATATTGGCTGGGACCTCGTGGAGATGCTGATCTCCGTCCCTGGCAGCCAAGGTTGCCTGGAGACCGTTGCCCGCCTTGGGAACCCCCGCGAGGTTATTATCAAGGTGCTTGAAGTCCTTGACTCGAAAGCGGAATCTTCTGAGGCCGGTGATGCCTCTGCAAGCGCAGATTTCATCATTCTGGTTGGCATGCTGGGCATCCTCCATAGAAGACTGCAGGTCAAGGCGCCATCACGATTCCTTCATACGACATTACAGACCGTTTACCGAGCATACAACCCCCAAGGTGCCGAGACAACAGCCGCAGTTATTGATTTCGCACGGTCTCTTTCTGGCAGAAAGCGACCACCACTGCCCACTCGCCAGTCCAGCACCAAGCTCGAAACACCATTTCAAGACAGCGACATCTCCAAAAGCGCACCCGATCCTGAGGCAGATGCAGGTCAAGCAGCCGAGGGTGAGGCTGAACTAGTATCGCGCCTCTTACAGTCATTTGTTACGAGTATTCTCGAAGCATATGTCAACTCAAACAGGCTAGAGTGGGCGGCACGACATTTAGAGTATTACAATCCCGAGAGGATCGTGCCGGGGAAGCCTACTATGTTGCAAGCTTTCAAGCAGGTCGACGAGCTCCAAGCCAAAGACGCCTTGGTTGGACAGTTGGTTGTAAGTGGCAATCTCCAATGGAGGAATCTTTGTACTAATTTCCTCTCAGTCTGTAGCTCGCGATTTGGGTTTAGCGAAGCTGCCATCAGCCGAGGTCAAGAAGGCCTTGCAGTCACCCTTTGCTGTGAATCCACTTGCAGTCGAGCCTGATCCTAAGAACCCTGAGGGCATCAAACTCTCAACTGGTGGATTCCTTTGCTTGACTGCTTATCGCATGTTTGCATCAGATATCTTCGACGCCGACTACGAACAACCTGACGCTTACATCTTTCCCGAGCATCACAACTTGTTGAAACGATTCCTCGGAGATGACCCCCAGACGCAGATAGAGAGCAATCCTGGAACTGTCGAGGCCTTGTTAGTTATTGCACTTTGGCTCCACGATCAGAAGCGAATTATTGGACCTAAGGGGACCGACGACAAGGACGTAACCTTCATGTCGTACCATCACTTACTTACGCTCATTTCCGTGTTCCATCCATCGTTGCGGGTACGGAATGCAGCCACTGTGCTGGCGGGTCACATTCTTCACGAAGATCCCCACGAAGAAGACAGATTGGGTATTTTGGAAGACTTGTTGGAAAATTGCATGTTCTCGTCACTGAAAGCATGCGCAGTGACATGGCTACGCGAAGAGATCATTGCCGCCCGCAAGGCTGGCCCAAATGGCCGCTTTGCCGATCCAGACTGCCTGGACACACTTCAATATACCCTCTTTGAGGATCTTGAGTCCCTCGCTGAGACAGACTTGGAGGCCTTGTGGGAGTTTTGGGTTCAGTTTGCACCGTTTCACCTTCAGGTTGCCAATTTCGCTCTGTTCCTGTTTGGTGGTCAGGATTACAAGCACCTGGTTCCTGCTGGAATGGCCGCAGCAGTTGAGCATCGATACGCAGGCCCCTTACTGGCAGCCGCCAAGCGCCTGAGGGAGGCAATAGATAAGAAGGAGATCGATGGACAAGGGCAAGAAGACGAGGTTTCGATGCAGCTAGGCATCTTGACGGATACCCTTGAACGTGTTCCATTGCAGTAGAGCTTGATGAGTATGGGTTATTAGGGCGTTGCAGCTGAGGCAGGGTCTATCGGAGTACGGCATTTGTATATCTATAGTACACAGCGATATTTGCTGGATCGTTGCACTAGCCCTCGGTCGTGTTTTCCGGTTAAGAAACGTAAAATTACCCAAGCTCAATGCCTCATTCATGGTGTTAAAGGTGCAGCCTGTAGGATCAAGTTACCCGCTATGACCCTTGAAGGGGTCTCTTCACTTTTGGTCTTGTGGTGTTCTCAACACATAGCTGGTGACTTTCGTTTTTATAACTAAACCTCATATTGAAACAAAGCAAAAGGAATCTCTATCTTTTGATCTAGTTACGTAAATGGCGCCCCCCCCCCCCCTTTTTTTCTTCTTCTTTTTCTTTTTCCTTCTCCATTCGAGTGTTAGGAAACGGAGGTCTAAGAAATGCAATATCACAATTAGTGATTCAGGTCTAGGGTAGTGTAAAATAGCCCAAGCTGCCCCGGAGCATACAATCCGTAGCCAAGCCAAGCCACGACTCAGGCAAACGATGCACAAGGAAATTAGCCTTGTTTCTATTACTGAGTTAGGGTCTTCAGTTCTGTCGCTACCTTCCGTAGTTGGATGACAGTGGTCAATTACTAGTCCAGGTTATTGGTTAGGTGAACACGCCACTGTTTATTGAGTTTAGAACCAGGAGGAGGACAAGTTATAGTACCGGTCACTGTACGCTTAGATCGAAATGTGTAACTCATTGACTCGTTAGAGCTACACAACGAGGCTGGTTTTGTATGGCATGATGGACCTATACCTTTTTAATACCAGAGCAAGAGGCGATCACGAGACATCCATGGATAAGACTTGTTATTACCCTACTTATTTATAAACGCTGACCTGACAGCAAATCAATGCGATGCGATGCAACGCATAAGCATAAATGCAGCCCTTCTGAAGCTTGAAACGCGACATCTGTCCCGAAGGGGGGACTAAATTAGCGGTCCATCATCGACGATTCTCGCCTGTTCCTTGTTCTGAATGAGACCTTGTGTGACCCCATCAATTATTTTAGCCTTAGCCTTGCGGAGCAAAAGCAGCTAAAACCGCCGAACGCCAAGGGGTTCCGCTGTGGATAACACGGCAAGTGACATCATTGTATCCTTTCCAACCAGAATTTGGGGAAGGAGCATTAACATTGGACGTCAAAGAGGTCCGTACTTTACCTCGTGACGCTTCATGGAAACAGGACGGCACGGAAATTGTTAATGACGCCTCGGACTGCCTTGGCCCTGGTCATCGATTCTTCATTTCTTTCTCCTTTCTACTCCATAAACCTGTAAACCATGGGCTGCTATTTGCGACTCTGGTAGCAACTAACATACCGCCAAGTTTGCGAATAACGTACTACTCTACATCCCTGTGACACGATAACGACGCCAGTTCGTCACTCAGACATCGCCATAAACCGATCCAATCGTCCCTAACCCAGCTTTCCCTTTTCGTACAACTCAAGGAATACACCATAAAACCTTTGAGAAAACGAAAGGAAATGCTCATACAGTGCCATGGATCCTCAACAAGAAGACCCCAACAAGCTTAAACTCGAAGTATCAGAGCAACACCACAATAATGATGATGGGCAACAATCTACAACACTAATCACAAATACCCATGGAGACGTCGCCTTCCCTGCTCCTATCCCGCGCCCGATACAATCCCCCGAAAGTCCATTGTCACCGCGAAGCCCAAAGGAGTACATCGACCCTGGCGACGGCATTAAACAAACACCAGTCCAGTCAGAACCTACACATCTGCCAACAACAGACGACCCAATCTCACCTAAGAAGTCGCAAGCTCACAAGAGTCGACCGAGACCGACCAAGTCCTGGCAGACCGAGCAACCGCGGCGCGATCACCACCATCGTTCCTACTTTCGGCCCGGTCCAGCTAGAGCTGGCACCTCATATTTGAACAAGGCGATCTGGGAAGCACCAGAGGACCCAAGACTCAGCTCAAGTGATAGCTCGGTAGCATCGGCTGGCGAGGATGAGCCGCAAACCATCCAGCAAGAATCCCATCATAGTGGGCGAAAGAAGAAAGCAGGGAAAGCAGGCGAGAAGGGAAGCGAGAAGGCGAGCCACGATGAGGGCAAATACGGCCATTTCAGCGTCGGTAACCAGAATTACCAAACATCCGGCAAAGTAAAAAAGGACGGTCGTTTGCGCATCACGGTCAATGAAACTGCAGGCACTGGATACTTGACTAAGGCTCTGGGTGCAGCTGTCAATAAGGTCACTCCCGCAAAGGCCGAACAAGCGGACAGGGTGTCAAACCTCAAGATTCCCGAAAGCCCACGCCGGTCATCTTCTTCGACTGCTGTTGCGGATCCCAGACCTCGAGCACGCTTGAACATCGTGATCATGGTTATTGGTTCACGAGGAGACGCCCAGCCCTTCTTGAAGATAGGCAAGGTCTTGAAAGAGGATTATGGACACCGAGTACGCATCGCTACACACCCAGCTTTTCGTGACTTTGTCGAAAAAGATTCTGGTCTTGAGTTCTTCTCTGTTGGAGGTGATCCATCAGAGCTTATGGCCTTTATGGTCAAGAATCCAGGTCTGATCCCAACTCTTGAGACAGTCAAGGCTGGAGATATTGGGAGACGACGAGCCGCAATGGCCACTATGTTTGATGGTTTCTGGCGAGCATGCATCAATGCCACGGACGACGAATCGGACCGCCAGAACTTAAAGATGATGGGCGAAAAGGACCCTTTTGTCGCGGACGTCATTATTGCTAATCCTCCAAGCTTTGCACATATTCACTGCGCCGAAGCACTTGGCATTCCTGTTCATTTGATGTTTACCTTTCCCTACACACCTACACAAGCTTTCCCTCATCCCTTAGCAAGCATCAAGAATTCCAATGTGGACCCTGGATATACAAACTTCATCTCTTACCCCCTAGTCGAGATGATGGTATGGCAAGGTCTCGGAGATCTGGTGAACGAATTCCGTGTCAAGACTTTATCTCTGGATCCTGTTTCGACTCTCTGGGCTCCAGGTGCAACATATCGCCTGCATGTGCCATTCACGTATCTGTGGTCACCGGGTCTTGTACCAAAGCCACAAGACTGGGGAAGCGAGGTTGACGTGGCTGGCTTCGTATTTCTTGACTTGGCTTCAACCTTCGAGCCACCGAAGGAACTGGAGGATTTTCTAGCAGCTGGGGAGACTCCAATCTACATTGGGTTTGGATCAATTGTTGTTGATGATGCAGACAAATTCACGCAAATGATTTTCAAAGCTGTCGAGCTGGCTGGAGTTCGTGCCCTGGTATCTAAGGGCTGGGGTGGACTTGGTGGCGACGATGTTCCGGAGAATATCTTCATGCTCGACAATACCCCCCATGACTGGCTTTTCCCGAGAGTGAAGGCATGCGTCATTCATGGAGGCGCCGGAACAACAGCCATTGCGCTCAAGTGTGGCAAGCCTACAATGATCGTTCCCTTCTTCGGCGATCAAAACTTTTGGGGTAAGATGGTGAGCAGCGCAAATGTTGGACCCGAGCCAGTGCCATACAAACACCTGAACGCCGAAAAGCTTGCCGAAGGCATTGAGTTTTGCCTCACTGAAAAAGCAAGAGATGCTGCTGGAGAGATCGCCAAACGAATCGCAGAGGAGGGCGATGGCGCTGTCAATGCCGTCAAAGAGTTTCACAGACAACTGAACTTAAGAAGCCCTAGTATCTTGCGATGTTCCCTTCTCAAGGATCACACGGCCGTTTGGGAGTTGAAAAACACCAATATTAAACTGGGTGCTTTGGCTGCTGACATCCTAGTGGATAACGGCTTGTTGACCTGGAAGCGCCTGAGACTTCTCAGGCATGTGGAATGGAATGACTTTGAAGGTCCCGGCGAACCTGTCACAGGAATTGCCGGATCCATAGCTAGCACAGTCGGTGAAGCGTTTCACGGCGTTGCAAGCGTTCCTTACCATTGGGCAAAAAGAACAAGATCAATCAGTAAGAAGAAGAACAAGAGGAATGCTAGGAAATCTAAGAAGTCGGGCAACAGCATAACACGACACAACCTGGCGGACTCTGATGATCCAGTGGATGCTGCCTCGTTGTGCACTGAGACGACAGCTGGGGACACCGGAGGTCAGTATGTTGGCGACATAGCGAGTGGTGTCGAAAGGACAGCTACTGCCATCGCCAAGGCACCAGTGGACCTCTCGATGGCACTCGCGCAAGGTTTCCACAATGCTCCTCGACTCTATGGTGACAACACGGTACGACGACCCATTCGAGTGACAGGCTTCCATTCTGGCCTCCGGGCGGCCCGGCATGAGTTTGCGTATGGAGTCTACGATGGTTTCACAGGAGTAGTTCGCCTGCCAGTTCGTGGAGCAAAACAAAATGGACCGATTGGATTTGTCAAGGGCACAGGTATGGGATTGACAGGTCTGGTCCTCAAAAACCTCTCTGCTATTGTTGGCCCGATCGGATACACACTCAAAGGTGTCGTGAAGCAGGCTGAGCGGTCCAAGACGCCTCAGAAATACATCCGCCGGGCTCGCATTATCCAAGGGCAGAGAGAGTATAAGACGCTCCCGGAAGACCAGCGAAAGCAGTTGGAAAAGGAAATTATGGAGGGATGGCAAATAATGAATGAGTTGAGAGAGAAGATCCAGGATTTGGAGAAGCAGAGAGGTATAGCGGGACAGATCGACCGAGTTCTCCTCGATACGGAAGTCATCTTCGAAGACGTGGAAGTTGCCAAGAGATCTCTGGAAGCGCTTAAACAGGGGAAGACCCTAGAAGATGTGGTAGACCCAGATCGAGAACGAGGTCGTGATGGAGGAAAATCTGACCGAAACCGAAGCATGTCGATTCGGAGATCCTTTAATTTGACCAAGAAGTCGAGGGAGGAGAAACGCCTCACATCGCTGGCTGATGCCGAGGAGAGCACAAAGACAGGCGGAGGAGATGAACGGCCTACTAAGATGGATAGACTGACCGTGCCAGCAAGGTAGCATCGTTTGCTCATGGGGAAGTGCATGGCGTTAGGTTGCTGTGGTCTTTGAACGCATATCATATACCCAAGGATCCTGTTTTAGACTATAATCACACTGTAAGCTTATTGTACTGTATAATTCCCTAGGTAAAAGTGTCATTCTTACGTGTCTGCGCAATGACTGAGTATCTTTGTTTTTCTCTCTCTTTTTTTTCCTCCTTTTTTTTCTTCTTTCGCGTTGGGATCATGTTTGGTCTACGTAATATGCATCGCTGAAAAGAATTGGCCCCTTTCCCAATTAATATCATGGTGTCGTGTTGATATGCCGGTAGTAAACCTTCATAGCGAAGTTGCGACTGCTTACTTTACCGTCGTCGGTCATAGTCTCGATGGCTTCGATGCCGGTCGTAGTCTCTGTTCCGATCACGATCATGATCGCGGTCTCGGCCACGATGTCCATGTCTGCTGTCTCGATCCCTCTCACGTTCGCGTTCACGCTCACGCTCGCGCTTGTAACTATCCTCATGGCGACGACCCTCCTTTCGCTTGCTCTCCTCGCGGCGATACTCGTCCAAGCGCGGTCGCCTGTGCTTCTTTCCATTCTGGTTCCAGCCACCTAAGTCCTCTTCACCTTTGAGCTCCTTAGCACCAAGGCCGATTCGATTCGGACGTCGCTTGACTTGCTTAACTGTGCCGCGAGGTTTCCCGTCCCAGCCCATTCCGCGGAGAAGAGCTGCGCCGAATTCTTCCACTGGCATGGCTTCATAGTCATCGAGCGTGGATGTCTCTCCTGCTTCTTGAATGTCGCGACGGTAGGCGTCCTCTTCCGTTGGATGGATGATCTTTTCGTCTCCCTCCTTGTTACCTAACAGAGCATCCATTGCTTCGTCATCTGCTGTTCGTTTGGGTGGTGGCTGTTTTGGGTCGTGTTCGTTGGAGACTGGCTCCTCCTTAGACTCTAATTCAACATCCTTGTTCTCGTCTTCAGTCTTGTCCTTAATCGTCAGACCCCATTTAAGTCCCTTGTCCTGATCCGCAGGTTCCGTCTCGACAGTTGTGTTGTTTTGCTGCCTTCTTGCCTCCTCGGGCAGCGAATTTTTGCTCTTCCTCTGAGCTTTGGCCTCTGATCTCCAGTCGTGATTTGGTTGTCGGGCAATCACATAGTCCTTCTTCTCCGTTGTCGAATCTTTGGCCTTGCGCTCCGTCTCCGCTCCGCCCAATCCAAAGCCCGTGATCTTCTCATGCCGTCCTCGATGCTCATCCTCATCATCCTCAGAGTCGGAGGCGCCTCCTAAAGCGTGTGATCGTGGTCGCTTCCCTAGCAACGAGGGTGGATTTGGTTCTGAAGCTTTCTTCGAGCTGTTTTTGTTCATAGGAGCGCCGAACTTGATTGCTATTCGCGGAGCCGGAGGTTTGCTTTGTTCGGACATTTTGGTGGATGTTTGTTACTGAAGCTGTGTAAGTTCATGTGAAGAGACGGAATTATTTTTGGAAGACGTCAGCCCGCAGGCACCAGTGGCATTGTGGCGTGCCTCAATGTGGCGGTGCTTCGTTTTGAGATTTGGCCAACAACCATCTGAGTCTTCTCGATGGAATTTACTATGTGTACCTACCTTAGATATAAAACAGCCACATTTAACAGGAAACATCATAGATAATTATCATTGAAAACTTGAAAAATCTCTAGACGAGGGATATCTCATATATTAGAAAATTACTTTTCTATTGTGTAGGTCCCCAATCTTTGTAGCTCTCTGTACTTCAATGCATATGATGTTCCTTTATTGCAAATAAGGTGCCGTATTGTGAGACTATCCAGGACCACCTCTTCCGGAGCATGTCGAATAGCCACCTCTTTGTTCTAAGTCCTAGACCTGTGGCTGAACAAGAAGAGGAGGGAGAATTTTAGCTACGAGTGATTATAATAGAAGAAAAGATGATGTGCCAGAGCAAAACAGGCTCTAGACTTGCGCTTACACTTACACTTAAGATTTTATTTATGATATGTATGAAATGACTGCTACAGACATTTGTTACGTACAGGACTCGTCACTCTCGTTGGTTTCTATTAGGTTCTAGTTGGCTTGTAATTGGGTTGGTCGGTACTGCACATGTACAAGGGTGCATTACCATTCTATCCCCCTTTCTCTGCACTAGCGTTATGCACACTAGCGTGTTGGCGCCGTAAGCGTGAGGAAAGCCGTTATTAGCCTTAGCAATTGATCACGAATCATGGTATTTTCTTGGGTAACAAATTGACTCTCTTCTTTCTAATCTTGGCCTTATCCTAAACCTTGCTCCTCCCTCTCCCACCCACCACTGGCTCTACACCCACTATTCGCTGAAGCCTGTTTGATTGCCCCCCCTAAGCACATCAACTAACATCCCCCTCCCCGACACTTCCCCAGCCTACAGCGTCCAGTATCCCCCGTGCACTCACACTCTAACTAGGCTCCACTGCTTTCAGTGCATTGAGCTGTAAACCACCAACAAACCGCCCGGTTATCGTCTCCCCAGAGACAGAAATTTTGACGCCCTCCAGCGACGTCGCCTTCAACAACGACACCCCAAAAACAATCAACACCAGCGTCTTTCATCATATAAAACACGTGCATTCATCTCAGGCGCTCAAGAATATTATTTTGCAACGTCCGTTTCGTCCAAAAACGGATGTCGCGGCCGTCGATGCTATGACTGAGGTCGGAGCCGCCGATCTATCAAGGCTGCTTCAAACAAAGCGCAATGAGTGCAGGTCAGTATGGGCTCAGATGAAAGAGCTGATTTTTCCGATCGTCAGGATATATTTTTCGGGCTGCTAACTTGCCTCAGTTCAATTGTGACGTCGCGGAAGCGCAAGCTGCGCGAACTGTTCGCAGTTGCGACACAGTCTGAGGGTCTCCCACACCCAGTCTTGACCAACCCCGACGCGCCGACCACAACACCAGCCGAATGGCAGTTCTTGCAAGCCAACGATATCATCCAGTATGTCTTGCGATACTATTGCGCGTTTTCTGAAATTGATTTGCGCCCGTGTCGGTCTGACAATATATATAATGTGCTAATATGGATACAGAGGCAAGACGTTCAACGAAGCCAGTATCCCAACGAGACCAACAATTTCGCTTGAACTTTTCAAGAAGTCTCTAGCGAAAGCCATATTTATTGCGCCTGAGCCCACGCCGAAACGGACGCTTGAGGAAGCCAGCAAACCTGATATTGCGAATGCGCAGGACAAAGAACAATCTAATGGAACTTATGTACCTCCCAAAGTCGGCGATGCCCCTGCAAAACGAACGCCGAGCCCTCCGATTTCGACAGAGCCCATTACGACCGACAAAGCCGGCTCTTTGCCTACACCGACAAGCCAACCTGTGCCCCCATCTGAGGATGCGATTGTAGAGCCGACCTCAACGACTAGCCCTGTTGCGCAAACCCCTACCGACGCCAATGCAAACCCCAAATCGAAAGCGGAGGATATCACCAATGCCTCAGAGATCTCAGACACGCCTGCACCACGTCAGCCTCAAGTTACCTTTGAATCGGGGACAAAGGGAGAAAATGTTGGGCCAGGTGCATCTACGGCGGAGAAAACTAGTCGAGGGCCCAGTACTTCAACTGATGCTAGAGGTGCCCCTTTGACAGTCAAGCCACCCACGGATGCCGTTCGTGTGCCTGATGCCTTGTCTTCACCTGGTTCAACTGCACAAAGCGCAACCACGCCCGCGGTTCACGACGATGCTTCGACGGACACAAGCCCAGAGCATGAGGGACCACAGTTTGTGGAGCCAGCTGAAGAAGAGAAACAGACCGGGGATGAGGTAGACGAGGGGGGCAATAAGAAGGAGGATGAGAAAGAAACGAATGGTGACGTTCGAGCTACTTTAAGCGAAGACTTGCAGAATCGTGTGCTGGAAGCACCCCCTGACTCTGCTGAAGCTCAATTGCTTCAAGAATCTATACGATCGAGTGCTGCGGCGGAGGCAGCGGCAACAGCAGCAAGTACTAGTCTCGAAACAAAACCCGTAACTTCAGCGCCAGTTTCGGAAGATGTTGATATGTCGGGCACCGATGATGTTATTGCTAAACCGACTACACCCGATGCTAACGAACAAGTCAAAGAAAACAGTACTCAAGCTAAATCTGATATTGATATAGCACGGGTTAAGGCAATTGAGACCTCGGATGAAATGTCGGGCAGTAAAGAGATTCCAGACAGTCAAGAGGAGCCCTCTGAGCAAATGGATGTGGACGTCCATGAGCCTGAAGCAACCGTTCAAAGTCAAAGTCAAAGTCAAGACGTCAAATCAAATGGAAGTATAGAGGCTACCGAGAAAGAACCATCAACACCTACACCAATCCCCATTCCCGATGTTGCTACTGAACCTGCGGAGTCGGTCATCAAAGAGACTCCTCCAATAGCTGAGCGCGCTGTCACCAGAGTGTCTTCTGGAGCCATGCGGCCAAAGTCGGTCAGCGAGATTGTTGGTGCAACTCCTCGGCAAACGCCGACTTTAGAGCACACTTCGACCAACAAAGGCCTGGACAATCAATTGACCCCGTTGACTTCGACACCCAAATCGCCAAGCCTAAGGCATCGCCATATTTCAGCTCACCAAAGACAGAGATCCCGAAGCCAGCCGTCGACCGTTGTTTTTGGGAAGCAACCCAAGAAGGCAGACGAAAGGTCTATAGTGGCCAGCCAGCGCGATCCGATCATACCGACCGAGGACTACTACACTCCCCTTTTCGTCCAGGGATTCGCTGGTAGCTCCTCCTGGATGCAGCCCATCGAGAAGATCCTGTATACAGCCAACAAGACCGTGACTACCCCTGATGCCAATCTTGCCATTCAAGATCATCAGGCTTGTAAAGTTTTGCGCCGCGTTTACCATCTACAGCAGCATGACAAATGGTCTCTACGACAACCCAAGCGTTGCCCTGAGCCAACACGGCCCCCGTCGCACTGGGATGTAATGCTCCAAGAAATGAAATGGATGCGAACTGACTTCCGAGAAGAACGCAAATGGAAAAGGGCTGTCGCAAAAAATCTTGCGTATGCTTGTGCAGAATGGCACGAGTCTACTCCCGAAGAGCGAAAGCTGATGCAAGTTTCTGCTGTGATACCCCCGAAGACACAGCCTGCCCCTGACGTTCCGATGGCTGATGTCGAGGGCGAAAATCAACTCACACCTGACCTCATCTCAAGTGGAGATGTCGAGTCTATTGATAACCTGGATGATTTGACTGAGGATTTCCCCGAGACGATAGCACCGTCTGCCATCTTCTCTCTCCAAGACGACGACGTTATCTTTGGACTTCGACGAACAGCTGCTGCAGACCAACTTCTGGAGGAGCTACCCATGTTTGGAAAGCCCCTCCAGGTTCCCAAATTTGACCTTACAGGTCCTGAATGGGACCCTGATGCTCATTGGCGACGACCAGCTCTACCACTGAGTAAATATGTTGAAGGCCACATGAAGTTGGTTTCAGATGGTCCGCCAAGGAAGCGCAGCCGATACGATTACCAGAATGAAGATTCCGATGATGAGGGCGAGGCTGGTTTTGTCAGCAGTGATCCTTCACCCAGCCTTCCTTTACCACCAGCTACTGATGAGGTTGCCCTATTTAACCCTGAGATGAAGCATATTCGCGATCGCCTCTATGTTGGCCATCAGTTCCGACCGCCTTCGGAATATCCGATGCCATCACAGAGCTTTTTCGAGTGCAGGAGCCCCTCTCAGTGGACAATCAACGAGGATGACGAACTTCGAAGTCTTGTCCGGGAATACTCTTACAACTGGTCTCTTATTGCCAGCATGTTAGCACCCAAATCCCGCTTTACTTCGGGCGCCGAGAGACGGTCCCCTTGGGAATGTTTCGAGAGATGGATTTCTCTCGAGGGACTTCCAGCAGATATGTCTAAGACTCAATATTTCAAAGCCTATACAGGACGCATCACCGCGGCCCAGAATATCATTGCACAGCAAAATCAACTTGTGGCACAGCAAATTAACCCAGCCAATGGAGCAGTTACCCCTGGACGGAGACGACCTCCATCAACTCCCGTCAGAGTGGAGAGACGACGGAATCAGAAGCACCTCACACTTCTTGACGCAATGCGTAAGCTGGCGAAGAAACGGGAGACAGCTGCTCAGAAGCAACAGCACACAGCCTCGCAGAATGCGGCCAATAAGAAGGTCAACGAACCTGCATCACAACGCACCAACAAGACACCGAGAGAATACAGCATCTTGCGACATGAGCGAGACCAAGCCCTGGCAGAAAAGATGGCGCAGTATGCGTCAAGGCAAGAAGCTCAAAGACGAGTAAGTACTACACATCAGAACATAACTACAAAGCTGACATCCTCTCAGGCTGCCTTGCAAGCCAGGGCTCAAGGTCAAGCTCAGATGGCTGGCACTCCTGGAGCTGCGCAGGTCGGTCAAAATCCAGCTCAAGCCGCTGCCGCTGCAGCCGCTGCCGTAGCAGCAGCCAATGGTATGAATGGTGTTGGCCGTCTTAATGTACCTAATCAGCTTGCCGTTGCAGCAGCCGCCGCCGGACAAGCTCGTCCTAGAATGCCAATGCAATCTCCTGCTGCCAATGGCATGGGGGGTGTTCCGTCTCAAATGGCTGGCGGGCTCGTTCCACCTAATCAGATGACGAGTGCGCAACAAGCCCAATTGCAAGCAATGCAGGGACAACACAACCGCATGC
This sequence comes from Fusarium redolens, assembly GCF_020744475.1. Taxonomy (NCBI): domain Eukaryota; kingdom Fungi; phylum Ascomycota; class Sordariomycetes; order Hypocreales; family Nectriaceae; genus Fusarium; species Fusarium redolens. The sequence goes on along the minus strand of NW_025763675.1, from coordinate 446,192 downwards.
CTATGCCAAACCCTCAGCCTGACGTCAACTTGATGATGCGTGCCCAGCGCATCTCTGAACAACAACGGCTTGCACAGATGCAGCACGCTCAAGGCGGCCCTAGTACCCCTGGCCAAGGAGCGAACGGTTCCCAGCAGAGCCCCCCTTTGAACATGCGAAACGGTGTTAACAGCATCAACGGAGCCAATACAATGAACCAGCAGAACTTCATAAATAACGCCCAGGCGATGATGGCCCAGTTTAACTCCGGTAATCTCGGCTCACCACAGGCCAATGGCCTTCATATGCCGGCTGGTCCTGCTGGCTCAATAGCCCCACGACCACAAGCACAGCTCCCTCCTAGCATTGCCGCTCAGCTTGTTCAGCTCGAGGCCCAGTTTCGTACTAAGAATCCGACCCTACCCCCTGATCAAATTCGCCAGATGGCAACAGAGCATCTGACACGCCTTATGATGGCTCAGCGCACTGCTATGAACTCTGCTGCTGGTACGGCTAACGGCCAAGGCGGACTTGCTGCTAGCATCGCAGCTACGACAAGTCCTCACCAATACGCCGCGCTGCTTCGCCAACAGCAACAGCAGCAGGCAAGTCAAGCGGCTGGTAGCCCTGGACAACAGCACCAGCAACTTCACCAGCAACATCAACAAGCGCAACACCAGCCCCAGCAGCAGCAAGCGAAACAACAACAGCCTCAACAGCAGCAACAAGGACAAGGACAAGCACAGGCACAGGCCCAGCATCAAGCACATCAACAGAGGCAGGCAAGCGGCAGCGCTACTCCATCGGCAGGTTAATCGCATAAAACGGGCAAAATAAAGGAAAGTTTCTTGTTTGGGTTCTAGAACCACTGGTTTGGTTGGTGCATAGGAAGCGATGAATATTGGAGTTGATCTTGTCATGAAAAAAAGCGTGCAGGCAAAAGAAAGGGCATCATTCTGGTTCTGGTTGTACAGTTGCTTACCCTTTTTATGTATGAGCAACGGATGGTTGGTATGGCATATTCGTGATGAGTTGGAGATCATCTGTAGATACATTTTATTAATTAGTCGAGGCGTGAAATAGGCGTATCATTACGCTAGGCCTCTCAAAGTCCTTGTCTTTTCAAGGCGATTAAAAAAAAAACACCACCCTCATACTCCAGTTCTATCACCATCTCTCGCACCCTGAAGTGACACGATGGATAAGAAATACGAGCACAAGAAGATAGAATAAACACATCATTTATCTAACATTAATGCCATGTCTATACTGACGAAACCCAACGCCGTTCATGCACATAAGATGATACAGCCCGCCTCAACGCGGGAATCTCATGAAAATCCATCATTTACTATATCTCACTCAGCTTGGTCCACCGTGCCCACCCCTAGAGCTATCACCTTGAAGCAGGAGCCTGGGCTTGATGAAGTCCTCGTCTAGATGGTGAAACACGCTGGCAGGATCCTCTGAGGACCAGAGCTGTCGGAGAGCATTGGTTGCTGTTATAGGTTGGCCGCCGGGTGTTTCTGTCGTGGGAGTTGCATATGCACTGTCTACTCGAGATGGAGGAGCAGTACTAGCCCGTGGCAGGGGGGTTCGGCGGGCTGGCGGAGGCAGGTCGGAAACGTCAATATCGCTACCAATATCGGAATCATCGTTATGGCGAAGGAGATCAGATCGCTCCGGGATAGAGTTCTTTCGACTCTTGCTAACAGGGCGGCCACCAGTGTGCGGAGATGAGGCGCCTGAGACATAACTAGCAGACTGGCCGGCCTCGAGACTGCCAAGGGCGACGCTGCCATTCCGGCGAGGATTATATCCGATCCCTGTTCCTGAACGCTTGACCTGAAGACCTCCGCCAAACGTCTCGATATCGAACTCATCGTCGCTGTCGACCTCTTCAACAACGCCAGTCCGGATACCAAGAATCTCAAGCATTCGAGCAGTCGTACCACCAAAAATGATGACAGTAAGCACGACAACAACCAGAACAGTAGCTCGAAGTGCGGGAGCGTTGTCGCCAGTGAGTAAAGCAGCAAGCGCTACGCCGACAGCTCCACGAAGGCCAGCCCAGTAGAGCATGGCCTGGTAGTTGTAGGGCAGCTCATCACCGACCTCTTGACCGCGTCTACTGGCGCGATATCGAATGAACCAGTTAATAGCCTTGGACAAAGGGAATACAGCGACCCATCTGGCAGCACAGACAGCCAGAATAGTGACAATGATGAGAGGCGGCTGGAATGAAAGGTTGTTGTCTGTGAACAAAGCCAGCCCTAGATAAATGAATATGAAGTTTTCAGACAACTGCGACAAGATCTGAAAGATGAATTTGGTGGTGAGCTGAGTTCGTCGTGACATGTTGAAATAGGCATAGTGCTTAAGTGTAATACCGCAGAAAAGCAGCGACACAATACCTGGGTGGAAGTTAGAAAGTGTGAAACACAAACTAAGATTGGAGGAACATACCAGACATATGAAGGCCGTGAGAGAAGAAGTAAGTGGCGTAGGCGATCAAGACAATTAAACAACTCTCAATCTTGGGAATACGGCGAAGGTAGGTAAACTTGAGTAGCAAAGCAGTGCCCACCCCGACGATGAAGCCAATAAACATGCTGCAGAAGAAGACGAGCAGAAAGATTCCTGTGCCTTCGAAGAAGCTGACGATGCCAAGATTAGCAGCCTCGCCCTTCTTGTACTTCTGCGCAGTTTCGAAAATGACAATGGCAATAGCATCATTGAGAATCGACTCTCCAAAGATGATGGTATACAGCTTGGGGTCAACCTTGTAGGTGTTGAAGATTGCGAGAATAGTGACAGGGTCAGTAGCGGAGAGAGTTGCGCCCACAGAAATCGCATCGACAAAGGTCATGCCCAGCGATCCAGGTAGAAGCGTAAAGATGTATAGGATCAAGCCAATAACGACAGCCGACAGAAAGGTTCCAGCAAAGGCAAAAGTCAAGATTGTACCAATGTTGCGGAAGAAGTTGGCCTGGTGTAGCTCATAACCCGAGGATAGAATAATGGGTGGCAGAAGAAGGTTGAAGAAGATCTGATAGTCGAAACTGATCATGTTGCGGATAGAGTCGCCAGAAGCTATCATCAAGACAAGCCCAACAACCATTCCTGCAAGGAGAAGACATGTAAGCCATTGATCCCCGGTAGTTGATTTCAGGGGGCGCACCAGCAAAGATGGATATAACCGTTTCATGTATAGCAGTAACCTTCTTCATCTGCAGCATATAGCTTGTGAAGAAAGCAATGATGAGCAGCATAATCGAGATGAAGAGCGCCCATGCCGCGAACAATTCCTTCTGAGCAGAGTCACCCTCTGGAGGTCATCGTCAGTATTTCTTGCGGTGAATCGTATCTTTTCGAGGGGGAAAACGCACCCTCAGGATCACTCTCTTCATCGGTTGCTCGCTCTATGTTCAATTCGTCAGTCTCACGTCGCGGAATTAGAGTCAGACTCCATATGCGATGAATAGCGTACTAAGGAGCTGAAAGCCCATTCCGACGAGCTTTGCGGAAGCCATTGTGTTTGCGTCGTCTCTTTGCGATAATTAAAAGCCGTCGCGATCGTTCAGGCCAAACCAAGACGAGATCAAGTGGGAAACCCCTTGCGCGAGCCTCGTAAGCTGCGACACTGGAACATTCGCAAGGGAGCGTGAGTATCGAGAGGAAGCGGTATTCGAACCGCGGGACGAGGTACTGTAGATGCTGCTGCTGCTGACGACGTCGACTCGGAAGAAGAGTCCAGGCAGCAAAATAGCGAATGTTGGAGGGAACAAGTTGGCGTGCCCTGGTCTGGGTATGCGATAGGAAGCTAGAGGGATACTACCTAAGGTTAAAGTAACCAGGCTACCCAAGTGCAAGGTGGGCCAAGCAGCCAAGATAGGTACAGCAGATGAAAGGCGACAGCTTTCAATAGATCAAGACTCTGATTGGCTCATCTTTGATGCATAGGATATTACCTCCTAAAGTTACCAACCTGAGCTGTTATTGACAGACCCGAATTGATTAGTTAGTTAGCCTCTAATAAACGTTTCTAATTTGAAGCCATATGCTAACTGGTAAGTCAACCGTAAATACGGACTTCCCAGATAAACTTTACTAACAATGAATAGAAAGATGACGTAAGATCGATCATTCTACCATGAAGTTGTCATGATATGCCTTGTCTCCTGTAGTTTAGCCCATCATGCTAAAGTAATACCAACCTCGGGACTTGAAACAAAGAAACAAGCAAACATATCCAGACTCGCGGGCTAATTTATTTTCAACTCGTACAGCATCGACGTCCATGTAAACAGTTTTGCTAACCAACCAACACTGGCTTAGTAGCCAACTATTCACAGTCCTTTATTATAAGTTCCACCCATTGCAAGCTGGCGGGGCCGTTGGTGGGGGACTGGGGGCTTCTCATGAGGCTCTTCAGTGGCTCCATTCACTAAATCGCACTGAAACTTAGCACCTGGAGAGGCGGGGGACAACGACGCTGTCAGGTCCCCGGAGCCTGCTCACCTTCCATAGCTGCTTGAACCCCGTGTTCGAAAGTCTTTACTTCGGAAGCTGTCAACTTCACAAGCTCAACAACTCTGCTGTCGCTTCTACAACGTACACTAAGAATCACACCGTCGATCACGCACATCATCTGTAGGGACACTCGCAATCACGATGTATCACCTCGCCAAAGGCATTTACCTCTATGCGACCAGCAAAGAAGGTACTTTCAACTCCCCATTAATTCTTCCTGTGAATGCTAACCTCGCTGGCTTGCCAGAATACTCCGTGATTCTTCTAGGTCTTGACAATGCCGGCAAAACTACCTTTCACGAACAAGTCAAATCCATGTTCCTACCAAATAGACCCGACCCGAAGCTCAAGACAGTACCCACCGTAGGCCAGAACGTCTCGACGATACCCCTACAAGACATGTACCTCAAGCTTTGGGATGTAGGCGGTCAGCACTCGCTCCGAAAGCTCTGGCAGAGCTACTATGCAAGTTGTCACGCAATAGTCTTTATCATCGACAGCACAGACATTGGCGACGGAAACATTGAGCATGAAGAGAACGTTGGCAGACTGGAGGAGTGTCGGCTAGTCCTCGAGGACGTCCTACAACATTCCGAAACTGAAGGAGTGCCACTCCTAATTCTAGCAAACAAACAGGATCGCGAGGATTGTGTCGAGACAATACGCATCAAGGAGGGTCTGGTAAAGAAAGTCATGGAGGGAGACAAGGGGTCCGCTGTCCGCGATTCTCGTGTGCTGGCAATGAGCGCTCTAACTGGTGATGGAGTCCGAGAAGCTATCGAGTGGGTAAGAACCAGAGTACAATGGAACAAGGAGTCTCGACCGCCCGTGATGCGGTAGTTCTTAACATGGGTGGCATTTATGTGCGATTACTAGAGCTTATGAGCGACGACAGTACCTGGATTGGCGTATGTATCGGAATGTGTATGGAGCATCAGTAAATCACTGCTTAGCCTTGAAGCACGGGAAACACTGGGCGAACATTTTGCGGGGTATCATGGTTTCTATTTTCCTCTGGGTTTATTGTTTTTTCTTGGTATTAAGTTGCAGATATTAGCCTCACCTGTCGTTCTCGGCTGTCAACTCAGCCATGAGTCCTCCTTTGTCCCTTCGCTTTGCGTCCTCAGCCAGCTTACTATCCACTAGGTCAGATAGCTCCTTAGATCGGTTGAGTGCTCCTTGAGCACACTGGATGAAGAGTGGTGCGTCAAGAGAAGTTCCTCCCAGCTTGGCAATCTGACAAATCTCGCCATGCTTGTTGAGACTGTATGTGCAGTGGGAAATTCGTAGTTGTTCTTCAAGCCAGTTGGTGTCAACGAGGACTTGGCTACCATCTTCACCGAAGAAACTGAAGGTGACACAGAAAGGGGAGTGCAGCCAGCTTAGAGGTACGGGCTCTCGCTCAGCAGGTGTGTAGATGGTGAGGTTTTCTCCCTCAATGCTAGAATCAGGCTTGCGGAAATGTCGAAGAGCTGCGACAACGGCTAGACAAGCCGCGTCTGTGAGGTTTCCGTCATGTGTGAGGACGTGAAGATCGACTCTGATAGACCAGCATTTCTGGCCGGCGATGAGGCATAGTGACTCGGTGTCTAGCGCACCAGATCTTCTGATTGTTTTCTCGAGAAGCCTGGAGAGAAGAACCTCCTCGAGTGAAGGGCGGTTGACCTCATATGAAGGGGCAACCATGGGACTGAGTTCTGATGTAATTGTGAAAACTCCGTCGAAGGGACGGTCTGAGTATGGCACTGTGACTTCTGCTGAGACTTTTGCTAGAACTCTGAGCTGCTTGTTAGCATGAAATCCATCACAAACGTATAAGAATGTCATACCTTGTTTTTCCATACTTGACCTCTGCAACTCCATATTCATCTCCAAAAGTGAGTTCAAGAGGTCGAAACTCGTCGAATTTGCGCCCATCTAATCGCAAACCCTCGTCCAGAGCTTGAGTGACAAAAGTCCTCTCAGAAAGAGAAGGCTCAGCTTCACGAGGCATGATTGACTATTATTTTTGTGTGAATCTGTCGTGAGAGGAAATGCTGTGTTTATAGAGTGCCAAAGCGTAATAGACAGAGAGAAACATTGAAGAAATTCTGCCGGGCGGTGAAGTGCCATTTATGGTACGCCTGCTTCTCATGCACGCCTCGCGTCGGCATTATTAAAGACTTCGTATTAACATTGAAACACCATTTTCTTCAAGAAACTATTGAGGAATTATCGCCATGACTACCGCCCATAGACCTACGTTTGATCCGGTCCGTATGCTCCATTCTATTTCTCCAGCGCATACTGACTTCTATAGGCCCGTGGCAAAGAAGCCCTCCGAGGCCCAGCCTACCATCAACGCCTTCTCCCAGCCCACACCCAACTCAAATATCGTCAAGCCGGTCAAGGCGGCGATGCTGACGAACCCACACGCGATCTCGCTGCCGAGCTTCTCGCTGCTGAAGCCGCCCATTTCACTAAGAAGAACGGCGCCCCTGCCCTCATTGACGATGCCGACGAGGACGACGAGACAAGCGCGTCTGGTGGCGCAAAGCGAGCGCTCCCAAGCGCCAATGGTGAGGAGGAAGATATAGAGGCGAAGAGACGGCGGATATTGGCAGAAACAAGAGACATCGATGCCGACGACAGCGAAGAGGACGACGATGATGACAGCGACGACGACGACGATAGCGATGATGACTCTGATGCAGAGCTGCAGAGAGAGTTGGACCGTGTTCGAAGAGAGCGAGAAGAGAGGAAGAAGAAAGAGGTAAGTCCAAGCGATTCTCATATGCGGTTAATGGTTTGCTGATACACATCACAGGAGGCCGAACGACTCAAAGAAGAGGAAGAGGCCCGAGAACGAGATATCGCCCTAGGAAATCCTCTCCTCAACAAACAAGATTTCAATATGAAGCGCCGCTGGGACGATGACGTGGTATTCAAGAACCAGGCACGAGGCACAGAAGACAAGGGCAAGAAAAAGGAGTTCGTAAACGTAAGTCTTTTGGTACTTGCATTCGCAAAGCATTATCTGCCAGCGTCTCAATTCTATATGCATTTTTTCTTCAAAGATGAAAAGACATCATTCGCTGACCCAGACCTTTAGGATCTCCTCCGCTCCGACTTTCATAGGCGCTTCATGAGCAAGTACGTTAGATAATGACATAGACAAACTCCTCCATTTTAGACATTAGATACCCTGAGTTTTAAATCAAGCACTCTCTTGCGACCGTCTTCGTCCGTCCTTTGACTCCAAAGCCTGCTCAGTGAGGATCTTGTTCTCCAGGCCTTCGAAGGCTCCGAGAACGTTGCCGTACTTCTGATAGGTTCCCTCGCGGTAACCGTCGTCAATGCGCTGGATGTTACCCTCTTCAGTCCATCGCTTGCCAATGAGCTCGTCAAAGGTCTCGTTTGGCTGGCGCTCGAGAGCCCAGAGAGCCTTGTAGGCTCCGCCAAGAGCGCAGGCATTACCGCCGACGTCGAGCTTGTAAACGCCGTCGCTGCCGCCGAGGACCTCGCCAATAACGCGGGCGATAGCTGGGTTCAGTGAGCCACCTCCAACGAGGTAGATACGACGAGGCTGAGCGGGTAGGCCAGGTCGAGTGCTCTCAACAAGGTTCTGAGAGCGCAGACGCATAGACAGGGCCTGAGACTCAACAATCACCCGAGCATCAGTCTCCTTGTCCCATCCTCCCTTGACCTCTTGGAGGTCAGAGCCATCTGGCTCGCATGAGTATCGCCAAGTGCCTGCGCGGATGTTGGGTACCACTTCGGTGAGGTAGAAGTATAGACCAAGCTTGCGCCTATCGTCCTCCTTGACAGCGCCCAGAGCAGGTGTGTTCTCGATGGCCTTGTTGAAGTTCTCCCAGCCGGTAGGGCCGTTCTCAGGCTTGGGAAGTTGGTCTCGCACTCGCTCACGTGCTAGGCCTCCGTTCTTGTAACACAACATAAACATGTAGTGGCCATCGGTTGTGGGGTGGTTGAAGAAGTGGTAAGCACCATCAGGCTTGTACTTTGGTGTGTTCATGAGGAATGTAGTTGAAGTACCGAGAGATACGATGGCGTCGAGGGGTCGAAGGGGAAGGGCGAGAATAGTTCCGGGGTTATCACCGGTGAATGGTGTGATCTGGCAGTCGGGGTGGAAGCCGTGACGGTCCACGAAGTAGAGAGAGATTGATCCCAGAACAGCGGCGCCATCGAGGCAAGGCTCGCCCAGCTTCTTTCGTAGGTTGAGGGCATCGCGCTTGCTTCCAGCAGCGAGCTCGAGAAGAGGTTCGCTGTATGTTTGGCGGGACATGTCCCAGAGGTTCATACCACAGACATCGCTGACGTCCATGGGGGCGATGGCGCCGAGGAAGACGGATGCGAGCCATGACGAGACGAGGGAAATATGAGCTGTCTTGGCGTACATGTCTGGGAGGTCCTTCTTAAGGCGCATAATCTGGGTCCCAGTAAATCGCTGGTAGATCTGTCAACACTGAATTTCTCTGGGTATTCAGAAATTTCAACTTACATGGTGAGCACCGCTACCTGTCACCTCAGCGAGCTTCTGGCGACCGCCAAGAGCAGCATCAAAAGCGTCACATTCAGCCTGAGTGCTCTGATCCTGCCAATTAGGCGACCATTGGTGCGAAAGGGCCTGTGGTAGCTGAACAACCAGAGGGAGACGAGGATCGAGATGGTGAAGAATTTCATAGGCATTGCCATTCCAGTAGACACTGCCGTGCTGCTGACAAGAGCCGCTGATGCCGCGAATATGAGATAGAGGAACAGGCATAGACTCAGCCAATCGATCAAGAACTAGATCTACAGACTCTAGCCACATAGCAACGGGCGCATAGACCTCGCCTGTCTCCTCGTAGACATGGACACCCTTCTTGATGCCATATTTGTGGCCAAAGTCCTTGTCGAAGTCGACCTTAGCTTCACCTTTGACTTTGAGGTCTGAGTCGACCACCAGAGCTGGATATGGTGTTAGCGAATTGTGTCGCCAGTTGAGAATCTGGCTGACGTGCCTTTGAGCTGTTGGGTCGATAGATCAAAGCCGAGGTATAGCGGCTTAAAGTCTGTGGACTGATCTGGGGAGTTGGATCGAGCGAGGAACGGCATTGTGAATAGCTTCGGATAACGTCGAGCTGTTGATTCTAGGTAAGGATACTATATCCAAGGGTGCCAACCACGGCGACGTCAATAGTAGCAAGGATGACAAAATGAGGGCCAATTCAGTAGATGACGTAAGAATTGGCAGTCTTGTAAGTGCGTGTATTGTAGATAAATAATCTTTTACAACGAACAATGGGTGAAAAGAGTCAGTATGGGTCAAGTTGTGTGAGACAAGGGAAAACACCAGAAAAAGCCACGAGCTGGGCTTTATACCTTATAACGCGTGTACCTTGCCTTAGCTGAGCAGTCACTGCCAGTCAGTAACTGCATCATGTTAGACCGCCACCCTCCAACAGGGAAGAACAAGATAGACGCACACTAAGGTTGTCTTCAGTGGGTAACATGCATCAGAATCAACTCCAAAGCCAGCATCCAATTGAATGGCGTGGATGCAGTAATGACAATGTCAATACACCCACGAAGCTAATTCTGTGCCCTTACTTCATCTATTTATCCAAAGACAATAGTCACCAAAATTGTGTTGTAAAAATTGGGCTGAGAGGTCATATGAACGCAATTCCATGTCTGGGGAATATATCCGTTCAGCAAGGTATTGCATATAGCTTACCTGGTACTTGGGTCATCCTTGCCTAAGGATGAACAAGATGCGGTTCTCTTATTCTGACATATTTTTTTCTCTCTCCTTTAACGCAATTATTTGATTCCTACCTTAGTACTACTTACTAAGATACCACCAGCAAAACCAACTACGTAACTCTCAAAAATATGGAGATTTTTTCTCTCACTTTCCATCCTCCGTATCAACGTGGGGTTGCCTTCTCCGCCGAACGAGTCGTTCAACCAAACCCCAGTTTTTAACAAGACCCTTGATGATCGATAAAAGGAAGCCTGGGCTAGCGAGCGTAAGGAGGGGCGTGTACAACAGTTGTAAGACGACACTCAACACCAGATAAATAAATTAAGCATTCGCATTCGGGCAAGTCGTGAAACAGATCAAGCCGAGGGAGGTGTGGAAACGGAAGAAAAGGAATTGATCACCAGGTACAAATACTACAAAAGTGAAGAAAAGAAGCATGATAGAACACGACCATCATTGGGATGTGTGCCAAGAGACTTCTCCCTGATCGACACTCTACTTAACTCTATCCATTGAAATATCTTCAGTTTACGATTCAGTCTTTGCAAAGCAACTAACAAAAGCTCGCTATCTTATCACGACATGTCCTCGAAAATCAACTCTTCACTTTCTTCCTCCAATTCCAGAGTTCTATTTGCATTTAGCCTAAATCCACCAACAGCTCCCACCCCAGTCCCGTCTTCAATTTATATCCCGGCCAATAGAACCCGTGACCTTTCAAAGTCTGGCTGCTCCTCGTGAACAAAGTCAAGCCAATGAGTAACGAGCGCTTCTAACTGACAGCAAGAAGGGGGCGTGAGGAAGCTCGATTCAGTTTCTATGAGAGTTGGCTTTTCTTTGCTTGACTCTCCATCTTCAACAGCATCTCGGTTAATGTGCTGAAAATTACCTATGGCCATGAGCCTCAAACGTGGGGGTCATTCCGGTCCGGTGACATCCTTGCCGCCTGGTATCTCAATATCATGTTCTTCAATATGAATGTACGGTTCGATTTTACTTCTCTTATTCTCCGTCTAATTCCCTCTTCTCCCGTTGGGGCGCGTCTAAGCTGAACAACGCCACAAGGATGACCTGCATCTACCTCTCTCTTATCTGCATTTTCTATTCGTACATAGGGTACACACATTACAGTCTGTGTAACATAGTCCAAATCCCATGGGTTGTTGTCTTTATGAGTGTAGACCCTTCCTCTTGTCCCTTCAAGTTATGTGTTCCGCGAAACACACTTCCTTGTACCTTCTCTTCCGTTTTTAGAGTACAAATGTCTATGGTCTGCTCTAATGCACCAATTGCTTCATATCTTTTCCGGCTCTGGTCCGGAACAAGATAGTAAAATCATGAAAAAGAAAAGGGTGTGCACTTTTCACTGCATATGCACATGCAGATGCCATCGGTCTTCCTTCACCGACGGTCAGGTCGACAGCTGCCGGCTATTGAGAGATCCTAGTCCGAACCTCTTGTAGCCTCTCATCCGGCCAGGCTCCACTGGCCCGCAGCTCAACCCCCCCAGAAGCCGAGCTAAACCCTAGTCAAGGGGCAAGGTTGGCTTGGAGGTGTCATACCAAAGGGCAGCTTCATAGAGAACAGGACGCAGCGTGGCCGTGATTGATCCTAGGATCCCAGGCTAAAGGTCTCGCTTCTTACAAAGCATCCTCCACTCTAATGCTTGTTTCTGTTCCTGAGTCCATCGCCCTGTTCATGGGAGCCATTGGGTTCATGATCATGGCCACTGCTCTTGTGATCATGATGATCGTGATGCTCGTGATTATGGTTCGACTCACCCTCTGCCTCAGATACATCCTCCTCAGTCTCTGGTGGCAGAACCACAGTCCCGGGGATAAAATCGTCAAACCTTGCCTTGGCGGCAGCCTCCTTGGGTGAGAATCGGATGCGGACTCTTCTGACACCGCGCACTTTTCCTCCGACTTGTGTCCGCACTGCGTTTTCAACCTGCTGCGTTGTATCAACAGACCACGCACCAGGCACGGTCATCTCGAGGTCCACAAGATAATTCTGGCCTGATTTGATACCGCTTACTTCGCGCAGGGCAACCTCGTGTCCTTCAACCACGTTCTTCAATGCTTTGTTGGCCTGCTTTGTCACTGAAGACTTGATCTCATCATCAATACCTTGATCTGCCAATTCGCGAAAAGCAGCAACTGTGTTTCCGGCACCAGCCTGGATAACCATAATGGAGATGAGAAGACCGCCAACGGGATCCAGCCACGCCGCGTTCTCCATTGCATTAGCTCCCATGATGGCTGCCAAAGTGACGAAACCCGTTAAACTGTCGACTCGGTGGTGAATAGCATTCGACGCGAGAACCGACGATTTACGTTCTCGAGCAACCTTCATTGCTGTGATTGGTCAGCTCTAATCCTTTCAATCCTAAGGCTAACGTTGCACGCGCAGCCTGGCACCGCGACCCTGAGAGTTGGGAGGATACTTACTCGCATGGTAAAGCCATTCCTTAATCAGAATGGTACCTGCTGCAAGCCAAGCGGCATGCATGCTCGGGATTCCAAGTGCTGCGGCTCCATGAGAATGACTATGACCGTGTCCTACGTGCTCCAGAATACCATGTGCCGCTTCAGGGTAAAAGTGTCCATAAAGACTGATACCGCTATCCCAACCCATGTAAAGACCTCCGGCCAAGAGCATGCTCGAAACACCGAGTGATCCCAAACTCTCTACCTTGCCAAAGCCCATGGGGAATTTGTCTGTTGGTGGTTTTAGGCTCCATGTGACTGTCGCGAGTGTCAGGATATCGGATGCAAGATCTGTGATGCTATGCCATGCGTCCGCAGTCATTGCTTTGGAGTTGAAAGCCCACCCGCCAGCAAATTTAGCAATTGCCATGCCCAGGTTAGAGACCAAGCCAATTCGGGTGATTCGGACGCCGGGGTCGTCTTTGTTGCCTGAAGTTAGGTATGCGTTGTCGTGATGGTGGTGATGGCCCAAGATGCCATGGCTATGACTGTGGTCATGACCGTGGCTGTGATTATGACCATCTTTCTGGTCGTGGCCTTGGCCAGTATGCGGACGTATCTGCGACATTGAAGTTTTTACGAGTGAAGGTGATGATCGAAGTTTGTTGCGAAAGGGGGCGAGATGTGGTAGCGAATTGGTTGAAGGGCGAGCGACGGAGGCAGTATTTGATACGTGGTAGGATGAAAGCTTAGACGAGGCTGAGAGGTAGGCGCACGTCGATAGAGCGGCGACAATGGATGCTTTTTGTAGGGCGCGTAGGCGAAGACGTAGACAAGCGACGTGGGGAGTTGCTATATTTGATCTCAAAAGGGTCATCTGGCCTCGGTATTTGGATTGTTGCGAAATATGGACATTAGGGTGCCCATTGATATGTCCATGTCCCCATGAGGCAAAGCCACGACTCTGATTGTGACTGTGCGTGGCTCCAGCTCCGGGTCCAGCTGTTGGCGACGTCACTCCAGCGCCTGCGCCCGTGGGACGCCCGGCCTGCGGGAGACTCATACAGTATATCCGAGATGTTGTCTTGCAGGGGAAACACGGATAACACGGGAAAGTGGGAGAAGGGGCCGGGTATTGGGTTGCGTGTTTTCCCTTGGAGTTGCGTAGGGTCTGAAGCACGGTTCAGATATTGATATAGATGGATGTTGTAAAGGAAAGATGGTGTGTTTTGTTGACGTCGGGTTATCCAATGCCATATGCCCGTTAACGGAACAGTTCAAGTTTCGAGTCGGGTTCAATAGAGCGAGCGGATTTGGCTCGGTCGGAAGCGGACCAAGGCCACATGAGCGAGTTAAGAGTTAACATGCAAAGAAAAGAGAGAGAAATCCCCGAAGAAAAAAAGAAAGAAAAAAAAAAGATTATCAAGATTATCAGACATCAAACAAACAGAGTAGTCTAGCTCCACCAGAATCGAAACTTGGTGCGGCAATTGGTAGGAAAAGAAACCGACCTACGACGCCATTGAGGATAGGATGCGAGGTGAACCCACTATCTACGACACTCTCGCCTGATGAGTGATCGCGAGGTTCCGGTCTCCGGACAGGACCTGGCCTGGCCTGGGCTTGACCGCTGAGGCATCTGCTTTCAGGGGTGGTCAAGTTTGCTTTAGGGCATTTGCTTTGTATGGCGATTGAGTAACCCAGGTACCTCATCTACCTTACTTACCAAGGCAATATTCGTCTTGTACACACTCGGTACGATCATTCAAGAATTAGGTACCCTATTCCGATCAATCGCAGAGGCTTACCTTTACCAATTCTTCCCTGAAAGCTGACTCGAGTTTACCATCTTCTTTCCCATTATCAGATTCGGGTTGTGGGGGATCAGGTAATAAGCGCCCACCTCACTCGCTGGTCAATTCAGCCACAATGCCGCATGAACCCTTAGTTGCAAGGCTGAGAATCGTCCCTGAAACCAATGACGCGCTCTTCTCCATACCTGGCTCTAAGAATAATCCCTGTAGCCAAATTTACCACCAGCTTCATGACTGTCTGTCCACGCCATCCTCTTGTCTAATATCAGTCCTTGTATTTCATAATTTTTGTCAAGCTCGTCATCACTGGTCAACTCAAGCCTGTGCCTCAGCAGGGCTGTTGACTTGGTCTTTATCCGACCAATCCTCCTCAAGCAATTGGAAACAGCCTCGTCAGCCACTGAAGATTGGGCTTCAGTTTCACTTTAAGCATTACCATATCGAGTATCCGTAATTCTTAAACATTACGACCCTAAAAATTGGCTCCAATGAGCAAGCCTCTGCTCAGGATCCCTTACACGGACCTACCCCTGCCTTCAGTAATTGCACCAGCTTCGGCCTCAACACTCCCTGGAGCTATCGCCGCTCTCCATCGCTTCTTTGTTGCACCCTCTCCAGGCCACCTACCTTCATCTGCTGTTGTTCTCACTGGTGCAGGCCTTTCAGTCGCTTCGGGCTTAGCAGATTACCGGGGTGTCAAGGGCACTTACAAGGTCAACAAGACATATCGACCTATCTACTATCCAGAATTCCTCAAGAGTCACGAATCTCGCAAACGATACTGGGCTCGAAGCTTTCTAGGCTGGTCTAATCTTCAAAAGGCATCTCCAAACAACGGCCACTATGCTATAAGAGATCTCGCAAATCTTGGTCTGATACGCAGTGTCATTACTCAAAATGTTGACTCGTTCCACCCAAGAGCTCACCCTGATCTACCAACTCTAGAGTTACATGGATATTTAAGAGCCGTTGTCTGCACGAGTTGCAAAAACGAGTTCTCCAGAAACGAATTCCAGGAGAAATTGGCCACTCTCAACCCTAAATGGGCTGAGTTACTCGAGAGGGCCCTCAAGTCAGGGGCATTAGACACTGAAGACCCAGTTGAGCGCAGATTCAAAGGCCTGAAGGTGAACCCCGACGGCGATGTGGATCTGCCAGATGCTCCCTACACAACCTTTAGATACCCCTCTTGTCCCAAATGCTTATCCAGTCCCCCAAAGAATGCTGATGGCCATCGACATGTCGTCCAGGTTGACACAGATGGTGCATGGAAGCTTCCCAGCACCGCGGGAATTCTAAAGCCCGCGGTGGTCATGTTCGGAGAAAGCATTGGCAATCATATCAAGCACGCTGCCGAGGAAGCCATCGACAACGCCGGAAAGCTGCTCGTTGTTGGAACCTCGCTTGCCACTTATTCAGCTTGGAGGCTTGCCAAGCGAGCTCAGGATCGGGGCATGCCCATCGCCATTATCAGCATGGGCGGAATCAGAGGCGAGGACAAGTTCTTCGCGGATATGGACCCGAACCAAGAGGGTGAGCAGGGCGTGAGGGTTGCATTATCGACGGACGACCTCCTTCCAGCTCTTCTTTCTGCACTGCGCAATGATGTTGCGCCATCAGAAGCACCAACACAGGCTTCACTTCAAGCTTCCTTCGGAAATCGTGGTGTTTTCAAGGATATGCTCTCATGAAACTAGATTTATCAGTGTAATACTACCCAATCCTGAAGATAGATTCATGCGTCTAAATGAAATTTCCAAGACTCCCGGGTTTTGCGTTTGTCGGTGCAGCCTTGACAGGCTCTGCATTCTGCGGTTTGGTAGACGTGGGTGTTTCTGCAGGCTTACTTCGCTCGGGCTTCTTTCGTTTCGACTTGCGAATTGCTTCGTCACGTTCAATGGCCTTCAACACTGCAAAAATCCGTTAGCAACTAGTAAGTGTACTGGCTGGATCCTGCTCATACTCTCTTCCCAATCAGCTTCCTTTGCAGGATCTCCAGTTCCAAGTACCGTCTCAACGTCAACCGTTTCGCCTCGTTGGATTTTCTCGACAACTTCTCGCAAGGATGCAATTCGAGCCTCTGACTGTCGCATGTATCGATCAAAGGAATTCCGTAACGTAATCATTTGAATCGACATGGACCCGATAAGAAGAAAAATGGCAATAAAGAATGTCGCGGGATTCCATTCCTTGGACTTCTTCCTTAATTGGCGATTTTCCTTTCTCAGTGGCTTCGGTACCAAGTTTCGCCAGAATGACCTATCGACAATTGTAGCTGGGGCCGTGCTCGAGTATCGAAAGCCGCATCTTGAGGTATGCGACGTCTTTAACACAAAGGAAGCCGCGCGGATGTGACCGGAGCGAATCGAAAGTTGACGAAGCGACATTTTGTGATGTCGTTAAATGTTGATGATTGATGTCGTTAGCTTTCTTGAGACCCGAGACTTTCAAGATCTTCTCCCGAGAATACCCATGAGAGCACGGACCATCTGAACCGGGAACCGACAGTTGCCCCAGGCAACCAGTTGTGTTTGCCCAATTCCGGGGTTAGGTTGCCAGGATTACACAAAGTCAACTAATTATGAATTGCAGCATAGAGACCTGCAGCTTTTCGTTTTCAACTTGCATATTGTACCTGTACCTCCATATTAGGAGCTTTTGGTTTTGACGACGGCATGGTAACGAAATTACACTCATAATCTAAATGGCTTCACTGCAGGCAAAGGCCGACGCGGCCAAGACAGCTCTGGCTTCAACATCGACATGCACGACTGCGACCGTCGTGACTCTTAAGGAACTACTGCTACCCGACGTCGAGACTTCATACACAGCATCACAAACAAATTCACGGGCGACTTCTAAGGCAACGGCAAACTCAAAGACAAAACGAACCGCGGGCGGCAAAACTCAGATGGTAAAGTCTACCAGCGAACAGCTTTCATCGAAAGACCGTGCAGCTCTGGCAACACATGTAATCAACTTTTGCATCAAGTCCCTAAACGAAGCTGCGAAACCTACAACTCCCGCCACTCCGAGTAAGCAACAAGCATCTCAGGGTGACTCCAAGAAAACCTCTGGTCCTCGAACGTTGCGGAGATCCCTATCCGCGCCGTTATCACCGCTACAGCCACGAACTTTGAATCGCGTAGCTACCTCACCCAACATTGCCGCAAAAGCAGCAACACAAGCAGCAACACAATCTACAGGATGTCTTGCCGCTGTCGAATGCGCGCGCGTGGCTTTCACTTGTCTGCGATCAATCATGGGCCCAATGCAGGCGGCACAAACAGATTTCCAACTCGAAAATGGAATGTCGGCATTCATTGGTAAACTTCTGGCGCTTGGGTTCCAAGATCAGGCGCTAAAGGAGCTGAGGATTTTAAAGCGACGGCTCGATGCTGGAGTTAACAAGTCAACAAAACCGAACTCTACCGAAGGGCAGACAGCTGCTCAAGTCATTTTGGAATTGCTCGACTATGGTGATAAAATTCCCGAGAGTTTGCTACCGATTGTTACAGGTTGTCAAATTCAAGTACTACGATGGATTGCGCATTCCAAGAAACCAGCTCATATCGAGGCTGTATTACCACTTCTCGAGGAATCTCATGTATCTTCCCCTATCAACCTCTTGGCGAGATCGGGAGCCAGAAGCGCAAAGGAAACCCAAAAGGCAGCCCGACAACTAGCCTCGCTATCCCAGACGCTTCTTTCACTAGCACCCAGTGTCTCCAGCAAGGAAGATTCAGTTGCGACAGAGTTGAGACTAAGTCCGTCTCCAACTTCAGCTTTCAAGCTGCAAGTTCTCTGTTTCAAGATTCAGCTTAGATGGTGGAAAATGGCTGGTCATCGCGGAAACGTTGACGACGATATTCTCTCGCCATTTTCTCGATGCGTTCGCGCGTATACTCGACGACAACCACCCACGAATGGACTAACATACGATTTGATTGCTACATCCTTCCACGAGCTCACGGATCTAGTTGGGTCACAAAAGTCCCAAGCCAAGGCTTCATTCGACTCTCCCCTAACCTCGATTTACCAACTGCTTGGTGTTGCAGCTCAAACGGACCGCCAATACGATGCAGCATGCCACTGGTTCCAGAAATTGAAGGATATACTAGAACCTGATGAGGAATCGGCTATTCGCATGTTTTCCATTTCAGCCCGCCTCCTCGCTGCGCTTTTGAAACAATCCAAGCATGATAACAAGACGCAACGGCTTGTTCAAGAAGTTACAGAGAGCCTCGAAGGGAGTTTGAGTGGAAATGTCACCGATCTTAATGAACTGCTAGAGAGTCTTTCACTTGCTCGACGGTCAGCCGTTGGGCTCCTTGTGAGCAACTCGAATGGTTCAAAAGTAAAGGATGACACACTGGAATTGATCATGGAACATCTGAAGACTTTCATCACGAAATTTCCACGGTTCGGCCGCCGTTGGCTAGGCGCTCCCCCCTGTAGGGATGCTTCAGCCAAATCCCTCCTCCAATTCGACCAACGACGAGAAGTGTTGATGCAGTCGATCAATCAGATTATCGATGGCGCGTTAGTGGTCATAAACGGCGATATCCAATCGGACTCTATCACTTGGAAGCAGATGGACGAGGTCCTCTGGGACTGCAACAAACTGGTTGATGCTGTTCTCGATCCCACGATTTCAAGAGCACGAACGGAGCAGCTCAGTGGCTATTTTGCGAAAATATCCAGTCTGTATTTTGCCAGGTATAATCAAATACGCAAGGACCTCGGCAAGTCCAAACAAATCAATAAGGAGATTCTTCAGTGTTTGAGTCGATCCATTGAGATTATTCAAGATCGACCCATGGCCCAACAGGAGAAGGCTCATATGTCAACAAAGCTGGAGTTGTTTGCCGATCTCTGCAAGGCTGCCAACCGAAGCGAAGATGCAATCAGAACACTCCGATCAATCTGCACCAACATGATTGAGGAGGGCGCCTTAGTCAAGGTTACTGAAGCGCTTGATTCTCAACCTCCGAGCATTGCTTGGAGTGCTGATGATAAGGCAGAGATATTGTCCCGAACACTACGCTCAATTGCTAAGCTTGATCACTCATGGAACGACTGGGCATTCTTTCTGCCGGAGGGTGAGCGAGCTGCAGTACTCGAACACTTGATGCAAATCGTGGGAGACACAGCATCTAGGGGAGAACCACTCAAACTACACGATCCATCAGTCCAGGCTCTTCTCCGAATCTACACGCCAGAGCGCTTCCCAATTCGGCGCCTTCGAGTTCTGCTCCAGCTGCTCTTCCAAATCATTGGCGAAGAGAACGAGATGGAGCAAATTTCCAGCTTGGCTGAAGAACCAATCCAACAACTGGACAGCAAAGACTATGGTGATGACGGTTCTCTACTTCGTTATATTCCACATCTCAGGGCACTGCAGAAGTCAATGTCTGCATTGGCTGTCACTAGCGCTCCTCTTCCGGTGTCTGCCCTGAGAGAAGCTGTTGTCACTTGGAAATCGATGACTGAATCGTGCAAATCCAGAAACGATCTTTGTGAACGAATTGACAATCCCGATGGCCTTCTAACACACCTACAATCTGCCAGCCATTTCGCCAGCCTTCGGGGTGAGAACAGTCTGCAGCTTGAGATCTTAGAACTGTTAACACCTCTATCCAAGATTCTAGCCGAACCGACCTATAACAACGTGATCCTTAATCATACACTTCTTGCATCACAACATCTAAACATTGGTCACTTCTCTGAAGCAAAACAAACACTTGATGAGACGAAGAAGCTTTTGGATGAAGCCGACGGTGCCTCTCGTGGCCTAATTGCTGGGTTTCATTTGACACAAGCCGAGTATTACTCTGGTATTGGTAGCATCGATGAAGCGTGAGTTCATAATACTAAGAGAATGAAGTCATTCTAACCCATTTCTAGAAATTCATCGTTGGCGGCTGCAAAGACCATTTACAATGGATCTACTTCATCGTGGGCATTGTCAAAATCACAAGTCAACATGTCTCTCGCCCTCAGCTCGTTCCTAGACTCGGTTCTCGCATTGAAGCGTGGTCGAATTCAAGACGCACTTACCTGTGTTAAATCAAGTGTTCGAATTCTTTCGCATGATTGGTCCAAGATCGAAGCGACAGCATCCCGAGCAACCAGCACAAGCGTTATGAACATCTCAACAACCAGTCTTGATAGTGTCAAGGCTGACGCCAAGCTTGGCCAGGTGATTGGTCCTCGGTTCTGGGCACTTGCTTTCCCTCTTTTGCGAGGTCTCCTGCATGTTTCTTCTGTCTATGCCCATCTTGGCATGTACCAGGAGACCATTTATTACGCAGAGTCAGCCCAAAAGATTGCTGAAAGCACAGGCTCACCGCTCTATCGGGCACAGGTTCTCGCTTGGACAGGTTCTGTCTACCACCGAGCTGGAAAGCTAACCAAGGCACTCGATTTCGGCAATGAGGCGTTCGAAGAGTTGCCGAAAGATATCTCAGCTTCTCGAGTACAGGTTGCTTGCCAACTTGGCGGCTTGTTTCGCGATAGCGGCGACGAAGACAAGGCTCGTGACCTACTTCAGCTTGCCGAGGAGACTGCTCAACGCCTTGGAGATCATGGAAGGGTGCTAAGCATCCAGAACGAGGCGAAGAAAACCGCTCCGGTTGCTGCTAAAGCGCGAGCAACAGCTGCTACACGTGCTACTCGAACTGCCACCAGGACGACAAGGGCCAAGACTACTGTAAATCCTACACCACGAACCCGAAAGCGAGAGGTCACTGTCAAGGCTCAGCCTTCTGCTGCAGAGGTGCTAAAGCTACCAAAAGATGTATACCAGGCATCTCTCATGGCGTCGGTCATCCTATCGCGGGCTTTAGGTTTCATCAGTCAGAAGGATTGGGCTTCTGCTTTGTCAACTTTGGAAGATGCCAGAGAGTTGCCAAAACTCTTCGGAGCTCTGTCTCAGGAACAAGTTGTGACTGCGATCTCTCTTATCGGCCATAGCACAGAGCAGATGATTCACGACCCTGTATTCTCCGTCATCCAAGACTCGACCATTTCGTTCCCTGCCATTGCTACTTCTGACAAGACCAAGGCTACGCAGAGCCAGACGCCTCCTCGTAAAGGACGCCCAGGAGCCACTGAACGAAAGAACTCCAAGGAGGCCAGTGTTCCTGCATTCGCTGAAGCATTGAGACAAGCACAAGAACTCCTTCTCGAAGCTCATGCTTCAACCCTGTCGACAGCTAACAGCACCATGGTTCATCGCATTTCGGCTTTACTACAGAACACAGTCATTCTTCTCTCGGCTACCTCTACGACACAATCTAGAGTCCTTGCTGGTTCGGGGTTTGCAACTTTCTCTGTAGACTTGGCTCGTAACGTCACTTGGAAGCGCGAGCAAAGCACTCTTCAAAACAAAGAGACCGCTGAACCAGGTGACATCGACTCTACTCATAACTCAAGACGGTCTAGTCTTGAGCTCACAACAGAGATGGCCCAGTTCCAAAATAACTATATCGACATGGTACCTCACAACTGGAGTGTGGTTTCCGTCTCTCTCAGCGACAACCACCATGATCTGTGTATCACTAAATTCCGGGCTGGTCACAGTCCTTTTATTCTCCGACTACCTCTAGAGCGTGCCAATTCTCGAGATGCTGACTCGGATATCTTCAACTTCGAGAACGGGAAGGACGAGATGATGGAGATTATTCGGCTCGCTAACGAGACGAGCCATTCTGCCAGTCGAGACTTCAGTGTCAAGGGTGCGAAAGCCGCTTGGTGGGCCGAACGAGAGGCTTTGGATGATCGGCTTAGGGATCTTCTGAGCACTATCGAGACAACTTGGTTAGGTGGTTTCAAGGGTATCTTTTCTCAGCACGAACGTCGATCGGACCTCCTTGCACGTTTCCAGAAGAGCTTTCAACAGATACTCGACAGTAATCTGCCCTCTCGAAAGCAAGGGCGGGGCAAGAAATCGGCAAAGACATCCAAGGTGGCCCTTGACCCACGAGTTCTTGACCTTTTCATCGGTTTGGGTGATCCCAGTGATCCAGACAGTGATTACGACGAGGCTCTCAATGACCTGCTCTATTTTGTCGTTGACATTCTTCAATTCCACGGAGAACGCAACGCTTATGACGAAATTGACTTTGACGCTATGGTGGTCGAGACTTATGATGCCCTGCGCGGCTACTACAACGCGGCTAAGACGGGATCTGACCGAGCAGAAGGGGCTCACACTGTTTTGGTTCTTGACAAGGCCCTCCATGCTTTCCCCTGGGAGTCGATGCCTTGTATGGAAGGACTTGCAATTTCGCGAGTACCTTCGTTGGCTTGCCTGAGGCAACTTATTACGGAATCGCAACCATCAGCAAGCGATAATAATTCTGAAGACGCACCAGAGGGCCACTACGTGTCTGCCGAGCAAGGCACTTACATCCTGAATCCCTCGAAAGACCTGGTCAACACACAGTCTACCTTCCAGCCGATTATGAAAGGCCTCAGCAGCTGGACAGGCATTGTTAACCGTGCTCCTGAAGAAGCCGAGTTTGAAGAAGCTTTGTCAAACTCTGAGGTTCTCCTCTACTTTGGACACGGAAGCGGTGCGCAGTATATTCGAGCACGCACGATTCGTCGTCTAGAGAAATGCAAACCAGCCACTTTCTTGATGGGTTGCAGCTCGGCGTCGCTAACGGAAGCCGGAGAGTTTGAGTCCTACGGCCCTGTGTGGAACTACATGATGGCTGGATGTCCAGCTGTGGTGGGTACACTATGGGACGTGACGGATAGGGACATTGATCGGTTCGCGGGCCGATCGTTTGAGGAATGGGGACTGTTCCCCAAGGGCACGTTCAAGGAGAATAAGCGAGTCAAGGGTAAGAGTCGGGCCTCGAGCGAGGACGAGAGTGAGTCGGAGGAAGACGGTCAAGTAATGAACAACGTGTCACTGGCCGAGGCGGTTGCGCGGTCCAGGGAGGCGTGCAAATTCCGGTATCTCAACGCCGCGGCGGTGGTACTGTATGGCATCCCGGTGTACATCAAGCACAGAGGGGAAGATTGATTGAATAGGGGGCGAGGTGTTTGGTTGTTTATTCATTCTTCAGGGTTACGAAGCATCGCGTCTCTGGCTGATACTGATAGAGGTTAGAAGGCGTAGCATAGCATGGCGTAGCAGGATAGCTTAGCATTTCCGGGAGTTTGGATAAGTGGGATCCTGGTTTGCTTTTAGATTAATGAAGGAATAGTGCTTTCTGATGATCAAAATTGAGTTTATGATCCATAATTGGCCCGGCTGTTTGAATTTTCCCAAGGCTATGTTGAGTGAAAGGCCAGGGGAAGACGAGCTATATCTCTGGATACTACCCAAGATTGAAAGTTAGATAACTATTAACTTGCTCATTCTCTCACGATTCCACTGTTTATAGTTCGAGGTGCACATGGCCTTCTGTTTGTGTGGATGATTCATGTTGTTGATGTGACAGCATGGCCACAACCGGGAGATATCATCTACGTTTTATGCAGTGGAACATTAACAACGGTTTCACTTCTGCGACCAAGATCGGGCCATGGCCGAAACGGACCGGGGCTCAGACATATTGCAGGTCGGACGGTGTAAGTGGCTGAGGAAGATGGTTGGATATCTAAGTGCCAGTCAACATATGCTGAGAAACTATGTTGTGATACCTTCCAGAAGGAGATGCAGAGGAGACTGACCTGAGACTCGAGAGAGTGAAGTAAGTTAGTCTATATCCTGGAATTGGCAGGTGTTTACTATCCGTCAGTCGTCTAGTCTAAGAAGAGTGAAATAGCTAGAAAGCTCTTTTTTGAGGCCCCGACAACCTGAGCTGCCTAGGGTAATCTATTCCAATGAAGCTCAGCGCGCAGCCCAACAGACGCATAGACATAGTCATAAGCATATGCTATTTGATCCTTTTTCGGCATCAAAAAGCGTGTTAATTTAAGCCGACTCCTTGTAGGGCTTAGGCGAGTTCGTGTGCAAGGACTCAGTGTGTTTGAGATAATGACCTAATTTCGTTGGTTTGATATCTGCTCTTCACGTGTATAAATCCAGCCCCACTCGTATTTATTATCCCACTTATCCCACATACTGACTGTACAGTACCGCAAAGGCAAAGAACAAAAACAAAGTAACAGCTAAATTGTATAGCCTGGATGTCACTGTCCCTTTTCTGGCACACAAAACATACAAGGAAACCTCCTGCTGATCACCAGGATGATGCAGTGCGGCGCAAACACACAGATGCTATGGCACATGCATGTTATGTTACCTCGCCTTGGTCAGTAGCGTCTGCGACGGGCGGACCGCGTTGCTATTACGCCCGTTCAGAGTAGAAAGAGAGAATCATTTATGGAACCGGCAGCAGAGGCACCGGCCCGACGAGGATGATGCTCGCTGTGCTGTAGTGCTGCGTGCGTGCGTGCGTGCGTGTGAGCGAGCAATGTGCACCAGAAAGATGGTGAGGACCATGTATGTAACTCTGTATATGTCATTGACGTTCAGGGGGTTGTAGACAGCAAAGTATCCGTAAAATGAGAGGTCATCATGTTGAGGTTCTAGACCGGATCGTCAGTCGCTTTCGCTTGTCACGATATCCATGCTCGACTGATTGTATGGCGATCATACAGTATCCCTCAACCACATCGTGATGACCGGGTGAGTGGGTTGAGCGAGAGAGTCAGTTGCTACACTACCTACAGCCCTAGGGAGATGATCTTGGAGGAGACGAGGAACTTTTGGGTAGGCAAGGGATCCATGTATTGAAATGTCTGTGCAGCAGGAGAGGACAGTCGTTTTCTGTCTCATGCCTCTTCCTTTTTCTCCTCGCCCAGGTCTAAGCCTTACTAAGTACGTATGATGGGTAGGACTCGGGTAGATATGTGATAATCTATTTCAATATGCAGGCGGCTGGCGGGTAGTTTGTCTCCCTGTAGTAAAGACAGGCGCCTCACTTGTTGAGCTATGAACACGTTTACATGTTTCGATTCGCTGTAAACCATCATACCGTATAGTCAGAACAATAATGCTTCCCCTATTGTGTACATTAGGTCGACGTAACATTATGACACCTAGTTATTTGGGCCGTGAAGTCTAACTTGCCTAGCATCCCAAACTTCTCGGAAGATGCCGTCGACGTCGAACAAGGGTCTGGGATAGCGGTTTCGAAGGACATCGACCCTGGCCGGGGCTGGAGTGCATGCAAGATATCCCGTGGTCTGCTCAATTGGTGATTCCTAAGGCATCTAAGCCGCAGATCATCTGAGCCGCCTGTTCCATAGTCGATGCTTTCTTGGCACCATGTATCGTCGCTTCTGCAGGGAAGAACCATCAAGAGGGAAATAACCGTTGAGAATAACACCGCGTCTTAATGCAGGGGAACAGAATGCTACGATACGAGACGTGATGCCCACAACACGGGTCGGTAGTCGAGCGGTATAGACCCTGGCCGGCTCCGGCATTTCTCGACTAGTTCATGCCATCAGAGGGTTTTAGTGCACCTGCAGACCAAGATCGAGCTGAGACGGTCTCTTGTTGGGTGAACTCACGCCCTGCTTTTGCCATTTTTATGCTTGCATCGCCTTGATAGCCTGGGTTCTTGACGACCAGGCCAGACAAGCCAAGCCAAGACAGGTTCAAGGGTCCCCTGGCCCGCCTTAGTTCACCCAGTTAGCCCTTTGATATCCTGCCGCGCCTTGTCTGAGTGAACCTTGATTTAACAGTGACAACCCAAGCCAAACCAAAGACGACAATATGAGGAAGATCGCGATGCCTTGTAGAGTTAATACAAGCGACTAGGCCACATATTAAGCCGAACGAGCCGCAATAACTACGTACGTACGTGTTCGTGTCAAACTAAAATTAATAGCGGGAGAAATGCCTCTCGATCTGACAAGGAGATGCTGAGTTTTTCCCCCAGTAACGTTCAGGGAAGAAGGGTTTTAATGTGAACATCATAATGAGGCAGAGAGGCTTGGAGGTCTGTAATAAGTTGCAGTGTCATAGTCACCGACTCAGGGCAGCTTCAAATCCATCTTCTACCTTAAGCCTTGTAGGGTTGGTACGTACAATCTGTTTTGGGAGGTGCGATGTCGGGAGTAGAAAAGACCCTGGGCGGAGATTCCTTCTTGGGTAATGTCTTTTGGTTCCTTCCTGGTTGTTGCCCGTTGTTTGGATGCGATGTGAAGCGAGGAAGGAAGGAGATGGGCATTCGTTTATCTATATCCACGTACGTTTCTCCGATCCAACCAAGTTGTTCTATACAACATCAACATCAACTCATGGACACAGTCAGTCAGTTCAACCTGAATGACGACCACAAATCTCCTGTCCCGTTTGTATGCACGAACGGTTTACACATGGCATGAACTCAAACACAACAACACTACACAGACCATCAATCAATCACATCACGTCACCCCCTACAGCTGCTACGACTGTGCTAAACGTTTAGGGGACTCCCACACCCACCACCCGCCTCCACCACGCGCGTTGTTGACGGCCGACGCTCCACCAATTCCTTGTCTCTTTCGCAGGCCAGGGCATGGTTGTGAACATGGATGAGCATGGCTAGCATCGCCATGGAAGGGAGACAAGAGGAGAGATGAGTCCAAAAGCGGCCCAACCCTGAACCAAGACTACCAAAAGTCTTCAAGTCCCAAAAGACAGACACTGCTGTTTCTCTACCCCACAGTCGCACACCAGGACCGTGCACTACAACCTATCTAACCTATCGTGATCGCTGCCATTTGATTTTCTACCACTTAAGGTCCCCACCCTTCTGTGATTCTGGGCCTTAAACCCCCAGCTTCCACGACTCAACCTCTTCCGCCCAAAGACCAAGGACCCGGTTAACTTGCTCCCGATCCTCCTTCTTGCACCTCTCTCAAACACCATCGAGAGCTCAGTTCGCAGCTTTCCGAAGAGACGGGTTTTCTTCCACACGGAATTTCGACTCGAGCGGCCTGATCCGATACCCATTGCATCACTTCAACCTTCGTAACGGTTCTAAACTCACTTCCGCCAGTTCCTTCGCCCCAGCTGGGGCGCAGACCAGTCCCCAGCTCCCAGTGCGGGGAGCCACTGACTTCATCCGTACCCGTTGGTTCTCCATAAACTCCCCGGACGACTTCGGGTTACCTCAAATCTCAACGCTCTTGCGCTGCAGCGTTTTAACCTGCACAACAGCTGCTCCCGCCAACCGTTATAAAGACTTCGTTTCGCCTAGTTGGGCTACACTCGCAATTTTCAAACCCCTGCCCAATTCTGTCGTCTCGCTTCATCATCGTAACCACACCGCACCGGCCCGGTAGATTTTGTTTTCCATCACCGGATTCTTGGCCTCGGAAGGCCCGCGTCGCAACTCTGTCTCTGGCAGAGCCATGTCCGGTCGTGCCGTTTCGAATTCTCAACATGCCCAGCAGTCCTTCGGTTCCGGCCCTCAACTCTATCGCGACGTCGCTGAATTGCACGCTGTGCCATCTCCCTCTCACGGCGCCTTAATGGATCCCTCACATTTCGACGATTTCGCGTTTGCTTACCAAGGTCTTCCTGACCAACCTTCTCTCGTTTCTCTGGCCGATCACGCCCACGCCTCACAATCACCCACTGCATTTCCTCAGCACCAGGCAATGTCTGGTCTTGCACATAACGGTTTGCCATTTGGCACCCTCCCTGCAGGCAACCGAAGCCAGAGTATGGATGGCTCCGAAGCTCCTCCAGATAGGACATCTCCCGCATCCAATGCCCTCGAAGACTCGACTACTGATGAGTTTGGATTGGCTTCCCGTAGTCGTGCAGATGCCACGGATCTAGGCGGTAAACCTAAGGAGGATAAAGCCGATGCCACACCGGCGTGGAGTGAGCTTAAGACAAAAGCCGGTAAAGAAAGAAAACGCCTCCCGCTTGCGTGCATTGCATGCCGCCGAAAGAAGATCCGCTGCTCAGGCGAGAAGCCCGCCTGCAAGCATTGTTTACGCTCACGTATACCCTGTGTGTATAAAGTCACCACTCGGAAGGCGGCGCCACGGACAGATTACATGGCCATGCTCGATAAGCGGTTGAAGCGTATGGAAGAACGCATCATCAAGGTCATTCCCAAGTCCGATCAGGAAATAGCTTCGTCTGTAACTCGGGCCGTTGTTAAACCAGCGATACCAGGGACCGTACCTTCAAATAAACCAACCAAAAAGCGTGGCGCCGAGGAAGCTTTTGGACCTGACCTAGAAGCATGGGCCAAGGCACCTTCGAAGCCTAAGATCGATGGCGATGATAGGCCCAGTAGCCTGCAAGTACAGGAAGCCGAGGAGAACAAGCTTCAGCATGAAGGCACCGAGGCACTCCCCTCCAAAGAAATTCAGGAGCATCTGGCAGAGGTGTTTTTCGACAACATCTATGGTCAATCTTACCATCTTCTTCACAAACCGAGCTATATGCGAAAGCTAAAGTGAGTTCTTTCAAGATTAAAACATGTGTGTGTCTTGCTAATGGCCCACAGAAATGGGACGCTGCCTCCAGTGCTTGTCCTCACAGTGTGCGCTGTAGCTGCTCGTTTCACTTCGAGCCCTCTAGTAAATTCTTCAGGACCTGAGTTCCTACGCGGCGAAGAATGGGCGTCGCACGCTCGAGATATCTGTACCAGGCGATACGAATGGCCAAACCTCACGATCTTGACCTGTCTCCTCATTTTGGGCCTTCACGAATTTGGAACATGCCAGGGTGGCCGTAGTTGGGCCTTGGGCGGTCAAGCTATTCGCATGGCTTTCGCCCTTCAGCTGCATAAAGACCTCGAGTATGACCCCTCCGGTCGTACTGGTCCCAAAAAACAGCTTAGCTTCATCGACCGAGAGATTCGGCGACGTATAATGTGGGCTTGCTTTCTCATGGATCGTTTCAACTCTTCCGGGACAGATCGGCCCATGTTCATTAGAGAGGATACGATCCAGATTCCATTGCCAGTGAAGGAGAAATACTTCCAGTTCGATATGCCTGCTCCAACCGAGATGCTGGACGGTCAAGTTCCTCACCCAGCATCGCCCAATGATGGGCAACTTGCTGATGCACGAGAGAACATGGGAGTTGCAGCCTTTCTGATCCGAGCCATCGCCTTGTGGGGACGGATCATTACCTACCTTAGCCAAGGGGGAAAAGATCTAGACCCGAACCCCATGTGGGAGGACGAATCCCAATATGTAAAGCATCTCAACGATGTCGTGAATCTTGAAGCCAGTTTACCTTCGTCACTCAAGTACTCTGCCGAGAACCTCGACGTCCACAAGACAGAGAACACGGCAAGTCAATTTCTTTTCATGCATATCTGCCTGCAGCATAACATTCTTTTTGTGAGTCGAGCGGCGATGTCAGCGCGAAAGCAGCAGGGTGTTCATGACGATTTTTTCTCTGAAGCGAGTAAGAGGACTTTCAGCGCTGCGAACCAGATATCTGAGCTCCTTCGTGAAGCCGAACAGTCGCGATGCTTTGTTTCGGCACCCTTTGCTGGATACTGTGCCTTTTCCTCGACAACAGTCCACATATTGGGCGTCATATCTGGAAATCCCAACATGAAGCCAACAGCCGAAGCCAATTTGACCACCAACGTCAAGTATCTTCACAAGATGAAGAAGTACTGGGGTATGTTTCACTGGATGGTGGAGAATGTGCGCACTCAGTATCGAAATGCCTTGGATGCCATGAGAGCTGGTGCAAATCTGCAAGACCGTGCTGCACAATCGTCTTTTCTTCAATACGGAGACTGGTTTAATCGGTACCCGCATGGTCTCTCTGATGCCGAATTCATGGACCCTGCCACCCACAAACGGAAGGACTCAGGAGCAGATGGCGTTCTCGAAGCGAAGCCCGAGCTACAATCGGTGGAAGAATACTTCTCCACGCTTCCAACACCACAGAGTGTCGAACATAAGGATACCATTCGCGCCGCGGGACCTAAAAGGAAGCAGAGCGCCAAGAAACAAGCTGGCTTGCCGACACAGTCCGGCCAGCATCTCGAATCTATACAAGGGACAGACGCAGACTCGGTCTCTGGGGCTCAAGAACGTAGGTTTTCGGGTGGGCTGGGGCTGCCATCCAACGGTGGCTTCAACCCTCTCGCAGTATCAACCCCCCAGAACCCAGCTTTCAGCACAGCTATGTCACCTATGAGTCCGGCCAACATGACGGCATTCTCCCATCATGCTCACACTCCCACATTCTTCCCTCCTGAGTTGCTAGCCATGAACTTTGGACAGGGCGCCAATGGGAACATTGACCCGCTTGATCGTCAGCTTGTTTTTGGGGGATACTCTTTGGACGCGACTACAGGTTTGGGTGGTGGTCAGGATATAATGAGTGGTCTTGACTGGGACGCTGTTGCTTCAGGAGCCCATCCAGATGGAGGCTTACAAGGCCGGCGGTCTACTGCTAAGGCGGGCATGAATGGGCAAGCAGCCGGTATGGCTGATGGAGCAGGACTTAGTGGACCGGAAGCTTCGTCCGCATGGTTCATGCCATTCAACATGGAGCCTCCAGAAATGGGCCAAGATCCCGGCTTCAACATGGGTGGAATTGACCCATTTACGGGAGTGTTTGGGGGAGGGGGTAGTGGTTTGGCAACGCCGAATGCACTGGGTGGGCTACAGCAACAGGGTCCTTAGGAGGGACTGTCGGAGTGGTTAGCCTGGGTAACACCATATTCCCGGAGGTCTTCGCGGCCACACAAATTCACTGGGCCCCGATATTGACGTGGGCAGTGTGGCCAAAGGACAATGTCAGCCAGGATTTTAACCTGAAATGGGCTACGAGCCTTAGAGTGATG
The DNA here is from genome assembly GCF_020744475.1 of Fusarium redolens. Taxonomy (NCBI): domain Eukaryota; kingdom Fungi; phylum Ascomycota; class Sordariomycetes; order Hypocreales; family Nectriaceae; genus Fusarium; species Fusarium redolens. Next base: position 414,889 of record NW_025763675.1, on the reverse strand, counting down.
TCTTATATTCTTTTTTGTTCTTTATACTTTCCGCATGGGAATCTGCACCAGAGATAAGGCTGGATTTGGTTGGGCATTGGCGAAGAGGCATATTGAAGTTTGTATGGCGAACATTGTCGGGCATGTCATCTAACCATGGGGGAAGGAAAATTGTGTTTTATACTTGAGATACCATCATACCCGTCATGCTCATTTAGAGATGAGTTGACATTCGTTTGCCAAGAGATAAGATAATTCGTTAAGAAATCAAAGTTTCTAAAACTATTGTTGAAATGAATGCATCTTGCTTTTGTGATGAGATGGCCCTAACACTTCTACTTAATAAAAAAAGCCTAACTACCTAGATATACAACATGGAACGCCTGGTTTTTTACTATGCTATCGCAGTGGTATCTTGATTGATCCCCCCAACACCCCCTTCTATTCCTCCGCTGTAGTGGTGGTAGCATTCTTTTTGCTCTTGGACCTCTTTCGCTGCTTCTTCCTCTCACCAACATCGCCTACGACGTTATCCTCCTCGCCATCTTCCTTCTTGTGCTTCTTCTTCTTGTCGCTCGCGGGCTCAATCACGGTGCCACCAGCCTCCTCATCGGCAGAGATCAAGCGCTCGAAGCCATATGTAGGACCGTCGCGCTCATATTCCTTTCCAAAGATCTCGCGACGCCACTGGCGTAGACGAGCCTTCTTACCGAGACGCTTCTTGTCCTTGCGCTTCTTCTCCTGATCGCGGAAGGTGGCAAGCTTCTTGAGGCCAGCATAGTCGTTGAGAGCAGCGTCGGAGGGAGCGAGAAGAATATCGCGCGCGGTCATTCCAAAAGATTGAGGGGAGGTCTCGCGGTAGCGGAAAGGAGCATGAGATGATTGCTTGAAGATGGCATGGTCGGTAAGCTCAAGTTTGGAGTCTACGAGAGCCTCAAGCTTAGCACGCTCCTGACGAGCTTGCTTCTGGGACTCCTTGCGGGCCTTCTTGTGGTCTGTCTTGCGCTTCTTGGAGGGTCGACCGTCCTCATCCTCATCATCATCATCCTCCTCCTGGGCGTCGTCTTCGACATCACTTAGGCTGATCTTCGGCTTCTCTTCATCGTCCTCGAAGTCTGGAATGATATCCTTGATGTCGATATCATCATCCCATTTTGGCTTCTTGGGATGCTTGGACTTCTTCTTTTCACCGTCTTGTTCCTCCTCATCTGATGCGACAGCATCGTCTTGTTGAGCATAGTAATCGTCACCAAATCGCCTCCTCATCTCCTCTTCCCACTTGTCGTCCTCCCACGCGTCGTCGAGGAACTTGATCCAGTCCTCATCGGTGAGATCCTTGCCCGCGTTGCCAGCTGTGCGCTTGATCTTGCGCAGCTTTTCCTGGGCTTCATCAAGCTTGAGCTTCTTTAGACGAGCCTTCTCCTCACGCCTCTCCTTCTTCTCAGCCTCCTTACGCTCACGTTCGAGCTCACGCTGACGCTTGCGACCGGTCTTCTCCTCGCGCCTGACTGACTTGGCTGCGGCAACATCACGAGCATATGATCGAAGGAATTCGTTGCTCCGCTCTGGGTCCTCGAATCGTAAGTTGTAAGCCTGCTCGAATTGGTCGGCGCGATCATCATCATCCTCTCCATCATCCGACTCGAATGCTTTCCAGTTCGAACCATCTGGTGGAACCCAAGCACGCGCGCTCATGAAATTTGATAAGAAAGTCTCAGGGTTCTTATCGGCGTTAGCAACATCAACCTCGGTGATGGCCATGGCTACTTTCCGCGAGGGGTGTAAGCCGTTTGAGTCCGCCTTCTCTGGCTCCTTTCGCTTCATGAAACCACCATCCTCATCGTCAGAGTCTTCATTGGCGGCAGCGTGCATCTCAGCCACGATTGAATTCTTGAGAACATCTTGCTCCTGGTTGTAGGTCATGGGAACATCCTCATCTGCATCTTCGGCACCAGTGTCACCTCGCATGTACTTTTCTCGATGGTAATCCTTCAAGTAGACTGGCTTTTCCTTCTTTTCCTTCTCGGTGGCTGTAGCGGCGGGATCATCAGGCTTGTAGAATGTCACTTCCTTATCGTAGACCTTGGGGTCCTTGTTGCGAATGGCTTGGAGAGTGGCAGAGATCTGGGCATCGAGATCTTCTGTAGCAAGAAAACCATCTTCATCTTCCTCCTCGTCAGACGAGGACGACTCGCCGTCGTCGTCATTGTCTGGCTGTTTTCCTGTATTCTTGAACTTCTCTTCTAGTCTTTGTCTCTCTTCTCGTTTCTTGTTGTGCTCGAAACGACGGGCAAAGTCTTCGTTCACCTTGAAGCCTGTCGTGGCAATAGCGGCCCCTCCATCGTCTGATTCGGAGTCGCTATCATCGAGCAGGGTGCGCTTGGTGTTTTCGGGATCCTCGTTGGGCTTCCCCATGATGGAGATGGTTCTTGGAAGCAAGTGATTAATTAAAGAAGCAATTGGCATGCGTTGAGGGAGTGGTTGTAAGAAAAGACAGTAACAAGCGAAAGCTATCTTCATCAATAAGACCCAATTAGAGCTTCCATGCGCTTGTCCCAACTTTTTTTTTTTCTGCCGCTTTGAAAATTTGGCGGGGAGTCGGAATATGGTGAAATATTAAACCGAAGGGTGTGCAGCTGCTTTAAAATCAACCAATAAAGGGCCACTTTTTTCTTAGCAGCCTTGATCGCTGGCAGCGGCTGCATGTGGCTTCGTCATCAAGCAAGTGAACTGACCAACCCCGGCCACTAAAAGCCTCTAGAAAAGCGCCTGGAACTGGGCCCTTCGCCTACTTAGGTACACTCCATTGGACTGACCTCCACTACCTTACGGTAACTCTACCTTACTTACTGACGTCGCGTCTTTACTTCCTCTGCCCCAGGCAACTTTCATCAAGACCATTAAACTTCCGATATTCCTTCTGTCTTTAATAACTCTCCGTTTACGCTACGTGTCCACTTTTGGCGACAATATCGATCTTCCGACTTGTCTCAACCAGAAAGAGACTACTTCATCCAACTTGACCTCATCTCCGAGGGATCCCGCGATCATGGCCGACTCTGCCAACGCTCCCAAGCCCAGCAGCAGCGTCAAGCTGGTGCTTCTCGGTGAAGCCGCCGTCGGAAAGGTGCGCTTGAGACAACCATCTGTTGCGAAACCATCTCCCAGCATACTAATTGAGCTAATAGTCGTCTCTCGTTTTGCGCTTCGTTAACAACGACTTCCAAGAAAACAAGGAGCCCACTATTGGTGGTATGTATCTTGTGCCTCCTCAGTCCTTCGGTTACGTCGCTAACATTTGCGTCAACAGCCGCCTTCTTGACCCAAAAATGCAATCTTCCCACAAGGACAATCAAATTTGAGATTTGGGATACCGCCGGCCAGGAGCGCTTCGCCTCACTGGCTCCCATGTACTATCGAAATGCTCAGGCCGCCCTCGTCGTTTACGATCTCACCAAGCCTACTTCTCTGATCAAGGCTAAGCACTGGGTTGCTGAGTTGCAGCGGCAAGCATCTCCCGGCATCGTTATCGCACTGGTTGGCAACAAACTGGATCTTACGGGTGACTCTGGCGCTGCTGATGGTGAAGATGGTGAGGAAGGGGACGACTCTGGCGACGCACGTAAGGTTCCAACAGAAGAGGCCCAGGCATACGCGGAAGAGGAGGGATTACTATTCTTTGAGACCAGTGCCAAGAGCGGACATAACGTTACTGAGGTTTTCACTGCCATCGCAAACGCCATACCCGAGACGTCATTGAAGAGTGCCAGAGGAGCTGGCGCATCAAATGCTACCAGCCGGGCAGGCGAGGAGCAACGAGTGAATCTCGGTGGTCCTAAGGATGTTGGTGCTAAGGACAGCTGTGCTTGCTAGTCGGAATTAAGTTGTTTATACGTCGATGAGGGTGAGAGGATGAAGTTGGAGGTGCAGACAACAATTGATTTTGTATTGCACGTTATGCTGCCCTTTTCCTGCGAGCCGTTTGCTTGGGACTGATGCTGAGGAGAGCATGGGAGTTGATTCTGCGGTTTTCTTTTCTTTTTCTGTTACTACCTAGCTGAGTTTTGTCGCGGCATGAATGGGCAATTAGTGGTCATGTCTACCTCTTTCGTAATAACAAAACTGATCGACTGAGCATATACGATTTCCAATAGGGATTGGGAAAGAGTTACTTTGTTATCGGGAACTACCTGTGTACCTTATCTCTTGTGTACTCTAGCAATATCAGTCGCTAGCCTAATCCAAGCAGTGACTCATTGATCGTTTTTTTTTTCTTATTTGTATAAGTTCTCTACAAACTCAGCCTCTGAATATTATGGATTTACACTTTGGAGTCAAGCCTATATCTGAGTGCTCTGTTATCAATTATTTCAGCTCACCTCGCACCTCGATACGAATTGCGAGAATTACTCAACCAAGCCGCAATCAAGACATTCTCTATGACTCGGTCTTTGCACACTAGTTCACTAAGTTCAGTCTTCCTCGTTTGATATTCATGAACATTTAGTCCTTCTTCATTTCTTACTACTATGGACGGAGGTATTTGAGGTACGATAACACTCTTTTCGCTCACGTGATGACTCTCGGATCCTGCCGCCTCTACCTGTTGGGTTTGGCGTGTGCCTAAGGTATGACCCACTCTTTTTTCCACGATTTTGAACCTCATCACAGCCCTTGAGCAGCCAGTTGCCGTTGGCCTTTGCGTCAGAAAGCAAACAGGCTTGGCTTCTCTCTTTATACTAATCATTTTCTTTTCTTCACTGTTCTTCGACCGAGTTGAATTACTGCATAAGTACTTAACTCACTAATTTCTTAACGTCGCGCCAATCGATCACAGTGACTGTGATTCTGTTGCACCAGAAACATTGAAAAAGATCGGCCTTGCTGCATATCTGCCTGAGCATATCCTTCTCCTCCTCTTTCTCTCATCATTTCTTACAACACACAACCTTCCCATGACGCTTCTTCTGCTATATTAGGCTCTGTCCTTGGTTTTGGGGCTGCTTCGTAACGGATCAGCAACATCTCGCAATGGCATCAACAATCACGGAAGCTCAGGCGGAGCTGATTCGGTATGTTACACAGCCTGAAAGACCGCGCCAACGCGCAAGCTAATGCCCTCTCTGCAGGTCCCTTGCGCCCGACGATATCCCAATCAAGTTGCGATGCGCGATCTGTAGTAAGCTCGCGGTCAACGCCTACCGTCTTCCTTGTTGCGAACAGGCAATATGCGAATCATGTACGCGACTGGTCCTTACAAGATAGCCCACTATATGCTCGTGCTAACACTGCGTCAAGGTCAATCCAATCTGCCCGCGTCGTGCCCTGTTTGCGAACACTCACCCTTGTCCGCCGAGGATTGCAATCCCAACAAATCTTTGAGAACCACAATCAGAGTCTTCCTGCGCACTGCGGAGAAGAAGCGCGAGGCAAGCCGGCCGAAGGAAGACAAAGATTCAGAACCAGCGACGCCAGTCGAGGCGCCTAAACAGACTCTCCCTACAACCGAAACATCTGTAGTCGAGACACCCATAGAACAGAATTCAGGGGTCAACGCACCATCAGGACAGGTTGATAGCGCCGACAGAGTTAATGAAGGCGCTAATCCTCCACGCGTAGACCAGGTACTTGAACCTCCGATTCTTATAAGGACCTTCCACTGACATTTTTCCAGGAGAATATTACTCATCTTGATGACACTCCTGCTACTGAGAGTCCTCGGCAAGTCGAGGCAGGTGACGCTCAGAGCGCGCCTGTCGAGGGCAGCACAGAGGAAGCACCCATCGAACACTCTGATGAGCAGACTCTTGTGATTCAAAATGGCGAAGAAAACGAACAACAAATGGACGACGAAAACGACGAAGATCAAGAGAGGCCCGATTCCGAGTCAATGAACGGCAATTTTCCCAATGGCGCATTTTCTGGCTCTGGTGATTTCAATCAGATGCAAATGATGATGGCTATGCAGAACGGTATGGCGCCGAACTCTTTCGGTGGCTTTCCCATGATGGGTGAGTTGTAAAATGGCTAAGTCCCTACGTGGTAGTAACACTAACATGTCTATAGGTATGCCGGGCATGGGCATGGGCATGGACCCAATGACGATGCAGAACATGTACATGAACGGTGGCTTTCAAGGCATGGGCATGAACGGCATGGGTGGCTTTGGAGGTGGATTTGGCCAAGGCTCCAATAATAACTGGAACGGTTCACAGTCGTGGAATTTCGACCAGAATAATTTCAATCAAAATGGTCCTGGCATGGGAACTGGTGACTTTGGAGGCTTTAACTCAGGATTCCAGACAGGATTCAATCAAGGTAATTATGGTCAATTCAATGACTATCGCCGCAACACTTTCGGACGTGGTCGGGGCCGTGGCCGTGGTTACTACGGAGGATATGGCCGTGGAGGTTACCAGTTCGGAGGCAACGCAAACTACCAGGATCAGACCCAAGGTCAATTCTCGCAAGTTGGACCTGGTCAGAATGGCCAGAACAGTGTCGATCAGGGTGATGCTCTGCAGCAAGTTGATGAAAGCGGTCAACCTATTCAGGGCGATAGCACTGAAGGGGCTGCCAATGCCGGACAAGCTGATGGATCCAGTGAGGCCATAGGCAATGCGGATGCCACTACCGGTGATGCTTCCTCTACAACACGTAATATGGGACTTGGAAACGCAGACCTTGCTCAGGGTAATGTTTCCGGTGCTGTTCGTCCAGTTGCAGCCCCTGATGTTCCTTTGAATGCGCCTACTGGGCCCAAAGCTATGAGACAGGGGCTCCCTAACACAAGTCTTCATCATCTTCGAGCACGCGGTTACCAGGTGGGAAGTGAAGTCCCTCCCTCTAAGCCTACTGGAGCGAGAGATAGCCCGGCAGAGCGGGGCCGAACCCGGTCTAGGAGTAGTTCTCCAGCTCCAAGCCGTGCTGACGCTCGTGAAAAGGACAAGGATCGCGAGTCTCGTCACGAGCAGAGCAAAGAGCGACCTCACGATCACGACAAACGCGACCGAGACCAAGACCAAACAGGATCAGCATCTCGAACCGTCAGCAGGAGTCGTAGTCGCAGCAGGGGACATCGAAGCTCCCGTCGACGTAGGCGTCACCGCTCAGAGTCTGTTGAGGACGATGGCTATGATGACGATTCGCGACGCAAGAAGCATAGAAGCCGGCGTCACTACCACGATGATGAAGAGTCTTCACGTTCCAAGGACAAGGATAAGGATGAAAAATATACTGACCGAAACCGTTCCGCATCACCAGCTGAATCCAAAAGATCCAGCCACCGCAGCCGTCGAGATAGAGACTCGGACAAGCGGAGGGATCGAGAAAAGGACAAAGATGATGATCGCAAAAAGTCCAGCCACCGCTCCTCGCACCGGGATAGAGACTACGATCGCGAGCGACGTCGGGAAAAGGACAGAGATCGCAGTGACAAAGACCGGAAAGATAAGGATCGCAAAGATCGAAATCGGGATAGGGACCGACGTGATCGTGACCGCGACCGAGACCGAGACAGGGAGAAGGACAAAGATAGAGAAAGTGGCAGAGACCGAGACAGACAACGAGATCGCGATCGCGATCGAGGTTCGAGATATAGCAGCAGACGCCAGTCAACGGATGCTGGAGACTTCAAGCCTACCTCTGGTCCTCGCGGTCACGACACGAAATTGAAAAACAGCTCTTCGAGTCGCCCTGACAACTCAGGCAAAGACCCTCACACGCTTGAGCGTGAGGCCCGTGATCGCGAGCGTTTGCTTAAAGAAGCGCAACGTATCGCAGGTATGGCGGGTTGGAAGCGCAACCGGGGCGATGACGGCGACGATACGGGCTCGCGCAAAGGTCGTCGGACGGGATCCTCAACATCTGCCGCTGCATCGCGCCGAAGCGAAGCTATCAACGGTGATGACGAAGAGGAGAGGATGCGAAGACTCGAGGCAGAAAGGGAGGGTGATCGATGGGGTTAGAAACTCAAACGGTCCTCGAAGAAACGTGCCACCAAGTCTATAAGACAATGAAAGGCATGTTCTGATCATTTCTCGTTCTATCCTAATCTTCAAGCTTTACAAGGCGGAGGCAAGATTTCCCCTTTTTTTCTTCACTATCAGGTGTTGGCGGTTGATGCATTATACGGAATTAAATCATTCATGTACGAGTAACTAAAAAAAGAAGGGAGAGGGGTGTTGCATTAAAATCACAAACACTTACACGAGTTTTCATCGGGATGCCAGCTTGGGTTCAGCTGGACGACGGGAAGCGAGGACCATGGGGCAAGAGACTTCAAAATAGGTTTGCATGTTAGAGATAGCAGGGTCTTGCTTGACAGTTTTGCAGGTATCGCAAGGTGTATATTATGATCCTGTCTTGAAATGAAAAGGCGCTCTTGAAGTCATTATATAAAGTCAGCGGCTCAAGTGAGGTCAGGTAGTGATAAGTCTTCCCATGAGTTACGTATTAAATCTACCTTGTCTATATTGCATAAAAGCAAGCAAGGCAGTCATCAACATAGTTGTCACTTGGGTTGTCACTTGGGCATTATAGAAATATGCTTGGTTGGGTGTGTCGGCACTGCCTTAAGGGTCTTCAAGTATTCATTCATCCCCTTATTCTACAACCCTTCTAATCCCAAATGAAAAACCTACACCACTTCTTATCCTCCTCAACATGTACAATTCATCAGTTGTCATATAAAACTCGCATCAGTAAGTGATTCGGCTATTCAGCCATGTCTATCATCCGCAACGCCATCTCCTATGCCCCCGAATTATCCCAATGCTACTCCTAGCTCTTGATTTTTTATTTTTTCTCTTATGCATTGAAATCAACTACTCCCTGCCTGACAAGTCTTTTCTGTGTTGAACTTGTCTAGTAAATACCCTGCGTACGATATTGGAATGTGTCATAGCTGAGACAAGTCAATACACGATATTTGAAAACCCAGAGCGAGTTTGACTTACAGTCGAGTGTAGTAACTACCAAATGATTTAGCAACGAGATCATCAACAAAGTGTTCCGCTTCTTCGGCGCTCAGATGAAGCTGAAACCTCTGTCGAAGGGTATTTGTAACTTGAGCAATGCCGACTGCAAAGCAAGGCATCTTGGAGTCATGTCCCATCATCGCTACCAGGTCAATAATGTTGTCTGCCGAGCGACGCAAAGCTTAACACGATATTAGCACAATTCTAACATCGTATTTTTGGTGTAACTTGCCTTGAAATGCTTGCTTGCAAAGTCTCTTGTAGTCTTCAAAATCAGGAGAAAGAGGTCCACCTAAAACATCGACATACTCATGCGTCAGTTTGAACGGCGCCGCCTCAAACCCAACTGAGCCAGGCGAATTGGAAAGCATAAAGCCAAAGTCGATATGGATAATGTGGCCCTCACTGTCCACCAAGACATTGCCGTTATGTCTGTCCTTGAGTTGGAGAACGTAAGAGATGATACTGTATGCTGCAAGTGACTTCTTGAATGCATCAACGCCAGCCTGGAACTCTTTGCTGTCAGGCTTGCCAAAAGCTTTGAGAAAATGGTCTCTCAGTGTCGCAATGCGGTTACGAGGGTTCTGGCCAGACTCAACGGAGGCCAACGTTAGACTTCGCTTCAGCGAGTGGAGAGATACGCCACTTGTGATGGTTTCGATCAGGCCCGAAGACTCTCCCGTTACTAGGATTCGCATACGTTTGACCCAGACATCAGTGCCAGCATCAACCCAAATTTTATGACACACATCGATGAGCTGGCAGGCAAATGCCTCTTGTCGAAGATCAGCTCCTGTCTTGACGATGACACTAACCAGGTCCCAATTCTTCATCCAACCATAAGGCGATGACTTGCGAATTCGTTCCTTCTTAGCTTCCCAAGCCTCACCAAAGACGGCCGCACTAGGGTCATCGCGATCTCCACGCCGTTGGACACCACCAGTTTTGATATCGTTCTCCATCCGCTCACGTCCTGCACTAGCGTTCAGGTTCGGGTCGATCTGTACGTCTTCCTCCAAGTCAGGGTTGTGTACGGGAATCGGCGTTGTGCTGGCTTTGGCGATAATTGTGTCAAAGGTTGGACCTTGCTCGTCGACATCGAAACTCTTCTCCTCAAGACTCTGCATGCTGGCTATGATCTTAGCTCTAATGGCAGCCACTTCCTGCTTCGGACGCTTTCCGCTGGTGGCTTCCAACTGTGCAAGCATCTGAGAAGCAGTTCGCATGTGTGTGGCCAAGGCACCGAAGTCAGGCTGGTCAGCTGGTGCGCTTCGCTGAATAGGCATGGTCATTCTTCGTGAGACAGGTCCTGGACTATTGGACCGTGAGGTCCCTGTGCCCGATGACCGCGGCGTTGTCAAATCCAATGTCGAGGTCGATGTTGTAGCTCCGCTTGGCAGACGCTGAGCAGTATGGTTCTGTGCTGGCCTCGAAGAGACTCTAACTGGCGACTCATCAATACCCTTCAAAAGTGGCGAGCTTCCCAGATCGCCGGAGGCAGGTTCAAAGACACTGTCTAAGATGGGCTCTGGCACCTTTACCGTGGGGGAGAGGCGAGGAGAGTCTGAAAGATCGAATATACGCTTTGCGCGAGCGCTGCCTCCTAGTAAGCTATTGAGAAGTCGGTCATTTTCAGGCGCGTCAGGGTCGAAAGAGAAATCATCCCTCAATACCTCTACCATGATCAGATAAGGAACCTTCTCGGCACTATTAAGTACTGTCGCTTCGGCAGGGTTCACACGAACGATACGGTGATGTCGGCTCTTCCCAGGCGATCCGTTAACCAGAGTTGGGGGGCAAATGACCGGAATATCAATCTCGGCAGGTAGATCCTGTGATATTAAAGCCAATTCTGCTCGCAATGCGCTCATTCGAGCAGGCTTAGGGACCAACACTAATCGGTTCGAGATGCCTTCCAAGGCCGTCAAGAATTGTGTTTGTGACCTGAAATAATGCTGTCTCAAAAGTCTCGTCTTTTGCACTGGCGACATGTCACTGACAGTAAGGACTGCTTTTGCATGGTGCGAATGCCGTCGGGTTGCGTTATCGACCGGGCGCTGCGCATTACCTGCTGAGTTTGGAGTCGTCGGTCTGGTTGTAGGTTGAGCAGATGGTAGTGGAAGAGATGACGTGCTAAGCTTAGCTTCCAGTGATCTCAACTCAAGAGCGGACGGTCGAGTCGTGCCAATTGGTGTCTTAGATCTTTGCGGCGGAATAATCACCGAAGGCGGTCGAGGACTGCGCGCGGGCTTGGGCGAAGAGTCTCTCGACCCTTTAGGATCTGGCGCACTGAAGGTCCGTCCATTATCTCGAACACGCCGCGATCGCGAGTTTCCGACGGTAACTGTGCGAGCCCTCGTGGGCTTAGGATTCTCCTTCGGTTCCTGCGTTTCATTGGTGATGGGCTGAGGCTTGCGGGCTTGGGCGACAGCGAGAGGGCCAGCCCATTGGGGGAACATAGGCAGCGCAATACTAGCAAGGACAAAGCTAGAAAGTACCGTGACTGGGAGGACGTTTTCCGTAATCTTCTCATGACGAGCGGTATCAGCAAGTCCAAACACAATGTGCTGAACTTTATTGTAGACACGGCGACATGTCTGAAACGAGTCGGATTGCGGATTCGAGGAGAGATCATGAAGGTATGTTTGAAAGAGCCAGAAGGTCTGCGCACGCAATTGTCAGTTTTCTTTTTTGCCGTATCCCAGTCGATCAACATTCCCATGACGCGGTGGCTCGCGCATTCCATCCTTCAAAGGGTTGTGGGTGGGTTGAATATCATCATCAAACGTACCAGCAGCGCAGCTGTGACGGATTCTTCGCACAAGTCCAACAAAAACTCCTCCAAAGCCATTGACTCATTATGCACGCTGATTATGAGGTGACATAACTGCGGTAGAAAGAACTCAATATCCTCGTAGGGAAACTGGCGGAGCTTCTGGCAGAGAACATAGTGAATCCCCACGTGGTCGGCGTATCGGCTGTCGCGACAGGTGGCATTAGCGATTGGCGACGTCGGAGCGGGCGGAAGAAGCGAGAATGAAGAGGTATAATGAATGTGTATGGCGGCCAGTATCGACGGCTTCTGTAGGATGTGCGGGGGTTTGTAGGGGACTCACGAGAGGTATGAGACGGGGAGAAAGGGGTTGGAGTTGAAGACGTCGGACTCGAGGAACCTCTGAAGCAAGTCCCACGACATTTGGTTTTGGTTCACGCGGGGGAGCGAGCGCCTGTAAGGGACAGCTGGCGGTTCGTCATCTAGGGTTTGAGATAAAAATGAAGGAAGGAATACAGGATATCGTGGCAGGAGAGCGGGCGTGACAGCAGGGAGAGGGAATCAAGGGTCCATTTGCAAGAGTGACGACGGTTTCAAGTTGGTTGATGTTCGAGGTTGACGAAACCGTCAAGCCCAAGTCAGTGGAGGATGGGTTGTTCTTCAGAAGATTTACAGCAGTGGTTGCGGATATTAGTGGATAATGTTAGGGAGCCGGAGCGGACAGCTCAGGTCTTGGCATTGGAAGCTAAGGAGCTCTCACCTCAGAGAAGTAAATGCAAACGTTCCGATAGCCCAATGAGAAAGCTCATTGAACCCCTGAGTACCTATGAGCGGGAGGTCCAGGGGTTGCAATTTGAGGTATTCTTAATTTTTGTAATACTCTGGAGCCACTCCTGATACAATCTTGAAAAGGATGACAGATTCTGTAGTTGTTGATCTGCTTTATAATCCCGCGCTGATGTTTCAACCACAGGACAGTTCATTGGAGAGGCACACCAAACTTGACACCAAAAGCTTAACCTCTGGATGGTCCAAGTCCGGGCATGGACCCTTTTGAGCAACTCGGAGTGCCATCCTCCTTCTCCATATTTTCCCATTGAGAACGACTCATTAACCCATGCCCGAGCCTGGAGACCTAGTTGTGATATACTCCGTCATGAGGCTCTGTGTCAATTGTCGACCTCTGTAACTCAGTTCCCATCTCATATTAGATATTGCCATATTTCAATACGAGGTATGTTGACGTCAGTTCCACCTACGTCAGTGGTCAATGGTATTTACTAAGCTCTAGGGTAGGCGCGTCGGCAATATAATACTCAGTCTGGACTTCAGTTATTTGCTTCTATCAAGTCAACAATACGGTCTGGGTTGAAGATAATACAGAGTGGTCCTCTATTTTCAAATTTCTTCTTATTATATACCTCAAAATTTATTGAGTTAGGGGGCAGCTGATTTCATCTCCTTGATTATATATGTGTAGACCATGGATTATAACGTGGAGGAAGCGTTGCTCCTGTGCTGTGATTCAAGTTGAAAAAGAATCAACACGGACCCAGCTAACGCCGCAAGGAAGGATACCGGTAGAGGAACAAAATCATGGAGAGATAGACACGGAAAGCACCCGGTTTTTGCACAATAGTCTCAGACCTCACTTCTAATCGTATCTTACACAGACCTGAAAAATAAAGAGGCACGTTGTTAGATCGTCAACATAGTTCAATAACAATTACAAAGAGGCAGGTAGCAAGAGTCAAACTACACGGAGAACTCATAATGTAGTAGCCAGTAAGTAACAAGGTGACAGTTTTGGCCACTGTCCCTTCGCTTTGATTTCCGTGTAATTATGCTAATATACTCGCCAAGATGCTTTGCAGCACCAGCAACCAATATTATAATAGCCCGCAAGCGCGCCAGTGCGCGCAAACGTTTAAAATATCCAGTATGCCAAAAGCCATGCGATGAATTGTCTTCAATGCGCCAAACTCCGGCTTGATACGAGTTCCCCCAAACGCCTACCATTTGATCATTATCCCTCATGACGCATTCCAAACCTTGCAAAGACAACAGAGAATACCCCATACTGAAAGCACATCATGACGCCTTCTTTCTTCTGCCGCCGCGTGTTCTCTTCTTGGGCTCTTCAATCTCCTCATCACTTGAACTATCCTGCTTGGCCTTTGATCTACTACCCTCCTTCTCGTTCTCGACGCGGCTGACAATGTCACGAAGGAAATCCCACTGCTCATCGGTCTCGACTACCTGTTTGAGCATCGGTGCTGTAACTCTCTTGGAACCCTTCTCCCTGGCCACGTCGGCGCTTTTTGTGACAAGTTGAATCATAAAAAGCTCAAGAGCCTTGCCCACAGCAATCGGGGTCTGCTGTGCAACTTTTCCAACTTCCTCATCAGCCTGCATAATTCGTTTAATCCTGGCAGTTGGAAATTTGGTTCGGACTGGGGATGGGTCGATAGCGGGCGCCGCAGGCGGCGCAGCTTTGCGCGGAGGCATGTCTGTGGCAAAAGGTATAGCACCGAATGTTGAAGCGCGTTCTATTGTACCAGTTCCCGCTGGTGGGGCGTAGGATGTGTCGTACGCAGTCGCGTTGGAAAGCGGAGTCTGTTCTGGGTAGGCTTGGCAGTACGGCGCGGGTCGCGCTGGAGTTTGGTGTTGTGGATGTGTATGTGAAGGGGCAAAGGTATCCTCAAAGCCGTTATTAGGAGACAGACGTTTGTCTGGCGAATAACAGACGTAGGGGTCTTGGATTGAAGAATGTCGCGACCGGTAAGATTGATATTCCGGTTTTGTAGATCTCAATTGTGATGCTTGCTGGTAGTCGACTTGTGGCCGGTACTTAGAATCGGATGTACCGCCGTTGTTGTTGTTGTTAAAGTTTAGGGATGGTGGAACATAGGAAGAAAAGGAAGCAGATCTGGTGTAGGTTGGGGACTCTGCTTTATATTCGTATCCCGGGCTAAAGTGACTGTTGGGTTGTGGATGATGGAGCTCTTCCTGAGTGGGGCCACCTGAATAAAAAGAAGAGAGGTCCGGAGACTTTGGGGCATAGCTGTCGTCGGTCGACATAATAAATGTGTTTTTTTTTTTTTTTTTTTTTTGTCTGCGGTGCTTGTAGCGGAATGATTAGGATTATGGTGGGGCTTGCACGCCGAAGCGGCCGGGATGAGATTGTTTTTGTCCAGCAGTGAACGAATAGAGACCCGTTGCAATGCAAATCCGACTCGGCCGTCTTTGATAGTGTTGTGGAGAATGTAAATGCTTGGCGGTACAGTCGAAAGAAACAGTGGGGTGATTTGAAAATAGCCAGTACGAAGGATGAAAGGGTGTCAGAATAAGTTTGGTGTAGCGCCTCTGAACGTTTGTAGAAGTTACTTTGTTTGACCAAAGACAATGCAATCAAGTTGTGGATGTCGAAGATAGATAAAATTTTAATATCTGGATTTATGAGTCGAGTTGTTTCTTTGTGCAAGTTGTTGTGCTTGAATGGCTGGTTAGTCAAAGGTGCGTGGATATCCAAGAATAGCAAGTAGTATGATGCATGTAATATGGTGTCCAGGGAGAAACAAAGCGATTAAACTGAAGGAACGTTGTGTTCTTATATCAAACAAATCCAATCAACAAGACGGATCTGCTCACACTTGTTCGGGTGCTAATAAGAAGCGTGCGCAAAGGAGACAGGGGGGAGTAAGAAGAAGAAGAGGTTTAGCTCACGAATCAGCAAGCTCGAGCTCCCATCTCGGACTGGGGTTGGGAATGACGATATGATTTGATTGACGTGATGGTGGAGTACAACTGGATAATGCAGGATGGCCACCACATGTAGGCTGGTAGGATAAGAATGATGAGGTTGGTAGACAAGTAGAAGAAGACAAACAGCTACCTTTTCAACTATCGAAGCGGTTGGTTGCAGTGCAGCAAGAGGGGTGCGGGTTGCCAGGGGCTGTGTGTAAGACCCCTTGTTATTGAGATGGCCACCCGACAAAATCCCTTGTTGGAGGTTGTACAATGCGCGGGTGAAATGAGGCTCGGAAAGTAATGGTGCGCGTATAAGCCGACAAGGCAGAAAGTGTTGAGCCTCACGTACTTTAATGAAGGTCAGTGACCGAGTACCTTAGTCGAAAAGGGTTGAGATCCAACAGGAGGTAATGTGAAACTGGCGACTTCGTTGAAAGGTAGATAGATTATCGATTATCTTGTTTGAGTGGACCGATGAGTTCTTGGTTGACAGGGAGAGTTTCAGAGAGTCAAGATGAGGATGGTGTAAGTCTTTGAGTGCAACGGATAGTGAAATAAACCTAGGTCCCCAGGATTGAAAAACAAGCGAGTAACGTGAAGCTTCTTGAGACTGTGGCCATGAGTCGCTTTCGCAAATGTTTATTAGGGGCGTTATTAACGTCAGCGTCAGAAGTTAGTCGGCAATCGTTTTCGACACGGCGGCGGCAAATGGCGGGGGAAACGAGGGAATGCCGGGCGTTTATATGCACGACTGGACGCAGGACGCGGGGACTCGCTCTCTACCTAAGGTAGGTACAAAGTGACTTCCGCCCAAACCTCAAATCAGAGACGACGGCGTCTCAAGCTGATCCCTCCAAATCGACAGGAACCTAAGGTAACCATCCAGGGGGATCCTTCCCACGCCACGTTATGCACCTAGGGAGGTACCTTTCCATGCATTCAGGGCAGGAACGAGCTGGATGCGTACGTGCTTACCACGTGTGGCCCACACCGTAATTCAATATCATTTACGCTTTACGTGTTTTATCAATGACACAACTCTTGGGTAAGTTATCATCTGCAGTCTTATTAGTCGACAAGACGCGCTTCGTGTAACCTTATTCACTCCTCTTTTCTCCAACTCACTTGCTCATTCATATCTTGAAGCTCATGATGTAATGTTGGTTGTCTCCTTGTGAGCTAGCCATGTCCCTCAGCAGAGACTCATCACAGGCATTTCATGTTCAGCCTCAAACATAACATAAACATGGCTCACACTATCTGCTTTACAAGATATGCCTAATATCAGCCGCATGTGCCGCCTACGCGCCGGTGGAGCCCATTCCTGGGTGCTGAAATGCAGCGCTGATTCAGATCCCAGAGTGACTGGCATGGCTTAGATGCCTTGTGGCAGCCCTAGGCGCTCACTTCAGGCTCCCATCGTTGAGATGCACCCACAACACCCATCGGTGACTGATCTACTGGCTTATGGACACGTCACCTTTGAACTTCAGCAGGCAGATATATCTCTCTCTATCAGGTGAGTTCCACTGTTTTCTACCTGCATATCCTCTTCTGCCTCTGCATCCTGGTGATGATACACGTTGAGCTTTAATCCCTGAGCAGGCCTGGTGAGGACGAAACCGAGTTTTGTACTATGGTTCCTGATTCACCAACTACAGGCCTCGTCTATGAATTTTTACTTGATCTAATCTGATTTTATACTTTGTCCTCATTCAGTGTACCCCATTCAAGCATTCGTCTTCTAATCTCCTTGACAGCAGTTCGAAGTCCTTGCAGCCTCTTCTCCTCCGTACTGGATAGGAATAGTGAGGCTACCGGCCACGCATGTATTCCTCCGTCGAATTTCTGCCCTTCAGCTTGAATCCCAATCTTGGCTTGCCGCTTGAGAAATTCTTCGATATCTGGCGCGAATACTTCCTCTTCTCCAAAGATGATGAAGTATCCTCGTTCGGGACTGGCTGCTCTCCAGAGCCTCTCATCGACGCAGTTACCAGGGGAAGCCGGTTGCTGTTGGATCATGTTCTCTCCTGCGTACTCATTTGCATATTTCCACAATGTTCGCTTGTCCAGGAAATCACTCTTCGAGCTGTAGTGTAAGTTGGACATCAGTGTTATCCACGGTGAAATTAGTGTAGCCATACGAGGGAGAGGCAGATGCGGTGGATTCGCATCTGAGAGAACGCCCCGGATGTCGACTTTGATGCCTTTCTTATCTTGATTGCCAGCCTGGGCGCCCAACTCGAGCAACAAGCTGAGAACCAATGAGCCACCAGCCGAATCTCCCGAAACGCAGATCTTGGATGCGTCTTGCACGACTTCAAGGACATGCTTGTAGCCTTCAAGTGCCTCCAGGACCTGCCTTGGGTAAACTTGATCAGGCACCAATGTGTACTCGAGTGCAAATATTGCAGGGTTTTTGAATCCAGCCTCAACAAGGAGGTGATGCCAGGCCATGAGGAATTCAAGGTAAAAGTAACTTGAGCCCATCAAGAATCCGCCACCTTGTGATAATCAGCAATGTGAACACACGATTGGTAATTGTTCTGAACATACCGTGTGCATAGTAAAGGACGAAATCCGGAGGATGTTCCGGTTGATGCATAATCCAACTGCCCTTTGTTTGGACATCTCCCTGCTTGCAGTTAGTCACAGTTTCAAAGCAGCCATAGTGAGTAGTTAAAACCAACTTTTCCTATGTTGTATTCTCTATAGTGGACTGGAGATCTGATATAGCCATGACGGAGCATGCGCCAGTGAATAAATGGTAACGCAACATGTTTGCCGAAGAAGACTCGCCCAACCTTGGCGGGGATATTGGCGAAGGCATAGCGCACACAACGTATCACAAGATCCTCAAACACAGTAGCTGTCTGAGTAAACGCAAGTTGGCGAGTTGAATGAGTCAGGTAACGATCAGTGATGAACTCATAAGGAAGTCGAATCACTATGTTAAATAAGTTAGACTGACATGATATGTAGTGAGGGATAACCAACTGAGAAACGGTAAGGACCTGAGACCCGTGAATAATGTCAAAAAGAATCCAGCGTGCCATATAAGTTGAGGCGCAAGAAATATAAGAAAGACTCCGCAGTCAACGAGGCTTATAGGACCAAGGATCATGACAGGGAAGTCTTTTCTTGATGGCAGAGGCGTTTCGTGAGGTGTGAAAGGGAGTTACGGGTAGGTTTCTCCCTCTAAGTGAATGTGTTAGTGGCAACGACGATCGAAAGTGCTATCGGCTATAAAGTGTGATTTTATGGCTCCAATTGGTTCAGTTTGAGCAGATCATAAACGTCCCTGACGCGTTGAAGAAGAGATGAGATCGATGATGGAGGGGCTGGCGTTGGTCCAATAGTCTGGGTTTGAAACTCTGGGCTCGCGCAGCTTCTTAACGGTTGATAAGAGGCGACACTCTTTACATGTGATGACACTTACCGAGACCTATCTCTAAGCAATTGCATCTACTCAACGGTAGCACTTATATAATGATATTTTTCTCATTCATGTGAAGATGATGGCTCGCTGCTTCGTCGTCGCTGACATAAGCCTGCTGGGGCCAACTTCTCACCGCATGAGCACCACGATGGCCATACAAGCCTGTGAGTTCAGAACCATCTTTTCCCTGAGCATAACTTTTAGCGCTATATCTCTGATAATACCGGTACAAGTAACAAACGCACGCACTAGAGCATCGATATCAACCCCCCATCTTAGCCGGCAGAGGAAATCTTTCAGACTCTCCATATCCCCAACAACCTGCTGCAAGATGGGTGAGAATCCCCCAGAAGAAGCGCCCTTCCCTCTGACGGCAGTCGACAGATGGGTTCTCTCGCAGACTGATGAAGAGTTTCACAAACACGATTGGGATGAGTTAAAGGAAATTATCAGTAAGCAGCTCTAATTAATCTTCTAGTCGGCATTTCTGCTCTGTTTTAAGCCCAGTCATTGACATTGGACAGGGACGAACAACCTCTCTGTACTGAAGCGCAAGCCCTCTGACCTTCGCCGATACATGGCATGGACCGCGGAGACAAAAGCAGAATATGGCTCCATGACGAATTATCTTCTTGTAAACCGCCTGCCTCGGGAATGGGGAAGCCCGCCATTCACACCAAGATCTACAGTCCCTTTCGAGGACCCCTCAGACTACCGCATCTTGATCAATGACTGGCCTTATGGATTGGAACCTAATATCAGACACATTGTCGTATGGTTGCGCACAACCATCCCTACGGACCCCGAGACCGGTGATATGACACCCGAGAGTAGAGCTTTGGTCCAGTCATTTATCGAAAAGACATTTATCAATGCCCTGGGCCCCGATGGAGAGAGCCAAGTGTTGTGGTTCAAGAATTGGGTCGCCCTTCAAAGTGTGCGCGCTTTAGAACATGTTCATGTTCTAGTCCGCAATGTGGACGATGATACCCTTGAACGCTGGACGGGGGAACGTCCGAAACAGAACCCTTAGACAGCCAGTAGACTTAAAATGCCTGGAAAAATCTAATCCTTCCGATAACGGCTGGACAATTTAAGCAGCCCGACGCGCTCTGCGATTCCCTTGGGGAGCTACACCAGCACCATCGCCAGCTCCCTGGAACTCAGCCATCTTCTGCTTTCCCATGCCAAGTAGCCCACTTCCCAGGTACACGCCATATGCCGGAAGAATAAGCCACAGAAACCAAGCTTTATTTCCAAAGATAATGACGAGGATTACTGCAGCCCAGGTAACCCAGATGACGTCGAACATGTACTCGGTCAAACCAGGAGAGGACAGATCTTCACCAGCGATACGCAGGGCGCGCGTAGTCGGGTCGTACTTCGGTCGACCGGAAGCCTCGAGAATATACTCGCAGATGAGTGCAGGCGCCGAAAGGAGAACGTAGAGCCAGATGGAGCGAGCGCGGAACAGGAAGTGGGAGAGAAGGAAGAGGACGTTGACGACAAGAGAACCGATGTGTAGGTTGTTAAGTGCCGCCGCGTTGGACTTGGCGCGGTCCTTTTTCGCTTTCTGAGCCATTGTATATGAGTACTAAGGAATACGCTCAAGTCGATACAATTCTAACCGCGAGGTGGTGGTAGTTGAGAGCACGCGGTTATTAGGTCGATGAAGTTCAAGTGTTAACTGAAGAAGTGGAATGACGATGCTGATGACAGGGGAGCGCTTGCAACTCCACCACTGATTACCTTAGTAGCCACCCTCGGGGAGTAAGAAAACTTCTGACCTTAGAACTAAGATATCAAAATTAGCTAGTCTAAAGGCTCACTAAGTTATACTAAACTTATTTGAGTCTTTTTGTCATCTAGGAAAAAAGGACCTAAGTTTTCTGTGCCTCCCTTGGGCTGGTGACTTGGGTTGCAGGTTGCACTGCTACAGCTTACAAGACTACGAAATGAGAAGCATTAGACACTGAGAAAAGAAATTTGAGTATTGGTGCCTATGCTTTCCGAATTCACGTCCCAAGATATTCTGTTTGATGCAGCTTTTGTTACATTTTAGCTTCAGCCACTTGGTACGCTTGACGCTTTGGAATTGGACTACAGGACTTCAGTCTGGGCTAGCTCATCACGTGACTTGAGGTGGGGGGAATTAGCGATAAGCGATAAGCGCACAACTTTTTGTTAATTGGGGCTTAATCGTCAACTAAACACTTCTTCAACAAAGGAATCAATCCCTCATCCCTCCCAGGCCGTCATCACGTTACCGTTGCAGTCACCTTTGCCGAGTCTTGACAGCCACTCACAATGTCTCACCAGAAGAACGAGAAGGACGTCGGTGATGCTCCCGTACGTCGATACCACCGCGAATTTAAACCTCTGGCACGATGCTAACCCCTCCAATAGAAGAGCCACCGTATCCGAATCACCCTGACCAGCCGAAAGGTCCAGTCTCTCGAGAAGGTCAGCGCTGAGCTCATTGAGCGTGCCCGCAGCAAGGGCCTCACCATCAAGGGCCCCGTCCGTCTGCCCACCAAGAACCTCAAGATCACCACCCGCAAGACCCCTTGTGGTGAGGGTTCCAAGACCTGGGACTCCTACGAGCTCCGCGTCCACAAGCGCCTTATCGACCTCCACGCCCCCACCGAGGTTGTCAAGTCCGTCATCGTCAACAGTAAGGGATCCCGCCGTTTGAGAATATTGGAACAGAGTCTAACCGTGTTACAGTCGAGGCCGGTGTTGAGGTTGAGGTCACCATTGCTGCTTAAATGTGGACACTGTCCTAGTCAGTGGTCGAGATGCTCGGCTTCGTCCTGGCATTGTGAAGGAAGGGAATGATGGGAACATCAAGATCTTGCTCACAGCAAGAGTGGTGGATATAAGATACTCAGTTATGATTAATGAATCTCTGGGAACCTCGTGTTCTACCATTCAAAACTATGAAGATCATGATATTGTTGTGTGTTGTCTGACATATTGACTTTGACTCGGCACGTTTTGCGAACAGCATATAACTCGCTCTTGCCCAGGAGCTATGGACAAAGCAAAGTATCCATGTGTCTAACCAGCATGCATTGGTAGTGGAGATGATCGCTCACTATGAATTGAGAATCTTAAAAAAAGAAAAAAAAGGAAACCAAGGTATGAACAAACTGACATAGAAAGACCTTGCTTCAGAGGCATCGGCATCAAAAGAATTTCTTTTGACCTAGGTACGGATACCTGCTATTCATACCTAGGTACCGTACCATCGAATTGGCTGAGAGGAGACAGTCTGCAGGTATGGATAGTACCAACTGCGAAATCTCAGTGGCTGGAAGGACCAAGACAAAATGGTCTCGGTACTTGAGATCACGCCTGGTTTATGAGTGAATGCAGGTAGATATACTTGGTGGCTGGTTGCTAGGCGCAACCCTGAGCCAATCAGATCATTTCAGTCACGCCAGGCAGGTACCGCGCGCTTGGCCAATCCGTCACCACCAAACATTCAAGGCCTGTTTCACGCAAGCACGGTCATAACGTTCACTGCACCTTCCACTACTTACCGCATCCCCTAAGGTCAGGCTGAGTTTGCAACCCGTCTAATACCATGAGTAACTCATATCGAAGTCGTATTAGCTGGTAGCAGGGAAGTTTCTTCTTTTTCTTCATCCCTTCTATACTTTTGAGCTTCCTTCAGTCCCGTCTTCATCAACAATTCTCGCTCTCTCGCTCGCTCGTTAGGACCCACCGTTCCCATTCACCAAAGGTTGCGAGCCCATCGACACTTGCTTGCCTTTAACGACTCGCCTCTTGCTCCTTTCCTAGGCTGCGACATAAAAAAAGCTACATTGAATCGACAGAATTGGCTCGCGCTCTGCATCTCTTTGTTGTTTTATTAATCATTAATTTGTTTACGACACTGATACCCACTGCGACCGCCCAGCGACTGACCCACGGCTGCTTTGTTTTCTTTCGACTTGGCTGGTCCCCGCCACTCACGCGAACGGCTTAGCACGACAATAAACAACTGTTTGGTCAAGAAGACCATTGTGTTGGTCGCGAACCGACGGGTCTATTCCCATTGAATCATTTTATTCTAATCTTATCCATCGATCGTCTCATGGCAAGAACACGTCGTTAGGCAACTCCGTCAGCGCGATCACCGTCCGAACCCCCAAACATCCTTCTCAAGCCTTGTCGCTGGACAGCAACACTCAGTATGGCGCCCACTCCGACGGTCACCAGTGGCCTCCTAAGACAAGTGATATACTATCATCTCGATAATGCCTCCTATCACAACGGCCTATTCTTCGCCGAACGTTTGCTGGCGCAGGATCCCCGGTCCAGCGAGTCTACATACCTCTATGCGCTATGCCACTTGCGACTCGGTAACTTTCGCTCAGCTTACGACGTTGGCAAACCTATAGGATACCGTGGCGTTCATCTGGGATGTGCTTGGGTCTTTGCTCAAGCATGTCTGGCTCTCGAGCGATATAAGGATGGCATCTCCGCCTTGGAGAAAGCCCGAAGTCTCTGGGCATCGAAATGCAGCTTAGGGAAGCACAGCGCAACCACTAGAACCGCTCTTCCCGATGCGCCTGCAGTTCTTTGTCTTCTAGGACGACTCCATCGCGCATATGACGACAAGAAGAAGGCTGTTGCTTGTTTTGAAGAAGCTCTTCAGCTGAATCCTTTCATGTGGGACGCTTTCGCAGCTCTCTGCGACCTCGGCGTCACCGTCCGTGTACCCAACGTTTTCAAAACCAACGATACGCTAGTCCATAGCTTCGATGTGGAAACAAGCCCTTCAATATCAAGAGAAGGATCTGTACCAATCGCTCCAGATATCCCTATGAAGAAGTCGCAACGAAATGCTACAATGGATGTTGCGAGCGATCCGTTTAGCTCTAGTCATTCCCCCACCACCCATGAGGTTACTAACGGCGACTCTGGCCAGGAAGTCGATAAGAGCGAATTCATGCAGAAGATCCAAGAGGGACGCATGCGCTATGCGACATCGACTAACAGCAGCTCTGGTTTCGACGGCATGGAGACACCTCCAGGTACGATATCTTCGGTTACGACATCCTCTCGCATCGGCCATTCTCATGAGCCTCCTCAGGCTCCACCTCGAAGGACACGGCATGCCCAAGCTATCGACCAGGCGCAGGAGGCACCCCCACGAATGAATTATCGCATAGGATCTCGACGCACAAGGGCGCAAGACAAGGGGCACCAAGAACAATCAACAGAAAATGTGATGACCGATGCGTCTAACGCCGCACCCTCAGCATCGTTGCGATCGTCCATACCAGCGGCGGAAAGAAAACGGACTGTATCGGGACACCCAGCACAGCGAACGACAAACTCAGAAGAGCCAGCGACAACTCGACGTAGTGCAAGACTCAACATGTTTAGACCATCGTCCAAAGCAAACTCAGGCGCGACCGGTATGGGAACTTCGGCCGTCAGGGAGTTGAAGAAGGCTAGGCCCCCAATTTCTCGAATCGTTCGACCTGGATCAAGTGGCTCTAGTGTTGGCCGCGTGGTTAGTGGTAATCGCAAACCTCTCGAAGAAGCACAAGCCGATTTAGACCACAGCGAGCTACCAAAAGCCAAGGAGATCCCCCCTCCACCGCCTGTGCACAAGACATCGGAGCTTGATGCTCAAAGGCTCGAAGAAGGACTTAGATGGCTGCTCGATCTCGTCAAGAAGCTTGCAAACGGATACTACTCATTATCCCAGTTCCAATGCACCGAGAGCCTTCAGCATTTTCAATCTCTTCCGATGTCTCATCAAAACACACCGTGGGTTTTGGCACAGATGGGTCGAGCTCACTTTGAGCAGGCTTCATATGCTGAGGCTGAGAAGTTCTTCCGGAAGATGCGTGTACAAGCGCCCTCACGACTCGAGGATATGGAGGTATACTCTACAGTTCTCTGGCATCTAAGGCGGGAGACAGACCTGTCTTTCCTCGCACATGAGCTGGTTGATTCTGCATGGCTTTCACCGCAGGCTTGGTGTGCGTTAGGCAATGCCTGGTCATTGGCACGCGACCATGAACAAGCACTTAAGTGTTTCAAGCGAGCCACTCAATTGGACCCCAAATTCGCATATGCTTTCACCCTGCAAGGACATGAGCACGTTACCAACGAAGAATATGATAAGGCACTCACGGCATATCGTCAAGCAATATCAGCCGACCGGCGCCACTACAATGCCTACTACGGCATAGGAAGGGTCCAGGAACGTCTCGGCGCTTACGATAAGGCGTACACGCACTTCCATGCAGCCCAGAGCATCAACCCCAACAATGCAGTGCTGATAACTTGCATTGGAACGGTGCTAGAGAAGCAGAAGCAAATAATGCCTGCTCTGCAAGCTTATAGCAAAGCAGTTGACCTCGCACCTCGTGCAGCCCAAACCCGATACAAGAAGGCCAGAGCATTGCTTGCTGTTGGTCAACTAGATGCGGCGCAAAAGGAGTTGATGATACTCAAGGATTTGGCGCCAGATGAGGCGACAGTTCACTTCCTCCTCGGCAAACTGTATAGAAGCATGGGCGAAAAGCAGCTCTCAGTGCGTCACTTTACTATTGCCCTTGCCCTGGATCCCAAGGTAAGCCAGTGGAACCTCTCACAATTGCGTGGCGTTCATACTGACAATAAAACAGGCAAGCCAACAGATCAAAGAAGCAATTGAGAGTTTCGAGGACGACGTGGAGATGGACGACTCGATGATGTGATGATTGTAATGAACATTGCGATTTTAACGAGTCTGCACTTGCGTTTGGTAGCCTTGATTTTGGGACGATCGGCATAATGAAGTATATGGGATGTGGTGGCAATGATTCGTATTGCACTGATTCGTATTGCGAGGGTCGGATATATGGGATGAGGACCGGCGGTCGGCGCTACAGTTGACTTTGTTACGAGAGCATGGGCATGGCATCGGCGTTTTCTGGCATGAATAGGCTTCTTGAGCGGCCTGACTCATGCGTGCTGTGCAAATGGAAAAAGCGACTTCGCTTTGTGTATATGTAGCATGAGCAGCATACATCCACGCGTTGTAGTACCTGTACATTACGGGAATAGGCATTTAGAGATGCGGCGAGTTGATGATAGATACCCTGATAATCAGAGTAAAAGGGTTGAGCCCATTATTGTAGTGAAGTCGCATTTTGGTAGACTTGGTGTGCCGTGATGAGGCTATTCAGGTGGGTTGATAAAACAACCTACCTACCTACTAATGCAACAAGAGCCTTACGCACCCTCACTATGTAAACTTATATCGAAGTCCTAATTGCTCTATCACATGTATCTGCATACAAGCAAGGCAAACAAACTGATCACCAAGTTGCTCAAATGCTATATCATTTGAGCAGTTTTAAACCAAAGAGTTATCATGGCTTGGGCATTTCGTCCTCAAACAACTGACCCACTCCCCACCTCTAAATTCTGGCTACAGCTGGACCTGGCATGACGGGAGTGATCTGAGTTACCAGCCAATCAAAAAATCGAACCACAGCAGCTCTCACGCGGGCATCCGAAAACGGCAAAGCGCTTCAATTACAGCGAATTTCGGTGCCCATTTTTTCACTGATCCTGCCCGCAATTCAGCAGTGATTTTTGGCACCTACACTTGTTGTTTTTTACTGATTGCCTACACGTATTTATTTCTCCCCTTCTCGCCCCCCGCAGCGTTTCTTTCCCCTTCCACTCTTCTCACTCCGCATCTTCAACGCGTCTCAACGTCATCTACAACATCGCGATAACGCGCCCCATTCATCTCTTTTCATCAACACTTTATCACTTTTATCTATCATCATGACTGGACGTAAGTACCTTTTATTTTTTGATGCCTCACTTCGTGTCGATGCATGGTCGTCGGTGATGATCATGCTGACGCGTTGATGAATTGCATTCAACTCCATAAGCCTCGCTTGTCAACATATACTAACGCTTCATATCAGGTGGCAAGGGCGGCAAGGGCCTCGGCAAGGGTGGTGCCAAGCGTCACCGAAAGATTTTGCGAGACAACATTCAGGGTATCACCAAGCCCGCTATCCGACGTCTCGCTCGTCGTGGCGGTGTCAAGCGTATTTCTGCTAGTAAGTCTACTACAGCAGTGTATTTGCATATTCTGAAGATGCTAACTATCTACCTAGTGATCTACGAGGAGACCCGTGGTGTTCTCAAGACCTTCCTTGAGGGTGTCATCCGTGACGCTGTCACCTACACTGAGCACGCCAAGCGCAAGACCGTCACCTCCCTCGATGTCGTCTACGCTCTCAAGCGACAGGGACGTACCCTCTACGGTTTCGGTGGTTAAGCGACTTTCTGCCTTGCTTGATGGTTCGCTTTTGAGAAGGATTATACAGTTGCACCTTTTACAGACACTGGGATGGATGTATTTGACTAAGGCGTTGGGGAAACGGATATGATATTACCATAGGCGTCATGGAAGACGACCTTGCGAAATGAATACCACATTTAACATTGATCACTTGATAATACTTCATCATCCAGGCATATGCTCTCCACCTGTGATTTATGGTCTGCCTGCACCTTACCGCTAGTACAATAGAGCACTTGGGCACCCGTATCAAGATGCGAACATCAGATTTACTGTCTATTGTATTGAGATGCAAACATGGTATCATAAGATGCGTAACTTTCCTGTCAACATTTAAAGGTATTTCCTCCCCGCTGCCGCTACCCTCGTTCTGAAGATAGGGCTACGCACCTCCATGTTGGCGCGATAGAAGGGACTCATGATGGCCTTGACCCAATTCTCATAAACTTCCGTAAAGAACATTTTGATGGCTTCTTCAGTAGCTGGGCTTGTGGGATTAGCCCCGATGGCAGTTGATGACCGTGATGATGTGCCTGTCGGGATGATGGGTTGATGGAGCAGGAGAAACTTGACGTTGCCGGCGGTGACGAAGCATGATATGTAGTTGTTGAAGAACTTGTCAATACACTTGAGATACCTGTATAAGAAACAGAGTTTAGTATTATGTCGCGTTGTGCCATCTTTCTTTGAATCGGCCATGTGCAACCCCTTGTCTGCTCCAAAACCACCCTCTTCGAATGTGTAGGTACAACTCACATCTGTCCATGTGACCACTGGACCTCCTCTGCAATATCAAGACTCGAATGTAAGATGAACTGGTTCAAATGGCGGACTTGATCACTAAAGCGCGACTGGCCGTCACCGCCCTGTTTAGAGGTGCCAAACTCATGCTCGAATAGAGGGTTGTCCTGAGTGCCGACAATGGCGAAGTAGTAACTCATGGTGCCGTGTGCTGCATCGACCGCGGTCTAACAATATCCTTTGGTTTCGCTGAGTAGAGGCGATTTGTTCAAAGCTTTGGAGGCGTCACGTCGATGTTGTCGCATGCCCTACGTATAATGAACGGAATGAATGAATGCTGCACTGCTCTAGCTAAAGCTCCCCTGCTGGAGTACCTACACTCCCCACTGAGACGCCGCCCATAGCCCGTGTCCGGCTCTCACAATGTTCCGCTAAGCTTCGCCGCCAATGCAGCCAACCAGCTTTCCTGCGCTAAGCGTCTGCGCGGCTCAACAGGCGCCCAGTTACCGGGAAAAAGTTGACGTTCATTCGACAATCACCAAAACACTCCTCTGGTTGTGTCCCCAACCCGCAACGATACTCGACAATGTTCGGCGCATTCCGCATCACAAATCCTCTCTCAAGTGGTCTTCTTTGGAAGATACCCTGGCGGTTGTCCAAATTCCAGAAACGCCGCCACCGACTTCGCCTCCGAGCTGTCGACAATGTTGTAGCAACCGTTGATGCCGCTCTCGCCAAGAAGGGACAGACCCTCGAGGCTCTTGAGCGATGGAAGGCCGAGATGCCCACCGAGGCGGAGATGCTTCCAAAGGACAAATACACCATGTTTGACCGCAAAGCTAAGCGTTACCGCAAGGGCATTCACAGTATGTCACTCTGCTCAGACCACCCAATTGCCCGGATTACAATACTGACAATTGCACAGAGCTGCCCAAGTGGACAAGGGTATCCCAACGAATCAATCCTCCTGGTTACTAAAAAGGCGATTATACAGAATTGGAGGAGCAGGACAATCGAGAGTTGAGGATCGATCGGAGAACGGCGTATTCATCCCATGGCGGGAATTGCAGGCAGATCCGCATTGGGATCTATGTACAACACCTATGTTTCAACTACGAACTTGAGAGGCAATGTTACGACAACTTTTTCCGATATGATACAAACCGAATGGCTTTGGAGACAGTCTCGGATGTTGGTGAAGGAGCAGACCAGTGGTATACATTGGGATAGAAAACAAGGAAAGAAATACCATATATGCACATAGAAGAGGGAATGCAGCTATTTTCCCAAATATCGAATGCTATGTGTTTGAAAATCTAAGGGTATCGAGTCCCTAATCACACGTTAGGGACAACCGCCGCTTCCCTACTGCCCAACTACTTCCCCTCAGCGTACTCGTCTCGCTCATCTGCTTGTATCGCTCTGCCAACACCTCCTCTGCCCTCATCGAAGTCCTCACGGTACTCGTCGCGAACTTGACCACCAGATTTGCCACGGCCATATTGACGTCCCTCTTCAAAGCCGGGATCCAGATCGGTACGGATGATGCGCTCGTCAAGCTTGGTGCCGCCAATGTACTTTAGACAGTCGAGGGCGTCCTGGTGTGTGTAGTACTCAACAAAGCAGAAACCGCAAGGCGTTTTGTTGAAGCGGTCGAGACCCATGACCAGGCGCTTGATCTCGCCGCACTTTGCGAAAAGTTCATAGACCTGCTCTTCGGTTGTGTAGAAGGATCTGTTGGTGAGATGAAAGTCAGCCTTATGTGATTGATTGGTGTGGTATTATCAGCATTGCAGTAAGGAAAACATACAGGTTGCCGACATAGAGTGTTGTGGCGTTGGCTAGAGGGTCAGCCTGGGGCTCTGCAGGTTGGTCATTATGATCGTCATCGCGATCGCGTCTCCTCTTGTTCTAGCATGGTGTCAATAAGTGCTTTGAAAAGCGTGGGCAGATACCATACGCGGTTCTGGTAGTAGGCGCTCGGCCTGTCGAGCCGCTCCACAGTGTTTCTGGCGCCTGGTCGCATTGTCTTGTGACCTTTACTAATTACGTGTTTCGAAGATGAGTCGGCAAGATCTCGAGTTTATCAGAACGGGTGATTGTGCGCGACAAGGTACTGCAGATGCTTCTTGACTTCAATAGCTGTGATGATGGATGTTGGTGTAGGTAGAGCAGCCTTGCCATGAGAGTGGACCCTGCAAGTAAGTGTGGCGGTGCATGTGGCATTTACCTAAGGTATCTTACTTTGGGGCACCCTGCTTCTTGGTGCTGTGGTTACAAGCGCTAGAGCTTTGAGCGACGGATCGTGCGCCAGCCCCAGGCCTTCAGCCTCGTTATTTTCTTCCAAACATCCAAAGATTGTGACTTACGCCCAGCTACACCTACTTTGAGTATCTTATATAGCTCACATTCTCACCTCGCCAGCTTCGCGAAGCTGCGCAAAAACCTTCGCTAACGAAGTTTGACTTTGTCCTCTCATCATGCCTAAGGTCAAGAGCTATTCGGCAGCTTGGCTGTCCAGCAACGCTCCCGGTCATCGTCTGTTTGAACCATCATCCGAGGCATCCAAGCCTCGTAGTTTGGAGTCAACATATTCCTCCAAGAAGAAAACCATTCCTGGTCCGCGAAGAACCATTGCTCATCGAGGGACTGAAGTATTTGTTGCTGTTGGCCGTGAAATCCGTTGGGGTGATCTTGCGTATTTGAAGGATGAATGGGCGAATCGTTATTCGAAGAGAGGATCATCGCAAGGCATTCGCATCAAGCGCGAGGACTCGACACAGCCATTCGATGACGAGGACCTGGAGAGCGCTGCTGGATTAAGGGTATGTTCGTGTATCATGATTTATACATCGGTAGCTAACTTATCACTATACAGACAATCAAGACACCCGTTGCCGACGACATTCGACAGCTGGTCATGTCCCCGAACTCGAACTTTTTGGCCATTCTGACCACACATACTGTCCATATCTGCGTGCTCCCTGATCCTTCACACCTTACCAGTGAAGATGCTGGTCCGCTTAAACCAAAGATCTTCACACTTGGTCCAACCACTCACGTTACCTCTCGATCTCCTATCGTCTCGGCCCTCTGGCATCCTTTAGGAGTCAGTGGCTCTTGTATCGTTACGACTACTGCTGACGCTATCGTACGTGTGTGGGAATTGTCCACCACCGATCGATGGTCTTTCGACACACCTACTACGTCTGTCGACCTGAAGAAATTGGTGGACGGTACGACTCTGGATCAGGACTTTTCAGCCTCAGCAGCGGCCACCAATACGGCCTTCTCACCTGATTCGTTCGAAATGGAGGTGGCTGCTGCCAGTTTCCCTACTAAAGGGGCTGGCGGCTGGAACCCCATGACGTTGTGGGTGGCGATGCGAGAAGGAGACGTGTACGCCTTGTGTCCTTTGCTGCCTCAGAAATGGGCACCTCCTCCAACATTAATCCCTTCTCTATCGGTATCGATCGTCACTACAGTTGCAAGTATCGAGGATGATCCGGATGTTGGAGAGCAGGAAAAGTTACTTGCCCAACAGCAACTAGAATGGATGGGAGAGCTAGATTCCCAAGAGCCAACAATTATGGAGGGACCGATTGGTGAGCCTGTGGCGGAAATTTACACGCGACCAACTCGACCCGGAATCGTCCCTCGCTTGCAAGGCCCTTTTGAGCTTCAGTCAGATCCTGATACAGGCGATGAGCTGGATACATCGGTTACCGACATGCTCGTCATCGGCAAGAAGACAGAAACGGAGCAGCTTATGATGGGCGAAGAAGAGGATTTGGATATGGATGACGGGGACCAAGAAGGCCTTTCTCTGACCGTGATCTGCCTCTTGTCAACGAGCGGTCAAGTTCGCGTATATCTTGATCTCGAGGGTGTCCAGGCTCAGTGGCTGCCACCCAAGAACAAAAACAAACTTGGTCGGCTACTTGCTGAGGCTGATACGCCATCTCTTCTTTCCTTCCAGGCCATTGATACAATGACACCCGTGGAAATGAATGAGGATAGCTGGCCAGTTTTTAGTAACGATGTCACATCTCGTTACAACTTCTTTGTCACACATCATGCTGCGATTACATTTATTTCTCTAACCTCTTGGATCTTCCGCCTTGAGAGCGAGTTGAATGGAGATTCCGAAGCAGGAACTGACTTTAGAATCGGCCTGCTTGTCAACTCTCAGTCGACAAGGGACCGCATCTACTCACAGCCCACTGCTGATATTGCGGTGCCCTTAGCCGCATGCAATGTTCTGCGAGACCCTGACGTTGGATACTTTCTCCTCTCAGCGACCCCGTACGAGCCCATCGCCCTGACTTTTGACACACCAGAAGTCGATCTTGCTCCAATTCGCCAAGAAAGCCCCAGTTATGAACGGGAAGCTAGCATGGCACCACTGGACTTTTATGAGCCTCGCCCCGTGTTCAACCCATCTCATACATTTGATGAGGGCTCTGCTCTGCCTACACTGCTTGAGAGGCTCCGCACATCCCGTCACAAGACAGTTGTCAACCAGGAAGTAAGACTAAGCCCGCTTACGTTGCAAATCTTTACCGATGCGCATAAGGTCTTGGCAGATGAGACGCATCGCCTTGGAATGGCTGCGGCTGAAGTATTCCGGCGATGTGAGCTTCTTCAGAGTGAGCTTAAGCAACAAGTCATGAAGGCGAACGAGGTAAAGGGTAAGATCGACACAATCAACGGGTCGCACCGCGATGGAGAGGCGGATAATGCTATGTACGATCGGCGAGTTACTGCAGCAAGGGACCGCCAGGACCAGCTGACTGAGCGCCTTGAAAACCTACGCAAGATTGTGGGTAAGGCGACCACGCGTGACTTGAGTGCCAAGGAACGTGCCTTTGTTGAGGAAGTGAAGTCGATGGAAGCCAGCATCTCGGCTCCGGATTACGCGGAACTGGCATCAGGCAAAGCCAAGGCGACACCGGCACCGGCACAGGCTAAACAGCTGTGGAAACGTCTGGAAGACATTAAGCACCTGCAGGCTGATCTTGCAGCCGAAGTGGAGGCCATGAACAAGGCGACAGGGGACACGGATGGGCCTGCTACACCTTCGGCCGAGTTACGGATCCCACAAGAGGTTCGCCGGGCGAAGTTGCAGCAGGTCCAAGGACTTCTATCAAGAGAAACAGCCTTGGTGGATGCTGTCACTGCACGACTGGAACGGCTGCAAACCAGTGTCTGAAACTGATATATGTACGATACCTACGACTCTGCAGAGTATAATAAGAAGTGCTTCCGTTGGATTTTCGATCCATTCTCTCATTCCTTGACAATCTTTCCCAGTGCAACCATTCTTTGAAATGCGAGGCAAGTGAAGTCAAACCTAAGACTGTCTCTCATTGGCATATTTACACATTAAAGCAAGCAGGGAGGGGCAATTCGAAGTTAAGGCAGAGATCGGCATAGCAACAATTATACGACTGTCAAGTACATATCCCGAATAACAAGGAACCTCGACCAAAAGCAAAAACCGCTGACCATGGAAGCAAGGCTTTGGCATCGCTATCTGTAACCCCGCGGCAACACAATTGGGCTGACAAGCCCCCTTTTTACTTTCAGCAGAATATATTGCTTTGTTGAGAAGTTGAGTTAAGACAGGCTGGTACAATATGCTTGGCTGTGGGCCAATCATTCTCACGAGGCGGATCGACAGCCATGAATCAACTTAGTGAGCTTTTTTGTGGCTACACGATGATTGTTTGGTTGCATGAGCGTTTGCTAATTGTTTTCTTCCAGTTTGTATATGATTCCCCAAACAAACACGAGAACAAAGCCCAGAAACCAAGAAAGGAAGTATTTGCTCTGGTTTTGTGGTTGTGTGACAAAATGAAGGACACAACAAGGCAGACATTTGAGTTCCGTTGGGTGCTTACCACACACGAACGATACAGGGAGATTCTTGGGTATCTACTGGCCAAAATAGGTTGCCTTAAATGCAGCCTGCAGCTTGAGTGCGTTTCAGCGAGTGGCTGTCGGAATGCATAGTGTCCGTTTCTGGTATCAACCATTGGCTCTTTGGAACAATATTTTGGTTTCTCTGCGGATAGCCACGATAGCCCACGACGTGTCTTATGAGGTTCTACCAAGGCGCTTCGTGGTATCACGATTACGAATTGTCTGCTGTTGGGCTATGCCAGACTTACACAGCATGAATCGCGAGAAATGGCCTCGGTAATGGGAAGGAAGATCAGAGCATTGCGGTCTTTGCGCGACGAACTATTGTGGCAAGTATCTTCTATATTGCTCGGCTATACATACCTCCCAAATGGGACAAATGTGACTGGCCGCCTTATTCCATATGGGGGCGTCATCTATCGGCTTGTTAGAAACACCTTCCTTGCAGGCCTTGTTTGGGTGTGAGGTATTATAGATGCTTTTGACACTGGGCACACCATCACCCATTTTGCTATACCTACATAAAGGTATTGCACTTCCACTTTACAAAGTTCAAATCTACCACGCCATCATCTCTGTTCAGCACATTGAGCAGTCCTTTACCAACCCCTTTCTTCATCAATGACCTTGTTGCGTCGAGCCTGTCAGGATCCCGCACTTCCACCTCAGTCAGACATGGCACCTCATCATATGGATTTGAAGGGTCTCATTCTGCGTGAGTCTGGACCTTAACTTTGACCGATTCATTGGTGAATACGTTACTGACTTGACCGGACCAAAGAGAACTGCCGTGTGTCCACCGAAAGCTCGGATGCTGACTTCGATGTCCTGACTCGGATCGACCTAAGCCATCAGTGGCACGCTTTCGTTCTCAAGACAGAAGGCGGGAAACGCACCAAATATCTTGAGGACAAGGCCTCTCGACCCGAGCGTGCACTCGAACTGCTTCACGAAGCCTCGGCTCGTTTGGTAGATCAGTATGTTACCTGCCACGGCTACGATCTTCCTCCTGGTGCTACCAAGAGCTCATCTGGTATGCGCGGTGGTTCAGTGAAACCAGATGTAATTGCTTGTAGTTCCTCTGACAGCGAAGCCTTTGCCTCGGACTCTGACGATTCTGCACTTCCTCCCCGTCGCTCTCACCGACGAAGCTACCGCAGTGGCCGAGGGACTGGTGAAGCAGCCAAGGCACGGCCAGACCGAGTAGAGGCAAATTCGGGTAGCGAGAGTGACGAGCCTACTAGTCGTCGTACTCCTTTTTGGGGGGCACCTCTTCCTCGTCCAGCGGGAATGCCATCTCACAGTCATCCCCCTCCCCCTCAACCATGGGGCTATCCGATGCCAGCACAGGCACCAGCACCGGCACCAGTCCCTGCCCCTATTCCAGGCATTCGACCAGGTCCCTCGATGGTTCCTCCACCACCAGGTAGAAACATTCCCATTCCGCCAATGGTTGGCAAGTCGTATCCTGCACGTCTCAACATTACCTGGCCAGGCAATGGAAAGAGGAACATGCTTGTTAATGTCTCGCCAACTGTTCACTACCTGCAGCAAATTGCAGTCAACGAGGCAAAAATGCGCCCCACGGGGTTTGTCAACTCATCTTCGGCACCATACCTCCCTTTGCCGAGTCGTCCTAACAACGGCAACGCTCTTATCAGAGCCATAGTACGCCGTGTCACGCTGGACGAGGACGACACGTATGAGATCGCGGCTTTTGGAAATGACTTATCTGCCTTATTCCGCAGTACCTCGAGCATCCCCAAGTTCGAGATTGAAATCATCAATGCCAACATTGTCCCAGTCTTCCCACCAATGCCACCTCCGCGTCCCGCCTCGGTTGCCTCCTCGCGAAGCAGCGTCGACATTGCGGACTAAATGTTGAAATCACATCACTTTGCACCACCCACAAGCACTGAGAACAGTGCCACACAGTCTTTTCAGATGGCAATAATGTATCAGTGAGCATACGGCTACGGCGAAACGGGTAGAATAGGTGTGCTAAACTAGGGTTTTGAGACGGGAGATTGGGATGACAAGAGATATCTGCCATTAACAAACGGTGCACATTGGGTCACCGGCGCATTATTGAGTCAGGGATGTTTTATTTCTGAGCGACTCCGCCAAGCTTCTTAACACTAGAATGGTACTTTGTGAATAAAGGCTGTCGTTGCCGAACTTGGCTTTACTACCATGGACGTGAACCGAACTGGTTACATATTCAGTGTCTAGCTGCCTCTATTAGAAGAAACCTTATTGTGCTTTCTGCATATTCGAACCGTTACCCCTGATACTTGCACTTGTGTTACTGCAGGCTTGTGCGAATATAATGACGAGTAATATTTGAGGTCGATACTCAGATACTGTGTCCAGATCTATGCTCCTATTGGCAGGATATTTCAAAGCACACGGGTAGCCATTAATAAATTGAGCGACTAGGACCTAGCTCAGCCCCCGCCTCACTTTACCGGCACATGACGGTAGTGGTTCGACCTTTTACCACTGCAACGCATTATAACTGATGATCATGGCCTTGTAGAGATAGCAGAGTTGGCGGGAACTAATCGACGCTAGGAGGACATTGATAAAGGGGGATGAGGCGGTAAAGAATGTGTGGCTAATATGCAATCTAATGCAGCTCCAAGCAGGGATTTAACACGGGAAACAGGGATTCTTCCAGTTAGTGAAGACGAATATCATGACTACTCTTGACGATATCACAAGATGAAAATGTGATATGTCACGAATTTGTGCGCCGACGAAGTGTATCACCACGTTGGTGTTGATGAACACTGAATGCCAAACATGCCCAGTAGAGTCGAGAACAACTCAGCTCCGTAGTGGCTGACTATATTCTTCACCGACTGGATACTGTGCATGCATATGCATATAGCTTCCAGCCCATCGGGATGCCGTGTTACTGTTCCTAGACATAGTGTATAGGCAACCGCCTCTAAAGAGGATCCTGAAGCAGTTCGCCATTGTCGATAGCCTCACGGCATGTCGTATATCACGAATGGGAGAGGACTGTTTACATCAAGTGCATGAAAACGAGAGTATCATCAGGCCAAGTGACTGGTTCAACGAGGCTTGCCACAGTATAAGCCTTGAAGATGAGTTGAGGCCCGCAACATGTGCTTGTGCTATGGGCGCGGCTCACAACGTTCGGGATCCGACAGCACGGTAAGAGCGGATCTGGAAACGAGGCGAGACGGGAGATGGGATTAGACTGGTTATAGTGTGTAGGAGACAAGGGTGAAGGGGGGGGAGGGGGGAGGCAAGATCCTGGCGGTGTAGAGAAGGCTTTGTTTGGGCGAGGCTTGAGTAAGAGGAGAATAGAATTGATGATTATGAAACAATACACCACACTGCCGTCACCTCGAACCGTGACAGGGCGTACTAGCTTCTCATATAGATTTAAAATTGAAGATTACTTGCCTCAAGGATGCGTGAGAATTGTATAGGGGGCTCCAACTAACACACAATGCATTTCTCGGTCTACACGACCAACTGTACCGCATAGCACCGTAGTGTAGTGTAGTGTAGTGTTAGCACATGACTTGTTTCCAGAGCAGTCTGTTGTATACTGTATTGTTTCACTGCTTTTATATGCCACATATGACCTCTCACCTGAAACCTGTGACAGCATCAATTTATACTCCACGTCTTATATCCATCACTCCCTCTTCCTCTCTTCCAAGGCTGCAAACGCCCTGGCAACCTGCAGCCAACTGTCTTGAAGCAACACTACATCCCGAAGTCAGCCTAGATACCTTAATTAGAAAGTATAACTCACCGAGAGGTACAACGGCCCAAGGCAAGTTGAAACCAACATAATAGACCCAAAAGTACAGCGTCTCCGGGCGACTGTACGCCACGCCATGCACTCTCGACTCGTTC
The DNA here is from genome assembly GCF_020744475.1 of Fusarium redolens. Lineage (NCBI taxonomy): Eukaryota > Fungi > Ascomycota > Sordariomycetes > Hypocreales > Nectriaceae > Fusarium > Fusarium redolens. Next base: position 377,066 of record NW_025763675.1, on the reverse strand, counting down.
CAGTTGGTCAGGTAGTATAGCGCAACGCCGTACACATGTGCAGTACAGACGATGACCTGCACGACGTGGCGGCTGTGCCAGTCCCTAAGAATACCTACCACAGCAAGGAATGAGAGTGGTCCCCAGGCGAGCTGTAGAGGCTGTGTAAGCCAGTGAAGCGAGAGAAACATGCCTAACTTACACATGTGATGGTCTCTACGCTCACGGTGAAGATGTCGTGGGTCAGGTAGCGGGAGTCTGACAGAGTGTATTCCTTCCATAGCTGGGCGAAGAGGGTCGACATGCCAGGGAGTTGATGACGGTATACAAGATAGTATCCTTGACCAGTAAGCATCCTGAAGCTGTGACGAGGGCTTTCTCTTTGCCTCACCTTCAAAAGCAATATGCAAGAAGCCGCCTGCAATCAGCTCCCAGTTAATCTTTTTATCTTCTTCTTTTGTATAAGTGCAGGATTTGACTTACACAACGCAAACCAAGCAGCAGCAAATTTATCGATCGTTCGCACAGGCTTTGCAGTACGTGTCGTTTGCCAAAGACTAAACCCAATCACAGCACAGACGATGGCACCGAAGGTAACTATCAGTTCTGCCACTGGAGTGTTGTTGGGGAGATATCCTGGGATGACGGCGTCTACTGGAAAGTATGGATGTTTAAGGTCAGCCATTGCGCAACTTTGAGACAATTTATGATCATCAGTAGAGAGAAAAGTTAACGAGTAGGACTTAGTAGAGTCCGAAGACCTTTGAGCTCTAGTAAAAACTCAACGGACTTGTGGAATTAGAATATTGAAGAGAAACCGGCAGTTGTTTGGTGATGGTTTAGTTAACCCCTTGTCTATCACGTGATGGCGTCGACCCAGGTGCAAGATCATTCTGTCCACTCGACGTCGATGTAAATTTTGATGTAATTACGGAGTAGTCCCAATTGATAAATTGCAGAGCCATGTGTCCCATTACCTGAGTTGGGCGACATTTCGTGTCTTTCCGCCTGCTCAAATAGCCTTGTACCCTTGCAAACGTAGGCCAACCCCCGACAATACCATTCCTTCATAGTGACAATAATACAGAAGCTTATGAACAATATATACAATATATACAATCAAATTCTTAATAGTATACATCCCCCTTCATGAGTACCCTAGCCGTCCGCAAAAGTTGCGCAGACTCAATCTTCCCATCTCGAATGACAGTCCCTATATCAACTTTGCCACTCGGATGCCCAATACTAACCGTCTCCTTTGACTGGCCCCCTATAAGATCAGACGCAAGTGTCCCTTTGAGCTGGGAAGCAGCCCCAAGGCAAAGCGCTAGAGTCAATGGCACAGCCTTGTGTGCCTGGCCCATAGACAAAGCGAGACATCTGATATCAACGTCTGGCGAACCACTCGAGGGGAATAAAAGGACAATTTTGGGAACACTCTCCGTGTTGGGATCGAGGCCCATAAGACTAGCACCGGCTCGACGTATCTCCCCAAGCTTTGTCTTGAGTTCGGGGTTTGACTCCACGATAGCTGGTGTGAGAGACATGTGATCAGCAAGTCCCAAGCTTTCGGTACTGATGAAAACACCAGGATTTCCAACATCAACAAGAGATGCCATGATTTTGGTTCCGTCTTGTAGTTCGAGGATATCCACGGGGTTTCCCGTTGGAAGAGCTTTGCCAGTCTTCGCACCAGCAGGATCAATGAAGCTCATGATGACCTTGGAGCCTGTTCCTGGGACTCCGTCCATGACATAATCTCCTTGATGCGTGTACTTTAGAGGCTCGCCCTCAACTCGGAACTTCGAACTCATAACCTTATTAGTATTGGTATTCAAGAACCGCACAGTGGCCCACTGCAATCCATCCTCATCCTGCTCAACAGTCTTGGCCTGAGCCGACAGCAGCCCACTATCCCACGCCGCAGGACCAACCAAAGACGACATGTTGCCGCAATTCCCAGCCATATCGAGGCTTCCATCGCGGATTCCAACTTGCACAAATGTGAAATCCACATCCACGTCTTCTCTCGAAGGTGATCCAAGGATGACGATCTTTGAGGTTGAGGAGATACCAGAGCCCATGCCATTGAGCTGGCGTCCGTAGGGATCGGGTGAGCCCATTGCTGAAGGGAGTACTTTATGCCATTGAGATTCCGGGGCAAGATCTTTACGGTGGATGACGAGACCGTTTGATGTTCCGCCACGGGCGAACCATGCAGGGAAGCTTGAGGTTGGCGTTGAGGTAGTCATCATGCGGGGTTCGGAGACTCCAACTAAACGGATCATATGTCGTGATAAGAGTTTGCGAGATGTCATAATTGCTGTATTCCGGCCGAATGAATCTATACAAGTTGTTTATAAGTCGAGGGCATGTTATATAGAGGTTCAATCTGCCCGGGGATCGCTCGGAGGACCGAGACCAGTGCCGGATGGTGGACGCTGAATGTTTAGTGGTTGATGCACTGTAACATCACTGCATCTACCTTTACTTCAACTTGGACTTCTAAAAGAGCATATTAATTTCTTTCTTCATAAAAACAACTCGGCAATGCTGTCCTGATCCCAGCCTAATATCTAACTGCATAAACCAAACTTGCTCTGACAAAGGAAAAAGATGGCAAAAAGAACACAAGTAGGACAACACATCAGCCAACGAACATTCTCAGAGAATGAGCCTAGTTCAATGTCGCCTCATTATCAGTCCTTCTCAGTCCAGAATCTCCTCATAACTCGATCAGCATAGTCCTCATCCATCCCCCAATTCTCAACTGCATCCTCGATTCCATCCTCCATACGCTCAATATACTCCTCTCGTGGCACATCCTCCTCCACCCTCATCTCATCAACATACACCAACGCTCTCAACGTCTCGTCCTCTTCCTTGTTTGCATTCGCCCACTTGACATCCACCTGAAACTTCTGATATGCCAATGGAACGCCTTCGTATCTATCAAGACTCTCCTCGTCATTTGCCGGAACAAGGTACAGTAGCCCATATACACCCTCCTCGGGCCTCTGCTTCTGCTTCCCTTTGCCCTTTGTGCCCAGCTGGCGGTTGTCTTCAGCCTCAGGCGTTTCATCGTCGTCTGAGTCGATAGGGAGCTGTACGACATTGGCATAGCCGCGTTCATTGATGATCCATTTCCAGCCCTTGAGATATGCGAGGCCAACGGGTGTAGAGTATGGGCAGCGTCTACGCATCTGCTTAGTTGAAAGGTTTGATCCGTATGCAAAGTAGAGAACCTCTGAGAGGTTTTCCTGCATGAGCGTCATGGTGCTGTCCTGTGAAGGTTGGCTATCGCCCTGAGAGCTCATGGTTGCTCTGGTCGTTCGTTGGTTGGCTTATATAGCCTCTAAGCGAGTGTTAGTCGCGACTGAGCATGCATAGTCCATCATCTAGCAGCCTTCAACATACCAATAATAAAAGTGACTATTCGGCGTAGACTCAGAATATCAGCGTGAGCTTAGAAGATGTCGGCGTGAACTTGTGCCGTTCTTGACTTTCTTGTATGATGAATGGTTAACAACTGAATCGCCCCTGGGCGGCCTGACGCATCAAGGCAAATGGGACTTTCGAGTGACCGTTGTGGGTTGTGAATAGGCAGCAAGGCGCTTCAAGCCTCCGCCTCGCACCAACTGCTATCAAGAAAACATATGCATTTCGAATTCACTCAAAGAATCCGAGCGAGCAAATGAAATCACATCCGTGAAAAATGGAACTTTGGTACAATTCCTGTTCTTTTGTCTTTGTCACAATCCTTGGGCTGTCTCTTGGAATTCTTTGTCTCTTTTGACTCATATTACTTAGGTTCGTTCATCTTCTCATCTACCAAACTCCTTATCCCATATCTAAAGAGAAAATGCCACCATTCATTCCAATCCTGATGCAATCCTCTAGTTAAGGTAAATTAAATCAGAGCGAACGTGGTATCGCAAATCATTCATCACGCATACGCCGCATAGGCATAGTCTCCTTTGTAAGTCACACACATTCTGCTTCTTTCGGGCCATCCCCCGCTTGTCTGAGATTACCACTCCCCGCCCCCACTCATAACTTGGGTGTATCCTCCAAATCCAAATCCCTTCAACAGCCTTGCAATTTCCGTATCCCATCAATAGCAACGTTGAGCACATCGTAATTCGTTCAGCCTTGAAACCCCAATGGAGCCTGATAAACCCGGTCGTATTACAATTAGGTGATTGGGATCAGGAAGGGGCTGAGTATCAGCTGGTCCGCGCTAGGTCGTAGGTTGTGGTCAATTTCAAAGGTTTGCGCAAGGAACTCTTTGGCTGCCTCGCTCGCGTGTTCAGGGATTGTAGGAGCCGCCTTTCCGCCCCCAATCTTGAAGATAGCCTGGAGCTGACTGCAGTCGGGGAAAGGGTGACTACCAGTCATCATCTCCACCACCAAACATCCAAGCGACCAGATATCTGCTTTGCGAGTATACGATGTTTGCTTTACAACTTCAGGAGCCATCCAGAAAACGGATCCTTGCAGTGACGGGCGGTGCTTGTTGTTGTTGGCGCCATTTAGAATGTTGGAGGCCTCCAGCTTCTTTGAAATACCGAAATCAGAAATCTTGATGGTTCCCTTGTTGTCCACCAGGATGTTGGCTCCCTTGATGTCGCGATGGATGATATCTCGGTTGTGTAGGTATGAAAGGCCAGTCAGAATCTGTCGAACAAAACTGCGAACCAGCGGCTCTGGGAGCGCGCCGTACGAGTTGAGTATCGTCTGAACTGATCCACCAGGCACATACTCGAGGAAAATGTTAAGATAATCAGCTGATGAACTGCAACCAAGATATTGCACAATATTGGGATGTCGAAGATCGCGAAGAAGGCTTATTTCTCGCTTGAGTGCTTCGATCATGCCCTTCTTGCGTGTATCGCCCTGGCTGTTGGCTCCAGGAGCAGGTGTCTCGACCTGCTTCACAGCGAGAAGCTCACCAGTAACAGCATGGAGAGCTAGGTACACACAGCCGAATGAACCTTGACCGATCAGCGCGCCCTTCATCCATTTGTCGTCGCCCCAGGACTCTCCAGCCAGGAAGCTTTGTAGTTCCTCGTCTACGTCGTCGCCATCGTTGGTCAGTGCTTGGCGAAGCTCCTGGAATGATCCAGAGCCTGTTGAGTTATCACCATCATAGTAGCTTGTGGCTGTGGTGTTGCCCTCAGGGTCAGTGACACTCAGAGCAGCCGAGTCAGAGCCACTCTCAGTAAAAGAGACATAAGACTTGCGGTTGGGCTCGAGAGAAGACTCCTCTTGAAGGGTATCAAGCACTGATGATGTTACTGAATCCCGGTTGTAGGCATTCTGAGGAACCCGAATGTGTGAATCCCGAGACTTCACCTTGGCAAGCTGAGAATTAGCATTAAGCCAAGAATCAGCAATGGTTGGGATGGGGGGTGCATCCTGGATACTGGAGGCAAAGCTGAGGCTGCTAGCAACGCTGAGCCGGCTGTTGACCTTGCTCAAGCGAGTTGACCGTCGCATGGAAAGTCGGGCCGTGCGGTCGATGTCCTCTCTGGTATGGTCAGGGAAGTACGATGTAAGATCAGAAGCAATCAACTCGCTGGGAGGTCGAAGACCTCCAAACTGTCGAAGGGCTCCGACACGTCGAGCCGGTCGCGATTCGATCTCTGATGGTGGACGCTCCAGATCCTTGGCTGCATTGTGTAAGTTTCTTTCGCGATCCTGGTAAGATATCGGCGACAACGGGGACTGGAGCTGGTCGTTCCATTTCTCCCCAAGCATTTTCTGAACCTTCAGTTGACTTCGCTTGTCCACTGTTTCCAGAGCTCGGGCGTGCTTCTGTTGCTCTTCTTCCATGGCAATGGCAGCAGCCCGCTGCAATTCCGCCTCCCCTGGTTCACCTGCTGGAACTCTCCGCAATATCAGTCGATTTCGTTCCGGCCGTCGTTGGTCCTTGATAATGCGCCAAAGTTCCGTATCGCCCAGTCGTCGGCATTGGCCTGGATCAGGATCGATACCAGCCAAGACCCAGAAGCAGTAGTTCCTTTCGTGGTCCTCACGCAGAGCGAACTTTCGAAGAGTCACCCGCATCACTTCCTCGCAAGTATTACACGCGGAAATCTTGACAACCTTCGTAACGCCGCCAGTCGATATGACGCGGATAACTTCTTGACCCTGTGGTAAGGCAGCCATCAGTGAACCGTCCATACTGGAGTTATTCCTGGTATGGGTCGTTACCAGACGGTTTGCCGGAAGATCCGGGTTGGTAATCACAATCCTTTGGCCTTGAGCATTTACAGGACTTGTGACATATGTCTTCCCTCGGGCCCTTAGATTCCGCAGATCGGTACCAGGGAGAGGGGAGTTGGGTCTTGAGGAAGTCATGCCATTATCCAAAGCACCATGTAAATCCATTTGTCTTGAAAACCGCTTGTTAGAAGATGTCGGAACACCTCGCGATGTATGCATTCTTGACGAGTCGTTGGGTGCAGTGATGTGAATATCGAGTCCGCCAAATGAATCCTAGACAGTCACGGTCAGTCTGTGAGCCCAGCAAATATGACAATTGCTAGTATAGCCTACCCGATTCCGCTTCTTCTCGTTGGCGTATGCCCTGGTTCTCAGCTTCTTGATGCTAAGGAAAAGGCGGACACGATCGCCGACTTTCTCAACACCCATTTCTTTAAGCACATCTTTATCCATTTCTAGGAGGTTCTCGCCGTTGATGTGATTTTTTCGGAAGATCTTTTCATACTCGCCGCATTTTACAGATCGCAGGTATTCGCAGACCTGATCTTCGTCCCAGTTCTTGACGGATTCGGCGGGATCGCTTTCGTTGAATTCGGATTCTGTCGGGCTGCCGTAAGCACCTGAAGAGGGCATCGTTGGAGCTCTTCTAGGCGGGGCCATTGTGGGCTGAGAAGGAACAGGAGTGAGAGACGAAGCACCCAAGCCGGCGGGAAACGACGATTTTGAAGCCAGCATGGCCATGGTGAATGCGCGGCCAAGGGTTTGCAAGTGGTGATATTCAAGTTTATTGTTCGTCGTCAAATGGCGGCGCCTGAGACACCGAATCGAGGTGGGATACCCAGACCCAGCTGAGTCGATCGATGGTCGCTCACCCGATGGTGATTGGAGTATGTGCGAAGTGGCGGAGGATGGGACGTAGAGCCAGTGGAAGCTCTACTCAGTCTGTATTATTAGTAACGCGAAGCCAAACAAGTAAAAACTGCGATCAACGCGAAGCACTTCATAAAGAAATGAAGAAGAGTATAGAGGGGTCCAGATCCAGCAAAGCTGAAGCTGAGCTTTTGGTGGTGAAGTGAGGTTTGGAGGAGAAAGAGTGACGATGGGCGGACAATGGTGAGGTGGAATACAAATTATTAGCCCAAGAGGCCAGGCCAGGCCTGAGGGGGAATGGGATGGTTTGGCAGCTCGGGTGCAGGGGAATGGAGAAAGAGCAGGGGACTGGCGGTGGTTGCGGCGAAGGTACCACCAAGACAGCGGGTACTTTGAGCTAGAACATTTTAGTGCGCATTTGTATTACCTATCAGCAGCGCCAGTAAGGTATCTGCAAGACCTGCAGGTACCTTCTAGACGGTGATGTGGTGCTTCATTAGCCTGGTTCAGGTTTGGGGGGTCTTGGCCAGCTCTAAAGCGTCACAGGTGGCCCCTGTAGGCTAATAATCACGTTGTGGTGGATGTTATGGGAAGGCTCACGAATCAATAGACGCCGGATGGTTGGATGAACTACTGACTCGCTAATGGGAAGGACCTGAAAAGTTGACCGAAACTATGCTACAGGGAGCAATTGTTAATGCTCGATGGCCCGAGAGTTGGGTAAAACTCCACCATGAACAACAGAAGAGGTAAACACGAAGCGATCCCCAGAATCAGAGCAGATGGAAGGGATGATGGGATGGGCGATCTGATCGCGCGGCGTCGTTACAGAGTTCCAGAGGGGAAGAGAGCTCCACATGCCACGCTGATCGTGACGAAAAGACAAGGGCAGAGCCGCCGCTAAAGTCTCGTGTGCATAGAATATAGAATTCTGGTCGCCTTCATGCACAAGAAATGAGGCTAGGGCTTTTGCTGACAATGGATGCGCGCGAGCGAGTTTCAAATATGTTCTACAGTCTCCGCCCACGAAACATGTCGTGCCCAATCTTCCAAAGATAGATGATATTAGCGCCATGACGAAAACCATCACAACTTGAAACTGAAGCACAAAGACGGACAGCGACAGATATTGTGTCTTTGAGTGTAACTCACCGTCACTAAATACACAACCTCCAACTTGGCTTGCTGATTCGTGGAGTGTCGGAGCATGAAACAAAGTGAGCCTAGACCCTGGATGCTGGGATCGAGGCGCCTGTAAATTGTCTTGATAGGTCAGATGCTGGTCCTTGATGAAACAGACCGTGTTTCGACCGGGGCCACTCGGATGACGCCGTCCGAGTTAAAAGAGCGCATCTCTCTCCTCTGTCCAGTTATTTTCTTGGTGATTGTGTAGTCTGATACAGGGAAATAAAATCAACGTGTTGCTAATATTCCCCAATGGTTCGAGAAACAACATAGGAATGCAAAAATGTCCGTGAACGAGCTATTGAATTATAGTGGTTGATTGAGTTAAATGGCTGACTTGCTTCTTCCCATCTTGCATAAGGCAGCAGTAACTTAATTGCTTACCACGTGCTTACCGACCTCTCATAGGTAGGAATGGAGGCTGTCAGGCCATATCCACATCCACATCCACATCCACAGCACCTTTGTCACCTATCAGTGGTCGGGGACTTCTAATTTCGGCATCGTTCATTTGTTTGTTTTCTGTTGTATCTCTGATGAGTCTTTCATGTTATCCGGGGTATGCATAGGGTATCTAATTTGTGAACTTTGGATCTCATACCCATTAGAAGGTAATATCATTGCTTCTGTTGATATCACTCGATACCTAGACGCCTTACCCCCTGATAGATATCTACACTTCGGTGCCGTTCACCGGAGACCACTGTCTGCAGTATTGTCGTCAAAGGAAATTCGTCATCGTAACTAGCCTCGTAATCCGTGCCTGCTTTCTACACTTGGACTCTTTATTGATCGGAAAGTGGGCAATCTGATATCGAAACCCACGCACTCCTGAGAGCTTTGTCCTATATGTGCCGACAATATGATAGGGGCATCTCAAATTGTAAGTCTTCAGGAGTCAATGCGACGTATAAGGACCAAGGTTATAAGGAGGCTGTCAAGGATTATTCAGGCGCATATAGACATTAATCGTCACCCGGCCCTACGATCCGATCGATTTGTTTATAATGCTAATATGTACCATGCTATCAGTATCATCCCGTCTGTGTACCCCCCTACGGGTCCTGTGCATCAAGCACCAATGATATAGGTGGTTAGCATTAATAGCCAGCATATCATCATCTCCTTCAATATCGCCTTCGGCATATCCATCTTCACCATCATTGTTCGAACGCTGAAGGAGGTCCTTCAATATACCGTGCATTTGCAGTTGGACAAGACGCTCGATGCATAGACCTACTGGGAAAGCAAGATAAAGAATTGGCTTGGTAATCAAGGAGAAGAACAATCACAAGCTATTGCATGTCGATTCTATAACCCCTGAAAAGTTGAACACTTGACACACGAACACATTCAACTTTTCTAATGCGCGCGCTCGATAAAGAAAGTCACGAAGAAAGAGGAGCCTTATTCCGGCAACGCGATATCGATTTAGACTACGCAGCAAGCTGATCTTGCGGCCCATGACAGATCAAACCCTTGGCTCAGATAAGATCACCGAACAGAACAGTTCATATTTAAAATTATTTTCCTTTTGCTTAACTCTTCGTTTATCTCACAAACTGATCTGCGAAGCTTGCTCCAAGTCCAACAGCTTCATAGTGCTTTCGTGCCTTATCCAACTTGCTGAAAACATCTTCCACGCCAACAGGATTGCCATCAGGATCAACATAGATATAAGCCCCTGTGACATGAAACATGGTCGCCATCTCCTTCACATCCTGAGGAACCTCGAGAGTATGAATATCTCCAGGAGGTTCGAATGCATAACCGCCCTCTGTCGCCCACCATGGATGTTCGAGATAATGCCAGCGGCCCTTGAGAACTGTTGCGTGCACGCAACCAGCGTGGCGATGGCGTGAGAGGATACCAGATCGTCGGACTCGAAGAATGTTGACAAAGTAGCCGCCCGAGACGGAGAGGAGAAGAGGTCGGAACCAAACGTCTGGTGCTTCTGGGACCCAGAGACGCTCGTCGCATTCAATGTCAAAGATTCCTGGAACGACAAGATCGTCCGGAACAGCGGGAAGACGGGGACCTCGGTATGGAACAGCGGCTTGATCCGCACGTTCTTTGAGCTCTTCTGGCTTCGAGTTATTCGCTGTCATAGTGACGGTTTGTGTTGCAGTAGCCATCTTGGTGATTGATTAGATTTCTTCAGGTATGAGAAGAGAGATTTAGCCTGTGTTGGTGTGAGGAGTTCATGAGACAAGGTGGTGTTTTATAATCTTTTACCATTAGGCGATCAACACCTTTACGGTAACCTGTTTATACATTTGAGGTCTAACGCAGCAGTAGTGAGGTGATAAGAGTGCATGTCGTTACCCGCATGGCGCAACCGCGGCGCCAACGCCGGTCCCAGATCGGGGGTGGAGCTTAATTGAAGATCGTATATCGCTGACATACTTTCCAAGGATTAACTTGTATTCAATTGGAAGAAAGAGTTTGTTCTCGGTATTCGGAACTTCGCAATTACGAAATGGAAAGCTTCCAGCCCCGTTGCTTCACCACATCTAGCCAGTCCACCTTACCTTGGTCTTCCCTCCTTGATCCATCCATTCTTCGCCGCCATACTTCATCAAGGACGTCAAGACAAGCTTCAACGTTTCGGAATTTTCGCCACTTAATCATCTCGCAAAGCTTCTCTCTAATGCTTTCTATCTCACTTGTCTCGTGGGCTTCTCCTCCCGCCATGAACGGCGGGAAAAGCAGGGTGCATTCCACGAGACAACCTTCTGACACTTTTCTGCTAAGCTTACATATCGACTCTACACAAGTCTTCAGCTTCGTCTTCAAGATATCAGAATAGCTGTTAATGTAACGAGCAAGGGTTCGGTAAAGATGAATGAGTGCCGCGTTGCGATAGGCTTCACCGAGTAAGGCTAGAGGTGAATCATCTTGACCTGAAGGACAAACCCAACTCTGGAGTTCACTTTCTATCTTTTGTGAACGTTCAGCAAAACTATAACCACGGGTCTGCGATGCCGATTTGGCTTCGGCGAAGTCAGCGTTCAGAATGCTAGTCTCGGAGATGAGATAGAGTATCCGCGACGCAAATCCAAAATAGGGATCTGCAAGTGTGTCATCCTCTGAGGCCCAGTAGAAGCCCCTTATTAATGGACGGCAATCCATCGAGACACTCATCATGATATCGTGATAGGCGAAATTGCGGAGAAGCCACCTCCCCTCAAAGGTAGCCTGGACAGCTTGCTTCGGATCTACCACCGAGAGTGAATTCTCAGGTTGCCAAGCCAATTCAGCAGCTGCGCCTGTCAAGTGAGGATACCAGGCATCAGTAGCCTCAGATATTGACTCCATGGAACAGAGGACCATAGTCACAGCCAGGCACATCTCAGTTGACAGTTCACTCTGTTGCATTGACTTCTGAAGCTGGGCCAAAGCATGTCCATGGTGCCTTAGTGACTCCGCTCTGAACTTTTCGTCACGTATTGCTAAGTGAGAAGAAGCCCATGCTGAAACAGCATACATTAGGGTTGGGCATTCGAACGCCATGGGTAGGATAACTTTGCATGTAAGCTAGTGAAGTTATCAAGTGTTCGGCGCACATACCAGAGAGGAAACAGTTTTTTTCTAGATTCGTGGTCAGTAGAAACGCAAGTGTAACCGTGTAGTAACGCAGCATCACTCGTCTGCTTCCCACAAGATTTCCCGAGTTGGAGTCACCAGGGTCCAGCGATAAGCCAAGAGGTTGGCATAGTTGCGTGACCTCTTTGCTTTGCTGGTCTATGCTCGGAGTTCTCACAACTCTTGTCTCGGTCACTTGAGAACCTCCAGTTGCCGCCAATGGGGACAGTAGTACTGAACGTGGTGGCTCACGCTTGCAAACTAGGTTGAGACGCAAGCAGTGACTGCAAATGGGTATAGCTGATCACATTTCTTCTTTCTGTGGTTAATTAGCATTGCGGCCTAATTGATGCATGAGACCCTTGACATACCGTTGACGACATGTTGGACATCCCTGCTTCTGCTTCTGTCGAGGATAGCCACCTCTCCGAGTTGAAACCGAAGGTGGGGATCTAAGTGATTCGTTCATTGGGCTCAAAATATTGATCCGATTCCAACCAGGAGCTTCAGTGAGCTTTGAAATGATCAAGAGCGCTATGGGCGGTGATATGAAAGAAGAGAATTAGAGAGGAAGATCAAAGATCGAAAGTTTCGGGTCACATCCCGTTATCAACGACCCTTATGCACGGCGCTATGGGCGGGAGAGGCTAATCTGAAGATGGTAACGTGGGGGTATGCGGGGAACCTAATCCTGGGGTAGATCGTTGTGCAAGCTTGTTAGTGCAGATATCGAATAAACAACAGGTCAGAAAACAGCAGGCACAAAGGAAGATGTTGTAATATTGCAAGTTTGATTGGAGTCGTTAGCTATCTTGGTGGCTACTACAGCTATGGACGGCACGGATCTCTTTTCTCAAAAGGTCAGAGAACATGGAGCTTAGACAGACTGATAGCTATTTGCAATACCTGAATCGACATTGGATTGGATGTTGATGAAATTTTCCTGTAACTAACGAACTATCTATCTGGAAGTATGATTAGAGTCGCGCCCCTTGAATATCAATAGCCTCAGCCATCACAGTCTGAATAGCTTCCCGTAGAATGCCAACCATCCTCCCCAATTCAGACTCAGTCACCACATATGGGGGAGACATTATGACATGATCAACATGAATATCCCCAGTCTCACCCAGGTTTCCCAATATGTTCAAGCCCAGACCAAGCGCCTTGTCTACGATCTGGTGACACAGTCTCATATTGGCCGGGAATGGTGTTTTGGTGCAACGATCTTGGACGAACTCAACAGCCCAAAAAAGACCACGCCCACGGATATCGCCAACAAATTCCAAGGGGCCAAGATGTGTTTTCAGGAGCCTCTCCAAGACTTTACCCATTTCTTGGACGTTGGTGAGAATATCTTCATCCCGAATGATGCGTTGAACCTCTAGAGCTGCAGCGCAAGCCACTGGATGAGCCTGTTGGGAAAGTCAGCCAGTTCCAAGTCAACTTTTTGTCATATAAAGCATACCTGGAATGTGTGGCCATGGGCCAATCCACCAGATCCGTCTGCGAGGGCTTCGAAAATCTTGTTTCGAAGCAACACGCCAGATAGGGGAACAAACCCTCCAACGAGAGCTTTGCCTATCATCTGAATATCAGGCCCTAAAATACCCTCCTGCTCCCAAGCATGCATAGTTCCGGTTTTTCCCATACCACACATAATCTAAAATGTATTAGCAAGTATGTTTATCGGTACAATCAACAGTAACTCACTTCATCTAGGATCAAGAGAATATCATGTTTGTCACAAATCTCTCGAACAGCTTTGAAGTATCCCGGTACAGCAGGAAGGCAACCTAGAATAGTTCCACTGACAGTCTCAGCCACAAATGCAGAAACGTTCTCCGGTCCAACACGAAGGATCTCTGCCTCCAGTTGATATGCCAGTCGTTTTGACATAATTTTCGTCGGATTCGTTTCCCTTCAGCCTATAAGCGAAGCAAGGATCAACGAAGCTGACATTATGAGAGAGCCAGTGACGATACATGGCCCTTCGAGATTGGTGGCCAGAGACGCAGAGTGCTCCAATCGTGTTGCCATGATAGCTCTGTTTTCTTGCGATAACATGGCGCTTCTGGGGCATTCCTCGCTCGTGCCAGTATTGTGTTGCCAGCTTGATAGCAGCATCAGTGGCTTCGCTTCCAGAGTTGACGAATATGGCCTTGGATAGGCCACCAAGTTGCCCCTGCAGAAGCATCGACGCAAGTTTCTCGGTTACATCGCAAGTGAAACGTGCGCCAGAGTAGAGATAAGGGAGCAGGTTCATCTGGTTCGCCACCACTTCAGCAATCTCAGGGCGTCCAAAGCCAAGACATGATACGGCTGGTCCAGCTGAAGCATCAAGAATTTCACGGCCAGACTCGAGAAACAGAGATACTCCTGAGGCAGAAACGACTCTTTCAGGTTGATGAGCGAATGAACGATAGAGAATGCTTGAGTTGGAGACAAAAGGGTGAGCCATCTTGGAAAGTTGAGGTTTACGGCCTGTTGCTAGATGCCAGATCTAAATCTTTGAGAGCTAAGTTTGCTAGATATATCCATCATATCTTCCACTCTATTTTCACCCTTCTTGATATTTAGGATAATTTAGGCCACTTCGTATCAGCCTCCGAACCAATCCCGGAGTTTCTTATCAAGAAGCCCCCTCATGAATCCCGCCGTTGGCGCCGCTATCAAGCTCCCTCGGCGCCAACGACATGGAAAGGCCCAGACAATCAGCTACTGATATACAAGGTTTCCCCACAGTTCCCCGCGCTGCAAGCCTCTAGATGCTGGTAGTGGATCAGTTGATAACTGTGTAAGTGAAGGTTGCCATGTTGCTAATAGTCACAATCAAACCAAGATGAGATTCACCTTTCTCTATCGATTTGGCCTATGGTATTGATGATGATACCTAGTTTGATTAGTGTATTCTGGCGGCCAATTGGTCAAGGCTTCTTCCTTGTCATGGTCGCTTGGGGCGACTTGTGTGGTAGTGGTATGGGCGTTTCTGATCAATATAAAATAAGCATGAAGATTCCCTTGTCCTTGTCTTGCAAACCACTCTTATTCTCTTGTTGAATCTCTATTCGACCTTGTCTCGTTGGTGCACCAATATTCATCCCAGCCATGTCAGAGTCTATCCCCCCAAGTCCGGTGTCCCATCCTTTCAAAGCCAGAGATGAGCAAGAAAAGTCCCCAAGTCATCTTGGTTAAGTTGAAACCATTCGAAATGGTACATCAGATGCCGAACGAAACGAAGATACACACCGTGGCTTCAAGCCTCGCCACTCTCAGATGATAGCCATAGGAGGTGCCATTGGAACTTCACTGTTCCTAAGAACTTCCCAGGTTCTTCGCGTTGGTGGTCCTCTATTCCTTCTGATTTCTTATAGAGTCTTGTCTATACCCGTCTACTGCATAGTCACTGGAATTGCCGAGGTTGCAACTTATCTCCCTGTTCCGGGAGGCATTATGGCCTACTACGGGCACAAATACGTGTCTAGCAGCATGGGCTTTGCAATGGGATATCTCTGCTGGTACTCACTCGGCATCTTGATCCCCTATGAATTCTTCGCTTCTACACTTCTCACCAACTATTGGGGCACTGTGGTTAATGGCGCGGTGTGGATCACCATCATATATGTTATCATTGTCATTATTAACCTCTTCCCGGTCAGAGTCTTTGGAGAGTGCGAGTTTTGGAGCGCAGGCATGAAAGTTCTCCTCATCTTGGGCCTCATCTTTCTCTCCATTTTGCTGTTTTTCGGGGGCGGCCCTCATAAAGATGCTCTCTACTTTGGATACTGGAAAGACCCTGGTCCAGTGAACACTTATATCGTGGAGGGCGATGCCGGACGACTTGTTGCACTCCTTCAGTCTTTTGTTCTAGCATCCATCGCATTCGTCCTGGCTCCTGAACAACTCATCGTAACAGCGGGCAAGATGCAATCTCCACGCTATAACCTCCCCAGAGCCGCTCGATGATACATTTGGCGCCTGATCATTCTTTTCATGCCCGCCGTCTTCGGAATTGGTGTAGTCTGCGCATCAAACGATCCCCGACTTACAGCATCTGGAACTGCACGCTCACCTTTCATTATTGCCATCCGGAACGCCGGCATCCCTGTCCTGGATAGCATCGTCAACGCACTGATCCTCCTTTCAGCGATCACGGCTGCGAACGCGTTCCTCTACTCTGCCTCCCGGAATCTTTATTCACTCGCAAAGGCCGGGAATGCACCTGCAATATTTAAGAGATGCGACAGATATGGCCTTCCATACTATGCAGTCTTGATCACCGCCTCCCTCGGATGTCTAGCATACCTCAGCCTGTCAAATAGTAGTCTGACAGTCTTCAACTGGCTAATCAATCTCACCAATACCTCCGGTTATATCAGTTGGATCTGCTGCAGTATCATTTACGCGAGATACCGCAAAGCCATCACTCATCATAAGCTAGAGTCCCCATATCGCTCCCGCCTCCAGCCCTGGGGCATGTACTTCGGAGTCAATGTCTCCATCATCCTTTTACTCATCAACGGATTCGCTGTCTTCTTTCCTTCACAATGGTCAGTGGCTGATTTTTTTCACGGCTTACATCGGCATCTCTGCGTTTCTGCTCATCTACTTTGGCCATCGACTGTATCAGCGGGGAGATAGGTGGGTCAGAGATCCTGAAGATATTGATATGTATCAAGGGATGGATGAAGTACTAGCTGCAGAAAGACCACCACCAGTTAGGGTTAATATCTATCGGAGACTGTGGGCCTTGGTGGAATAATCCTTGATAAAGGTATCGGGTGAAGGTGTTCGTCATGTTGAACAAATTTAACACTTGAAGCCCATGCTATCATCGGTCAGCCTTGTATAAGTAGTAATACAATTACATTTATTCTTATTCCTGGAGGAAGTTCATAAAGGGCGTGTATCTCTACGAAACTGGTATGTTTAGGCAATGAGATCGCTACATCCATATGATGACTAGAGCATCATGGGACGGGGGCATAAATAAATCTTACTACATCCAAATGGATTTCATTGGGGCTCACTTACTTCCTTTGCTTTTTAAATCAATGCACATTTTTTTAAAGCATTAACTTTAAGCCGAATCGTCTAAAGGAGGTCGCCTTGTTATATTGCAAAACGTTAAGGGAGGAGAAAAGTGAAAGTGTCGTCATTGTAACAAGTATGTGTTTGTGTAAGTCCACATCCAAACTATCATGTATTACACTTTCTTACCCTACGTCGAGTCGATCCCATGAACCGCCTTATAAAAGAAGAGCTCATAGACGAAAATTCAAATATTTGCAACTATAGATCGACCCTTCCATATATATCACCCTTCTTCATTTAGAATTGAAGTCTCAAATTTTCTGCCATTTCCTAGTCTCAATTGTAAGATGAACAGAGGCAGCGATGTCGACTTTTGCCCCAGTATAATACGATGAGGGACGTCGTAAGAAAAGAAAACGCCCTGACTTAACCTTTTCGCTCCTTCATTTTCTCACCTTCATGGAAATATCGGCTTTTGATCTTCACATAATTTCAATACCGGGCAGGACCGTCGTTTCACAAAGACTTCCCTGTAGTTACCTTTTGTTTTCTTACCATCGCCAACAAGCCAACCTGCTTGTTAAACCGATCTCGCAGTGGCCAGTTGAACCCCGCATGAACCAAGTGGCTCACTATCTCGAACCCCGTATTTGCCCGCTTGAAGACTGTTAGTGCTGTACTACCCTGCAACTTTTCATCCCACAACTTGGAGGGAATTCATTCCTCCCCCACGATCACGACATTATCACGACATCGCCAACGCCTTCTCTGGTGTTCAATTGGGTTACACACAGGCACAAGCTGGAGTCGAAGACACCCACATACGAACACTGACGGAATAGCTCGTTAGAAGTTTCATCACCGAGCCAATTGACTGCAGTTCATCCCAGTTATCGCATCTTGGTGACAGCCTCATTCTCAAGCAAGAAACTGCAACACTACATCCCTAGAGACCTAACCATTCTTGGTATACGAAGAACCCTAAGACTCAGGGCTGAAAGTGTAGTCACGCTGTACCGAAATTCAGTTTGACGTCGCCTCAAGAATTTCAGTCGATCCGGTGACACCGATCATAACCAAGGCATCATGGCCAGCCAGCACAAGCCTGTTGTCAGCTTCCTCGGCCCAGTCGCCTCCTACACCCATCAGGTAAAGTCATTCCTATAGCTGTACCCTATAGCGACCGCATGACACTAGCCTTGACTGACCTGGCTCCATAGGCTGTTCGTCAGGCCTTTTCTGAGTCAACATGGGAATTCTCCCCTGCAGTTACTATCGATGGTACGTTTCAGTCAATATCTCGCAGTCGGGATGTCCGTTACTGATTGTCCTGGCAAAGATGTCTTTGACCAGGTCCAAAGTGGCCAGGTGCAAGCTGGTGTTGTGCCTTTTGAGAACTCCACCAATGGTTCTGTGAGCTTCACCTTGGACAACCTGGCTGACAGAACGAACCATTATCCGGATATCACTGTCGATGGCGAGACATACGTGGACGTTCACCATTGCCTTGTTGGTCACAAGAGCCCTGTGCCAGCTGTCGAAGACATAGCTGAAGGATCCGGTACTTGCACCCCGACAGCCACAGACCCGTCACCTTCAAAACCGCGGTCCAGGCCCCTGGCGAGTCTCAAGCACATCCAGCGCTTATATTCGCACCCCCAAGCATTTGGCCAATGTACCGCTTTCATCTCCACCTATCTCAAGGGTGTCGAAATTTTTGAGGTCAGTTCAACCAGCAAGGCAGCTGAAATTGTCAGTAAGGACACGACGGGTACCTGGGCCGCCATCTCAAGCGAGCTCGCCGCTAAACTTCATGGTCTCGATTTTCTGGGAAAATCGATTGAGGACAGGGAGGATAACACGACCCGTTTCTTCGTGATTGGTACAAATGCTGAAGGCCCCAAAGACCTGGAAAAAACTGAAAAGGCTGTTGCTGAAAAGGGAAGCAAGTCACTTGTCTCTTTCACAGTACCTCACACATCACCTGGCGCTTTGGCGGATGTGCTGAGCTGTTTCCGTACATTCGACATCAACTTGACCAGCATCAACAGTCTACCAAGCCTCGTGAAACCCTTCCAGTATATTTTCTTCATCGAATTTGAGGGTCACAAGTATGTCGATCCTGAGGGGCGGGTCAACGGTGCGCTGGAAAAAATCAGTCGCGTGGCCGAGAGTTGGAGGTGGCTTGGAAGCTGGGAGAGATACATATAACTTTGCCAAAAAGCAACAAACGAATTATTCACCAATTCTATGACATCCATGCATTCCATTTGACGACTGGCAGTACCTCTTACATACACGCGATGCAAAAGGCATCATGACAAGTCAGGACGAACTCCCCGTGGAAACATAAAAACGGCTTTAGAAGCTTTGGGGAACTCCCCGTGAGCCCAGTGGGGCTGAGTGCGTGCTCTCTAATGTCGCCCTGACAGGTCTTTCTTTAGCAGGGCCTGGGCGCATTGAAGATCACATATTTTCTGTACCGCCATCGGGCCGTCCCACGTCAAAGACAAAAGCTTTACGAACGGAATATCGGTCGCTTATCAACATCTCACATTACATTGTGTATACTTGCACAAGACCATCGCCACGGTGCCGCCTTGTGCAGTGTGACACCCATGGAGAAGAGACTTATCCCCACTACCCGGGATACGCGAACATGTCTGCCAATGTTGAGTTTACGCTATTAAATCCGTTTCAGGCACTTGCAGGACACAACTCACAGCAACGGAAAAAGACATGCGTTTTTTGAGATTCATGGGATTGGCCTGGATCAGGCTTGACCCAGCCGCGTGGGGCAAGTCGGAGGAATTGACCCTTTGGAAAGCTTTGCAAGGTCATTGAGGGCAGGGATGAAGAAAACGAAGGGCCCGATAAAGCCTTGGGGGGACTGTGGGATGGGCTCAAAAAGCATCAATGAGGGGCGAGAAAACTCGGATACTTGAGAGATATCTCGTCTTAGTTGCTTCAGCGGAGACCACTATCGACCAACATGACGTACACGCCGCATGCGCAACACTCAAAGAGAGACCACTAAGGGTCGTTCATGGGCCACACGCCCAGGTTCAGGGTGGGAGGATCTAACCAAGTTAGTGATAGCCTACGGACCATCGCTTCAACAATTACCATCGGGCGATGGTCCGGAAGCTCTCCAGCAAACTCTGTGAGTACTCAGGTACTGTACGCTGGGCGTCTCAAATACCTTTTAATGGCTTGATCTGCTGTTTCGTATCCTCCAAGATTTACTCTTCTTCTCATCCCTTCTGCTCTTCCTCCAGCTTAATGTTGAAGCGACAACACTTATCTGCTATATCTCCCTTTTCTTCTTGGTTCTTTCACCCAAAATGGCGCCCCGCCCTATCTTTACTGCCACGCACCCACGTGCATGCTCTACGGCCTTTGAGCGGGTATGTTGAGTCCCTGAAATCCAAGATCATGCCGCCTTCTCAGTGTTGACATCGTCATGATTGCGCTCACTATTACAATGCTGACTCTGTTTAATTGATAGGTCTTCATGGCCCGCCGCGATATCCTAGAGAGCGTTCACGAACCCTTTGGAGATGCCTTCTACTATGGTCCTGAGATTCTCAGTGATCGTTTCAGAAACGACACTGCTACTCGTGAACAGAGTGGTTTCTCACAAAAGACCTACAAAGACGTCCTCAACGAGGTCATGGATGCGGGCAAAGATGTTAGTAAAACCTCCCCTCCAATCTCCTCAAGGTTCATGCGATCGCCCGAACTCCCCGAACTCCCCGTCACACCCCGCCTTCTCGAATGAGGGGAACTACAAGCCAAACAAGAAACATGTGCCACGGCCAAGTTTTTTATCTGCAGCATACGCTTGGTTGACACATGATGGTCATGAACATACAATCAATGTTACGTGTCGTATCCTTATCGCCCTTTTGCCATTGGCGGGAGCCACGCCATGAGAGATTCATCAATTGATGCAATATATTAACACTTCCTACCAGGGCAAGCGAATCTTCATCAAGGACATGGCCTACTACCTCATGGCCCCAGACAACAAGCCTACCAAGGTTGCACCGTCTCTGGGCAAGGAAGAGCCTGGCAATCCAACTGTTTTGCCACTAGAGGTCCTGAAGCAATTCCAATTCACCTTCCTCATCCGCCACCCTCGCCGAGCTATCCCCTCATACTACCGTTGCACGGTGCCACCTCTGGATGAAGTCACTGGTTTCTATGACTTCATGCCCAATGAGGCTGGTTATAAGGAGCTCGTGCGTTTCTTTGACTTCCTGATCAAGGAGAACATCGTCGATAAGGACAACCTCGTTGTTATCGACGCTGATGATCTTCTCGATAACCCCGAGAAGACCATCCGTCTCTACTGCGAGAAGACGGGCATTGACTTCAAGCCCGAGATGCTCGAGTGGAATGATGATGATTGCAACTATGCGACTATTGCCTTCCAGAAGTGGAATGGCTGGCACAACGATGCTATCAAGAGCTCGGCTCTGAGGCCTCGCACGCATCACCAGGTACGTCAAAACGATTTCTTATAATCGCACCCTCCCCACTATCCCTCCACCTGTTGGTCTGCAACAACATCCACTGTTCGTTCGCGCTTCTTGTGGTAGGGTGAAAATAAGGCTGACATCGCTAACTAAAGAAGACGATGACCACCGAGTCAGAAGATAAGGAATGGACCGCCAAGTACGGCCCTGAGGCGCAAAAGGTTATCCGCAAGACGGTCGAGGACAACGTAGCTGATTACGAGTACCTGAAGCAGTTTGCGCTGCCTATCTAAATTAATTTAGCAGAGTGCGCGCTCTGCTTTTCAAGGGTTGCTTTTTCTCTACGGTTTGGACCTGTTTTGGCGTTTCCACCCCCACATCAGATTGGACTTTTGCACCTGGTAACAAACCGGGGTAATGAATGATTTATGAGCGCTTGCATTTAGTTGATGGTACAGCTACTATCGTACAACGACTTTGGCATCACGCCACCTGATGAATATATATATGCTCCTTCATCTACAAACCTTTGCCAGCTGATGTGATCAATGTCCTCGTTCTAGGCTGTAGACACTCGATGACACAACTTTCCAACTAGTCCAACCCGATGGAGTCCAAAATACACATTTTATACATTTGGAGGTAGAACACTTATAATGACTTGAGTAGGAGGAACCTGGATGTTCGTGAGAGACTC
Source organism: Fusarium redolens (assembly GCF_020744475.1). NCBI lineage: Eukaryota > Fungi > Ascomycota > Sordariomycetes > Hypocreales > Nectriaceae > Fusarium > Fusarium redolens. The sequence goes on along the minus strand of NW_025763675.1, from coordinate 355,007 downwards.
AATCTCCAACCCCAACCACCTGTTGTGTCATCTCCTGAGCCTTTTCGTTCATTGTAACCTTCTCTTTGGGTTCTTCATTCAGCCACTGGCTCGGGTGTCTCCTCCTCCTCCTCCTTTTTCTTCTTCTCGGGCTCGTTCGAAACGTAGCTCGGCTTTTCGAACAGCCCGTGTGTAACATTTCCAGACCATTCCTGAGCGTACTCCTTGTCCTGGTCGTTCGCCCAGTTTACCTTCACATCCAAAAGCTTTTTCTCGGCACCCTCGGCATCTTCTGATACAACGATTTTGTTGCCGCGACCAGCACCGCTCAAGACAGACGCTATATCGGCAATGGAGTTTGGCTTCTGGGCATTGAGAGCCACACCTCGCTCCTCTTTTGTTCGGATGGGGCGATGGTCCATGTTGCCCTTCTCCTGTTGCTTCGTGACTCGCTTGCGGTCGGCTTCGCTGAACTCTTCGGGGTTCTTATATCGGAAGTCGTCATCCCATGCTACCTCGTGCAGGTGCTTCAACTCGCGCAGTTTTTGGAAGACGGAACGGCCAATGGAACCTTGCCCGGCGGGGAAGGAGATGTGTGCAAAGGGAGACCAGTAGTCTTTTCGAAGTTTGGCGGGCTTTGTCTTTTTACCATTGAATGGGAGTTGCTTAAGATCGTGGAAACCCTACAACATCATGTTAGCACATCTATGGAGCTTATCAGGAACTTAATAGAGTTGAGCTCACGTTTAGCGTCTTATCAAAGCTGTAAATAATCTGGTTTGTTCTTCTGTGGCCAAATACCCAGATATCCTCCCCATGTCCCTCGGGTGGAGGAAACCCTCTGCCATTCTTCTTCTTACCGAAGTGGCCATGTCGCACCCATATTCGTACGTAGCTGGGCACTTGGCCCAGTCGAGATGTTGGTGCCGTGTTCATGGTCGCCCACTGTGAGGTTGAGATGGCCTTGATATTGGGGACTGATTGGAAAAAATGCCAGTATCGCCGGTTCAATCACGGACGAGCGCATGGTCACGTGAGGCCGGAATCAAAAGTCGGTTGATCTCTATTTTGTGGCCATTTTAATCTATAGCCATCTTAACTCATTAATTGAATTATCAAAACCTGACCGTTATCGTCCATCGGTTGTGCATAGGCTCTGTTGTATTAAGGTTCAGACTCAATTGAAATCTTCCATTGTCTTCATCTGTCGGTTTCATCTGGAAGTTGGCAACTGCAACTTTCCAACGCTACCCTTTTCGGAAAAGCATAAGCAGATCAGGACTGTCAACATCAGCTGATAAGATAAGAAGATACAACCAATGAGCTCTCAGCATGGACCTTCCAGGATTGACCTTGCTCCAATGACGTCGAAGAATCCGGAAGCTGCCAGAAGCTGCTGATGGGTTGGGCTGGAGGTTTCCATGAGCTTGTGTCGATGTTACTTGACCTTGCTGGATCCTACCATCAAGATCTCGATACTTCACGTCGGACGATATCCTCCGCCAGATGCTTCTATGGAGTGACTTGATTATTCCATGAGATCCACTCAATTCGTGAATAAATTCACCTCTTGATCCTCGGTCTTCCGGATCACTTTCTTCTCTTGCATTAAGTACAGCAAACAACTATACCCCACACATCAAACGATACCCAATCTTCGAAAACCTGACATCGCCCTTCTCTTACATACTACTCTAATAACTGGGCAATACTACTGTACGACTATATACATTAATTCTCTTGTTCCAACTATCCTTTACACTCTCACCACAACACCGCAATCATGAATAGCCGCATGGACTTTACAGACCGTGCCCAAAAGGCTGTGGAAGATGCCATGGCCTTGGCTGAACAATACGGCCATTCCCAGCTTGCGCCGGTTCATCTTGCTGTCTCTCTACTCGACCCTCCCCCGGACCCTTCAAAGGATCAACAGAACGGTCCTCCTCCCACAAGCACACTCTTCCGACAAGTCGTTGAGCGAGCACATGGTGATCCTCAACTCTTCGATCGAGCCCTCAAGAAAACCCTCGTTCGACTCCCAAGTCAAGATCCCCCACCTGAGCATGTCTCTTTGGCACCTCAGTTCCATAATGTGCTAAGAAAGGCCATGGAACTGCAGAAGGTGCAGAAGGATACATACATTGGCGTGGATCACCTCATCACTGCGCTTTCTGAGGATTCAACCATCCAAGGACCTCTTAAGGAAGCCAACATTCCCAAGCCTAAGCTGGTGCAAGAAGCAGTACAGGCTATTCGGGGAACCAAGCGAGTCGACAGCAAGACAGCTGATACTGAAGAGGAGAATGAGAACCTGGCCAAGTTCACCATTGACATGACTGAGATGGCCCGCGAGAAGAAGATCGACCCCGTCATTGGCCGAGAGGAGGAGATTCGCAGAGTTGTCAGAATTCTTTCCCGACGAACCAAGAACAACCCTGTCCTCATCGGTGAGCCCGGTGTAGGAAAGACTACAGTCATTGAAGGACTGGCTCAGCGAATTGTCAACCGTGACGTTCCTGACAACTTGAAGTCATGCAAGCTCCTTTCACTTGACGTGGGTGCACTTGTCGCTGGCAGCAAGTACCGTGGAGAGTTCGAAGAGAGAATGAAAGGTGTTTTGAAGGAGATTACTGAGTCAAAGGATGTCATCATTCTCTTTGTCGATGAAATCCACCTTCTCATGGGCGCTGGTTCGTCTGGTGAAGGAGGCATGGATGCTGCCAACCTTCTCAAGCCCATGCTTGCCCGTGGCCAGCTACACTGTATCGGTGCGACTACCCTTGCCGAATACCGTAAGTACGTTGAGAAGGATGCCGCCTTCGAACGTCGATTCCAGCAGGTCATCGTCAAGGAACCCAGCATTCCTGAGACGGTCTCTATCCTTCGAGGTCTCAAGGAGCGATATGACCGTCATCACCGAGTCACCATCCTCGACAGCGCTCTCGTAGCTGCTGCTAATCTGGCTGCACGCTACCTTACATCCCGACGACTGCCTGACTCGGCTATCGATCTTGTCGACGAGGCCGCTGCTGCAGTTCGTGTTGCTCGAGAGTCTCAGCCTGAAATCATCGACTCTCTTGAGCGCAAGCTTAGGCAGCTTATGATCGAGATTGCGGCTCTTGAGAAGGAAAAGGACGAGGCATCCCAGACTCGTCTTGCTCAAGCTAAAAAGGATGCTAAGAACGTTGAAGAGGAATTACAGCCTCTCCGCGAGAAATACCAGAGCGAGATCAAGCGCAGTGAGGAGATTCACCAAGCCAAGCTCAAGCTCGATGATCTCGAGAAGCGCCTCGAGGATGCCATGAATAACTCTGAGCACGCCAAGGCCGCGGATCTCAAGTATGGTGCCATCCCCGAACAAGAGGCTGTCATCAAGGAGCTTGAGGCTCGCAAGGCTGCTGCCGACGCCGCTCTTAACGCTACTGCTCCCACGGACTCTGGTGGCGCCATGGTCACCGACATCGTTACCGCAGACAACATCAACGAGATTGTTGCTCGTTGGACTGGCATCCCAGTCACTCGTCTGCGTACCTCTGAGAAGGAGAAGCTCATCCACATGGAAAAGGTGCTCAGCAAGGTCGTTGTTGGTCAGAAGGAAGCTGTTCAATCTGTCGCCAACGCCATCCGACTCCAGCGTTCTGGCCTTAGTAACCCCAATCAGCCGCCGAGCTTCCTTTTCTGTGGTCCATCGGGTACCGGAAAGACCCTTCTCACCAAGGCTCTGGCTGAATTTCTGTTCGACGACGCCAAGGCAATGATCCGCTTTGATATGTCTGAATACCAGGAGAGACATGCACTGAGCCGCATGATTGGTGCGCCTCCTGGATACGTTGGCCACGATGCCGGTGGCCAGCTCACTGAGGCTCTCCGCCGCAAGCCATTCTCAATCTTGCTCTTTGACGAGGTTGAGAAGGCTGCCAAGGAAGTTCTCACTGTCCTTCTCCAGCTCATGGACGACGGTCGTATCACTGACGGCCAAGGCAGAGTCGTTGACGCCAAGAACTGCATCGTGGTTATGACCTCTAACCTGGGTGCAGAATACCTTGTCCGACCTGGCGTGAAGGAGGGACGTGTCGACCCCGGTACTCGGGAGTTGGTCATGACCGCCTTACGCAACTACTTCTTGCCTGAGTTCCTCAACCGTATCAACTCGGTTGTTATCTTCAACCGTCTCACACGCAAGGAGATTCGCAAAATTGTCGATATTCGGCTTGGTGAGATTCAGAAACGACTCGAAGACAATGGCCGAAAAGTCCATATCGACGTGTCAGAAGAAGCCAAAGATTACCTGGGCAACAGTGGGTACTCGCCAGCTTATGGTGCTCGACCCCTGTCTCGCCTTATCGAGAAGGAGGTCCTCAACCGTCTTGCCATCCTCATCCTGCGCAACAACATCCGCGATGGCGAATACGCGCGTGTTGAGCTCATTGATGGCAAGATTGTTGTGCTTTCCAACCATCCCGACAGTGAGCTTGGAGAGGATGAAGATATGGTTGATGAAGAGGATGCAGTCGACGAGATGTTGGATGACATGGATCAGGACATCTACGACTAAGTACAAGTAAAAATCGGGGATTGAAGGAGCACTGATGGGTGATACTGTTTTTCATGGACGAATTTGATGATTGCATGACGGAGTTAAGGTTTCATCCTAATGTTTGTACTGAAGTTTCATGTATTTAGTCACTTGATGATAAGCAATGGGAACAAAAGTTGAATTAATTGTTGTTATCTACGATGTGACATGCTTTATCTCAATCTATACGGTGTTGTCTCGAGTGATTACCCGGACAGCTCACATAATCAATCTATCTGGTTTTGGTCTGACTGAGTAAATACTGCGGTAAGTGTAATATCTCTGCTGGGATCCAAAGCCGTCATTCAAATTAAAACTTGTTTTGACCATTACGCTGGCCCGAGAAACACAGGACCCTCTCCAATCCAGCCGAAGTCATCAATAATCATGGACCAGTCAATTCCCTGGAGGGGATCGATGGTACTGTCCATACTTTGTTCTTGGCCATTGATGTCTGTGTTAGCGTTGACATTGCTTTCGGTATTATTACTGTTATTGTTCCCTGGGAACCTTTGTTCTAGATGCCACATGTGAGCAATTACAGTCCATATAAATAAGAGTGCAGACTTACGAAAGGCATCAATGCCTTTTTGTGTACCATCTGTGATATTCTTGGCCTCCTGCAATGCGTTTTTGAAGGCTGTGAGACACCAATACGATGTGGCAGCACCTATACGATCCGGCCATGCACCAACGGGAATATCCCACTTAGGGAGTACATGCCTTACAGACCAGAATGTCTCAAGGATGATAGACCCTCGCGTGGGAAGGTCATTATCACGAACTGAGCAGGTTTTTAGAAGGGATAGAACCTGCGCAGCGACAACTTCAGCGTCTGAGGATGAGAGATGTTGCGGAGCAGCGGTGGAGTGTAGCGTGGATAGGAGGATGCAGCTGGCGTCAACGAGAGCGCGGTAGACCCAATGGGGGCTGTGTGTGAGTAATTGACATGTTGACTCGAGTGTGAGGGCTGTGTTTATAAGATTCTGTGAGGTATTGTATGTGCGGAGAGTATTGAGGGTAAAATTGGGACGCTGGTCAGGAGGCGAGATGTAGTAGTAAGCCTGAACTTCGAGTTGAGCAACTAGCATTATGAAACGAGAAAAGTCTCGATGGATGTCGTTAGCAATGGGATGTTGAGGATGGGTGTTACCGGGAGCCTACCTGATTCGACACGGGGGGTGACAAGGGGTCTAAGAAGCTCAAACTCGTCTTCCCACATCTTGACAATAGTTTCAGGAACTCCATTGTTTGCTGATATCTGCGCAGCCATGGCTGTATGTAATCGATTTGAAAACTTCTGCAGCTCAAAGAAAGTGAGCAACTCCGGTGCAAGAGTGTCTTTGATAGTATCTTTGCATTTGGTGTCATTATGCTGAAGAAATGGAGGCGGATGTCCATTGCCTGTAGATACTCTGCACATTATCAGTAACCTACAATTCCATTGCAGGATCGAACAAACCTTTGAGCTAGAATACTACAGAACACCCACGTTATGGACGCCTCGTAGTCCGTACATGTCATGTGCTGGCGTCCGCCGATCAGGAAGCTAGGATGAGATCCTCGGCCAGTATGTAGGCCGAGAAGCATGCAAGCGTTGAGGGCACTGCTTATAAAATTGGGCGATGGATCAGTGACAAACCTGATGGTCGGGAATGGCCAAGTACAGATTATCAAGAGAGTCTGAATAGACTCGAGGTCTAATGTAATGGCTTGAAGCAGGCCCCAGACGTCGCGGTTAAGAGAATCGAGTAGTGTAGTTACAAGTTGTTCATCCTTAGCATATCGACGACATGCTGTCGATATTATTGTCCAGAAGAGAGTTGTTGATGCTTCGAAGCATTCATCTGGGTCTTTCTTCCTCAAGATGGGTAGATAGGGATGATAGCATTGTAAATACCTAAAGCTGTTAGTCTTACTGCTGTTAGCATCAGTCCTGGGAGTCTTACTTCTCAAAATACCAGTCAATATCCTGTCCAGACACCAATTTACCGCCTAGCATGCGAGGTTTTGTAGGTTCTGTCTTTTCGAACGTCGCCGATGGCACGAACGATGGGGGTTGTTGAGGGCTTTGCAAGTTGCTTGATAATGGAAAGACAGTTCCATTGGTGGCTGGAGGCAATTGAGATGGTTGTGTAGGAAGCACAGTACCGTTTCTTTGGGGGACTGATGGCGATTCTGCGTTACTCTTGGGTTGTACAACTTCTTTGATGGATCTGAGTTCTTGTTCCAGAAGCTCAAGTTTACTACATACTGTCAATATCACTATTTCAGATAAAAACATAGAGTCATTCCGTAGTAGTGTAATCAGACTATTACCTTCTCCTTGTCACTCTCTTGTGTGATCTATCGTATACGCACGAAATTTGTAACTTGGCGCAGCGTTGACATGGCTGTCCCGCGACAGGACTCGCTCTACACCGCACCTAGCCCAGATTCAGCATTAACCATACGCAACTCAGCTCAGTCGAGACAACTCACCTTTGAGTCGCGACAACTGATACAAGCTACATTTCGTCTAATCTTGCTTTGCGGTGAGTCTGGCGCTCGCGTGAGGCCCCGGCCAGAAGTCGACGCGGGTGACTCGTCTGATGATGGTGTTGGAGCCATCAAGTTGCATTATAACACAGAGCGAATGATACGGTGGCCTATAACCTTAATGGGATTATAACATTTAATTAGGTTGATAGTAATAAGTTTTATGAGTTGTCGATGAGTCACTTGAGATGGACATGGACATGGAGATAGTTAAGAAGTCTATGAAGCAGTCTAGTGGCCGAGTTGCGTTCTACTATCTCGAGTGTCTGACGTCACGTGTACAACGTTTAGTCGACGTTGGGCGATACAGAATACCTCTAGGCAGGTTTCAGATCATAAGCGAAAATCCGATAGGTTGGTAGAGAAGAAAAATACTAATCCTCGTATTTAAATTCGTATTGATTTCTCATCTTCATCTTCTATTTCATCAATTCCACCATTCTCATACCAATGGTCAAACAAGCTGAACTAAAATTATTGACCTCAAGCTTTATTAGTTTGTTTAGGCTTCTTTTGAGTGGTCTTCTTGAGCACTGGCTTTCCAGACTTTAGCATAATGCTGACCAACTTCCACAGTACCCAGGCGAAACCTAGCGAAACAGCAATTGCTGTGCCTGATCTGATCGTATCTATGCCCTCGAGCTTAAGGACAGGTACGGTGACACGGTTCGTGAGTCTGCTCCCACCCTCTGGCTGAGGGGTGACGTGCCAGAAGGCAGTGTCTCGGGGGAAAAGATTGTCATAGCCAATATGGAGACGGTCAAATGGGTTCTCCAGTGTCTCCTCTCCTGAGGCGCATGCCCAGAAGACAGCAGGATAGGGAATCTCGGTCTCCACTTGACCAGACATTGAAGGCTTGAGGTATCGCAGGTGAAGAGGGATTTCGACATTCCACGGCTGCTCTTCTTCGGACGCAGGAGGCACGAGCTCAAGCAGAATACTGGATCCCCATGTCTCAGTGGTATATGCTGGTGCTTCCAAGTCCACAGGTAGAGTCGTGTATCGCAAAGCTGTCAGGTTCTTGGAGGCCAGGAACAAATCGTCTCCTAGTTGATAACGATCCGCAAATATGGTCTTCGGCAATGTCAAGAATGCGTATGGCGCACACTCGCCCTCGGCGCTTGGAAGTTTGTTAGAGCTGAAGCTGAGTTGAAGAGTTGGGTGAAGTCCTGTGGGTGTGAGAAATCTAGATGTAAAGACAGATTTGTCTTGACGGTGTCGGGCTGGGAAGGTGAATATGGTTGGCGAAGGCTTTTTCTGGTCTCCAAGCACGGATAGAACGCCAGCAACACCAAGCTCGTTCTCCTTTATGTTTGGCTGCGAGCGGTCGTTGACAAAAATGCCAACTTCGACCCTTCTTTCAGTTGATGCAGGAACTGCAACCGTCTGGGGCCGAAGAGGCCACAGTGCAGAAGTAACAAGAGCATTTGTAGACTTATCAAAGGATAAGTCCAAGCTAGTCGCGGTCAACAAGCTTCGTAGTCGTGCGTTACAAACGGTGTCCAGTTCAGGGCAGAACTCCTGAAAGCTAATAGTTATGAAGGAGTGCAGATCTTCTAGTGCTTGATAGAACGAGAAGTTTGGGGTTGTGGAGGTAGCTGGTTGCTTAAACTCGGTGAAAGCCTGTTACTGGTGAGCTTCTTGTTAGTTGAATGGCGTATGGAACTCACCTCTGGCTTTGAACAGGCTAGTGGCCCAAACCTCTGGAGCCAGCCACACAGTTTTGTTCTAAAGCATCATGTTAGTGTTTCAACTGGCCACAGGTGGAGATTACAACGTACGGGTTACATGAGTTTGGGGATTCTGGAGTCGCATAGACATGAAGCCCTGGTGAAATACGTGAAGTGAAAGGGTCGAGTGTCTCGGATTTGACAGGGCTAGCCCATCTAATGTGAAGAGCCTCATACTCTTGGAGTATATCGGTGAGCTCACGAGGCAACTCATCGAAGGGGATAGTGAGCTTATCCTGGCGAATTGACTCGATCTGGGGTCCAAGTAATCCAGCTTCTTGGTTGTCCAACTCCTCAGGATCAAGGGCATAGTCGTTGTGGATAAATGTGACACGCTCACGCATTATGGCGGTATCTGATGCTTGTTCCTGGCTGTGGTGTGTTGCATAGGTATAGGTAGGTATACAAGCTGTCTCTCAGCTTAGGTACCAAGGAGGCTAGCTGAGAGCTGTCAAGGAAGCTTGTCGCGTGTGGATAAACTCCAGAGTACCTGAGTAGGCTTAGATCACGTTTGGTATATGAGTTGTGAGCTAGCCAATCAAGAAACAGGGTTTTATGTTTCTGCCTTGTTTGTTAATCGCTTCGCAGTTGCGCTCGGTGTGTGAATTGGTTGACAGTTGCTCCCCCCCAAAAGGTGACGTTGGTTTTGGTGACCGAAGCTTGGTTGGCCAAAGCTCTTGAAAGAAGCAATAAAGTACCCAGTACACGTGGATTATATGGACATCAGGCACTGGCTGGCGTCACCCAATACCCGAGCCCCTGCCCCTCGTACTCTTCCTCTTTGGTTACCGCCAACGGCTCCGCGCTAAGCTTATTCGGGGACCGACGCTCGATCCTTTCTCAAACTTGAGGAAGGGACGGGTGAGTCTGCCACACGCCGCCTCGGTCGCGAATTGAAGAAAGTCGCTCCAACGATCGTCCCTCTCCGTTCCATAATCTCTTACCGTCGAGATGATAATACCACAACAGAATCTAGAATTTCCCCCTCTTACATACTCATTGCTGCCTCCGTGAAACGACATCTGACCGTAGATACATACTACCAACGATACGCTGTACGATACGACCATGCCTTTTTACAAGTGAGCCGACAAACGCTGTAGCTTTAGAGCACGATACCACCCACATCGAGAGCGAGACAATAAAACCACATCTGAACCGCCCATATCTCGATTCTAGCGCCCGAAAGCGTGGATACAATCAAGAGTTAGCAGTAAAGTTGCGAGAGTGACGGTGGAGTGTGTTCTGGCTGGTCCGCGAAACAACCCGCACATTCACAAGTTGCGCATTCTCCGCCATGGTCGATCATCAACCATACGTTACTATTCGCTCGCGGAGACCTGTCGAAGGTCCAGGTTCAAGAAGTACTGGCCCTCCTATGGTGTGTCTGGTCCTTTACTTCGTTCAAACATAAGACAGTGACTTACACTGCGACATTCTAGGCTGCATCCAGTGGGGGAGATTACTATGCCAGGTCCGCAACTCATGACACAAGCCGTACTAGTTTTCATGTTAAACATATCGGCCAATTCGCACAAAGACTCGAAGATGTCAGTATCTCCTAACCGTCAAAAGAACAGTCTCTAAACTCTTGTCCAGTCCGCAGCCCGCGCTTTTCCTAATCGTGGAAGGTCTTCAGCCAGATACAGCAAAGTACAAGCATTGTTGTTACACTGGAACTCGGATGACCTCTTTGTGATACCTGAATTGGAAGACCTTGAAAAGTGTTTGAGCGAGGACTATGGCTTTAACACTGACATATTTGCCATCCCTTCGGAGAACTCCCATCTGGAGTTGATGATGCGCATTGGGCAACTTATCAAAGATCATGAGTCTCAGGATACATTGTTTCTGGTCTACTACGGTGGGCATGCCAGAATCGACGAGTCCAGACAAAGTACCTGGTGCGCGTAAGTAGTTCTCATTGTGAGCATGTCATGAAGATTGCCTAACTTCTATCAGTACCCGGGAAGCAAACTCGCCATGGCTTCAGTAAGACCCTCCTCAACCCTTACTTAACCACACATCTAACGAGAAAAGGTGGTCTGCAATTCAGACTCTACTCGAACGCTCACTATCAGATGTTCTCATTCTGTTAGATTGCTGCGCTGGAGCTGCAAGTGCGACTTTTCCAAGTGGAGCCAGTATTACTGAGACCATCTCAGCTTCGAGTTGGGACGCCATTGCACCTGATCCTGGGCGTTACTCTTTCACCAATGCCCTTATTGAAGTGCTCCAGGAGTGGCGTGTCCGAGCCTTCTCTGCTGCTATGCTCCACGCCGAGGTTCTCGCTCGATTAAAACATCCTCGACCCATCACCATCAATGGCAAATACTTTGAAGCCCGATCGACCCCCGTGCATTTCATGATGACCTCTAATCACAAAGCGCCTAGCATCGAAATGTCTCGGATGTCTCGCGGCGATAACCTGCCATCCCCTGAGTTACTACCAATGCCAGCGATGGCCCATGAGACTGGCCGAGCGGCTGATTCTACCACGCCTGTCTCACGAAATGACTACATGTTTACTGAACCAAACGAAGATACTCCTCATGTCATGATTTCTTTGGCGTTGGAGGATGACCAGAGGCTTGATATCAACGCATGGGAGCAATGGCTTGGCGCCTTCCCTGCTATGGCCAAATATGTCAAGGTTCAGGGCGTTTTCAAGAGTCACTCAACAATGCTCCTTGTTTCCATGCCGGTATCTATCTGGGACTTGCTTCCAGAAGACCATGCCACATCGTTCGTTGCTTTTATCCGATCTAATAACCTGATGACTCAGAAGCCCCGAAACCAATCGGTGCCGACCTTGGTTCCAGCAAACCGTTATCCGGTTGAAAATGACAGCGCTTCGTTCATTTCCGGTGTTTCGGGTACGACCTTTGTACCTACAGAACTTACGGGGTTAACTGGCCAGATGGGAGCTTTTCGGGATCCTGCGTACGGCAGGCAAACCGGACCTGTGGTCAGGACTACTCTCCCGCCTATTCAGCAGCTCTCGCCCTTGCATATGCCATCACAACCTGGGTCACCACCTCAGAGCCTACCACAGCGGTCCATGAAACCGATGCATTCCACAACATCACTTACTACACTACAGAGGCAGCAGTCGTCGTCATCTTTAGGAGGTAGTGGAAACTTGACGAGACAGATGATTATGAATCAACAGCAAGCTCTCCGACGCACCACTTTTGGAGCTGATGTTCCAGAACCCAAGAAGTTCTCTCCTCATGTGGAGAAGCGCCTAGAGGAATACTACCAGACTGAACCATTACCTAACGATGGCCAGAAAGCATTTTTCGCCTCAAACCTTGGAGTAGAACCGTGGCATGTTGAAGTCTGGTTCCATCATCGGAGAGAAAGGGATGCTTTTTCCCAGCGATTCGCAGCTCTGAGAGTCGAAGATTCGAAAGCCGGTGCTCACGAAGGGCCACGCATGATCTTACCAGCGAATCTCAGTGAACTTTTGGACATATCTCTACCAGGCCAGAGTCTTCTACTTGATCTTCGGTCATCGACGGAATTCCAGAGGTCGCACATCAGGGGTGCAATTCATTTGCGTGCTCCGCAATCCTTCCTGCGCCCAGCATCTCTAGACATGATTGAGCGAGCCTTTCCCGACGCACAAAGTCGGAGGACATTCTCACGCTGGCAGCAAGCTAGATATATTGTATTCTACTCACGTGGGCTTGAGTACCCTTGGGAGTGCCCCTCAGCCGATACTTTACTGGAGAAGCTCTGGGCATGTGGCTGGAACGGACGATGCTTCATTTTGAAAGGACATTATCGAGAGTTTAGTGACTCATTCGGCAAACACGTATACCGCGCTCAAGATAGTGATGCCGAGAAAGGGCCTCCCAAGGAAGCACCTACCAGTGAAGGCATGACAAGCAATGAGAGGGAGCTTGCTGCTCTTTTCGCCCGTTTGGAAACAGAGGACCAAACACGTCACCTCAGTTCATCTCCCGGGCACAACGAAGAGCGAACCACAGTACTAGTAGAACAAGAAAAGGCCCTTGAGAATGAGTTTCAGAATCATTTCCCTGCACTCTTCAAGAAGGCACAAGACGTTCACGGTGTTGGAAAATCTGATGACGAAAGCTTTGTCACCAAGGCGCAAATGGTGGAGTACCTGGATCGCGGCTTGACCAAAATTCGAGATGGTCAAGCTTCCCAAGCAGAAGCAACTGTTTATGAGCCAGGTCATTCGAAATTGGCAGCTGACAATTACTTTGACCGGACAAATGTAAATCGAGAGTCGGATGAGTATGTCGAAGTTCCTCGTGGAGACGAAGCAGCATCAGATGGGGGGCCGCAGATGACAAACAAGGGTAAGGAAATAAGGGCCGTGTCATCCCCAGATGAGATAACTCGAAGAGGGCGAGGAGGTGGACTTTTAAATAAGGTGTTCCGAAGGACATCGTGAGGGACGTGGGTTATGATTTACGTATCATGCATAGGTCGATCTTGAATCAGACCTGGGAGTTTATCCTGGAAGGATCATAGAACAATAAAGATGGGAATTGATATCTAGTCATCGTGATAATGAGACATAAGATCAGGGGCTTCCAGCTGTATTTTTCTTCTGCTTTTTTGGTTACAGCTGGATGAAATCATCAAGCACGCTGATGTTTAGCAATGACAGTCACCAGCAAATGGTCGGTATTCTATTCATCGTCAACCTGAACAGCGAGGGACAAAAACAAAAGACAACCCTTACATGTCTACTCATCAAACTCAACTAGTCGTCGTTCATTGACAGATGCCAGAGCTGCCACTGTTTCTCTTGTCAGTCTTTTCCATTTTGACTTTCATCAGTCAAAAGAATCATCCTGTTCGCTATTGCTGCCAGCGCGTTACAGTACGTACGCAAGGTAGGAGAAATGAGCTATATAGGTAGATAGATAGCGGAGTTATCGCGAAACACGATAACATTATGACACCATAACTTTGCAATGACTCCAACAAGCACATGTGAACACGGTAGTTGTTCTCGAATCAACAGCGTTCTGAATAACACTGTGTGAACCATCGTCAAAAGTGTGATAATAATATATTTTCAATCTAGCTACCCTACAGCCCGGCAATGTTTTATAGGGAGCGCACTTCATCATCTTGACTACAGTATTCACTGAGGAACATAGCAGACGATCAAGTTGGTATTTCACTGGTGATACTTGAGCCAAGTTACCTTGGTCTTCCTTAGTGTTCTACGCCTCCTGATAGATGAGACTGTCGTGGTATCACAACAGTCCAGATACAGCAGCCGATGCTGTTGTGCGCAGCGGGACGACCTCGTTTTCACGCGGCCAACCGACGAAGCCAAACCGTCGCAGGCAATTGTTGCATGCGCGCGTGGAACTCAACGGGAGCGGACTACCCAATAGAGGGCTTATCGCGATTTTCCAGAAACGGAGAGCCTCGGTGTGACGATACGCAGGCGACGGACAAGGGAGTGAGGTCAGGAAACCTTCTCAGGAGATGCAAAGGGACACCTCGGGCCATGGTAGAAGGTAACACAAGTGGATTAGTGGGTGCATGGCATATCGTAAAGGGGAGAGTTTGCCGGGGGGGATATACGGAGTGTGGTCAAGCGGAAAGATACAGGACGCAACAACGCTATCAACAAAAGCAATGCTTCATGTTGTAAAACTGCTGTACAGGTACGAATAGCACAATAACTTTGTCGGTTGTAGGATTTCGGGATGGTCTATAAAGGGGGAAAAGACAGTTGCTGTGGGCCACCTACATCCGAGCAATACAACTGCAGAGTAGCACGCAGTAGTATTATGGAGGTTTTCAAGGCCCAGCATAAGCTCAAGGTTAACTCAACTACCTACCTGTTAGCTGAGTGCTTGGGGAACAGGGGCGAGTAGCCCACATGCCGGTGCGGTGCTGACGTGCCATACAATAAAGATACCCATACAGCAAAGGATTGAGATGTCGTAGCATTCATCAATATCAATCATCATCATCCGAGACTGGCGCGGAGCACGGAGCACCGGCTGAAGAAGCAAAATGGCCGACCAAGAGGCCGAACCGGGGAAAGAGCCGTGGCCTGGGGCCAAGGGACGCCCGGCCACGGCGGCTCAAGATGGGTTTGGTGTCCGTCTGACAGGACGCTCAGGCCAACCGCTTCGAAGTATGGTATCGTGTCACGGCACAATGGGACATGACAGCAGACAGTCTAGAGAGACAAACACTGAGGCATGGCTCTCAATCACTTTCTCTTTTTGTTTGGTAGACGCCTTTCTACCACCACTATCAAGGTGGGTACCATTGGGTCGAAATAGATATGACCCTGAAGAGTTGCTTTTTGGCCGTGGGTTGTAGGGATTGTTGGGCTGCATTGCTCGAACCGATGAGCTATTCGTATAACACCCAATACAATAGACGGCCTAGTATATGCTAGGCGCAAACTTTCCTCCATGATACACACCAACCTCTTCATTGCAAACGGAGTTAACTGAACGGCCAACCAACATATGTCTTCCTATTCAACTTGAAGTTTCACAATGCCGACACCGTTACATTTCCCGATCGTCCTAGCTCATAATGGTGCCTGACAGTCAATTGCACAAAATTACCTTGATCGA
Source organism: Fusarium redolens (assembly GCF_020744475.1). Lineage (NCBI taxonomy): Eukaryota > Fungi > Ascomycota > Sordariomycetes > Hypocreales > Nectriaceae > Fusarium > Fusarium redolens. Next base: position 339,582 of record NW_025763675.1, on the reverse strand, counting down.
TCCATACAACAGAACCAGCTTCCGACCAGGACCACGAGATCCTGGCGACTGTTGACCAGGGCCATGTCGAGCGACAATACCCAGATTATTTGACAAGACGTGAGTATAACCAATGCAAGTGGAGGGGATAAGTGGAAAAAGAAAAGAGAATGAAACTTGTCAGGATGCAATCAATCGTCCGTTTAGGAGTCGCTTCTATTTCTGTTACACGTTAGTTAACATGAGCCTGGTCTCTCCTCTCAAACATAGTTGACCAGGACCAGGTGTTCCCTTGGTCAAATGTCACAATGACAGGAACTTGGACCCTTGGTTAGTTTGCAAAGATCTGATAAAATCCCAACGAGACATAACGCTGCGAAGGGGTATGATCATAGAATACACAATTATCGCAACTCTCGTGAGAGGACGGACGAAGACACCCGCGACTTCCTGGTCGAAATCAATTGCCAATCGCTTGCCATTCATGGTGGATGCATACCCACGATGTATGTTACCCTCTGTTTCGTGGCTGGCAAAACTTCATTGCCATCACCACCACCATCATCATCATCATATAATAATGCATCCGACCAAAGTAGTCGGTGTTGGTATCGCATAAACGATGGTCTCATGACAGGTATTATGCAGCTTGTATTATGCATGCACGGAGAGGAAGAGACCTCGGCCATAGGCAACTTCTTCCGCGATCATGCACTGATATCCTGATTGATGTCGTTCAACAGAATCTCAGTGCGACCTCGGGGCGAACGCCGTTCGATCGAGGCGGGGGTGATACTGCTCGCACAACCAGGAGTAATTGAGTTGCTTGTGTTGCCACACGGTTACGGAATGCATTAATGATATGCTGGGCAAGGTCTGACCGAAGCTGCCCGAACTTGTGTATAATCATAAACAAGAGTGGCGGAAAACGCAATAGCCGCTGAGGAGTGTATGATGGATTCATCAAACTGGAGGCATATCGCTGAAGAGGCCAGATGCAGGGGATCGGATGTGGCAGCTGATTCAGATGGCCTGCCGCTGAGGGTCCCGCCTTGCCAGGATGGCCCCTGTTGAAGAAGCTGTTTTACCGTACCGGATGTTTTAAACTGTAGGTGAGTATCCCCGCGGATCATGTTGCTTGCTGTTCGTGGTATCGAGCGAATATTAGATGAACGAGTCATGGTAGTAGGTAGAGGGAACTTTGTTTTTAACAAGATGCGATGACCTGCACGGAATCTTTGTAGCTCCGACTCTGCGGTTAATTGATACTGACTGACATGTGAACGTTTTGATCACAGCCACCAGCGAGTTCCGAGGTTGGCGTGCTCAATTCGAGACAAGCAATCAGATTCAAAATCAGTGTTTTGACGAGTCGACCAGTGACACTCAAGTTATTCGACTGGAGATGCCATCGTCACCGCTGTTCTTTGTGTAGCAGTTTGACAAAGTCGTATGGTGGTCTGTGTATGTCCCCTGAGCCCGTATTTGGGGTGGGAGGAACACAGCCTGCAAGACTCTTGTTTATCCATTTGCGAAGAATATGCGTTTTCTACAAAAGACACTATCCTCTGGCTGTAGCCAAGTAATCACGTGTCAATGAAACAAATCGGGCTTTAGAATTATCAGGCATCAGACAGGAGAAAGTAAAACTTGCTCGGGCATTCAAGAATGGAAGGAAGATTGGATCTAACTGCCATCTTTGTCTTTCATCGTTTTGAGCATGCAGAAAGCCGTTAATATGGCATAGGTGCCAGCACATGCAGGTCATTATGACGAAGGACAACCTGGCAAACGTGAGATAAGCGACGGCGTGGTCGTGAACGCTATCCAATCGGTTGGACACTCGCAACTTTGGATCCTGAACCGTGGCGGCAAGGGGCGATATTAGTCCGCATGCTACATATGGTGTTGTGAGTGACAGGATTGCTTTTTGTTGTCAGGAGCAGTAACCACTAGAAAGACTTGGCACATCTGGTGAAGAACGCCCCCACGTTGTGGAAAGGACACTTTAGGACTCGTGTAATGTACTGTGAGCTGTGCTACTGTCCCAGTTCTGGCATCGCAAGGCCGATGAACTCATGCAAGGCGGTGAGTTTTGTCGAGGATAAATTTTGACATGGACGGAGACTTTTCCCTCACAACACCTTCTCGTCGATCGTTGACAAGACACATGATGGATGGTGACACAGAGATGAGACTGGGGTGTCCCGCAAAATATGTCAAAAGCCAGATCTGCTCGACGCCAGATTTGTTGGTTTTGCGGGCCCACCAGCTCCCAATAGCTGGTAGGCCAGGGTGCCCTGAAAGCCCCTCCCGACCAACGGGCTCTGCCGTTGGATTGAAATGTCGATGGCTGTGACCACTGACTGATGAGTGATTGGAAGTTTTAGAACAGGTTGAATTAGACAGCCAGGGTGCCGGGTCGGCTACGGCTGTTTTCCTAGTGCAGCCCATCTTGCGAATGCATCCCTGGATTCCTCCGGTCCACTATGGGTTCGACACCGAGAGTCTGAACAAACTGCAGAGGGTATGCGGATTGGTAGCGTACATGATTTTGAGCAAACGATCGAACTGAGGTTGTCTCACTCCGGGTGAGATACATGAAGGGGCCCTGAAGGCCATGCGGGGTGCGACAGGAGGCAGCCACCACGTCTTGTCCAGCAGCCAGGGTTCACATGGACAAAAGGCGTGGGTGTGGGTATGACCTACCCAGCATTATGTGTGTGAATGGAGCAGGGCCTGCATACTTTGCATAGCCGGGCACAACGATGTGGGTCAGATCAATGTCGATGAACAAAAACAACCTTCTTTAGAACGATGATATGCATAGCGAATAAAGAAAGACCTGGGCCGAACGTTAGCTGGACCATGACTTAGAAAGCTTCACGTTCATTCAGCAAAATGTCTCAAATCCATGCGTGACAGAGATAGAGGCCAAACCTGGCGCCTCTCTAACCATCAATGAAAGGGCATGCCACCGGACACCCAACTGAACAGCCTTGAGGAGTGTTGTGCAGACTTCTGGCATGTCCAAGTTGCTGTCAGTGCGTAGGGTTGTGATTCGGAAAGATTTTGAGGCATCTCCGTTGTGCAGTTTGACAGATGTGGATAGACTAGAGGATTGCCGTAGGGATTTATTCATAGCCGAAGGTCTGGCAAAAACTGATCGGCAAGAGGAGGCCCGGCGCAACTCCGAGATGAAAGATGAGTGGTCGGCTCAAGATGCCGGGATACTGCTGTAGGCAAGGTGCACCCGGGCACCCTTGTCTGAAGCCTTGAGAATGGGGCGACGACTTGTGCACACACCAGCTCTGGCAGACAGATCCAGCTTGGCTAGCTTGGGTTGATCCTAGCAGGCATGCTGAGTCGCAGCCCTGGAAATGGTGACTATAATGGAACAGGATGAAGTAATAACGTGCGTGCTCGAGGTGCTGTATCCGTCCCGATAGAGGTCTAGTTAGGCGGCCGATGCCAAGGAAATAACTTCAAGAACCAGGGTTTCGCTAGTGATGACCCTGGTACTGTAACCGATGTGGCCTGAACTGCATGCAGCTGGATTGGTGATCTTGTCCATGGATTGACCGTTGAGGAAATGAGATGGGGGTTTGCGATGCACGTACCGCTCAACGGCGTGCTGATCAGCATACCTCTTGGCATGAAATCAAGCGTTTGTTAGTTAGCTTGCAGTAGGTAATCTCGAAGCATGAATCTTGGTGGTGGCGTAGAGATTGGTAGATGATCCGTTATACTGTTCAAGATTGGAGCGACCATCTATCGACCGGACTAATCTAATAGTGCCTTCCGTCACTGAACCAAGAAGAATTCTACCTGACCGTACGTACCTACCTTACCTACGTATATGGAGTGCTGTATGTGTATTCCTAGGATAGAGGTAAGGTCGGTATGCATTCAAGGCACCTTCCATTCCAAACCCGTGCAAGGTAACGTGATGTGGACCATGATGTGGAGAATCCTGATCAGCTTCCCCGTCCTGGAATAGCATCACATCGTCTCTCCGTAACAAACGCCAACCTCAACGGTGAGTGCAACTTCATCGGTTCACCTGCCGGACCTGGACCTCAAACCTTCCAGACTTCACCTCGGAAGGAGAAACAAAGTTTATGATCCTGTTTAAGCTCGAGAATCATCTGCCGAGATCAGGTACACCAGGGACCAGCAGGCACGCGCCAGCAAGCCTCGGTGTAACGTTCAATCCTTCTGACTGATACCATGTTCTCGAACGGACAACTTAAGCTTCATTCAGGCGCCAAGACCAAGTATGACTTTGACCGTCGTCGGTGGCAGACCGTATCGAGCCTAGAAATGCTACCATGTACCTGCTGTTTCAGTGCACCTGCGCCGAGCAGTACATGTACTATGCCATGCTGCCCTGCAATCCCATCCAAACCGTTTTCTTAGGGACCAATCGTGGCTTTCGAGAATGGCTATCCTGGCTCCGGAGGTGATCCTAATACGTCCCGGCGCCGTGCGATCTTCACGACGATCGTATAACTTGACAAGCCAATCGCATTAAAGCTTTTGCTGACAAGCTGTTGAGTTTATGTTCTGCCATTTGTGCAAGGGCAAGCAAGCTGTCACAATTTATCCATGTACATTCGAACAACTCTCCGGCCTGTGGCTGGTATCTGACCAGCACAAGGCGAAGAAATACCATTTTTTGAAAGGGTTTGAGGTGTGGAGTTGCCCATCTTCTTACTTATTAACGCACATACATCCATCCCTCCATAACACATACATATGTGTGTCTTTGCGCTCAACGAGGCGTTTGGACGTTTATCCTAAGATCTTGTTGGACCGCCGCCCAAGACCCAGGGGCTTGGGCCTGGACTGCCCGTCGACGCCACGGGCCTCCCGTCTCTGTACCCGCTCAAGCCGCGTCACAGTCAGAAATCCTAGTGATATGAGTGGGCTTATGCCCCCCCTTTCAGGATTGCTGGAAATCCAGGAAACAAACATAGCACAACACGACGATCAAGCAAGCAAGCAAGGCATTCCTTACCACATATGACAACCCCACATTGGCTGCCGAACACACAATGACTGCCGGGAGCCTATGGTCCCTACCTACGGACACAATTGTGAGATCGCTTGGTCCAGCCTCGAAACACAGACGGATAATGACAATTGTACGACGATGACCACTTACTTAGGACTTTCCCAGCCTACTGTACAGTTTAGGTGCCTGAGATAGTGACGCCTACAAAAATGGCCGCCGATCCACAACACGGTACTGACGTGTAATTGCTTGCTCGACGGCAGCGAATCAAGGATTACGCTTGAATCATGGCATATCTGCAGCTTGCAGATGCCATTGTCAGTGGCGGGTGCTGTAGCCGCCCTAGCGCTGCCCCTAGCCACAACAACTATGGAGATGACACCCGTCAAATATCGAGGCTGGACTGTATCAGCCAGAGGCAAAAGCCAAACAGGAGCGCAACGGCACCTACCAGCGCTGAGCATCCGTCATTCTTGAACTCTAATAGCACCACAAGCCCGAAACCCATCGGCCTGGGTCAGAGCGCTCCAATCTCGTGATCCCCTCACAAGCAGTAGTAAGCGACTATGTGAGTGGCTTCTTACTTTTACAACGTTCACAAACCACAACCAAGGTCGGCAATCTAGCGCCAAGCCACAGAGGCTTACCAACGTTGAGGAAATGCAGATCCAGTTAGGGATAAAATTTTATGCCCATGTCCAAAATTGTGGTCTGGCCCGTTCAGGTCAGGGTAGTGTCAAATATGACCGCAAATTCATATATGTCTACTTTCGTTTCGTTATGGATGCGTGTGTAAAGACAGTTGCATATGCAATGATACCCCAAACTCCGGTCTGGTCCTCGCGTAGGACAACCATTCATCACACGTTCTCTCTCAACCGCCTTGACTCCATCGTCCATACAGACGCAACGTATGTACATAAAAAGGGACATGCAGATGGGGGTGGAAGCGGCGAAAACTAGCTGACACTCCACACTCCACATCAAAAAGGCTGCCAAATATCACACACGCCATGGTGTGTCAGCCACCATGGACCTGGTCACCTTTCTCTGTTTCTCCAACTGGATTTCCTATATTGAGAACTAAGAGCAATGGGCGCCAGGTCTTGGCCTTTTGTTGAGTCCCTGCTCCATGTCGACAACCACCCCTGATCCAGGAAGCGGGCATATCCCAGCAACCACCAGGAGCCTGTCAAAGCTGTTCATGAGAGTTTTGGGATTGGTGACGTTTCTCTTGTCCTGAACGATACGACGCTAGGTTCTCTGAAGCCAGGCCATTTGTTTCTTCATCTTGCCCCATCCTTCATTCCCCCTGGCTTCTTGATCGCCCTGTGTACCCTGTTCAAGCTCGCATGCCTGAACCCTTCAGGTTTAGACCGTCCGTCAGGTTGTTTCCTCCACACCTCTGGGCAAAGAAGTCTCTTGGAGAGGTATCTGTATTGCTTTAAAGAACCTGGCATCCCAGTCCACAACGCTTTGTTCCCACGTCGTTGTCTGTGGCTTGGATGAGCTGGTTTCACTAATACTACGGATACAACTTCTCCAGTTCAGCCCCGACCACTTTGAAATTCTCCGCTCAGACTGTTTATGGCCCTGTGTCTTCTGGCATTTCCTAACCTGGCTCCCTCGTCTGCGTTGCCCTACGGTTAAGTGGCCCCCCCACTACATGGGATTTGGAACAACCGTCGAGGCCATTCGCCGCCATTATATCTCTGATATACAAAAGGCTTGGGCGTCCCACCAACGGCAGATAACCCCCGACTCACCGTTACTCTCTTGAACCACCATCTCCTTCTCTCCATCACTATCTTCTTGTAATACAACCAGGCTTAGTCCTCAAGACTGTTGGCCTGATTTCGCTCTTTACTCACCAACGCTGCTGTTTCCTCAACTGTCTATAGATCAGCAACGTTGCGGACTGGACGATCGTTCAAGTGTTCCTTGACTTCACATTGCGTAATACCTCAAGGTACAATTCATCGTTAATCAGTAATTGAGAAACGAATTATCCGTTGACACCGGATAATAGACCACGATAACCGCTGCGCGGTCACTCCTCGCCTTATTCGCCGTATTGTTATGGAAGATAGTCGTTCACTGTCAAGACAGTCTGAAACGAAACCACAACACTCGGCTCCCCAACTTCCCAATATGTCTATGCTTGCTACAGCATCCCCTTCTCCTCACCCTTCATTCTTCGGCATGCCACGTCCATGGGAAACCAACAGATGTCCCGACTATTCGCTTCGACCGAGGACCGAGAACGACAAAGTTGCCCTTCCTTCAATTCGACAGGTAAATCAAAAAGACTCGACAAGCAACCATCATGTTACTGTTTAGCTAACATCTCACAGGCATTCCCCGAATTACAACTTCAGACCCAGCCGCCACATGATCTCAATAACAAGCTGTCCGCTACAGGGCTGCCCTTGGGCGCACCGCCATTGACAGCGGCATCACCTCAATATGTACACTCACCCAATTCTAGCAAAAGAAGGAGACTATCAATGGAGCGTGAAGTTGAAACAGAGAGAGTCCGCCAAGTACCACGCCTGTGCTACAGTCCCGATCGATCTTCACCCAGGCAGATTTCACCAAACCTACCCATCCAAGCGGGATCACAGGAAAATTGGGCTGCTCCCACAAGAACAAGCCCGTTTCTGACAAACGGATCAAATTCTCACTCAGTCCCAATGGAAGTCAGTGAACGGGCAGAGTCTCGGCCGACGTTGCCCAGTCTTCCCCCACCACGTTCTTTGGAACGAGAACTACCCGTGGGCCGTGGCGCAGCACCCTCAGACAGCTATCGACCATCTCAGCAGTCAATGCCACATTCACGGACTCCCATATCTGAACCCGGCGTCTCACCATACCGTGAAAACGGCTATGGGTATCCTTACCACCACCCAACACGATATCAGTCACTGTCAACGGGATCGGCTCACTCGCTTGACCGCACACCTTTTACTCCAGGCGCATACAATACACCTTACCAAGATTTTGTTCGATTTGGAGACATGAGCTCTGCCAGTCTCAGCGGCGATAACAAACAACGAAAGCGAAGAGGAAACTTGCCCAAAGAGACTACAGACAAGCTCAGGGCGTGGTTCGTCGCACACCTTCAACATCCATACCCTACCGAGGATGAAAAGCAAGATCTCATGCGACAGACCGGACTGCAGATGAGTAAGTTTAGCCGGACTAGGCCAAGGACAGAGAAGCCCTAGTTAAGACTGGAAACTAACACGTCTACCAACAGATCAAATCTCAAACTGGTTCATCAATGCTCGACGTCGCCAATTGCCAGCCATGATCAACAACGCTCGCGCCGAAACTGACGCCATGACGGGCGCCCGAGGCGGTGACCTAAAGGTCCTCGCCACAACAGAACGGGGTGACTTTGTACACTCCAAACGAGAGCCCGCTGGACCCTTAAGTGACGGGGAGGGCGCCACGTATGACGAGGAACTTGAAGCGTTGGGCCAGCGAAGGCCTGGCACCATCGGCAGGGGCAGTGTCTAGACTCAGGTACTATGAAGATCTGCATCGGCCATTATTTGAATGATCCTTTTTTTCTTCTTCGGAGCGATTCCCTCTTTCGGGTTTGGTATGGGAACAGCGCATTTTATGTTCTTGCTACTGTTTCTGCTTCATGTTTGAGGTTTTAGCCTCCAAACGCGTTTAGCGACGGGATATCCCTTGGGCATTTAGGTCATCGAAAGTGGGGATATTGTTTTCCCCCCCTGGATCGACCATTGAACCTTTGAGGAACAAAAAGCATGGAGAACGATCATCAACATTACAACGAAGAAAACGCGATATATGCGATAACAGCGTTTGCATGGAGGATAAACGGAGGATGGGTCTCCCGGATGAGCATTGGACTCAAAAAAGATTAGACACCTCGCGGACAATCTACGATAATCTAGGGGCTCATGATGACTTTGGCAACAGGCGAACCAGACGCCTTTGTTGTCAAATCCTACCAGGTCAAATCAAATCAAAACAAATTACAAGAAAAGGAAAACTTTGCCAATCAGGGATGAGCCAACTACAGACAGCACTAGGAAGCGTCCGTCCGACAGTGACCTACCGTCTGTGCATGCATGGGTGTAAGTCAAGGCAGGGCAGGCCACGATAGGATTTAGTTGGTTCACCCACTCGAGGACTGCTAATCATACTAGAAAGCTTTGATCTTGTGTGGAAATACCAAATATCGTGAATTTCCCGGCCCCTGGTCCATCAATATCATGTGGTAGCCAGTCTTACCAATGCCATCGCTAACACTCACTTGTTACTCGCTCAAGAATCCCTATTTTTGTCAGTGCAGATTTAGGGGAACTGTGTGGAGGCGATGGAGAGGATGATCTTAGCCGGGGCTATTTAGAATGCCACCGGTCATGTATAGCGGCAACGGCTAGCCCATGTTAGGAGCCACTGGTTTGATAGAACCAAGTACCACCTCACTTCAAAAGCCGATCAGGTAAAGAAGGTCTACCAAGTTGAGTGAGAAAAGGAGACTATGTTCCGAGAAGGGAGTCAGGGACCAAGTTGAGGTCCGTGTTGAAAACGTCTTCCAACGGAGAGCCAGTCGACCGGTTCTGTCACCCGAAACTGGGCTACGGAGGATTTGACGACGGCTGACTCTTGTAATGCAAGACACACTTGACGGAGATTCTCCGGTGCTCGGAAGTTTGCTGCAGCAGAAAAAGACGAAGGGTGTGGGTGGCATACCTGGGAGGTTGGAAGGTTGCATAAAAGACGAGTTTTTCATGATTTAACAATGATGAGCACACATTAGAAGGCAGTTATGCATGGTGCCAAGAAGGGAATCTGAACGAGAACGACAGTGAGAAGGGAAAAGAGACAGTATCCGACATCCATAGCACGGAGAAGCACGTCGTCTACGAGTCAATAGTAGACAATAGTTCGTGGTTGAAGGCATAATGCAGCAGCTGCAGCACCACTACCACCACCACCACCAACAACAACAACAACACCTACAGGTGCGCCTCTGCCGCTGCATGCACATCTAGACAACCTCATGAAGCGGCTGCCTTCCCAAAAGAGTAATTAATGCCTTGTGATGGCTTGGAGGCGACTGTGATGCTGTCACGGCCAGGTCAAGGGCGCTTGGGATGCGGCACTTGCAAAGATCAGATCGGGCTTCTAGGAGCGCCCTGAGCCGTGAATGCCGCAAGGACATCTCCTTGTAAAGTTCAGTCGAACGATCTACGCATGCAGACCAGCTGGGAACAGGGATGCACACCGGGCATGAAACATGTCAAAATTGACCGGTGAGGGGGTGTTTCCAGGCAAGGAAAAGACAGGGCGACAGGGCCTCTTGTGACCGGTCCAGGTGCCTAATAATATGCAAAAGGGCCTGAATGTTGACTACTACCCCTAGGGGATGTGAGCAGACGGAAACAAGCATAAACCAAGCAACTTAGACAAGACGGCAGATGCACTGTCCAGGAAGAGCGATACTAACCAGACTTTGTATGGATCAAGTGCTCATGTTTTGCCGAGTTTCCACATGAATACCAGTAGGTATAGCACGCCGGACCGACATAATCTTGCTGTTTGTGTGCAATCAACAACCAGTCACTGTTTTCCTTTTGTGGTTGCTTTGCATGGCCTCCAACGGACAGCAAGATTTGCCTTGGTTATCATAATATGCAGCAGTCACTCTGCCCCTGTTACTGAAGTATTATGTCTTAAAAGTCATTCGGGCATTGGCTTGTTTCAACAAATCTCACATGATAAAGACCCCACAACATTGACTGTACGGTATGTATCGTATCCGCTGCTAGTTTTAATATGTTATGACCATCGTTGACCAAGACTGTTCAACATAAGTTCCCTCCGGATTTAAGAGTAAATGACACAAAACGGGCGTTCGCCGCGGCAAGATGCTGGTGGACCATGAGGGGTGTCAGCGACAGTCTGTGGCGGGCTTAGATGACAGCTAGGCCGAGAGGCGTATCCTTTTTCGTACAGATGTTCGTCTGTGAGTACCACTAGGATTTCTAGTGCTAGTAGTTGTTATGGCTGCGTAGTGCGACCGTTCATTTGGACTCTTGAGGAAATTACTCTGGTTCAACTTGAAACCTGGCATGATATCCTCGGCCCGTGAGCAATTTTAGCAACATTAGCTGTTCCTTGTGAATTTCCTGAGCTGAGCTGAGAAGCTCAGTCTTCCATGTTTCATTAATAGGCCATGTGTGATGTGCTGTTTGCTGGCCCAGAGATTCTTGAATTGGCGAGTCGTTATGGATGGATTGACCTGACCCAGTCTCTCTCTTTCCTTGTCCATGGCACTGGGGCAAAGGAGCCGCGTGGCGTGGCTGAAAGACAAGACGTTCCTCAGAACATCCTTGACGTGCGCGCCAAGGCGACATGTTTGGTGATGATAAGTGGTTGACAGCTGAGTGTCTCAAAGGCACGCCGATGAGAGTGGGCCACTATTCAGCATCGCTCGGGCCATTGAATAAGCTGAGTGATGCTGAACGGAGCTTTCTTTATCTCTTTGACCACATAGTGAACAAAGTGGCGCATCTCGTGAGTTGCCGCAAAGACGGGGAGCTACAATATCCTTGATATCGGTTTTCGGATCCGTTGAACCGAAACAGAGCTTTGGCATGCGAGTTCTCTCATTGCGACGAGGCTAAAGAAAGGTCTGAGACAACCTGGATGTTGTTTCGCGTGGCAAGCAGGCTCGGAGATAAAACTTGCCCATCGACGTATTCAACTGTACAGCATGAATTCAACATCAACTGGAGTCCGATCTTGAGATGCAACACGCCTCATTATCTACCAGGCTTCATTGTAAATTCTGTGGTGCAGCGATGTTCAGGGCCCTACCGTCGATCCCTGATCACTCCGGAGCCGCCTCCAGTATGTCAAAATGAACGACGTTACCTCTCAGTTTCAAGTTTAGCTATTTCAGAGACATGAATTGACTTTCTTTATGGCTCGTGCGTGCCTTTCATCCCATTTTGTGCAAATAAGCGGTTTCTTCACCCAAAGCCACGTTGCTGGGGTTTGAGCTGTCGACTTGGGTGTTTGCTGATGCAGACATCTAGGCGGCTAACCGCTCATGCTCCTGTGGTCTAGTCATTGAGGCTTGAACGAAGAAGTGCAGGCAGAACAATGAGAGTCACCGTCGTTTCAGATAGTACTAGCAGGGCTGATATAAGAAGGGCGAGGCGGCAATCCACGTCGCCATTCTGTCCCCTGCCAAGTTAATTCCCGAGACCCCGGGCCACTCTGTTGATCAACGGAGCGTATATTCAATGCGCGCCGGGTAGAAGGCAGAGTATGTAAATTCAGACCGCGAGATAAGAAACCGTCGATAAGAGTTCGCAACAAGAAAAGGTCATGCGAAATAGGATCTGTGCGTCCATCGCTGTAGACAAATGCTATTTTCGTCAATGCCTATCGTTTCAGGGCTGCGACACCCGCGCTTGATTCTGTGCCTCCTAATACCGGAGTTGCCAGAACCGTTGTTCAGGGTTAAACTCGTTGGCCTCAACGCCACCACTCGATTGGAAGTGTGGATTCCTGAATGGCGTAGAGTCTAAGCCAATTAGGGCTGCCGCTAAGCTAGGTGCTCTTGTCGATCTTGGTGATCGACCGGGCCTTTCATGACCGCCATTGCTCCAGAGATAGTGTTGAAGGCTAGCTGTCAATCGTCAGCGCTTGTCGAATCGGCAGCAGACGGCTAAGTGCCACATCTGTTCACAAGAGTGGGCCTGGCGGCTGTCGAGGCAACTCGAGAAGCCCTGTCAAAGTTCTAGCTTGGCTGATGGAATGACTAGCTGACGTCGGGAGGAACTGGTACGGGACATACGATTCGGATTTTAAGCCCGCGTTTCCCGTCAACAGAGCACAGCAAAGCAACGCACAGTACGTAGTGTGTACATACATATGGCTAGTGCGTGTCAGTCCGTGTCCACTTTAGTTCTTGGAGCAGGCAGTGGGCATATAGTAGCAGCGATGGTGATGGCAGCCACTGTTCCCCCCTGCTTTCAAGTGGCGGGAGCCCTGTAATAGGACCGTCATTGATGGCCCAGTGACATCGTCTCATCCCGGCTGTAGCGCGGCAGCACCGAAGGAGCAAGAAGCGTGTTGTTCATGGAAAAGCGCAATGGCTGGGGTTGTGGATGATGCTGCCCTGACGCCTAATTGTGAAGTCAATCTGGTCTGAGAAAAGTCAAATTCAAGACTATCATTGTGCAGCGCTCGAAATACGAACGCCTTTCGTATAATGGTGCGGATGAAGCCCCTGGCGGCGGCGGCGGTGACGATGATGAGGACTGACGAGAAAGAGCTGAGAACCTCGTCGGTAATAATAGAATAGCAAGGTGCTTTGATCTCTGATCTCGGACGATTATGGTCGAGAACGTTTACTAAACATGAGGGCTTTAAGTTTTGCCCCTTGATCTCCGCCCTGGAAGAAGAGTCCGAGGACCATACTACTGATTGGACTGGGCGACGGGCGGGTAGTAGCGGTGATGGTGGTGTTGAAGATCCAAGTGAGTGCTCTCGTGTGTTGAAGATCTGATTGCCGAAAGGCCCAAGTGGCATGCTCATCGGGCACAGGGAGAGATCCAGTTAACCTTAGCGGAGAAAAGTCGAGGTATTTCTCGGCTGGAGTGTTCCGGGGCGACTATAGAGCACCAGCTCCATACTGTATGGTGCCTGTACGGTACAGTGGAGCGTGTAGAGTACTAAAAGGACAGTAATTTGTTTCTGGTGGGTGTGAAAGTGATGGAGCTTGGATGGTGATGAGAAAGTTCTTGGTTTGGCAAGGGATCCGTAGTAGAAGTTGATCAGATGCGTTTTAGTCAGATTGAGATTGAATGGCAAGCGATACGATGTTTCTCGCTTCTGCCTTCCCGCTACCTACTACCTAACTACCTACTGAGGCACCTAATCAAGACACAAGATAACTTGGGAAGGTGCCTTAAGGTGTGGCTGATACGCAAGGGATGAAGGAATCATCTCCTATCCGCGCCACATCGAAGCAGGAACGAGCAGCCTCTTTTTATTTTTATTTTTAATCGAGTCTTGATCTTAAGGTTAAACGAGCCGAAACATCTACCGATACCTCAATGACAAGGCACACCTCCAGTAACATTACTTGTCCAGGTTCCTTAACCTAGGCATGCCTACCTAGTAATGCGTTTTGCGTCTTTTGCTTCAACTCTCGACAGTACAATTAAGGCAGTTACGTCTCGGTCTCATCTTGCTCGCGTCTTCGCTCTTCGCGATCCAGTTCTTACGTATCCTGACTCATCAGAACCTTTGTCGGGCTATTGTAAGCCTCTCGGCCTTCGGACAGTTTAGATTTCCGACGTTTGGCCTGTCAAACGGCAAACCACATCAAAGCTTGACAACGTGAATATGCCTGTAATACGTTTCTCCATCGTGAAAACCCTCGTAATTGAGCCTCTATACGCATTCTGTCACTCGTCGGGATAACGCGATAATTGCTATTCGACTTCTTTTCGCCCTGTATCTGTCTGACAAAGGTTCCTGGGCCCCATATCGAGCCTTTATCCACCACGCGCGACACTTTGCAGCGATAGCGAACTTGGAATTTTGAAGGAGAATAATTGGAATTATCATCGGTTGAATGACTAGTCATACTCATTCATCAAGATGCCGCCAGACACAACCGAGCCCGACCCTTCCGGCCAACCTGAGTCTGCCAAGACTGAACCTTTAGCATGCGTTTCCTGCAGAGCCCGCAAGTTGAAATGCGATCGCACGAAACCAGCGTGCACTCGCTGTGTCAAGGTCTCAAATGATTGTGTATATCCAGAATCACGGAGAAAGCCGAATTTCAAGAGAAGAAACGTCAAGGAACTCGAGGCTCGTCTGGGTATCTATACAACAATCATATTGTAATCATGAACCACAGGTTGCTAATGAAATATCTCAGCTCAAGTTGAAGATTATCTCAAAGAGGTCAATAAGAATTCTTCAGAGGAGAAAACAGATGATGGGAGTCCTGTTCAGCCAACCAAGGCGAATGACAACTTCTTTGATATGGATTTTACCCCTGGACTAGGCCAGACAATTAACAATCTGCCTGATCCCGACTTTTCGTCTTTCACATCGCCCAACATCGCCCAAAACCCACAAGAGAGTCCCCAGTCTCTCAATGCGCAGTTGATGAGTCTAGGCATGACCGAACCTTTACCACCGGACGATGTCATGGAAGAACTGTAAGAACGGTATTTGTACCTCCAAGATGGACGCTGACCTTCATAGCAACAATATCTTCTTTCACAATCAATATCGAATGATACCAATCATCCACCCCGGAAAATACCTTCAATCGTTCTATGGCCCTCTTCTCAGAAGACCCCCTATGTGTTTGCGATATGCCATATGGGCTTTGGCGGCCGCTGGCAGTACCAAGTTTGACGAGTACCACGATATCTTTTACCGTCGATCACGGGCGTACATTGAAGCAGACATGATGAAGGTGAGCGGTTGAAAAGTGCTTGGCCGTTCAATATTAACTATCTTAGGGACACGGTGATGCTTTTATATCTGTTCAACATGCGCAAACTTGGGCTCTCATAGCCTTTTACGAGGCAAAACACCTACTTTTCACGAGGTCGACCATAAGCGTAGCTAATTCCGTTCGACTATGCCACATGATAGGACTTGACCGTCTAGATGGAGATCCTCTTGGCATGCCACCGGCACTGGGACCTCCTCTTACATGGGCGGAGTTGGAAGAGAGAAGGAGAATCTTTTGGGGAGTGTTTGCTGCAGATGCCCATTGCAGTATTTCCACAGGGTGGCCGAGCCTGATCAACTCGGAAGACGTATGACACATTCTCCCCTTTTCTGAGCAATGCTGATCAGAATTTAGATCGCAACAAGGCTTCCCGCCTCCGAAGAAGCATTTGTCGAAGATCGCAAAGAGGACGCTCCTTTCCTGGACGAGGCAATCCAAGGTGCTCAGTACACAGGGTTTGCCGGAACCATCCTTACTTGTGAAATTTTTAAAATCATTCTCCGCCATGTTCACCGATCCAAGCCCGACACAAGAAACGAAGATCTAATGCATGGGTCATTCTGGACTCGACATCGTGATCTGGACAACACCTTGTCCAGCCTCTTCATGTTTCTCCCCGAGAAATTCCGTCTCCCTGAGAATGTGCGAGACGTATCAGCACTCCACCTGAACCTCAATCTTCACGCCGCGATTATATGTTTGCACCATGCTGCTGTTGAAAAAGCCGACAAGTATAACCTGCCCGATCACGTCAAGCAGGGTAGCGTTACTCGCCTTCGAGCGGCTGCTGAGGAGATTGTTAATATCATGCGACTGACCGCCAATGGGACTCTCTTCTTTGTATGTCCATTCTGTTTGTTTCCAATATCCTGGCTAACAAGTGTATAGAAGAGTCCATTGTCCGCTCTCTCGCTGTACTGCACCACCACGGTGTACGTATACCTAGGCAAAGAGAACCCGATAACCGGCTTAAGCGCAATTGACCTATCAAACTTCCAACTCATCATCCAGTCTATGGAAGCTATCGCACGTGTGCACACCATCACACGAACATTCTTACAACAAGCATGTCTTGACATCGAAAAGAATGGGCTCGACTCTGTTATTCAAGTACCGTCGTTGAGGAGATATCGAAATGCTTTTGGAGCAAGCAGGTCGCGCATTCCCATAGTCGCTCGAAGCTCAGTTGCGCAGCATACTGGGGCGTCGCCTATCTTGTTTGCTTCTAACTTTACCCAAGAGAAACAGATGGATGCTGAACAGTCAAGACTGGATAAGGTGGCCAGCGTCATGTCATTGGGGAAGACTTGTTATTCAGCTGTGCTTGGGGCTGCCGCTAGAAATGTTGAGCCTGCGGATCGACCAGATCCAGAAACCAACAAACGAAAGAGAACGAACGAAAGTCCTGGATCTGAAATTATGGCCAATATGCAAAGCAGAGGTCCCTTCAATTTGAACTTGAATCCCGGATTCAGAGGAACGGGTATGTGGCCAGCATCATTTTCACCCCGCATGGCTTCAGGTGCTATTTCGCTACCGGATCGAACAAATTCATCAGCCGCATCTTCGCCAGCTAACCAAGGGTCAAACCAAGATTCTTACACGAAGACAGTCTCTGGGAGTAGCCATACCTCGCCGGATATTGGCCTCGGAAACAGTGCAGAGGAAAACCGAATCGATTTGAGAGCATTTCAAGAACGAATTTCTACACCGATATGGCAATCTACTGAAGAAACGCTCTTTGCACAGATGGCGGCGAATACTATTCCCGTCGGTGATGGAGATCCTTGGGGGATATTGAATGCTGTCGACCTCGGCTGGGATGTTGAAGGTCTGCCAGCAGGAGGTTGAGAACGATGAGGAAACTTGGTTTGAGTCTATCTGTATTACTAGGATATGATTGGAGTTTTGGCCATTCATTTAGTGTACGCTGGTGCGTCGAACGAAGGAGGTTTTGTACGATATATACCCATGATTGTTGGAGATCACGACACACAACTCTTGTACTCATTTTGGGACCAATTAGAGGAAATAAATAAACGAAGGGCCTCGACATGGTCAAGATATTGAATACTCATACAAACTGAATTCTACGGTACGAGGTCCAAATATGTTATAGTCAGACATTAGTGACCCCGTCTTATCCGAAGCTTCAACCCTTGTAGTTTTACTCCACTCATCATGAGCTCAATTGTCCCCTTTCAACTCTCATCCTCCTCCAAACTATCAGCCACCGACTGCTCATGAGTTGCTCTCAACCATGTTTCAATACGTGATTGGCCTTTTGGCTATTCTTCTCGTGTTCTCAAATCCCATCAGCGACTTCTTGTATCCAGACCGGGCCACCCGCATCAACGATGTCTCACCGCGCCCCAAGTTCAATGAGTCGCTCCTAGCTATTGATCCGCCCAATGCGACAGCGCCTGAATGTGCTCCAGATGGTTATGTTGCTAGAATTTTGAGCAGAGAGCCACTGATCATTTATCTTGAGAATTTCTTGAATGAGGAAGAGAGGAAGCACTTGCTTGATATAAGGTATGTCGATGTACCGTGTCATGATATGATTCTAATGCTCAATAGTGAACCGATCTTTGTACCTTCAACCATAACCAACAATGGCGAGGCTACTCATCGCGACTCTTCAGTTCGTGACTCTCACGTTGCGCTCATTCCCAGAACCGACCCTATCCGCTGCATAGAGTCTCGCGCCCGCGCTCTTCAAGGCTGGCGTCCAGACCTCTGGATCGAGCGCATGAGAACTCAACGGTACGGTCCAGGTGGTCACTACAACCATCACTTCGATTGGAGCTCCAACACGCGTGGATGGGGCCGTGTGAGTAGTCTTATGGCGTGGGTGGAGGGTTCTGATAGTCTCAAAGGCGGTGGCACTGAGTTTCCCCTTATCAAGAGACCAGCAGAGAAAGAATGGTGTCGGTTCATTGAGTGTGCTGAGGAGAAGCAAGAAGATGTGGGTGAGGGGGTGACCTTCAAGGTTGTACCGGGGAATGCAGTTTACTGGGAGAACTTTGCGGCGGATGGCAGAGGATACGAAGAGACGTGGCATGCTGGGTTGCCCGTTCAAGAGGGAACCAAGACTGGGTTGAACATTTGGAGTTTTGGACGAATTTGAGGTTGCTCAACAGCTATAAAATGAGTGACGGGCTTAGATATTAGAGCCACCAACTATGCATAAGAATAGAAACATAATAAGATCGATACTATCTCCACCTTGGCTCACTCCCATCTTCTCTCACACTGGCCCATCCATCTCCCCCAGACAACTATCTTACCATCAATGGCCTCTGCAACTTGATCCCTGTTAGGTTTGGAGGTTCTGAACTTCTCGTCCAAGGGCTCATTTAGGCCAATGACTTCATACCAGTCTTGCATCATGTTAGTTCATGTATTTACACTTGAGCCAAGTATACTCACACCGATGAATACCATGATTCAGAAGTGGTCGTGGAGCAATATAAATCGAGCCGTTACGACTCGCGCCATAAAAGAAACCTCCCGCAAGTCGAGTTGAGTTCTCTTCAACAGGCTTAAAGTCACTGTCAACAACTCTTGTTTTCTCAGGAGGTAATCCCAAGTAAATCCTACAACCATTAGCTTCATTCTTCCACATTTAAAAACTCAACTTACCCATGACAAATCGGCGTTGGCAGAGGAGCATCTGGGTCTTCAGACACAAGTAACCACTCTTTTACACCAGAGTGAGGGTCCCAGGATAACTCTGGAAACTTGTGCTGATCACCGTGCATGTAATCTTTTCCCAGTGTTGCACCATCTGAGCCACAGTCTGGAGATGTAACGGTAAGGGTGGGCTCTGGATGTCCAGCAAATGCGGGAGTGGTGAAGAAGGCTTTTGCATCTCTCCCCTTGGAGTTTTTGAAGAGCCAAGAAGCTGCAAGTTCGATATAAGCAGTCATTCTGTACCGTTTGCCATAGGTTTTAGGTACAATGTCTACTGGGGCATGGCAATAACAGCAGAATCAAGTCTTGGGTTTCAAAGCTTGAGCTTACTCAGACAAGGGACAGTAGGAAATATATATATGATGTATACACCGGATGGAAACTTTATCTCCGGTAATGTAACTTTGCATGCCATACATCAAGAACAGAGTGAAGGGTAGTTGAAAGCTACTTGTCGGAGCCGAATCGGCAAACGAAGATCAGATCAGCGCCATTGCTTAATTGTATGTAGGATAAGTTTGAGTAAAGATAATTTACTTAGAAATCAATAGAATATCATTCCTCTTGGCGCGTATCTATGTTGACCCAATACTCCTTGAATGTATCCCAACAGAATAACCATGTAACACCAGAACATGCCAAATCAGACGCTAAATCACGATGCTTCACTCCAGCAACCTTCATAAGCCATGCACATCGTTAACACCATGTTAAATAAGCATCCAAGCAAACCCGAGAGCAAAGGCCCCAGCAACCATAGAAATAGCTGCATCGCCTCCTAATGGCGAAAGTGACGCAGCGGCATTCTCCTTGTTATCAGAAGAACCACTACCAGTGGCCGTAGGAACAGGGTGTTTTCCGGTGCCGATCTCGAGAATATGCGATTTTGTAGCGTCAAAGTTGCTCTGTGCTAGTGAGATCTCGTTATTCTCAAGATCGAAAACAACGTAGGCGCTTCTGAGAAACGTATCACCCAAGATTGAAATGTCCCCTGTCGTGGGTGCTATCCCAAAAGTACACGCTGCTTGGCCATTGTCGAAGGATAATTGGCGCCCTGTAACGTCGGTGAAGTCAAGGACCAGCTCACTCAACGGTACTGAGATCTCTGCCGGGTCTTTGAACTTGAACGTCAAGTTTCCTGAATCGTTTCCAAGATCGCAGGGAACGTATGCCACAGACTCTCCCTCCTCGTACTGAGCGCCAACAATATCATATATATCTGATGTAAGTGTGGCGGGGAGATATGAGAGCGTTGAGCCAGAGTCGAGAATAACACCAAGGTCGAGGTCTTTAACGATAGTTTCTGAGTCTGCGCTGACGCTTTGAAGTGTGATGGAGAACTCGGCAAATTCGCCGTTCATCTTGTTGATAGGGAGAGTGACTAGATCGCCGATGTATTGCTCCTGGTCAACCCCTCCAAATAGGATGGTTCCAGTGGCGGACTCGAGGTCGTTCAGATACAGACTGTACGCATTAGAAGCGATGAGACCTTTGGAAGCCAACTTGGCCGGCAAGTTATCGTAAGCGTCTCGGTTGAGTTGGTCGACCTGAGCTTCATTGCTCTTGTACCCAATACCGAGGACGCCTTCGTTGTCAGATGTAACATATCCGATACCAAACTGTAAATCTTCAAGCTTGACACTCCCCATGCGGAACGTCTCGGTAGCATAGTCTCCGGAAGCACCAGAGCCATCGGCATACGAGATGTTGAAGTCGCTGTTCAAATATTCATAAGTTGACGACTTGTTAGGGCTGTACAAGCCAGATTCGCTGCATATGTTGGCGTGAGTAGAACATAGTTTTGAGCCTTCTGCGTTGACCCATAGATCACTGCTTCCGGTGTCGAGATGAAGACGGAAGTCTTGAGGTGGAGTTCCTAATGATGCATTGAGGAAGTACAGAGATTGCTAGAGAATGTCAATGATTGTGTCTTTGTGTTGTTGTGGCAGATACCTACCTCATTGTCAATACCGATGTCTATTGTCCCGTCTCTCTTGCGAAGACGTTTTCGATCATTGGAGATAGGATCAGATATTGTCCGCCTCTGAATCTCCACACTCATAACCCGAGGCTCGAGGCCATTATCTCTCTTATTCAGAGAAATTCCTTCAGTGAGTGATAGTAAAGAGAACAGTGCAGAGGATAGTTGAACAGACTTCATGATCGAAACCTTGTAAGTTGATCTGTTGAGCTCATCAACTGAGGTATCGATCCCCGTGTTTATATCCTGACCCATGTACTCCGCCCCAACTTAGATTACGCCCACAAGGCGAACTCGATAGTATGTTGCAGTACCGATATTGGGTCATAGATGGTCGATGTTACTAAGGATCTTGCCGCACATCCGCGCGGGAGTACTAAACTCTCGCGATGTGTCAACGTCACCTTCAAAAGCCAACGTCAGAGCACCACCTCTCGGCACGGAAACGCCGAAGTAGCGAGGAACAATCCGAGAAGAGAGAGAAATGAAAACATGTTCGGTATCTGTAACAGCCATTCATTGTGACATTTGCATGCATTTTGTATAACATGTCGAAAATCCAGTCATGCGATTTACCCCCTTTATCGATCTACGCTGTCACAGAATCATCTCTAGGCGCCGCACGAACCACATAGTTTGCATATTCGAAACACCTCGAAAACGTCGGGATGCCTCTCATCGGACATAACGCAGGATAACCTCCGTGCTTTGAGATTCAAGTTAATGCTGAGGGGTCAATTAGGAGACGCGCGGCCGGTAGAAACTTTTAGAGATTGTTCGGGAGATAGAGCGGACACGCAAAAGGCGGAAGATCCGGGGTATTGGGTATCATGCGAATACTACCGGTGTCCATCCCATCTATACAATCTAGTAAGACTGCACCGTAAGTGTAGTTATTATTAGTTAGCGCTTTGTCCACAAGCCTCTCTATGAAACGTTTACATGGGCGTCTGACTGGCGCACGCTATGACGTGCAATGCAATGGTCCCTGCAGCGCTTAACCACGGGGCTTTCCCTGAGGCATTGTGTCACTGTCACAGAGTCTTTCTCAAAAGAGAAATTTATTCGATTCTAGTTGAAGTTGGGTATTCTGGAAAAGTCGCTAGTCAGTTGCCATCACATGAGAATCTAATGGCGATGCTGACGACAACTTAAAGTGGCCCAAGGTGCCGAACTTCCGATTGACAACGGAGGCCACTCGCTAGTAAAAAAAATAAAATAAAAAAGGCATATCAGAGCCAAGTTGACATGACGTCTGATTCTTGTTTCATTCCTTTAAATAGATATTTTCCCACTCGAAAGTGCCAAGATCTCGTCCCGTCCTTTGGAGTTATTGGCTCTCTAATTTATCTTTCTCCCATCATGTTTAGGGTAAACCGTGGCTCCATGTAATCGTACATTTGAATTAATGTTACTCTAAACACCGAGAATCATGAGTCCTATATTCTAGTACTTTCATTTCTTATACTATTAGTTCCGGGGTTACCATCACAACGCTTTCCATTGTATCATGCAGTAACATCTTTGGTTTCACAAACCCCCAGCTTGAACTCAATGTCCGCTTTCAGGCGGACACTCATGAGAATCACCCCTAACCTCTGTGCCCTATGGTTACTTCTAGAGGAGTATGTCATCAGTGAATACTATAATGAATTGCACTAGAGGCCTCTTTCCGGATACACTTCTTATCTTGGATGTTTCACTATATGATATCCATCATCAACCACTCATAACGCTGCTTATTCTTCTGCCTACAAAGCCACGTAACGACACAATCCAACAACACAAACCATGTATGTCAGTGTGTAGTTGCCTGGCAAGGCACCTGCCAAGCATACTGCTAGTCTTTGTGCGGCTGAAGTCAATCCTTTTGAGGGGGCTGCATCTGCAGGCTTTACATAAGCTTATATGTCTTTGACCATCTGTGTAGCTTGACATAAGAGTATATATATCTTGTCTCCCACAGGCTTCTGACTATCTGTACCCGTGATGACACCTTCAACTTCAACTGGAGAATCCACAGTAACTAATCAACGTCAAAATGGATGCTGAATTGCTTGCAAACATGGACCGATGGTACAACCTCCCTCTTGATCACTGAGACTCAACTAACACAATATTTCTCAGTCCCGTGTATGCCGTACGTAACCCTTCGCCAATAAAAAACCCCTTCTAATTCCATATGAACAGTCCTTCTTTGGCGCCATTGGCTGCGCGTGTTCTATTGTCTTCACAACATTCGGTGCAGCATACGGCACCGCAAAGTCCGCCGGCGCAATCTTCCAATCTGGCATCCTCCGTCCCGACATGATGATGCAAAACACGTACGAGAGGATGAACTCAACATTAATAAAACAGTGGCTGACACATTTAGCTTGTGTGCCATCATGGCCCAGATCCTGTCTATCTACGGTCTCGTAGCAAGTGTCATCATGTCAAACAACATCAAAGAAAAGATGGCTATCCACACGGCGTTCTTGCAGCTCGGTGCTGGCATTTCCGTAGGATTATGCGGCATGGCTGCTGGCTTTGCTATTGGCATTGTTGGTGATGCCGGAGGTATGTTCACTCCTGGACTCAAGGCAGCAAACTTGAAAACTCGTGATAATTGTCTAACAACCCCCAGTTCGTGCAAGTTCGCAGCAGCCACGTCTCTATATCGGAATGGTCCTCATCCTCATCTTTGCCGAGGTTCTAGGCTTATACGGTGTCATTGTGTCCATCCTTATGCTAACTCGTTCCACCGATCGTGTAACCGAATGCAGGTATTGAGACATACAAAACAGAGCGCGATTGCTTCATACGATGTTAGGCCATAGTTTGCAAATCAAGGCCGTCGTCAATTGTACTGAATAAATGTTGCGGGGGTATATGCAGATCTAAGATAATGACAAGGCAGCCACAAGTACACAGGCTCTTCTCTCTCGTGATCCTGTTCCTGTCCTCCTCTTGTTACAATGCCCATTCGTTGACGTTGTCGTTATGCGTAATGAAAGGCTCATCAATCCTCTTGATTGCCAGGTCACTGCAAAGAATACTGTAGAATGTTAGCTGTGAAATTGCGAGAGGAAACACCAACATACCAAGCAGAAGCAACAAGAGCATCCAGCTCCGCCACGACAGTCTCCCTCTGAGTGCCACTGACCAAACCCTTCTGTATTTGTGTCTGAAGTTCCCTGATACGTGTAGACTTTCCAACGCCCGATTGCTCCAGGACCTTGCGCCCTAAGCAGTCGGAATGGAACGAATGCTGACAGGGGAAGACAAAGAACTGCCTGCTTAACAGCGGCAGCCCACATGTATAACACTTCTCTCCAGGTTCCACGATTGCGTATCGGTGATCGAGTGCAGCAATGTCAACCTTGATATTTGTTGCAGTTTGCGACGACTCATCCATCTCTTTCTTCAAGTTATCAATATTACGGCTGTAATCTTCCAGCGCGGCGCAAATCTCCTCTTTGAAGTCATCGATGACAACGAAATCAGGGAAGAAAGGAATAAGATCCTCGATCTTGAGCAAGTCACACCTCTTGAGGAATTCAATAGCTGTCTTAATTCCATTCGATTGAGAAATGACTTTTCGAGCCACCGCAAGCCACAATCGCTTGCGTAGTTGCGGATTTGACATGGGTCGATCAGCAATGACTGCTGCAAGCTCGACTTCACCATGAGAAAGCGCCAAGTCAACAGCCTGAAGATACTGTCCCATACTAGTGTAGATATGAACGCAAGATAATGTTCGGTGGTGTTGAATGCAAAGTCGAAGGGCGAAATCTGGGTCGTAGCGCGGCTCATCACCTTGTGCTTGCAGGTATGATAAAAGTCCTGATTCGTCCTTGGAGGAGTGAGAAGCGTAAATCGAGACGAGAGTGTTGTGCACGGCAGCGTCCTTCGAGTTAAGCTGGTAGACCGCATAGTTGAGGTATCTGATAGCCTGGTTCTGTGCATTGGGACCTCCCGTGAATGTACGGTTGTACTCAAGAAAGGCTGGGATGAGATTTCGAGGCTTCAGATCAGAATGCCTCATCAAAATCTCGACTAGTTCCGGCGCTACATATGTCATAAGTACGCTGCTATACCGGTAAAAGACTTCAGGATCCGTCTGTTTTTTGAGAACATTCAGGACCTCGTTCCATCTCTCTCGCTGTACCCAGTAAGAAAGAACGTAGTTGTAGTCGTTAACCGCATTCGCAAAGTATAGAAGCTCTCCTTCGCGGCCGTGGCTGCTGATGACATCGTAGACCATTTTCCGGTCGAGGTCGTTTTTATACTTGTCGACAAAGTCTCTAAATTCTTTCCTGGCAGATTCGAGACGCTTTCGCGATTCAGTCGAGTTGAGATGCTCCGTTGGCTCAGCTTGTGTGTTTATGGTATCATCCAGCGAGTTGAGTTTGGACATAAAGACCTCGATTAACCATCCCGCGATCATCATACGCTGCATCACCGCCGATTTCTTGAGCGAAGCTAATTTCGTCAGTAAGAACTTTCTCAAGGCATCTGGTTGATTGTTGTCGATTATGCTCAGTGCAATATCTTCAAAAGGCTTGTTGCTGCGGCCATAGACGGTGGCAGCCTCGAGCCAGTGTCCATTCTTGGCCAAGTGATCACCGTATGCAGCCGCGACTGTTTCCTTTTGTAGCGGTGTTCGAGCATGTTGCAGAGCTGGCTCAAACTCTTTCAGTTTAGTCATGATCTCCCAAATATTGCGCTCCTCATCTCGGACCACAATCTCGAATATCTCATCTGATGTAAATAGCCAAAATGTGTTCTTTTGGATATCCACAGAGAACCCGAGAGGCTTCTGTCCCTGACCGATAACATCATGCTCAGACACCATCTTTCCAGTGAGGCGGTTCGTTGTAATGACACGACCTCCAACCAAGTGGACAATATGCCATTGTGTGAGTGCGATTGCATCGATTGGCTCAGTTGTCGGGACTCGTCTTTCGCTATTCTCAGGGGAGAGGATCTGAGCTCTAGAAAGCATATGTGATTCTGAAAAGACCTTGGTCCCAAGGTTGCTGTCTGCAGGCTGGTTCAATAATTTACCGTGGAACACGCCTTGGTACGATAGCCATGCGTATGCTCTATCAGGAATGTCGTCATCGTAAGGACCAGAATCCGGGGGGTCTGGGGACACCGCTAGACTCGAAGGTGCTCCTGAGGTCGTCCGGGACAACTCATGAACAACAGGCTGCTCTGACTCGAACAATCGAGTGTATACAGACCCTGAGCCATCATGCCCAAACCCTATCCTTCCGACCAGGTGAAACAAGCGTGTCTGAGTACCTATCACAACTCGTCGAAGGTCTGACTTGTTATTCTGGAGATTATCCACCCATAATCCCGTAATCGGTCCGTCAGGAAGTTTATGTAAATTCTTCAAGTGCTTCACCTCCTTCTTGTAGAACTCCTTTGACGTCTCAATGAAGGCCTCGTAAATGTTGCCGTCGGATGCACCAATCAATATCTCGCGTGTCGACGCTGTCGGTAACGAAGGGCTCCATGCCACACTCTCGATCGAAACGCCTCGGAGACGCCCAAGTGGCCGAGGATGTTTTGATTGGGAGTGGAGGTAATAGTTCTCGCCGAGCGCAGTGCAAACAATCAGATGTGATGCTGTAGGGTCGAGGAACATACGCCTTATCATACCAATCTCGGAAGGCTTTTTGGGAAGGTCAATATCTACAGCATTGCACAATCAGTCACCATAACTAGCCGCACGATACATCGCTCGATTGCTCACCATCAATATCCTCGGGTCGTTCCAGATCAATACGGAGAATGCGTCCATTGGAAAGGGCGAGGACGATGACGTTGTTGGCAACCTGCGCAGCAACAAAGTCGGCCGCTACTGAGAACTGTAACTGGACGCGCTCTATGGTGAAAATGGGCTCTTCGAGGTCTGGGACGCCATTGGCGGCGACGAAGCCATCTTGGAGATCCAGGGCCATATTGTCGCGGTCTCACAGGCGCATATTCGGCGATCGGGGATGTGGAAGGTGGTTTTGCGTCTTGCGCACTGCTAGACGTCTAATTTGAGCTCGATGAACGGGGTTTGTAGAAGTTGGCTCTGGTCGCTGAAGCTGGTTGATGGGAATGGGAGCCAGAGTTGGTGTTGACGGTGACGAAGTTGGTGGTTGGACGGCCCTGCATGTAGAATAGCTCCCCACCTGGGGGCTAAGGCAGCTATTTCGCTCCTAGCAACAGACACCCGAAATATTACATCACCACGCTTTTGTTATCAGCATTACCCGGGCTGTAACTATATAATTTTAATCTAATGCTTAATGAATCAGAGGTGGCATACGTTCTGACTCTAAAAAGATTATATTGTCAGTGTACTGATACACATATTCTCCCCATGTCTGTCTAACCAGTCCAAGTGTCTTTTACATAACGCGTCATGCCTAAAGCTCTCAATAGCTATCAGACGAACAAGTCTTGTGTACACCAGAGCGCCGTCCATGAGTATTTCAAAGGATAACCAATCCCTAGATCGAATGCTGAAGAATGTACAGATAAATGTTTAAAAAAATGAGTCGTCATCCGTTTGCAACGCCGGCCCAAAAAGAAAGTCTGCGCCAAACCCAGTCGCACATAAAGCAAAGCCGCGGAGCCGCCCAAGAATTAAGCTTCTTCATGCCCTTAAGTTGATACCACCGACTCAGCTTCGACCTGCAGTTGTTTGGTCATCTGGGCGGAGCGTAGGATCAGGACTGTTGCCGTTCAGTTCTGTTACTGGTGAGTAACTCCTCTCGAGGAATTCTGCAAGATCCGTAGGCGGCGCATCGAGGGGCTTTCTGCCAATGATAATACGCATCTTGATTTGAAGGCTCTTCGACTTCTCGGGGTCCTTGGCTGCGTTCGCCAAGTCTCGGGCAGCAGCTTCACAAGCCTGTTTGCACTTTTCAGGGTCCCAGTCCATGTACTCTGTCAACAAACGCAAGCAATGTGCCTCGAAGCTGTCTAAACATGAAATAAGCCAGATCTTGCCTGCAGATGCCTCGGCAATGGTAATAGGAATAGAGTATTCCGTAACCCGCACGTCGACAAAGCCTGCCTCCATGAGCAGCCGCGGCTCGAGATGATATGTGCCTCGTGGGCGCCCCGACTTTTCCGAAGCGATCGCGAGGTCTCGCAGCAATTCGTGCGTGGCAGAGTTGTCGGGAAACTGTGAGAAGAATTGTGTAAAGCCCTCCGCGCTCACGAAATCTTGAACCTCAATCCAACCACCAGGCTTGAGAGAAAAGAACGTGTTGTCGTAGACGAAGCTCCAGTTCCGAAATGCGCCCTCCATGAGTCGGAAGTGAATCAGGTCGTACATATCGGGGTGGCGATCCCAATCCTCGGCGTCTTCAATCTCGAAGAAGACGTTCATGGGCACACTTTTGGTCTCGGCTATCGCAGCGATATCGGTTCCGACAACTTCACATTGGGGTTGTAACTCGGCCATTTTGATTGCCCATTCACCTGTTCCCGTGCCAATATCGAGAATATGCTCGGGGTTTTGTAGAGGGACAAGGGTGAGTTCACCGTCGAGGACGTGCATAAATACTTGGTGTTGAAGAGACATTCTCCATTGTTCGATGTCGTCGTTTGGCATATAGTATTCGCGACAGTAGCGCCGACCGTGGATTTCTCGGTAGTCGAGGTCTTGCGCCCATAACGATCGTGTCGATGCAGCCCTAGCATATGTTAGTCATGGCAAGAAATGTAGCACAAGATATGTCGCTTACATGTCCGAGTCTACCGCATGGGAGTCTGGAGAGAATGGGGTCTCTACACGATGTGAAGCAGTGACTCTGGGATATTGAGAAGCGGGATATATGGATATCATGTCGTCTTCATCGACATCTTCATCGAGGTCGGATTCATCGTGGTGATGCTCCTCATCGGTACCCATAATACTGGTCATGGCTGTGTTATTTCCGTCGCTATTGGCATGCTCACTCGGTGTACCGTCGCTAGATTGTCGGCCGCTCTGTACAGCGTACGAATCCTCCGAGGACATTGTGCTCGTCTGAGACTGGTTGTGACGTCCCCGTGTACTTTTGCGTTGCTTGGTCCTTCGCTTTTTGGCCATGGGTATCTAGAGAGAGGAAAGGAACGATAATAACAACTATGATAATTGAATGGATGCGATATTGGCTAGCGACATGGCTTGAGGTCGCGGAATGAGGCTGAAACGAGCGGCGCGGGCGACAAAGTTCGGGCCCAAGTATGATTCGTTGTTGCTGTCGCGATGACGGAGGATGGTTCAAGATGTGGTGGATAAGAGGTTGAGGCAAAGAAACCGGATTAGTTAGGTTCGGTTTATTCGCGAGAGCGAGGTTGTCGTCTTTGTTTCAACACCGTCCGTACGAGGGCTAAGAAACCCGAGCGGCAGTAGCAGCCGTCAAAGCACAAACAAAGCACTTATGGATGAGAGACGACGTACAGTAGGTATTTGTGAAGGAGAGTGGAGGATCCAAGACTTCAAGAAGGAAGAAGACCTGGGGATTGGTGAAGGCCCGTGAGCACAGACCAAGAAACGTGGACAAGGGTCTGAGGGAACCGGAAGGGATCCGTAGAAAAAGGCAGACAAATTGTATATGGTCAGTTAACGAATAGTCTGAAGTAGAAAGAGGGAAGAGATAAGTTAAGCTGAGTCACCGACAGAGAGGAAAAGCCGGGGAACACACTAGACTAGAGTCAGAGCTAGCAACTAGTACGGTCGTTGGGTTGAAAGACAAAACAGAAACAGAAACAACTCGAGGTTTTCTTTTTCCTGTTGAACAGACAGAACAGAACAAAAGTGGAGGAAGAGAGAGATCCAAGGATCGGGTGCAAGGGGGGTTCTGCCTCTGGTTCTGCCACTGCGCTGCTTCTGGGAGACAAGGATATGCCGGTCGGTTGACAACGTTTGTGGTTAGACAACAAGTCTCTGGTATTGACGGTGGTAGACGCTAGCTGTTTCTTGACAAGGGACTGACGAGCTAGGCTAAGTTGTCAACTCTAGAGAAGGTGTTGAAGTTGAAATTGAAGAGCTCCAAACTTGGGATATTATATGTATACCAAGAGTAGCGGCGGGGGCGTCTTATTGTCCATGCATATGCAATGCAGTAACAATACAGCACTTATAACTGTTGGTTCAGATCAAATCTAAATATATGAACCCCAATCCTTACGACCTTCTCGAGCTTGGCAATACTGGTAACGGAAGGCCGTGGCAACCCTGTGAAGTATATCCATATCCTTAACTCAAAGAGAACATAAATCATGAAACGTTGTATTCTTCTGACGGCCGTTTTTCCATTACTGTCCGTTTATGCGATTCGACAGTCAAGGTGGAGGTTTATCCATTCCTCAGCTCCCGGCACTCTAAGCGTACCTGGCCCTTTAACCCGTCGCATATATCCTAAACACGGACTCTTCGCTCCATGGATGTTTCTGCACCTGCTCTCGGAATGATGTTGCTCCGGTGAGCTTGGCTGCTTGGCTGCTTGGCTCTGCTTGTCAAACGGCCCCGGCTACCGGGGTAGAAGAGGAATGCCTGGGCCCTAAGCCTCTGTGGACTATTGAAGGTCCATGGTGCATGGCTAACCGTGCCTACCTAGGTATGTTTCTCAACTGTTATTCACATAGTATCTGTACGACCTCATCTCACAAGAATGCGTGGATTAGGTATTCTCATCCGTAGTGTCACCCCATAGAAGTCCTCAGAAGCAGCACCACGGCAAGTTCCAGCCCAACCTAGGCTCTTACAAGCAACGAGCAACACAGAAACTTGCTCTCTTCGGAATGCTAAAGTTTCCCCCTCAGGGAACCTGGCTCCTGGCCCATCATCCCACGGTAGTGGAGCAGTGCAACAGCAGGGAATACACAGTTGCTTCAGGGTTCAGAATCCAGACAAGAGTTAAACCCGATTCAGATAAGCGTCAATGCGGGTCTTTTCATGAGTCGGTGTTCAAGTACGAGATTTCTGTTACCTTGTGTCTTGATGTCGAGCCGGAATCGTGTCATCGCATACTAAGGAAAGATATAACGACAATAGAGATTTCGTATAAAGCATATGGTTTGTCGCCCATGTCTCCATGTTGTTGTTACTCAATAGAAAGAAGACTCTTTGACTACGGTTACCCGCGTCTTCCTCGGGTCATGGGTGTAAGTTACATAACTCCACATCGTCGGAGAGAAAAACGGTCGATGAACAACAACCTTGACAATCGACTTTTACATACATGCGGAATTGGGTACTGATACGACAAGGATAGCCTCGCTGTTCTCGCAGACTTGCTTGTACCTACTGTAACTCACTTACCAATCATCGACTCATCAAATTCTAGTCAGTGTCTAGGTCTCGCATCTTGAAGCGGCCCGTCCCCTCTACCCTTTGACCCAAGCCCCAAGTTAGAGGCAATTAATCAAAGCCCTCCCGCCCTGTCAAACTCTTTAGTGCAACCCAAATGCCACTGATTCCAATTGGAACCTCTTCCTACTCTCCGCATAGTTCAAAAGTCTAGCACCTGTCTGCCTATCAACATTTCGGCAGTTAAAAAAATAGTCACCAACATCAACACCATCACTAAAAATCCTCATCCCCGGATAACCTTTCCCTTGTCCCTTATCCGGCAGGTCGGTTCACATTGGGCATCGACAAAAAAATGTCAAACCCTCCCTAGTCTGGGATCGTCCCGCCGTGATCCCATTCGCTGGAGAGTCCGTAGAGTGAAAGAACTTCACCACGTATCACACAAACTGTTGCCTCTTGTTCTGCGCTGTCAGAGTTTCCCGGGACGCTTTAGACTGTCGGCCCGGCGCCGCGGAGTTTAGCCTCTCCCCGACCCGCTGGCTTGGACTTGGTGTCTGCCCGAGACTGCGTTTGCGTCTGTGTGTTGGCGTTGTCTCTGCATTTGCATATGATACCGGGCCTTTGGGAGGATAACCCCTGATTTTCTGGCTTGATTTTTCTTTTTGTCTGCCCCAGTTAGTGATGCATCATGCAGGAGAACGCGTCATTAATTGTGGCTATTGGCTACGTATTGTTGCATTTTTGTTCTCGCTGTGTTCCTGCAGTTACAAGGGGAGCTTATTGGTTGTTGAGAGAGCTTTGAGGATCCGAAGTTGAGTTGTTCTCAAAGCTGTTGATACTATGCCCTCAGGGAGCAAGAAAACTTCTGACACTTGATAAGGGTGCCAAAAAATAACTA
Source organism: Fusarium redolens (assembly GCF_020744475.1). Classification (NCBI taxonomy): domain Eukaryota; kingdom Fungi; phylum Ascomycota; class Sordariomycetes; order Hypocreales; family Nectriaceae; genus Fusarium; species Fusarium redolens. The sequence continues at coordinate 307,177 of NW_025763675.1, read as the reverse complement.
GTCTAAAGACCTACTAAGTTATACTAAACTTACCTAATTGTTTTATCGTTTAGGATATAGATACTAAGTTTTCTTGCCTCCCCTAGTATGCCAATGCTGCGGTGTCGAGCTTGACCTACAAATATGGAAGCCGGTGATAGTTATCATCATCAATTTAATTGCTACGTGCTCTAACCCATCCGGCATGCGCACAAACAGGTATCCCGATAAATTAGGCATATATTTAAGATCCTTTCAGGTGGTTTAACTTGCTGCTCCAGCTTCCGGACTTCGTCTATCAGCCCCGTTATAAGTGGTATCTATGTCTTTCATCTTCTGTCTGTTCTATTGTCAAAATGCATTTAAAGAAACCCCGAGAAAAAATGGCGGTCGTTAAGCGGTAATTTGATAACCACTGCCGTTGTTTTGATGTAGCCCACTTGTATCCTCACCGTTCTGTTGTACTTCTCGACAACCACTCATATCATCCTTTTTGTGCTGTTCCGGCAGCTTGCCCTGTCGTATATCTTGAGACTCAAGGGGTTCATCACGCATTGATCGTGCGTCATCCGGAACCATCTCTCCATCACTCACCGTAGGAAACGGCGTGAGAACATGGCTGATATCTCCCCACCACGTCTCTCCGAACCGCGTGAACCAATCGACTGTGATCTTGAGGCCCTCGTCAATTGACACTTTCTGCTCCCAACCAAGCCTCTTTAGTTTGGTACCGTCGACTGCATATCGGCGGTCATTGAAGGGTCTGTCCCGAGTGTACTTGATCCACTTGCGGAGCTGCTCTGGGGCATCGTGTGGAATCCTCATTCGGTCGAGCAGCATCCCGCAGAGCTCTAGATTGGATACTTCATCCTGTGAACCGACGTTGTAAATCTGGCCAATCTGACCTTTGTGGAGAATCGTGTCAAACGCATCAGCTGCGTCGCCAGCGTAGAGATATCGCCGGGTAGGCGTGCCGTCTCCGTGCAGAACCAGTGGCCGCTGACGGTTAAGAAGACATGTAAACTTGGGAATAATTTCTGAGAACGGTTAGAATCTTGGGCATGCATCATGCGGTAAGCAGCTTTCTGACTCACTCTCCGGGTATTGATGAGGACCGTAGACGTTGTTGCTCCGCACAATGATGGCAGGTAATTTGAAACTCTTCTGGTAAGACTGCACTAACATCTCAGCTGCCGCTTTGCTGGCAGCATATGGATTTGTGGGAGCCAATATGCTCGTCTCAAGAAGGTCGTCGTCGTCTTCTTTAACTTCACCGTACACTTCATCAGTCGATACATGAATGAAGCGGCCAATGCCAACCTTCTTGGCACTTTCAAGGAGAACATGAGTTCCGTAAACGTTTGTGTGTGTGAAGCCATAAGAGTTGCCAAAGCTCAGGTCCACATGTGACTGGGCGGCAAAGTGTAGAACTGTATCAATATTGTATCGCTCCATACAGTCAACCACCTCGGCTGGATTGGTGATGTCGCCATGATAGAAGGTAAAGTTGGAAGATTCACTTAGAACGCCTGTGTTATTGAGAGCAGCGCAGTAGTCTAGCTTATCAAATGAGACAATGTTATAGGCATGTGGGTATGTCAAAGTGAGATGGCGGACGACCCAGCAAGCGCTTGAAATAAACCGTCAGTGGAGTAGAGCTTGGCGTGCCAGGACGTCACTCACATGAAGCCAGCGCCACCTGTAATCATGATGTTTTTAACATCGGAGCGAGGCTCAAATTTGGTTGTGCCAATGAGCACAGGGGCATGCTTCCAAATGTCGCTTTGTTTGCTGTGGTTATTTGTCCCAACTAGACACATCGGTTAGTCTATAGCTCATCCATTCGCTTATATAGCTTGCTTGGATGACGAGATGTCAAGTTGGGTGGCTTACCACTGGCGTCAGCGTTAGTTTGCGGTTGATCAGAGGAGGCCGTCATATTCGTCGTAGGATATTTGAGTCTGCCTGTTTAAAGCAGGATATATCAGAGCATTGACATCGACTTGGATGGAAGAGTCTCTGCTGTTATGCAGACAAAGCTACCTGCGTCATGAACAGCCAGGATTTTAATTGTCGCAAACCACTCACAGGTGATGGGTCATGGGGAGACAGGGACAGGGGATATGTAAGGGGCAATCCCTCGGCTCAGGTTATGAAGGGAGGAGATCTTTGACAAAGAGATTTGGTCTAGAATACGAATAAATTATCTTGTGTAACACTGTTGAAGTTTTTCGTTAATAGTTGTCAGCAATCAAAACGAGTTAATGAGGCAAATCTCCCAGAACACGAAGAGACGTTGAATTCTAGCGTGGCTTGTCCACTGTACAGAACAATTAACTTGTAACGCCACCTCACTAATTGAGTCAAACCACTGGTGAGATGTGGCGCTAGTTCCTGGAAAGGAACGTTGCGCCACAACTCAAGTGTTTAAAATGTTGTGATATGGGAGTTGGAGTTAGTAGGCAAGGGAGTTATAAACACAATGATGCATGCCGATCTTACTCAAGACTTCATATCTATACCATATGTTCTCCATGACCCCAGTTGTTCTGTTTATTATACTTTGCTTCCCTGTTGTTCCTCTTTTGGTGTTTTCTGCCCGTCAAGCGAACGGTACACAACAACTAACGTTCTCACCGTTTTCAACGGCAAGACCCGCAGTATGTAAACACTATCAAAGCCAAGCTTATTGAATGTCAAGCTCGCTTCAATTTATAGTTAACTCACTACCTATCTAACTAATATCGCTTCACAACTACAACGGTTCCTGTCGAGTTTTTTTTTTTTTTTTTTTTTTTTTTTTTTTTTTTTTTTTTTTTTTTTTTTTTGGCAAGCATTAATTATGCCTTTGCCACATTAGGTGCATTGCCTCGGAATAATTAGGTGATTATTAAAAGTAACGTTACTTGCGTCCTCAAACAGACATCAGTCGAGCTCTGAATGTATTTACTATCGATGGGACGCCAATAGGCCTCTCACATGAGGTCTGATATAATCCGGGAAGGCAAGAGAACCTCATCCATATTGAAGTGGACTAGAATCGTTGGGCATCCTCCTCTACTACCTTTGAAGTCCGTTATTAACATCCATCATGAGCAGAGCGTGGCTTCGGACTCCCCGCTTAACCCTTGCGGCTGTAACAATGGCCGGGAGAGATCTTCCGCTTTATAAACATCGTTTACAATGACATGGGATATTCCTGTATTCCCGCAACTGCCAGCATATCGAATGATTTCCCCTCACCAACAATCCCAAAGCGACTTGGATGGACTGTAGCAGTGGAGCATATATCATCGTCAAGACCTTGACCCGATCGCGGATATGATATCCTGAAAGGGCCACGTCAACCAGGGTCATGGCTCCCACTCCGAGTCTACGCCATTCGTGGACTTTCAAGGGGTGGGCTCGATTGACATTCTGACAGCTCTCAAGCGCATAGTCGAAGAGCAGGGTCTGAAGACTAAAGCGCCTCCCTATATCCGTATAACCATTTTGATACTCATGGCCAGGACTGTCTACCGTCCACTGCCTAGGGACATGACTTCCGGCTTCCAACCATAGTGCTCAGTCATTTATGGGCTCAGCCAGAATAAACATCCATAGTATCGTGTTGCTGAGGAACGTGAGGCTAGGTAAATTACCCTAAGAGCTAGATATACTCAGCCAACAGCAAGAACATGACCTTGAGCACCCAACTACCTACCTAGTAGCTATATCTATTGCCCATGAATGAAATGCTTCTTTGCCCATCTCCACGACTCTAGAAGCTCATAGTTCATATCCACGATCATAGGTATGTACTTAAAGTCCATGAATACCCGAGGTTAGGTGAACGGCATGATCAATGACGTGTCGATCCCTATCAAGTGACTTCACTGTGTCCTGCTCATGATATCTTGATTTCGTGGAAGGCCTGGGAGAGTACTGTTTCCCAACTTACCTTGACCTACTACCTGACCTACTACCTGACCTACCTATGGAAGTATCTACCTTTGATACCTACCTGATATATGGAAACCACCGTCATTGTTGTCTCGGAGGTCACTGCCGACCATCGTCAAACATTGATCAACTCTCACAACTTCCTTGATAACGTATTCATCAATGTGCCTTTCTCGAATGCTACTTCCGCGAGACCTAGCACTTGTATCGTACACGGGTGTTACTACCTTAGGTAGTACTTTCTAACCCAAATGCTCTTCCCTCGAAATAACAAAGCACTCATGGGCCTGCTCAACACTAACCTAAGGACTGTCTTAAGTATAAGAGTCTTCTCCTTCATCAACAACTCACAGAGTACTATCATCGTTCATTATCACCTGCTTATCATCACTTCTAGCAACATTTCTCTTCGCTTCCATCTTCACAATCGGTTTCAGAAAACAGACAAAATGTCATCCGTCGACCCGCCCTGCCTGCGGTTCAGGATGTTCTTTTTCTTCACCAAGAGGATTATATGTCAAGACCCAATCGTGATGCGAGACCTGTTCGATGAGAGTAACGTCATCTTCCATACAGGTTTAAGTTTATCCGCAGGGTACATCCGCCTCCGGCTCAGGAGGTTCTTCCTCCTTATCAAGAAACTTGTATGCGGACCCATAGACGAGCTACAGGCATATTACGGAGATTACATACGAAGCCGCTCGCAACATCCTATTGAACTCCAAAATGGGGCCAATGATTCTGCAGGTAAAATCCCAGAAGTCCTTCTCCTCACGACTATGATTCTCAAGGTGACTGACAAGGTAAAAGACCATATATTGGATCAAAGGCCAACTCCCAGGCCTTCGACTCCAAACCCTCTGAGAGATGTCGATTCCCGAACTGCCACACTCGTCTACTCTCCCGCAGGGCCCCAAGGAGCTGAAGATAGGGATTCTGCATGAGTTCATTCCCCTCCATGATCCGAGCAACAGACGCTTCCCGTGCGCCTCTTCTTGGATTTTCGGCGTTCTAGGCGCCCTACCTCCGTAAATTCGATACTCTTCTTTTATGAATTTCGGGGTTATTCCCTGAGTCCATAGCGTTATGATTTATGCCCTTCCACGGATTCTGTGGAGGGCTAGCGGTCTACTGCCATGCCGGTGAGTATCCATCTTCGTCCAGGCCTACTGGCTGTGGTACTGACTAAAATTGAATAGTACTACCCCTATTCTTCACTTTGTGGACATGATAAATAGCTGTCCCCAAGTAGGTTCACCTTGCAGGCTGTTAAACACATGATTGACTTGAATAGCAGTGGTTGCAGAGTCCCCGGACGCCAGCGAATAGTGCTGTGAAGCATCGCTGGTCGAAGAACACGTTACACAGAAATGGGCAGGAAGAAGGCATGGCAGCGGCCAGGGGCTCGATTTGAATGATGTCTTCGTTATCTTTGTATTGTATTGCCGGCTCAAGTTCAAGAACGCCAAGCGCCAGGACTACCAACTCACTATTAGAGTAACAATTATAGGTTGAACCTCTTGCGATCCTTCTCCATCTTGGCCTTCCACTCCCACTGTGTCGCATCATCACCCTCACTTCCAGCTCTTCCAATACCCTTGTCAACTCTCCTCAACTTGAGGGTGAAGCGGGGACCAAGCTCCTGCAGACCAGCACGGATACCCTCCACACCCTTAACCTCCTTTCCATCGGCACCGACGATGCTCTTTTCTGTCTGTCGCTTTTCTCGGAAAACGTAACGATGTCGTCGCACAAAGATGTAATCTCGCTGGTTGTGGAGCGTAGTGACCTGGCGACCTTGGAACTCGGGCTTAGGTGGAAATAAGGTCATAAACAGCTTGGCTGTCAACAGGCCAAGTGGTGTCTTGAAATTGTTGAGAAGCAGTTCAGGGTAGTGATTTGTTGGGTTTCCATGGCCGGGAAGCTTTTTGCCTTCGATCCAATTTGTGATGGAGAAATGAAAGGTCGGGCCGGAAGGAAGATGCACAACTGTGAGACCTGTAGGTTTCTTGGAGTCCTCCTTAAGGAGAATTACAGCTGTGTACGCTCGATTTGAGGCGTACTTGCAAATCTCTCGGAGCGAATACTTATGACCGTATCGATGGGCCGACCGGGGGACGTAAGAGCTGTTGGGGAAGAACTCGCAGAGAACATGGGCCTGTTCGTGGAGAGTAGAGTTGATAGATGTTGTGACCAGAATCTTGGGCTCAGGAGCCGGTACATCGGTGAAAAGAGACGGAAACTTGAGGGCCAGTGACGTTGGCGTCAAGTCAAGGTTTGTGCTTGTTGTGGATGGGGCAACACTGTTATCTCGCTGTGCCCTGCGTTGACGCTTCTTTTCCAGCGCAGCCTGTCGCTCCTCGTCCATCTCCTCATCCGAAGCCAACATACTGTCAACGTCATCATCCTCGTCCAGCTCTTCCTCGGCGCGCATAGCAGCCTCATGAGCAGCCTGTTCTGCTGCTTCGGCCTCTTCAATGCGGCGCCGCTTCAATTTCTCGAGGTCCACCTGCACACCAAGACTGTCATCGTCTATGTCATCCCATACTCGCTTTGAGTCGATCGTTGCAGGTTTGCGCTTAGCTAGACGGGCTGCCTTGAGCTCAGGGTCCTTTGCTTCTTCCCTTCGACGACGGTGTCGTTCCTCATGTCTCTCCTTGTTCTGGTGCTTCTTATACTGGACGAAGAGCTCCTTTCGCTTGAGCTTGTTGGAAGACTTGAGCGCCTGAACAGGCGGCTTTGTGAAACCCATTTGTGGCGATTTGACAGAGTAGATCGAGTTGAGTACTAGACACGGTCGAAACACTGCGGCTGGGAAATAATTTGGTAGAGGGGCATTTCTGTCCGGCAGAAAAGTCCAACTTTTTGGCGGTGAGTGAGCATCTCGTCCAATCAACGAATGCGATTTGCTATCGGCCCCACAAGATCTTGTCAACTTTCGCAGAAATCAATGAGAGAGAAGACGACAAACCCTTCAAGAGGCGCATTTATCTCGTGCCATAAACTGGAAGAAATACAGAAAAATGGCACAAAACGGCACAAAACGAAGAAAGATCGCTCATGATTCTGCTGATCATGAGACTCAAGATCAGAACAACTCAAGAAGCGCTCAGAAGTCTTTCTTTAAGAACGCTTCAAATTGGAATCTCGAACAAGACTATGAGACGCGCCCACGCAAAGGCAAGAAGCAAAAGGAGAGCAACAGGCTCCCCATCAAGACAGCAGATGGTCGAATTGAGCAAGCTGAAGGACAAGACGATGAGACGGCGTCAATTGAGAGCGACACTGAATGGCTAGATGGCCGCGAGGATGAAGTGGAGGAGCCTGAGGAGGACGAGGAAGAAGAAGAGCCTGAGATCCCAGAGCCCCAGCAGATTCTCGCCGCACAGGAAGAGCTAGCAAAGATTGCTATGCAAATGAACGAGAACCCAGAGGAACATGTCGGCGCATTCAAGGCCCTCGCCAAGATCGGGCAATCTAAGATCATTGCCATCCAGATGCTTGCCCTCATGACCCAAATGTCCGTCTATAAGGATGTTATTCCTGGATACCGTATACGTCCCCAGACTGAGAACGGACCCAAGGAAAAGTTATCCAAGGAAGTGCGCACATTGCGACAGTATGAGCAAGCTCTCGTTTCTGGATATCAGAACTACATCAAGGAGCTTGCTCGATGTTCCAAGCTCGAGGTCAGGGCTGCAAAAGGCGGACAGAGTTTGGCTACTATCGCTATCACTTGTGCCTGCACTCTCGTCACGTCGGTTCCACACTTCAACTTCCGCACAGATTTGCTCAAGATTCTTGTTACGAAGCTCAGCCGGCGCAAGATTAATCAAGATGGCGTCAAGTGTCTAGAGGCTCTTCAGACGCTTTTCAAGGAGGACGAAGAAGGGCGACCGACAAATGATGCGGTGGCTCTACTTTCCAAGATGATGAAGGCTCGCGAGTTTCAGGTCGACGAGAGTGTTGTGAACCTCTTCCTAAGCCTGCGTCTCCTCTCCGAATTCTCGGGTAAGGCATCCAAAGACCGCGTCGAGAATGATGATGCACCCCTCAAGAGGAAAAAGAAGGAGTTTAGAACCAAGCGACATCGCAAGGCACTCAAGGAGCAAAAGGCCCTAGACAAGGACATGGCCAACGCAGATGCATCATTCAGTCACGAGGAGCGTGATCGTATGCAGTCCGAGACGCTCAAACTTGTATTTGCAAACTACTTCCGCATTCTGAAGCTACGCATGCCTCATCTCATGGGTGCTGTTCTTGAAGGTCTTGCCAAGTACGCCCATCTCATCAACCAGGACTTCTTTGGTGATCTGCTAGAAGCGCTCAAGGATCTTATCCGACACAGTGAAGAAGACGCCGCTGAGGGCCCCAATGATGAGGAGGGTAAGGAGGATGAAGAAGACGATGATGATATCCCCGTTCGCAACCTAACCCGAGAGGCTCTTCTCTGTACCGTCACAGCATACGCCCTGCTCGAAGGTCAAGACGCTCACAACTCGCGCAACGATCTTCATCTCGACCTCTCCTTCTTTACAACACACCTCTTTAAGTCCCTTCTCACACTCTCAACAAACCCCGATGTCGAGCTGACACGCCCTACCAACGCAACCAACGCAACCACCAAGATCAATGTCCAGACCACAACAGTTCTTCTCCTCCGAGCACTGACCGGCATTCTTCTTCCACCCTGGAACATTCGCTCCGTACCTCCCATGCGACTAGCCGCCTTTTCCAAGCAGCTGATGACAGCAGCACTCCAGCTCCCTGACAAGTCGTGTCAGGCTGTTTTGGTTCTTCTCAGCGATGTAGCGCATACACACTCGAAGAAGGTCCGTAGTCTATGGAATACCGAGGAGCGCAAGGGAGATGGTCGATATAATCCTGTGAGCGATAGCGTTGAAGGTAGCAACCCGTTTACAGCAACGGTGTGGGAGGGCGAACTGTTAAGGAAACATTACTCGCCCAAGGTCAGAGAGGGTGTCAAGATACTAGAGAAGGGTATGTCCGAGTAAATGGTTTGATGAGTAGAAATACATCAGCGCTGTGTGTGCACTTAATTTTGGAATCCAAATCCCCCCTAATTAAAATTTGAGTTCACGAGCCAATAACTAAGATGTGTTTTACACTCATGTGTATTTTTCTATTGCCTTCCTGTATGGAAAAACCAACTATGGGCTTGATTTACATGGATACATACAATTAGACGCTCTGGCATCAGTTGAGACGCTTCGATTCTTGTGCCCTATGAGAATCCTATCCGGAACCTGTGAATACCATATCCTTCCTTCCCTTACTTAGCCCACATAGATGCACGCAGGCCCTTAGTAGGCTTTCTCGGGGCACGAACTACCCCCTCCTTCTCGTCAACAGTGTGCAGGGGCAGCTCGGTCGAGAAGGTGCCATTGAAAGGTGGCTCGGCCATAAGTTGACTGGTTGGAGGGCCGGCGATGAAGAAGCCATTGGAAAGATGGACAGGCGTCGTGGTGACAATAAGTCCCATAAGGCCAGTAGAACCAAATATATCTGTTGAGGCATGCTGCTTGGCCTCATTACCATTCAACTCAATTGTCGCTAGAGTTGCATCTTGGGTAGGCACGGAAGTGGCTGAGGGGGCATGCAGCAATCCGGGCACAAACCCAGGTGCCTGCGGGCGAAGCTCCTGAGACTCGTGTTGACCTTGAAATTCCTCCAAGACAACGCGATCTTCGACCTGCACAGTTTCGGCTTTGGCGTTGGTGAGAGCTTGAATAGAGTCAAGCTTAGCATGCTCCGGAGAAGTTTGCAGAGCAGCGGGATCATACGTGAGGCCAGACATCCAGCGTTGGTGGTCGAAAGGGGCAGTACCCTGCACCTTCTCTGCATCCTTAGACTTGGACTCACCCCGAACCTCCTCTAAGGTAATAAGTTCTTCCACCTGCAAAGGTTCGGCTTTGACCTCGGTGAAAGCTTGAACAGGGTCGAGCTTAGCCTGCTGTGGCGAAGTTTGCGGAGCAGCGGGATGAAGAACAACAGACTCAGTCATCTCTGTCTGAGGTCTAGATACAGAGGGAGTTGAATGAGTAATGAAGCTGGTAGCCGATTTGTATGCAGCAGCAATGTTCGTTTTCCCGCTGTCTTCACGACGCTTGACTATGCAGTCAGGGGGAAGAACACCGATCTTTGCATTTGCCTTCATTTTCAAAAGTTCGTCAGGTGAGTACTTCAAAACGTTGGCGGCATTGGAATCATGCATAGCTACCTCCTTCGCTTGGACATCAGAAGCGTCACCATCCGGTTCATTGTCTGATTCTTCGCCATTGAATATGTCGAAAAGACTCTTCCTCTTCAACTCTTTATCAGAATCATTGATATTCTGAGCTGGCGTCTGGGGTTGATCAACCGTGTCTGCGGTTGGGGCTTTGATAGAAGTTTTGCCTGAATCAGTGGCCAAGCCACTGAGGAGATCAAGATTGCTGACTCTTTCAGGAGCCCTAGAAACAGTGGGAGTTGGGTTGGTAGGTAGAGCGTGAGCCCGAGCTTTCTCGCTCTGCCCCTGAATGGAATTGGAATCCGGCTTGGGAGTCATCGGAATCGCGGCTGTAGTAGGCGGAAGCTTGTGATCAAGCTTCTCACTTTGCTTCTGAGCGGGACTGGGTGACATCTCCTGTGCCTTAGGAGCAGTGGATGCAGTGAATGGAAGCTCGACTTCACCCTTGTTGCCTTGGCCCTGGACAGGATTGGAAGACAGCTTAGGAGCTGCATCTTTTCGACCGAGGAAATCGCAAGCTGATGAGCCCAGAATAGCTCCAGCTTTGCGATCTAGAGGGTTAGGTAGAAGGGTCGGCGTATAGTGCCGATCTTTTGTTGACGGGATAGTAGAACTGCCTTGGGTTACAGGTGCTGGGCGCGCGACTTGCATCGATGGACCTTAGGACAATGTGTTAGTCTTCCCGGCTGACGAAACGATTTCTTGGGCTTGGTGTGAGGTTCTCTTCAACTTAGGATGGGGCTTTACTCATCCTAGGTAGGATGAGGGTTTTTCAAAGTCTAAGTACTTACCTGGTCGTTTCTTGGGGATGGTGCTCTGACCCTTGCCCCCGGTCTTGAACAACAATTGCAGTGCCTTAGCATCTGACACCTTGCCAGGGTCTTGGTACCCTCTGCCGCTCATGGTTGCTGTGGCTGGTGTAACAATAAGACTCCAGGAGTGTGTATGGGAGATGGTTTAGAGGCCACTGCAATGAGACGGTGTTAGCTGAGAGATAATAGAAACGAGGCAAATATTCATGCTATAGACCTTTGGTAGTGTGACTTATGAGGGTATGGAGAGCTCAGTCGTAATCAACAACAATTGTGCGACGAAGATTGGGGTGTGGCTATACTGGACACGCGAAAGGTCTGAGCTATTCACTGTTAGTCGACCGAAGCATTGAATTTAACATGCGTGTATCATGACTCGACGGCAGTGATCTCTGGAAGGCTTGGAGGGAGCAGTGACTTGCCTTTGATCTGGAGAAGGGACGCGCTGAGCTTCCGCTCGCTCCGGCCAGCAGAACAGGGAAAGAAAGAAATAGAACAAGAGGCGAGTCTTCTTGATAAGTACCTCTATAGCTTAAGAAGACACGTGAAAATAAAAGGAAAAAGAAATCAAAACAAAAGTTTTGATGTGTGATGATGGAGGAAAGAAAAGATGGGATGGGTGGGGAGGGTGAGAGAAAGCGAAGGAGCCCGGCAACCGCCACAAGTGGACGGGTATGAGCAGAATTTGGTGGATAAGGAAAACAATAGCCCTATTAGGATTGCTTCAGGGGAAGGATTGAGTATAGGCAGCAATACAGAGGAGTGATAGTTGAGTGAAGTCACTGTAGCATCGTCCTTGGGGGTAGTGCTGTGTTGTAATGCGACCAAGGCAAGAGTCCACTGGCTGCTCTACCTAGAACAACATCAACGAGACGCAACTTGCTTGAGTTACATCTCTCTCCTGAAAGAAATACAAATGATTACGCCCTGAGACTCTACGGGCTGGTGTGTTCGTGGACTTGGTAGCTACAGGGGTTGGCGTTGGGATATCGTAGGAGAATGAAGTCTATCTACAATTGAAAGACCTATTCACTGTCTTAGCTTTATATGTGACTCTATGGCCCTCTGCAAGCCTTCCTGTATGGGTTGCCGGTATCCTTACGGTCTTGTGGTGTTGAGTTAGGGCGATGTACGGTGACACTTAAGAATCGCCGGAGGATATCCTGCTCGACACTGCTCACTCTACTCCACAGCCTAGAATGACAACTTTGCTTAAAAGGAAATGGAGAAGATGCGCAAGAGCTGTCTCCTTCGTGTATTCCAATGTCGGTTTGTACTCTGCTTAGGTATCCAGGGATAATCTTGGCGTTTGAAAGACCTTTGCAAAGTGTATGCAGCTACCAATACCGTTCAACAAACAGCTGATAGGCTAATAAGATGATCCGAAGTTCTATAGGATACATGCATACCCCCCTGCTTAGGCTATCGATCTCTCTATCTATTCAACACGCACTCGTTTAGGCCCCACCGTCGTTTCTACAGCATTAATCTTTGGGGCAAGATATTGCGTATCCGAAGACACATCAAGCCACGAGGCTTCTACTGGCGCGACTTTCTTCATAACAAACTCCTGCAAAGCTGCAGCTCCTGGGGCATCCATGCGAATAGCTATGGATGATACCCTTGGCACTCCAAGACAAGAACTTAAGCGTTCAGAGCATGGTTTAGAGATACCCACCAGACGAATCTTCCTTTCAGAACTAACATTCCTAGACGCCGCTCCAATCATCTGTGGGAAATGGCAGTTGAATGTTGAGGCTTGATCGCCCCGCGCTACAAAGACCATGGAATACTGCCGGTTAGGTTCGTCTTCCATTGATTCGGTGTCTTTCCGCGAACACAACTGCAGATTTCGAGTAATAGAGTTAAGACCGACATCGATGCTGGCTTCTATATCAGGCATTGGTGGCACAGGAGGTTGTTCTGAAGCATGGCCTGTCTTTTTGGCATCTTTCTCCTTTTGTGCTGAACGCTTCCCCTTGGATCTCTTGATGTGTGTCTGGCGATGCTGTCCAATGGGGCTCAAGAGGCTGTGGATGTCAGAAAGGATTTCTGAATTCAATGGCCTTCGTGAAACATATGTTTGGGACTCAGCCTAGTTGTAAGCTTGACTTACTCGCATAACAATTCGAGGATAGTGTCTTGATCTTCTGTCAAGATCGAGGGCCTAATTGTGTGAGACATACATAGCCTGGAACTTTAAGAGATGGTCATACCATGAGACAGTAGAGAAAGGGGTATCAAGCTGGTGCACAACCTTCTTACGAGGGCCTTGGGAAGCGGGAGCAGACATGATGACACTCAGTGACGTGAAAGAGGTTGGAAACGACAAACGACCTCCAATCAAACCGTTAGTTCCAAGTCACTGAGGTTAATAAAATGCTCATTCAAGCAGTGAAGCGAGGCTACAAGAACGACATGAGAGGCCTGAAAAAGCCCTGCAGCTATTCGCAGTAAAATGGAAGGGCGAATTAAGTGGGGCAAGATTTTTGACGGGGAGTTGCTTGCTAGCGCAGGATTACATGTCATAAGCCACAGGAACAAACTCTGAAAAGCCCAACTAACTGAATGGCGATCTGTCATTGACAGGATTCAAGGTATACTCTTGACGGCTGTGATATGAGACGTCATTTCAAGGTTAGTCTTTATATATCTGGTTTACAGAGAATTAATGTTAGATTGACCCAATGGGACCAATGAAGTTAGTTCACATTGACGATTGATGACTTGCACAACTAGACAAACGCTGGGAATGGCCCAAAAATGGAACATCGTTCAGTTGAGTGGGCGGATCATGAAACTACGGCTTTTCCTAGTTACGGGATATAACGAGGCAATCACAAATCCTCCTTATTCCGATTCTTTTTTTTCTTTTTCTTTTTTTCTTTTTCTTTCCTACTTACGGGTGAAAAATGAATGACTGCTGCATGAGACATCCAATATAACTGATAGGAAACCTGCAGTCATTGAACATAAGGCAGCCTAAGGCAGACAGCCGAACAGTGTCACAAAAAACATGGCTGGCCATCATGAATTGCTGTCAACAAACAACAACGCATAGATTGGGGTAATTCTGGACCTGGAAGACAGGAGCTTTACTTCCAATATAATTTACCAACTCACATGAACTGAAACGTTCAAAGTCCTAGACAAAGTAATAGATGATGCAGATTTCGGTAAGTTGCTTCTGCCGTCATTTATTCATGATCGAATGTTGGATGCTTTGATGCCCCACCAAAGACGTGATCGCTATCATGACAGCTCGTGAATAGTTGGCTGCTTGCTAACCTTGAGTAGATACCAAAGTTTCATTTTATTTTAACTCTTCGCTTCACGTATTATTAGGGCCTGGCTGATCACTGCTACATACATATTTCTCTGATTCAGCTAATAATTATTCTATATATAAACTTCCCTGGTGGATGCTACGGTGGCCTCGAGAATTGATTTATTTCAATATAAATGCCAAACTATCGAGAACGCGTCCTTGATGTAATCGCACTATCCTCACCCCTTTTACCCCGCCCTCCGACAGCAGTTGACATCACGCCCAAGCTGCCCGGAGTGAGCTCCCCACTAAAAAGATCTCAAGTTTGTGCGGAATAACTGTCAGTGTCAAAACAACTACAAGGCAGCCGGGCACCAATCTTGATCTGCCCAGCATCCATTTTAGCTCGACGGCACCAGAGAGCCTCCATTAGAAACCCCCGAAAGCTTCGAGGCTCCAGCACGCATCATTTTCATCCCTCATCAGCGACCGTGAGGTTCTCTTATCGTCCTTCCTTCTTCATACCTAAAAACCTCCATAACTTGCTCACATAGGTAAGATCAGAAGGCTGCTCTGTCTTTTCCAACAATCTCCTCATTCGGCAAAGCAGTATCAAAACCTACCGTCTCGTACTAATTTCCCTAACAAGGTAAGTAAATGCAATCCACTTCTTCTCTTCTTCAAACAAATGTTCCCCGTTCCCTTCCAAACCATCCCCATCTTGCTCTGGTCTACTATCCGCACCCCCCAATGCTCCTGCTATAGCGGGGTATCCACACTAGCAAACCGCGAGCGCGCACTGCCAATCCATGCTCCCCCATATCCTGGCCTGGACTAAGGTACCTATCCCATCCTCAGATCCATCTCAAAAGTCTTATCCATCCAATCCATCCACTTGTTTTCTTATCCGCATCACACTCCGAGTCTCGAGAGTAAACAGTATATTCTTCTGGGCAATCCTCTTTCATCCGTCCTTGAACGTCAGGACCTCTTATTCACACACACACATTTGTCGACGTTTCCCTCCCCCCCCCCCCCCCCCCCCCCCGGCACTCGCGCTTTAGCTCTGATTCCCTCTTCGAAACCTCTATATCTTCGAGCTTGGGAATCTTGCTGCTTTGCCCCGCTACATCTCCCATTTCTATCAAACCCACATGTTAATTTTGTGCAGCTATCGCCGGGGCGTCTTTCGCGACGGTGTGACGTCTCTGCACCTCCACGCTTTGTCCCCGTTGGCCTCTCTCTACGATTCCGATGGATCCAGCCTCGAGATCTCCCGCCCTCCCAGATCGTGCTGCCTCCGCTGAAGCGAGCTCGACCCGGCCGAATCCCTTTGATGACGGCAACATATCATCTCGCAAGCGCCAACGAACTTCCCTCTCCGGGTCTCCTACCAATTCTCTCAGCACAGTGAATCCTGGTCACGACTCTTCTAGCTCCGCCACTCTTGATACTGAACCTGTCTTGCCTCGACCTGGCTCGACAGCTGCCGACTCTCACTCAGACTCCGTTGCGCCGAAGACTCCATATCTAGGCTCTCCTGTTTGTGACCCGTTAACAGAGCCGCCATCGAGCATGGCCACTCTTAACTTGAGAAACGCGCCTGAGAACGACTCAACATCCTCACCACCTCCTCCCCCGACTGGTGCCCAGGCAGTTGCGGCTGAGGCTACGGCCGCTGCCCTTAAGGACCAAGTCAAAGAGAGCGTTGAGGATGCTGAAATTGTGATGGTACTGCCTCCTCCTCAGAACCTCGAAACCCCACGGACCGGCTTATCGCATTCAGCAAGCCCTCCCATCGAAGTTATCGCTGTGCAGTCGGATGATGATATGGCTTCTGATCGCCAGAGTGTTGGTGTTTCAATAGTTGACGATGATTCTATGATGATCGACCCCATCAGTGAATTTCCTTTCAGGGAACCGACGGAGACATTGGAGGGAATGGTGGTAAGGCTCAGCAATTACATTGAAAGTCGTAAGGCGCATTCTCCTTTTCCTAGATGGTCTAGATGCTAACAGTATAGAATCCTCAATCGATACAGGAGTCATCTACAAACTCCAGCAATGGCTTGGACGGTATCTTGATTACATCGCTACTGCCAATCAGCAATTGGTAGTAGATTCATGCCGTCTCAATCTTGTTTTCTGGGTGACCTTCCCACGAATTATTACCGCTATGGCTGTCCACAAGTAAGCCCGCTATCCAATTTGGTATGTGCCGAGACTAACTGTCGCACAGGCCCCCGTTTCTAACGGATGATTTGTTACGGCATCCCACAAAGGCATTCTTCTTAGACTTCGCCAGGTTGTCAGCATGGTTCGTCAGTCAAGATATTCATACGATCAAAGAGTTCATAGCGGAACAGGGAGATCGGGGCCAGCAGACCGTCGAGCTTTTCTCCCCGTGTTTTCTTCAGAACCTCCACTCAATCATCAATCCGCTATTGTTGAGCGATGATCAGTACGAGCATTCCGGGGCCTTGTCTGTGACCTTTGTTAAGGCATTTCAAGACAGTCCAGGTGGGAGCCTCAGCCGCCTTCTCCAACTGACGAGGGGATTGTTTGAAGTTATCCCTTCATATCCTCGGTTGACCAACGACCTCGCACCGATATGCTTAGTCGCGTCAGATATCATGGAAGATTCCTGTAACTTTGTTACTCCCGATATTGCTTCGAAAAGCAAACAAAAACTCGACATTGGTCACACATTGCTCGATCTGGTGTACGAAAGATTGGACATCACAATTGACAAAAATCCGACGCATCTCGTCGCAGACAGTGTTCTTCTGATCGTTCAAGCTTTGTCAAATATGATCAGGTTAGCTCTCAAGGGTGATCACCCAGCTGCAACTCTTATGCTACAAAAGCACCGCGCAGAGTTTCCTGCAGTACCTCTCAGATACACGGCTGAAGCGATTTCTTATGAACGCCGCTTTCGACTTTTGATCAAACTAATACAGTCAAGCCAAATGCAACTTCGATTTCAAGGCATGACACAAATGTGCAAAGAGCTCATTACCTTCTGGAAAAGGTATGGCGATTGTAATGCCGCTGATGGAACTTTTCATTATGTTGAGCACCTTGCGGAACACCTGATCCAAACCGGGTTTATCGACTATCTACTGGGCGCCAACTGCCATCCTGAAATTACTGTTGAGGGTGCCAATATTGTTGGCTTCATCATTGTGACCAGAAGGTACCGAAAGATGCATATCGATAGGGTTTGGGAAGGCATTGCTTCCAGGCAAGACCCCCGTACCGCTGATGCTCTAGCCCGCATGGTCATTCATATCGCACATCTTTTCGACGACGATGGTTTTTTGCTTCTCTGTGAGAAATTCCAAACCCTCCCTATAGACGCATTTACGCCCGTCATCCGAATGCTCTGGGAGGGTATTATGAAGCATATGGCAGACAAGTGTTCAGTAGACCGTCCTCTCATTGTCCAACCGTACGATCTATGTCTGCGTTTGTTGAGGGATTCGTCTGTTTGTACATCCGGATCGCAAGTCATGTATCCTGACATCCAACAAGCAGCAATGCAGAAACTCAGGGAGCTCCTGAGGTGCGGCCCAAATCCTGAAGGGCAGCGACAGCTCTATCTTGGCTGTCTTCAAGATCTTACAAATAAGTCTGCTACAACCTTGGGAAGCCTTTGGTGTTTATTCATTACAGTACGGTCAAAGGTTATGTCCCATGAACTGCACAGTCTAGTAGAAGAACATGACTTGACAAGACTCGTAATTGAAGAGTTGGAACATGCCATTAGTGCTGGCCAAGCGGCCGGGATTCGAGTGGTTCTTTCGTGCTCTATCAACCAACCTCGGAGAGAGTTCATTACCAACCTCATCCAGTTTGAGCCACCATCAATCACCGAGGACCTTGGTATCAAACTCTGGGACATGTTGGTAGGGCCACTTTCTCTTTCACCCGACGATAGGCGGGTGGGTTGGGAAATTTTGAACAATCTCCATCGGAGGAACAACAATGGTAATCCTTTCCTTCAAGCTTGTCTGACCCACCATCTTCCAGCCCTTTCGTCCGAATACTTCTGTGAGGGGATGCTTGAATTTCTTCGAATTGAGATCCTCCCACGTCTCAACGACAATTTAAACCTTGCTCTCGATGACCCAGAGGCAGTTGCTGCTAGTGGCATTGAACAATTGTGGCGCCTAATTCTTGAGGCTGAGGATGAGGCTCTGGTGGACAGGGCCATCCGAACTCTCGCAGTTGATATCTACATCGACAGTCGATTTTTCAACTCTATCACCACTCAGCGAGCACAATCCATCCATCTGAAGCTAGCTAGCCGATGCTTAGAGCAGCTGAAAAGTGCTGCCCAGAAGCTAAGAAATGCAGGCCAAGGTATAAACAGCGATGACGAAACCGTGGTTATTTCGATGACACACCAGAAGTTACAGCAGCAAGAAAGGGTTTTCACCCGTTCATTGAAGTTTCTTCGGTATATTCTTGAAGCGCACCAGTCGAAGCCATCCTTGTCCGCACCTGATCTACGAACACTGATCCCACAAGCATCCCACGAGGTCCAAGGAGATTCTGCGGGGCTTAAGTATCAATCATTTGATGGCGACCAGCAGACTGACATCAAGCCACTTGTCATTGGGAGAGCAAACACGGCAGCCTCGCTGCTCGCTAGTTTGCGACAAGAAACTGGATTCGAGAACTATCGGATATACTACAGAGGCCGACCATTCTTGCCGAGTGAGCAAGATATATGTAGGTCCTTAGAAGATCTATGTGTACACGATGGCCTTATACTGGTCAGACGTGAGGAGGGTGGTCCGGTCCTCTCTAACAGGGTCAGGCCGGGCGCCTCCCCACTGGAGATTGAAATTTCCGCCCATTTTGACGAGATGTGGGAATATTTGAGTATGGATGAAGCACTGGCACAAGAGGTAAGTACCCGGGTCCTGGCAATAAGAATTTCGACTGACTTTTCCCAGATTTACTACTTTCTCATCAAGTTGCCTACAGATGGTCACTTTTTGAGGTTGATCGGCAGTGAAACAACGTCATACAAGGATATTTTTCCTTCTGGACAACCTTTCAAATCTCTTTACGCTGTCCATGCGTTGATCGAATATGCTGAGACCCTGCTCCCTAGTCAACTTATCAGTCATAATCATCTTAATTATATGATCACTAGCTCAGGGTCCGATCCTGTAATCCTTCCCGAGGCTCTCAAGATATCAATATCCTTCATCGTCCAGGCAATCTCGGATGAGGACATTTTTAATCGCGCCTCGGTGCTCCTGCGGCTAAAGCTAACCTCTACTTTACTGCATGCCCTCCGGCAGTTTCTTGATAGTATGTTCACTCATTAAACAAATGTTATGTGACCTAATAAAGTTACAGGAATCGGCACCCTCAGAGGATCGGCTCCGCCAAAGGGGCTCCCTCTTCCCGATCCAAATCGGTTGGTGAAAATGTTGTCATACGCCGCAGGCTGCCCAGGCGACATCCCTTCTCCAGTCATAGCAGGAGCGCTAGTCATCTGTCTTCGGCTGAGCATGCTTGATGATAAGTTTTGGGCTGAACTCAGCACAAACTCCGACTTCATGCATCTTCTGCATCGCCTTCTACTTACCGATCCGCGGCAGACCATGAGATCACTTTCTGCGAAACTAATTGAAGAACTTTTTACTGTTATGAGTACTACCACTTCCATTGGTGAGACTGACTGCGAGACTTCAGTTAGATCCCGTGAGTGCTCAATGGCGGAGTACTTCTGGAAGGTCACCAGCGGCATAGTCAGACAGACAACTGGATTTCCCAACCAGTGCGAAGAACTCTTTAAATTGGTTTATTTTCTCCTGGTGAAAATATACACGCGAGCGCCTGAGTTGTTGAATATTGCGATGTTTGCCTCTCAAATTAGCCAGCTTCTTCTTGACCATACTACGACCGAGGTAGGCCCAGTCACCATCCCGTCCCGACGGAATCGAGCAAGATAGCTGACCGCATGACCATTAGACCATCGGGTCATCAAGTGTAGATGATTCGCTCGCAAGAGGTCTATCGTCATTATTGCACATTTGCCTCCAGCTAGATAACTCAGTCCCCCAGTCCAAAACACTTCCTGGGTAATAACTGAATCTTCTAGATACCAAATATATGCTGACCTAGTCCAGTAACCTCGCAATGTCACTTGTTTGGAAGCACTTATACCCCCCTAAAGGCCAGCGAAGTGGGCAGCCTGTACCCAAAGTCATCCTTAACGAAGAGACCCGAGCGAAACTTTGCGATGTGCTATTCACTCTTGTGAAACACGACCAGAAGAAAATGGAGGCGGTTGTGGAAGCTCTCAGCCAACAAGTTCCGTTTTTCGAAGATGAAGAGGGTATGTATTATGTGGCAATAAAGATGTGAATACTGACATCTGGTTCAGAAGACCACTACATCTACGATTTCACTTACCATTTTGACCGACACAGAGCTCTTCGGGCCCCTTGTGGGTATGCCGGTTTGCTGAATTTGTCCAACACTTGTTATCTCAATTCCTTGATGACACAGCTCTTCATGAACACTACGTTTAGGCGTTTCATCCTCGGTTGCCGCATCAATGATCCTGCAAACAGCCAGCAACTCCTTTCCTACACCCAGAAATTGTTCGGCCATATGCAGGAGAGTTACCGTCGCTTTATTGATCCGTCGAATTTCGTCCATTCCATCAAAACATACGACGACGCGTTGATCGACATTCACAATCAGATGGATGTCGACGAGTTTTACAATCTACTGCTCGATCGTTGGGAGACTCAGCTTTCTGGCCACGATGAAAAGCGGGTAATGAAATCGTTCTATGGTGGTCAGCTTGTGCAGCAAGTCAAGTCAAAAGAGTGCGAACATCTTTCGGAGCGACTCGAGCCATTTTCTGCAATTCAATGTGATATCAAGGGGAAAGGCACATTGGCAGAAAGCCTTCAGGCATATGTGGATGGCGAGGTCATGGAAGGAGGTATGTAACGTCTCTTAGTAAGGAACCAGGAGATGCTGACCGAATGGCCAGACAACAAGTACAAATGCTCAACATGCGACCGCCATGTTGACGCAGTGAAGAGGTATTGGCCTCCCTTCCGTCGTGGTACCTCATAGTAGCTAATGTTTTACAGGGCCTGTCTCAAAGATGTTCCCGACAATGTCATATTCCATCTGAAAAGATTTGACTTCAACCTGCGTACTTTGCAGAGAAACAAAATCAATGATTATTTCTCGTTTCCAGATCGAATTGATATGCGGCCATATACTATTGAGCATCTCAGCAACCCAGAGAGCGATATCGAGGAGGACATCTTCGAACTAGTGGGTGTACTCGTTCACGCAGGCACTGCTGAATCCGGGCACTACTACTCCTACATCCGCGAGCGTCCCTCCTCAGGTAATCGGTCCTCGTGGGTGGAATTCAACGATGATTTGGTAACGCCATGGGACCCTGCACACATGGAATACTCAACATTTGGAGGTCCCGACCACCGTCCCACGTACGATACTAACGGCATTTTGTACGACAAGAACTATAGCGCCTATATGCTGTTTTACCAGCGTGCTTCGTCTTTGCGCGCAGAACAGGAAGAGATGATGAGCCTTGCCATTTCGGCACCCCTTCGCGTTAGCGTGCCAGACCACCTTGCAGATCATCTCTCAGACGAGAATACAAACATCCTCCGCCGTCATTGCATTTACGACCCGAGCAATGTCAAACTTGTTCAAATGTTGTTTCGTCAGTCACGCCAGCACTGCAAATCCGTTGGCAGAAGCGATAAGCATTCGAGTATCAACAGCTTCATGGCCATGCACAATCAAGAGCATGAACTTCAAGATCTTGCCATGCGAACGCTCATTGGTAACTTGGATCAAGTTGTCACAAGGACTAAGGACACTCCGGATTTCCTTTTGTACGAAGAGATTATCGAAGACGCAGTCACATCATGCGAACAGTGTGCTTTTTCCTTCTATGACTACTTTAATCAACATCCGAGTGCTCTTCGCATGCTTTTGCAGCGTAATCCAGATCAACTAGTGCGGGGCAAGATCAGGAACCTTTTTAAGGTCGCAGTCACCAAGATCTCGAAAACTTCACCCAATGTCTACGATCCGGAGATTCGATACAAGTTGATTCATGATGCTGATGGAGATGAAACACTCTCTGAACCTGATGCTCCTCATCGTTCTGTTATTGATGGTGTGATGATTATATTCCAACACCTTTGGAAATTCTTCCATATCCACATCAGAGCCTGGGATGAATACTTCGGAACTGTTCTAGACTTTGCTGAGATGGGTCATCGGGAAACCGGATATGTCTTGGCCGCGAACTTTCTAGCGAGCGCTATCAAAATCATTTCTGCTGATCCCCTCCAGGAACTCAGTGGGAACTGGGCCAGAATGCTTCAAGGCGTCATTAGGCGGAACAATACTACAAAACCTACCTCGTATGTGTCGATTATCAGACTGATCCACCACTTGATGAGTCAGATGAAGCCGCAAATAGGAGCCGAATATGTCGAAGATCCTACAGAGCGTGTATCACAACTGTTCGATGCCTTCAGCTGGACGTCAGAGGAGGTAGATCTTATTTACAGAAGCCCAAACGGTTCCTATACCAGCCTGTTTGTTGAAAAACTCCTTACCCTCGATCAGGAACACGTAGGTAGCAACAACATTATCCGAGTCCTGACAAAGCTAGACAATAGCATGGATGAAAAAGTACTCGGGACATTGAAGCTATGTATTCGTGGCGAAACTTCGACCCAGGCTATGGATCCGTTTTTGCGGGCTTCTATCACGTACCTTGAGAGCACAGAGCAGCTCAGCAACGCCAAGGAAATGGTTGAGCACGTATCTGTGCAAGCGAAAAGCCTTCAAAACACCGAGGGGGTGTATTTTGTTCAGCTTTTCAAGACAGCACTGGATCTCCACCAACAAGACAAGGAACTTTGCAAGGCGGTTCGCACATTCAGCCGTGATCTCATCCCAAAATGGGTACCTTTTCTCCTCGCAAGCCCTGAAGAACAAGTGCGCCGGAGCACAGATGACTTCTTAGTTTGCGAATTGGGTAAGATTGATGTTGGTGCTGGAGCCCTCCCCAGCGACCGCGATATCACCTTGAATGATCAAGTCTCAATCAAACACATGATGAAGCAGGTCGGCCTTAATTGTCTCGAGTATCTCAGAGACCACCACGTCCGCAGACGAACTCAAATAAGTCGGGATATTGCAGACAAGTTCTTGAAGGTAATTGAGGGATGTGCGGCCGCGGCTGTAGCAACGACTGCGGATACGCAAAACGAGCTAGATGTGGAATTCCTCACATTGCAGGAAGGTACGTCATTTCTCTACAATTCTGTCCAGTATCATCAATCAAAAGGCTCACATGTTTGGCAGATGTATTGAATCCTTTCCGCAGATTAATTGTTGACGAACTGGAGGAAGATGGGTCCGGTATGTTACAGTCGCTCGGCAACTCCGACACAATCATAACAGACTTGAGGTGACGGCTGACGTTGGGTAAAGATTGGGAAGGATCCTGCGGGTCATCTGAACAACTTGATGACATTGTTGAGATGAACATTCCAGGAATGAACGAAATAACCGATCTGGAGCAGATGTCATGAGGTTGGGGCTGTGCCCAAGGAATTTAGATGAAGCACTGCGGTTGCTCAAAAGCAGAATATCGCAACGGACATGGACACGGGTAAGGGCACGGAAAGGCGTTTGGTGGAAGCTCGATGCTTTCTTGTTCTGATCTTATTGATGGTTTGCTCCGACTAGACTCTAGCTAAAGGATGAGTGGGCGATCGGTGGTTTATCAGGCTCAAGACAACAATGTAAAGTCATGGTATCGAGGCAGAAGCGAGTGTTTCTGGAGCACATTTGCATAGCAAGGAGTGATGGCGAAATGGAAAATAAGATCAATAGGACGAGGGAGTTATGACTGAAACTGGCAGAGAAAGAGACATGCTCCCAGTCTGTTCATTACAACCAGGGCAGTGTGAAACTCATCAGCTGATGGATAGCTTGCCGGGTCAACTAATACACGACTACACGATTCATGCTAGCCAGATACATGATACCATACGCCTTAGAGCATCTTCTGGTGAATTTGGTAGCCTTGAATGAATTCACAGTCAGAATAGAATAGAATTGCGTTTGTTACCGCCCTGTGATGTAGCGATGGAGCCATGTGGTTCTATGAATAGCGACCTTGGGATAGCCTCTGAACAATGGTGAGCCCCAAGTCGCGCGACAGACGAATGGTGTAAATCTCGGCTACTGTTTTCTATTTCTACATGCGAGTTGGTCTAGAAGACCCAGGATCCAAGCATTGAAAGTCAGGGTCGTGACGGTACTGACAGGCCCGGCTGGCGGCTGGCTGAAAAGCTATCTTTAGCTACCGGACCAAAATAGTGGCCAGCCTTAGCACGCCAATGCTACGATACCGTTCCATAGGTATGCGAAAATTCGTAAGTTTAGAAACATGTCTCTATAGATGAAACAACGGGTCTCTGATCTGGAGATTCGTTTCTCCTTGTTCTAGTTACAGTTGAAGCGTTTCAAGCGAGATGTTTGGTTCATGATAACTGTGGAAGAAGCAAATGTTTCAGTAACATGTTGTTCATAGATGTGTTACATGTCAATTTTGGGCTACTTGATCGATTGATATCTAGGATCTGAGTGTTGGTATCCAGCTATCGAGATATTTGTGACCCGGGAGACGGGAACTGTTGGTTCACACCACGAATGCCGAGATCAGGAGAAGAGATCTTGGTGTCGAAGCTACTGTAGGGAGGAACGCAGG
The DNA here is from genome assembly GCF_020744475.1 of Fusarium redolens. Classification (NCBI taxonomy): domain Eukaryota; kingdom Fungi; phylum Ascomycota; class Sordariomycetes; order Hypocreales; family Nectriaceae; genus Fusarium; species Fusarium redolens. The sequence goes on along the minus strand of NW_025763675.1, from coordinate 282,107 downwards.
AACAGAACGTGGGAGTGACGGTGATGGACAAGGATGAGAGGCTGTTTTTAGAACAAGGGAGGATACAATGTCAAGGAATACAGTGTATTCAGACCTATGACAGTTTGTTTCTGCTAGATTATAGCGATATGACCATGCCATTGTTCTTCTCAATATAAATATGAACAATATTAAACTATTGATTATTACTGAGTGATATCCTCCCCTGCTCGATCCAAATCTGCGAGCTCATCGTCACACTCACATGCATACAACCACTCACATGCCTTGCCAGGCCGCCAACCACCTTCTAAATTAAGTATAAGGCTAGAGCTGACCAATCATAGTCCGTTTCGTCAACCCCGCCAGCCGCTCAAAATAGTAGCCGAGCTGCCACTAATGCACGTTAGCCGCCGAGATCCCTCAACTAAACCGCATTGGTCATGCACAGCGGGGGTGCATTTCGATGTAAACCACCAGAGTAAATCACCGCTTATTATCAACTACGAGTGATTGATGCTGCAATTCCCCTTTTTTCAACACACGACAACGGAGCCTTACTCATCTTGGCACGCTTCCGTTTCATGTTCCCCCATGTCCACATCCACCGAGGTTATCAGGCGGGCCGCTTAGTGGGAGGCCACCAGGGGAGGAGAGAAGTGACTGGATGATGAAACATAAACAAGCTGCCTTTCATTCTTTTTTTAGATAGACATGTCCGGGGAAGAATAAGCTCAGATGCGGTCATTTCTTTTAATACTCCTTTCATCCACTTGTTTCTCCCTGCTCTTGAAACTTTTCTGACGCAGGATCACAACAACGACGGGTTCACAATACCATCAAGTTTGAGAGGATATCACAGCTGCTGTGCGGCTGATTGCTCAATTCAGTTCCCTCGTTATATCTCTTCTTGTCTGTTTGTTTCTCTCTGAGTGTAACTCGTCGTTTGTTCGTCTTCTTCGTTCTTCGCCAGGTCAGGCCAAGTCAAGTCGTCCTCTTTACTGAAGCACGGCTTCACAACTTCGAAATGTCGCTCAAGGATAGGATCTCGTCACCCCTCGAGGCTGGTACCTCAATCCTCGACGCTCATCACCTGCCACCTCATCTGGCACCGGCTCTCGAGCATGTATCTTCGCGTCTGGCTCGCAAGTCACAACATATTACGCTTGTTGTAGCCCGTCGGGATTATCAACTTCCTTCTGTTGTGCCTCCCAAGGGTCTGTTGACTCCGACGACTCCTTCACCACTGTCTCCTGGTCTTCGCTTGAACCTCTCTCAGGGCCCTGTTTCCAGGCTAAAATCACTCGTAAGAACTGGTTCTTCAACATCCCTGCGGTCGATGAATTCTCCACGGAGTGCTTTGTCTTCGCCCGGTCAGGTCCCTCCGCTTGAAGTATCCAGCCCTCGATTCAGATGGCCTCTTTCACCATCCACGCCAATGTCTCCTCCTCCCATGACACCTTGTACCGCATCATCGACGACCACAGACACCATGAGCTCTATGATGAACGCATCATCAGGCTTCGGTATGCGACTTATCCACACCAACGAGCTCCACCCTAGGTCCGAAAAGATCCTCAACTCAATTCTGACCAAGACGGAGAAGAAGTTCGCGATAGGGTAAGCCACCTCGGTTTTCTATAGGACTTGACTAACTCTCCAAAGCACCGAGTGGCTCTCACCTGCTGTCAGAGCTTCCTCATGCGGGCTCACGAACCAGCTCATCCATAGCTCCATCATCCAGAACGAGGTCCTTTTCTGCTCCGAAGGCCTCACAGTTCTATCACTTGACAGACTGTACAGTCTCAAGAGTGCCTTGTCCAGCTATTCCAAAACGAAATCCCACCTCCGTCTCGAAGACGCCGTTGACGAACTCCGACGTATCATGCTGGCAACGAATGGTGCAAAGGTTTCAAAAACTGCCATCCTCCGATCGTATGACTGGCTGAGTGTGTCTAATTGGGCACTTGTGGACCTTGATCGCATGTATAGGCGAGCATATGGAGGACCAGAACAATATGGTGGTATCTCAGGTCTTACTAGCTTCGCTGAGCCAGCCATCAAACCTATTAGCGACTCACAAGAGCGATACAAGGAAGAAGAGGCTGAGGAGGCGACAATAGGCATTGCTGTCTCCAAGGGAAAAACACCATCGCCAAAACCTCTGCTTAAACTTCAGACAAATTTCACTCCGGGGCCCATCCTCAAACCGAAACCCAAGAAAATAGAAGTCCCAGCTCCAGTTTCAGTTCCAGCTCAAGCTCAAGCACCGATTCAGGCCGAAGCGGGAGATGAGGAAGACGGCGATCGCACAGCACGACCAACAGATCAACTGTACTTCACAATGCAACAATGGGAGCCACCTTCGACGATAGATCAAATCTTAACCGCCGGTCCCATCAATCGAAGCGCTTTCAGCCCCCTCACACCAACGCCCATTATGAGTCCAGCATCACCAAGATTTGGGCCGTTAACACCACATGACTATGACGATATATCACCCACCACGAGAGGAGAATGGGGCTTCATGATGGCAGACAATGCCTTCCAGAGTGGTCGCAAGGCCGGAGTTGAGATTTTTTGATATCATTGGCTTATTTGCTTTGTTGGTTGCATGGCGAGCGTTTTGGCTTCAAGACACCCCTTTTGTTCGGTTGCACGTATGCTTTGCCACTTGGCATATTAGGCTTCAGGTTATAGATGACGGCGTATGTTTGCGCATAAATATGCTGGACGAAAATGGGGCAGGATAGATAGTATCATTCTTGAATATATTGTATAAACTTGGGTATCATTATTGTCATTACCATCCGTACTTGCTCCCTGCCTCCTTTCGGTTGTTCTTGCCCTTGGCAAAACTATCCTCAAGAGCTTCACGCTGGCTCTGCGCATTCTGTACCAACTGGCGCAGACTGTGTTTTCCACCTCCTTGGATCGCACGCACAGGGTTGTGAGTCTGTTCCTCTCCTGCGGCCCGGATCTCTTCGTTGTGTCTATATTCCTTATCCATATTAAAATTGATCACCTTCTTAGCTGCTTGGTTGCCCAGACCGTTGCGACCAAAGAGCTCTCTTCGTTGAGCGGCGGTAAGGTTTAGATCCTCGACTACTGTATCAAGGGACTCAGAGCCTGGTAGTGTTGTTGCTGATGGGCCTGCTTGCGCATGACTGGCATAGTCGCCATATGCGCCCTCATCATAGGCTAATGAGCTTTCTGTTGTAGCAAACATTGGTTCGTAAGTACCTGAAGAACTCTTCTCTGCAGGTTCAGAAGGCTCTTCTGTGTGCATAGAGAACAGCGACACCCTCTTGGGAACGGCTGGCGTGGCCTCTGGTGTTACCTCAGCCGATTTCAACTGAGCCTGTTCATGTGAGGGAGTCGGCGCAGGTTTTGCCAGCCCTGAGTTCAATTTCTTCTTCTTCTGGGGGTGCCTTGCCACCGACAGAGGCTTGAACATCAATGGCTTGCCCACCAACTTAACCTCATCCGCTGGCTTTTGGCCTTCGGGTATATGTGGTTGCGCGACAACCTTCGGCGTCGGGAGGCTCATGCCATCTGCGTTCCCATTTGAAGTGTCCAGATCGTCTCCTGCTTCCCTACTGAATCCTGGGGCTGCGCTAGTCTTGAACTGAAAGGCTGGTCTCGTTGTCGCACTGCTCGAGGCCACGGGCTTGGGCTTGTTCGCATTCTTGGGCGCTGGTAGAAACGAGTTGAAACCGGAGAATCTACCGCCACCGGCAGTCTTTGTCCGTTTTTCCGGGGGCTCTTCAGCTCGTGGTTCATCGTTTACGAGTTGAGGGAGGCTGACAACGATTTTGCCAGGGTTGGATCTATCGACAACCTTTTGGAAAGGCTTCTTGGAAGATGCAGATGATTTAGGGGCTGATTTGACAGGGGCTTGAACTTCGGCTTCGGAGCCTGAGCCCTCTGAGTCGGAGTAGTCAACAAGGCCCATGGTGGTCAATTATTTGGTTAGTTGGTGTAATGGTGAAAGTACGAAAGAATCATGAGCCTGGAATATCGCGACAAGAAGTCGAAGGGTTCCACTTCTAATATGCTGGTGCCACAATCACAATACAGCCACATCTTGAGGAGGCTGCGCTCCACTCACGGGTAAGGAGGTAGATTACCCCACTGCTCAACTCGTGCTTGTCGCATAACAGTTACAACGATGATACGGTCCCTGCTTTAGATTCTCGGTTTCTTGACAATTCACCGCTTGGGGCAGCGTTAAACATGTTGAAGCAGTTACTTGGCTCTCGAGAAATTCTTGACTTCACCGGGTGGAGCGATCACGCATAATTAGGCGCGACTATGTCTGTCATACAACTTGAAGAGTGCGATCATATCTCCAACAATGGCCTTGCCCAGATTCATAGGCTGACGTCCTATCCAGACTCGTCTCCTACCAGCTTCGCACAAGCTACCTCGATGAAATTGCAGACGGCGTTGGAGAGCGACTCCTAAACGTCAACGATGGCTTTATAAACTCGGCTCCTTTCAAAGCCGCTGGCTGGCGACCGAATTCGTCCCACCATAAGCGGACACATTCACCTCCGATTCCTACCGCAATTGCCTCCGAATACTTCCAAGCACCAAAGCAGGCTGGCCTCACACTTGAAGATGGGGAGGAAGATGGCGGTATGCTCACTGCAGGCGGTTCGGATACTATGGGCCCAGGCATGGCTACCAGGCGGCGCAGGCGTCGCGAGCAGATGGAAGAAGAAGACAGTAGTGACTTGAGCGATGAGAGCGACGACGATACGGATCAAAGGGCTGCGCAACAGATCAAATTTGCAAAAATGCCAGTCAGACACAGAGCGGGCTCATCACCACTACAGAACACGAATTTGAGGCAAGTCGGGGCTGTCTCACCAAGGGCGCCTCGCCGAGGCTCACAGTCAGCTTTGGGAACAGTGCAGGAGAGGCCCCGAAGAGACACAGTTACCAGCAGTGAGATATCATCCGAAAACGAGACCGATATTCCGACAGTCCAGAGGCATCGGGAAGCTGCTCGCGCTGCAGCAAGAGCTGCGAAGCTACAGGCTAAAATTCTGGAAGAACCCTCGCCCGGTATTCAACGAGCAGACACATCTCTCTTGCCAGAGGAGGAGGAAGATTCCGATGAGGCTTCCGACTTGTCTGATAATTACGCCGAGAGTATAGACTCGGCATCGATTCTTGACGGCGTTGAAAACGCTATCAATGCATCTCCTACCCGGCAGGTTGTGGGAACACCGCCCAAAAACTTTGTACGCCAGTCGACCATTCGCAAATCCAAACCGCCGACGCACCCCATTGTCCTCGGAGCGTTACCACCTCCTAGGCCGATGAGCATGATCCGACCTCTGAGCGTCGCCCAACCCAAGAGTTTGCTATCGGCCGCCCTGAAAGCCAAGGATAAGAAATCGTCCATCCCCTTCCAGAAATTTGCCCATTTCAGTGGGCAGGGTACACAGGGTTCTATTGCTGTGCGTATATATGCACCTTTCTCGAAAACGCCTAGCAAGCCATTCCAGGTGCTTATCCGCCCACGTGTTCACGACGGACAAGGTGCCGAGCGGGTGGTGACGGTCGCAGACCTCATCGGTTTGAGTTTATACCGATACAATGAGGAGAAACTCGAACCTCCGTTACCCAAGGGCAAGCTCAATATTAACTGGTGGACCTTACGCATGGTAGAAGAAGGTGGCGAGGTTGACGATGATTTTCCCCCGTTTGAAAGAACGAAACCGTTGACATCTTTTACTACGGTTAACAATGCTGCTGCGCGCGGTGGAGGCCGCATGCGATCTAATTCAACTGCTTATGACGACTTTGCTTTGGCAGAAGCTTCAGAGGAGGAGTACCTTGAGAATAAGTCACTCACCCCACAAGAAGATGAAGAAGAAGAGCCAGCAACATCACAGGATAGTGGCGGGGGGGTTCCTCTCACTCCCACGGAGCCAGATGCGGACGCGACTCCCCGAGGCACTCCAGGACCGGCTGTCAACCCATTCCCGGTGGACCGTCCGCGGCAAAATCCCATCGTCACAACGACATATCGTTCGAACGCTCCTCCAGCAGACATGCCCCAGGCGCCTGCTGCGGCTCCCAATACATCCCGCGGGCAGCAAAAACTGCTTCGGATTCACATCATGTCATCAGATGTCGCACCAGGTCAGATGGTGACACTCGATGTGATGACTGATACTTACTTGGCTGAGGTGCTGGACATGGTATGCCGAAAGAGACAGTTAGACAAGGCCAACCATGTTCTTAAGCTTCCTGGATCAGGAGCGGTAGTCATGCTGGACCGGCCAGTTTCGTCCATTGGGAACGTCTCAGACTTGGAATTGTACAGGCGACGATTTGCAACAGATGGCCCATTAACGATCACCGGCTCGCCGGGCAGCTCGTCCCCGAAGATGCTGCCACTAGCTGATCAGGCCATGCAGAAACGCAGCAAGAAGTCGCAAACACCAATGGTGGGAAGTCACCCATTGGCGCGAGAATCGCTGAAGCAAGATGAACTCAGCAACGCCAGCTACAAGAAGTACACTGTCTGGCGCAAGCAGCCCATGCGCATCGTTGGTATGAGCGAACGCATTTTAGTAATCGACGGCGAGTACATCCACATCATGCCAGCGTCTGGCGGTAAGGCGTTGCACGATGGTTCAGGCAAGACAACAACAGTGCACTTCAGCAACGTAGTTGGGTGCAAAGTGCTCCGGAAACACCCCACAAATGTCAAGGTGAGTTTTCTGTTCCTTTGATATTGGTGTAAAGATTCTAACAATGCCAAAAATAGCTTGTAGTGTATAAAGCAACGGAGAGCAAACGATACGACTTTGAGGCCCGTAGCGCATTGGAAGCGGCTGAGATAGTGGAGGAGCTCAAGAAGGGCATGTTTAAATGAATGGGATAGCAAATCTGATTGGCTTTAAAGGTGAGCAAACCGTTAAAACACCCTTCAGATTCCAGACTAAGCACTGAAGACATAAAGACCATGGCGCAAGCAATCCACCGAAATTTCTTATAGTTTGCACACCACTTGTCTCTCAGTTTGTATAGTAGCAATGGGGCTTGAGGTTGCCTCTTTCGCTTGTCGACGGAACCTCAATTCCAATGGCAAACGAAACGACCCATTTTGTTTAACCCTGGCCATAGTCGGACGGACATTAAGCCATAGTTTGATCAGTCCACGCGTGCGTTCATTGCATTGAATCTCGATGAGGAGCGGTGTCGGCTACGGCGTCAGAAGCGAGGCTGAAAACGCTGCTTGAATTATTGCCAGACCATGCTCGATATGGGCTTGGCTAGCATTGGCCAAGACTGTCGAGCAAGGCAGTAGAATGTCGAAATGGCGATCCAGGGTGCCAAGCCGGGGTTATGGCAACAAAATATCATGGAAGCACTTGAAGATGAGGAGAGATGGAGTTGATGTGGAGACATCGAGGGGCGTGTGTGGCGTTGAGCCAAGCCGGCCACGACAGGGGAAGCTCTCGGATTGGATCAGGTCAGTAAGAGTGTTGGAGGTATCCGTACGTACAAACTCCGTACAGGTTGCGGTGTACCAGTCTCCAAACCTCATGACTGTGCATATTGCTTGAACCAGAAACGATGCTGTCCTAATTGGCATGCAGAACAGATCATTTCTGCAATGATACACCATACACTTATTCAAACCCTTGCATCAATTGCTGATTGCTTGGTCTCTGGGTGATGTGACACCAAATCAGGCGCTGTAGACTAAACAACTGATGACTCTTCTGGCTAGGTGTCGCGTGCCGCGCGTTCAGGCACTCAGGTACCTGAGACAAAAGAACAAAGGGTGGTCAGTATAAGGTAGAGGTACCTTGGGTTTCCTATTCAGTCGGTTTGAATGCGGATAGGGAATCAGAATTCTCGGATTATTCCTGAGTCGACTCGTTCTTCCTTCCTGTGCCGAGTGTGTATGTAACTATCGCTGCTCGGTGCTGTGATATTGGCTTACTCAGCTTAGAGTGCAGAAAGTAAGTAGAGGTCAAGACAGCCAAGGGCTCCCTTGTCTAATTCTCCCCATGCCGGGTGTTTCCACTGTCGTATTGAGGACTGACAGTCAGTCGATCCTCTGCACTCTCCCAGACCTCCTTTGGGCTTCTCGAACAAACTTTAGTGGTTAGCAGATCTCTTGAATTCCCAAGTCCCTCTCGATTTCTGCGATTCAGCTAGTGAAGGCAAAGAAACCAGGAACGTAAGGTTTCTCTCCAGGAAATGGTTCGAGTTTTGATTGGATGTCTTGGACATTGTTTCAGAGAAGTAAGCTTCCTTTAACGCCATGCATGGCTGTAGTCTACTGTACGGGATGGACGGTGTCGCGTGTGTGTGTTGCATCGACACCAGCATAGTGCAGTATGCATTCGTATACAGTGCAGTCGTTTAGGTAATTCCATAATTTCGATTGTGCTTTAACGCAATGTCTACAGGGTCGAATTCCTTCTGATGAAGGGATCCAATATCGCGGGAATAGTCGTGAGGTCCCAAAGTTCCAAGCTGACTCACCAATGAGAAGGCCTTGTTGGTGGCCCATGCAGACTGTCGTAGGGCTCGTGTTGACCCTGGTTCAACTGTAACAGAAAGAGCAGCCAGCAAACAAAGTGTGGGGCTTCCATCCAAAAAGGGCCCACCGTGACGCAAATAATCACCTAAAATTACGCGATAGAGATCCATTAGCATTGGCATTGGGGGAAGGCGAAGACAATGGCAGGATTACCAGAAAAGGGAGAAGGCGATGCCGGCGCTTTCATCTTTTTAGACACCAAGATTCACCTTTTGAAGCAAGTCTGTACTTACTAAAATAGTGCTCAGTTCCTCCCTGTTTCCTTGGTTTCCTCACACTATATCGTTATGTGGTAGCGTGGCTGTGGTAGAGCCCGATGCTGTGGCGAGCGTGGCTGACGTATCCGCAACTCAATGTAGTTGCTGACTAGAAATGGATCCCAGCTTATTAACTCCACTTCTGTTTTTAGTCTATAACGTCAGAACAAGTTTATCCTCAAACTTCACGGGATTCGGCTTCATCAACTGGAGCTGGCTTTAACAGTTTCTTGCTTTCGACCAAGTCGCCCCGATTTGTTGCCCCCAATCACAAATCTTGGCTCAGTCTCGCCTTGGCGCCCCCGGATGCATGTTTGAAGCACGCAGTAGCTGCACTAGCCAGGAGCTCTAACGCTATGAACACGCCTGTTGCAGCATATGCGCGAGATCGTGATGAAAGATGATGGAGGATTTGCAGTCACTGGGTACTCAACCACAGGGTACACCTGGTAGCCAAGAAATACCCATTGCTGCTCATTTTCCGGTTTTTCTGATACCATTCGGAGAACGGCACTGAAACCCTGGTCGCGGAATATTATGCAGGTACTCGCGAGCTTGAATTTCAAATGTCAGTCGTTTCGGTAAATCATCGACGTATTTGCCTCAAGATTCGAATGGATCGGGGTAACTGCCCAGGCTGCTTTCATGACCTAGATCCTACGCTCCTTTCAAAAAATACTACCTAGGCCATTATACCAAATACCTAAAACCCCAAGACATGCCGCGTGAGCTTGAGGCTCAGCTTGAGGCTCAGCTATGCGCAAACGGTGTTTGCCAAAGAATGGGGTCGACCTCCGTTTGGAGTACTTGCTGTATTATTCCCGGTGGTCTCGTGTAGGGCGAGCTGAGACGTGGGATGCTGTATTACCTCGCCTTGCATAACGTAAGCCAGGGGGCAGCTGAGGCCACTACATCTGGAAGCTCTGAGTGCCGTATTGACAAAGCGTGCCAGAGCACAGCTCGGACTGGGCGAGATCTACACTACCTGCAGCACACTGTATGGCGTCTAGTACTGGTACAGAGGCAGTGGTATCTTGACTGACATCAATCTGAAGCACGAATATTTGGGTACAGGTCCGATTCTGGCTCGTTCGCTGTTGGCTGTATCGATCTATGACCTAACTACGAATAGACGTGCCTCTACCATTCTCCAAGTATACGAATCGCCAAGGCCCGGGGCTAGGGCGGACAGTCCGGGGTGAAGGGGTGTGCGAATAGAGGCCATTGTCAAAGGGCCCAGTACAATGCAGTCAGCCAAGAAGGACGGCATAGCATGGCATGGTTCATGGCTAACTGTCTCGGTCTCTGTCCATAAAACGTCTTGACCTCCAGGCTTTCTATTATTTCTCTCCTTCCCTCTCATTCATCGCTGCCAACCAATTTTAGATCAGACTCTCACATCACCAAACAACAAGCACTTCTCAGACCAATCTTCTATCAACAACACCGACATCATGAAGTACTCTGCCGTCACTCTTCTCGCTGCTCTGGCTGCCTACTCCCAGGTACGATACTCTATTCCTTAAGGTCCGCAGGCTTGTCTTGCTAACATCATACAGGCCCAGTCCATCTCCATCCCTGGCGGCGACGAGGTCTCCTCTATCATTGGCGATGTTTCTTCCCGAATTGATGATGCCTCCTCCATCATTGAGGACGTCTCTACCCGCGTCGGTGATGAGGTCTCTTCTCGCATCGGCGATGTCTCTTCTCGCATCAGCACCGCCACTGAGACTGGTGCTTCTACAACCGTGACTGAAGCTTCCACCGCCACCGACTCCGCTGAGACCGAGAGCGAGACCGGATCAAACACTGTCGACACCAGCGCTCTCGCCAGCGTGACCAGCGCTCTTGCCAGTGCCTCCAGCGCTATCGAGGATGAGATTGCTTCTCTCAGCTCTGATCTCGCCACTGCTACTGGTACTGCCAGCGAGGCTATTGAGTCCAAGATCGCTCAGGCCACCTCCAGGGCCGGTGCTATCGAGAGCAGTGCTGGTGCTGCCGCCAGCAGTGCCACTGGCGACAACGCTGGTGCCATGCCCACTGCTGCCGTCGCTATGGGTGCTCTTATGGGTGGTGCCGCTCTTTTTGCCAATATGTAGAGTGGGATTTACGGAAGAAGACAGCAATAATGAAACAAACGGTCAAATCTTCACGCGCCATCGTTTTAACCAACTTATGGAGCTCTTGTGTATATCTGATTCGGATGAAGCAAGGATATGACGGGGTTCGGGATCTTAATAAACTAGCGTTGCACATCTGCCGTTAGTGTAATGAAAGGAAAAGGGAAATATGGAATTGAGGGATGCTTTTGTCTGGTGCAGCCTTTGTTCCGGTGGCTTTATCAATAGCATTTCTCCTATAAACGTTTTTATTCTTGAAATCAAAATAAAGCACGTTCTATGTTATATGTGCAGCTCAAATGCTAGAACTCGCTATGCCCTTTTGTGCTCTCAATTGCGTGAATAATGCAATGTCATGGCCTGGTCTATATGATATGTTGCAGTCTCATTGACGCCCTCGATAACTGGCATGAGATGTGCATAACGGTTTCAAGCCAGGGTTGTGGCGTCGTAAGCTACTGTCGCGGCTAATTTATACATGTATCATATGAGCTAACACTGAACGTTTGATTACTGGTATCGGACATTCCACTTCGTCTTTCAATCATGTTCTAACTTGGGGTTATTTCTTTAACTCAATGACTTGCAGTGAAACTACCACAACTTCACCGGCAAAACTACAAACTCAGCAGGGAAGAACATTTTAGCAAAGGGATTTCCTTGTCGATAGTGATCTTTTGTATTCAAGTGGCGTGAATAAGGTGGTGGCCATTTGCTGTGAGATCCGCATTCCAGTCAGCGCACATCACATTTACATGGTCGTGATAGCGCAATTCTTTCTCATTCTTCGGTGGCTAAGACAGAGGAAGACTCACTCCTGTATGCTTACACCAGGGTAATTCTATGGCCACTTCATATGTTTCAACCTCCCTTGGGCTTCACCGGTTATGTAGTAGTCCGGCTCAGTAGAGAACTCAAGGATACCTAGGAGGCATAACCAACAAGCTCCTGTTTTCAGCGGAAGAAAAGTAGAGAACTCTACGTAAACGCCTCGATTTTAACTATGCGCCGTTTGGGTATGAGTATGTCAAGCCTGCCGCCCGGCGAGCTCGAGAAGAGCCATTGGTTCCGTCAAATTCCAATAATCATAGGAATTTGGCTCTCTGCAAGGTCATTAAATTTATAACAGCCATACTATTTATGTTTCTATAGTTTCAACCGTTTACTTAGTGTTAGGCTCAAATCAGAGAGGAAACAAACTGAAAACACAACCCCGTCAATGTCGGCTATTTGCCATTGTTTACTCTACAGCTAATGAACGGGAATTAATGACAGGAACAAGATATAAAGCTTATTACAGTACTGATGATCTCTCAGGCTATTCTGCTGTGAAACTAAGCCAGCTCTGGTGGCTAGAGTGAGACTTTAATATGATTGCTATGGACTGTGGCTGTTCCATAAGAACTTTCAAATCCATCGAACTTGTGTTACTTGGAAGAATATGCCTTATTGAAACCCCCAGTACGTCGAAATATGCTTCCGAACACGGTTTGCCTCTAATCACATTATCTCCTTTAGTATTTCCCTACTTATCTGTGTCAAGTGCTTGATACGATGGTCATATCGGACACAGGGCAGCAGGATCAGGAAATGGAACCAAAAACTGGCTATCTTGGCTCCAAAGGATGCATGGTTATCCTCTCGCAGAACCTTACAGTAGGTATATGCAATAAACACAGTCAACATTTGGCTGTTTATCTCATACAAATGTACCAAGCCATGCAACTCTGATCCGGGAGAAGCATCACATTCGAATTTACCAGCTGTAGCATGACCATGTATGATATCTTATATTAGGATTATCGTCATTGTGTCCTCGGCCGACTCTCCGTCCACAATTTATCAATAATCTGGAAGACAGCCGTCACGCCCTTCATAGTCTCTTCATCCACCTGCCCACCCAGCTTCTGCTGGATCTTGTCTGGATGCCATCGCACACGCTCATCCCTGAGCTTAGCCACGAATAATTTTTCTCCTATCTCTTGTGGATTCAATCCGTTGACAAAGAATTTGCGCACAGTTGTCTCGTCCACGTCTTCTATACGACCGCCTTCAACCGGCCATGCAATTTCTGTGGGCGTACCATCCCAGTTTATCCAAGCACTCGTGTAGTCTTCCCATCGTTGCGCCCACCGTCGACGTTCTCTGCGCTCCTCTCCACGACGTATGCTATATTCCATATCGTCTTGAAGTTTCTGCGCGCGGCGATCCTCGTCGGCTTTGCGCTTCTTCGTCTCTTCACGGCGAGCACGCTCCTCAAGCAGACCAGCATGTGTCTTTTCCCACATCTTCTGACGAACATAGGAGGCATATTCCTCATCTGTCATTTGCTCTAGGTGACCTGTAGGCCCCACGCGCTCGTTGGGGTAGACGTGGACGGGTTGGCCATATACACTTTCCCAGTATGCAGCGCCCTCGTCATCGGCCATGGCATCAAATAGAGATTCGCGAAATGCTGCTTCGGGGTCTAGAGGTTCTGGTTCATGAGGGTTTGTTGGTGTGGGAGGGCGATGTCGCCGACGGTGTCGGTGTCGGCGGTGACGGACAGGTGAACGCCTGTGACTGTCATCATTATCATAATCTCGATGCCTATGTCTGTCTCGCGATCTTCGACGAGATCTATGGTGGTCTTTCAGCCGAATGCGTGAGCGCCTCGGCGCTGTGGTATCTCCTTCGTCATGGTTGTCATTGCGCTGGGCGTCGGTGTGCTTGGATGTCGCATCAAGCGACGGCTCTCTCTTGACGTCAACTGGTGATCGCGATTCGGGTGATCGACTCCTCCTTCGGCTTTCAGGCTTGTCAGGGTTGATAGAGGAAAGAATATGGCGTCTTCGAGGCGACTGCTCGGTTTCGCCCATCATGTGAGGGCCGTGTAGTTCGAAAGCATTGAGTCAGTGACGCTCTTGGCTTTGCGAGACTGAGAATTTGTGGTTGTAAGTTAAAGCTTCGATGTGGGGATCAGTTGCTGTTGGTGCACAGACCTTACTTGATATATATCATTATCTACTTGAATGACGGAGGCCTGAACCCAACAAATGGGTATGTAATGAAAAGCAGTACTTGGCTCTACTAGGAGTTATGTACCTTATTTGAAGAACCCTTGTGGTATTTCTGCTGTTCTAGTCATTGGAGGTATGGTTGAGTGTTGGAGAGTTGAGTTCAATGTTCTATGAACTGGACTTCCGTAGCTATTAGACCGAGCTCCCAGATCACAACTTGATATGTACACAAGGTTATCCATGTGACTCAAATAGACGATTCTTTCAAGGGGCGCCATTGCGACATTAATCTGACAGGCATAGAAGTTCAATAATATTTAAAAAGTGCTATGACTTGAGGCTGTACTGAAATGTAATGTCCAGACATCCAGTACAGGGTAGGCAGATTAGCGGATTGATTAGGAATGACTACCATCTTCTAGACAGTACTGGGTATTGGTTCCAGTCTTCATATGGTAAGTTAAGAAAATAATAATTGCTGAAATGTACTAGAACTTCTTGACAATCAAAAGATGAACGTGTCATGGAATTGTACCTTGATAGTCCAGCCACTATAGAACATTGACCATTGTGTGATAAGTAACTTGATGTGAAACATGGGCCGTCGACCTCTATTATTCGCACTCACTTCAAGTCGAAGGTTTCCCACATTGAGACCCCCATTCTAGAAAACAACGTTACCGTCCGAGGGAAAAGATACTGATCTCTTATCTCAGATCGCTAATCAGCTATAGTTGACGCTATTCCAAAAAGTATCCCTTCCCCCTGAATTTATTGTCTCCACGGGTTGGCCCCTAGGGGGGATTTTAAGGGTCTAGATGCCCCGCAGCGGCCAATCGACAGCTAGCAAACCGTCGCAGGGCTGGTTATTGATCCAATCCATTTCAAACAGTGTCCAGGCTGACTCTGATGAGCGAGGCCAGATAAATTTGTTCGACGCCCAATACCAACGCCAACCTCTTTGTTGTCCGCTCCGCCCTTGCGTCTTGTCTGTCGTCGATACTGCGCTTCAATCCCTCGATAAGCGCATACCTAGACCGATATACTTGACGACAACCGAAACATGCGTGGATAGTCTTGAGACCGGCACCTCTTTTCCTTCTGTTCTGTCATCAGTCTTTTGCGCATATCCACCCAAGAGTCAATTGACATCGCATCAACCATGGGAGGGGTACTATTACTTATGGGCCTATGCGTAAGTGACCTCACCCATTCATCGATAAATCATCAAGACTGACATTCAATGAAGCTAGTCATGGCGTTGGCGTACGTGCGACCGTGACCATGGACTCACCTATTCTCGTCAATTACTAACATGCCGAATAGCTCATTCCTC
The DNA here is from genome assembly GCF_020744475.1 of Fusarium redolens. Classification (NCBI taxonomy): domain Eukaryota; kingdom Fungi; phylum Ascomycota; class Sordariomycetes; order Hypocreales; family Nectriaceae; genus Fusarium; species Fusarium redolens. Next base: position 266,835 of record NW_025763675.1, on the reverse strand, counting down.
GCCGGAGCGCTGCCACTATCAATGTCCCTTTCGCAATCGCAACTTCGATTACTCTCGAGCGTCGGTGTTGGAATATTGGTCGGGACTTCACTTATAGTCATCATCCCCGAAGGAATCGAAGCCGCAACCGCACCCGCAGAGGCTACTCATATGCATCGAGTTCGAAGCCTGGTGCGCCGAACCCCTTGGAGCCATGCCGTGCTCACACGTGGACTCCCTGAGTCAATTGTCACAATAGGCACCGGCTCAATTGAGAAACTAAATGACGAGTTGGATACCGAAGCGCTTGTCCGTCGAATTGTAAATGCAGCAGCAGTCAATGGTCGAGTCAAGCGCGCCGATACTGAGGCCGCCGTTGAAGCGACAGGTGGTGATGCTCCAGCCATCCCAGGAGCCGACGACACCACAAAAGATGGCACTACCGACAACAAGGGATCAGAAAAGACAGAAAGTGGAAAGGAAAGCCAACATAGCCAGGACGGGGATCATGAAGCAGAGCATGATCATGATCATGCGCACGAACAGGAGCACGAGCACGAGCATGCCGTCCCCACATTCGAAATTGGCTTCTCTCTGATTCTGGGTTTCTTGTTAATGTTCCTGATTGATCGACTTCCGCGACATGCGACAGAGAGTCTTCATTCTGCGCCCCAGACCCGTCATATCAGCCTCGACAACCTCAACGGTGATTCCGCCTCCGTTGACGAAGAGGCGGATGGATTCCTGGGATCCCTGACACCTACTCCGCGACGAGCGCGCAGCCTGGCAACGACCACTGGATTGGTTATTCACGCTGCCGCTGATGGAATTGCAATGGGCGCCTCATCAACCACTTCAGATATGAAGCTTGGTTTTATTATCTTTGCGGCCATTATGATTCATAAGGCTCCTGCCGCCTTTGGCCTTACTTCACTTCTCCTCAAGCAGGGTCTATCGAAGCGAGCTGCTCGAGGACATCTTATTGTATTCAGTTTGGCCGCACCCTTTGGTGCGTTGACAACATGGACATTGATCACTCTGTTAGGTGGTGGTAAGGTTGAGAGTGATCATTGGTGGACCGGCATGTTACTCCTCTTCTCTGGTGGCACGTTTTTGTAAGTTAAGTCTGTCTTTCTTGACGTATATGACTAACATCTCGATAGATATGTTGCTATGCATGCGATGCAAGAGGACGCCACCCCCCATACCCATGACCATGGCATCAACGGCTATGCAGATGGTAATGCCTCAGCCCAGCGAAAACCAAAGGGACCGCAGATGCGCGATACCTTGGCCACCATGGGCGGCATGCTGGTGCCACTGCTCACACAGTTTGGTCACCACCACTAAGCTAGAGGCACTTCATTTATCTTTTATTCTCCTGCTGCGCATGTTGAGATTTTGGGACGATATGTGGTGGAATATAACAGCCATAGACAACGTATGTGATGACATGGCGCTTTTCAAGTTTTCTTTCTGTTTCGGAGCCGGCGAGCTCTCTTTCGCTGTGTGGGAAGGGACCAGAATAGACTCATGAGCGATTTTCACGGCGATAAAAGTCGGGTTGGTGGAAGGGATTTATAGGGACGGCATGGGACATGTACGGTTCCTTGGGTTGCAATAGCCATACAAATAGTACTCTTGAGATATGTTACAGGCGCTCTTGACTGCGTCTGCATAGTATTGCTATCACATTCCTCAAGACCGAACTCTTTATCCAGGACTGTATCTTTGTGTCACTTGATCACTGCCAGTAACTACGGATATATCAGATCGCATCTGGTTCCAACGTAACCCAGCCTCAGCCGAAAGGAGATGTATTAACCTTAGATGGTGGTGGTTTCGGTTGTGGATTCATCTGGTTCAACCTATGTTTCAAAGAGGAGCTTTATAAAACCAACTGAGCTCTAGGCAGGGATACAAGGACGAAGCTGCTTCATAAATAGTCACAGAAGCAATAAAATGGCCTGATGTTTTGCTTGAATGATACGTAGAGCATTCCAAAGTGAAAATGGACAGGGTATGCTGAGAGTGTGGGTTTAATTCTCCGCGTTTGTAGATTGGACGATCCGATCACTTGGGGAATCTGATAATTATTGTCTTGGTAGGACATAAGACACGAGAGATTTCGCATATTATTCAAAGGGACTGAAGGCCGTTTAAGATGGCTTCTAACTAACAAGACGTTGAAACAAGCCAACCGTGCTTAAAATAAGGAAAAGCCAAGATTGATGCTCGGTCAAGTCCGATCACACTTGTCTTCACAGCCTCTACGAAAATTAGCAAGGGGTTCGGTTCATTCAGCTTTACTACGTAGCAAGGTCAGGGTCTTACGGTACTTTGTTAATATGTAGCTTTTCCAAGGCATTATGCATCGTTAGTGTGGTACTACTAAAAGTTAAATCGCCAGCATGGACGCTTCTGATGAATGTTCCGAAGTCTTCTTTTCTTCGATGTACCAAGGGCGTTCTCTGTGTTAACAACCAACAACGTCAGAGAGTGAGATATTAGAGCATCGTGGCTTGCGCTAGGAGTTTGGGAGTTGGTATTTGGTAAACGTTCACCTCTGCGATATTTCTTACCAATCCTTGCGGTAAATAATACATAGAACCAATGACATATTATGATATGTGGTTTGATAAGATCAAGGTAACATGAACCCTCGTATTGATCCTCAAACTCCTTGCACCTGATCGTCCAGGAAGCCATAAAGAGGGGTTCGTCAACACAGTCGACAGAAACAGCATCCAATCCCATCTTGTCGAGAGCCGCCTGAAATGTCACATCTTATCACACGGCTATACTCGATGGGGGAAGGGTAGCGATGTCTTGCAGGAGTTTGCAGTGCGGAGAACCCCATATACAATGGTTAGTTATCCTGATCCTCACATGTCATGAACAAGATACAGCCGCAGATATGTCGCGGGAAGATCGACGTAATATCAGAGGCTGAGGGTCGGTGAAACCGTCATAATCAATGCTGCAAAAACTCAACAGCCACGAACTGCACGTGAGAATGGCGCACGGCCTCGAATACCTACGCAGGAACCAACAGAGGCATCCAATCCTTTTGCTGCGTACGGATACAATCTGATCTGATGAACGGTGTTACGGCGGAGATGATCAATTCGATCCAAGATAGGATTCATTTATTCAGTGTCGGTTGACGGAGGGAGAGCAGGGGAACTAAAAAACGACCAGACTAGGATCCGTTTCACTGTTTGAAACAGGTCTGGCATCTCATGTTTCGAAGTCAATTTCTCAATGAATTGAGTTGAACCGTTTGCGGGTTGAGAACAAGATTAAAGAATGTACGTTATTAATGAAGCGAAATTTATTCCAATGGCGGGAATGTGACTGGAACGTCCCTGCATTGAATCATTAAATGAGCTGAAGGAGGAAAAAGCAATGAAAAGAGCAGGCTTGAAGTGCTTGGCTCCTACGACCTACCACTTCTACTCTGTATGCTGCTGTCTGATATTGTTAGATGCTGCTTGTACTGTAAAATTCATCACTGTCAAACCATTCAACCACGCCAGAAAAAGGAACAAAATTTGAACTGGTTCCGTTTTCATTCACGGACCGTCTTGGGCTTTAAAACTACTTCGTTCTATCGTGTGCTTCGTCTCTCAATTGATCGTCCCTTATTCAGCCAATTTTCACTTCCTTTGAATCGCCTCCACTTCTGCATCTGCTGCATCTGGTCATCAGATTGATTCACCTCCTCGACGCCTCAAAATCGAGTCGGTCATCTCGTCTTGCCTTACAAAGACGGACAAACCCATTATACGATTCATTCCGTATCCTCGGTAAGACAATCTCGCACTCTCATTGTGCATACCTTTCTCGACACAAACTTCCATACCCGGCCTTGCCAGCTCAACCCAGGAGATATCCTTGTGCCGGTCACGGCGACAGCCGACATAACCATTTCGAAAAAGACACCCAGACGGAAGAAGCTGCAGTGGCACCAACCTACGAGGCAAGGGAACCGCTACAACAAGGCCCTGAACTGTACTGTAACGAATGCCGTTTAGCGCCTCTACGATCCCGCCATCGTCCTTGGCCTGCACCCGACCCACGCGCCAGGTCATCAGCCAGTCCCAGGCTCATTCTACGAGCCAAGATTGTCATCCTAGAACGAAACGAACACAGGCGTTCCCGTCCCTGGACGTGTACCGATACCGTACCGCCTGCCCGTCGGCTCTCTCCACTATCTCATCCTCTAGTGACTATCGCCATTCACCGTTGGTTTCTGGTTTCTGCACCCTTTTCCTTTTTCAATATCTGCTCCTAATTCTGTTCGACGCCAACACAACATTCTTATTCCGAGTTTTTGCGCGATTATAAGTGATACGCTCTATTCTACATGTGCTGACATCCTCCTCGAATTGTTGGCAGAGGCCTCGTACGGCTCGCTTTCTGTTTCCCCACCCACGATCCATCTTCGACATCCCCTCGCCATTAGCCGTTGCAATTCAAGTAATCCTCCTCCATCAAGTTGTTGATAGTCCTCACAAACCGCCTCAAAATCTATATTCCAATCCACACCGATATCTTGGAGGGCGACGACCGGGTCATGGCCGGTTACCAACGACCCATGAGTTTTTCAGAAAGGCGAGGAAGCGCCCTCAGTGACGACTTGACCCTCAGCACATCCACGAACCCCATGATAAACCACCGCTTGGAAAAGCTGCCTCAGCAGCAACGGCACTTGCGTGGACCTCCTACTCCCAGCATGTCTACACCCGCCGCAGACTTTGATCAACAACTCACCGGCTCACCTCCACCGCCTCCCACACCCGCTGCGTCTCCGGGACCATCGCATTTCCAACCAGATTGGAGTGATGCTGCTGATGACGAAGACTTCTTTCTTGCCAAAGTCCGGCAACACTTCAAAAACTGTTCCGGTCCTCAGAGGACTCGAGTCCTCGCCGATCTGCTGAACCTCTGTACCAGCCAGCAATTGAGTTTCGTTCACCAATTTGTCAGCCCTTTACTGAAAAAGGACCCCTTTACAAGTCTGCCGGATGAACTGTGTCTTCGGGTAAGGAACATCCTTATATCATTGTTTTCCCTAGATCCGGTAGGCTTACTCACATGTATAGATATTATCTTTCATCGATGATCCAAAAGTTTTAGCACGAGCCTCGCAAGTATCTAAACGATGGCGAGATCTCCTCAGCGACGACATGACGTGGAAGAATCTTTGTGTCAAACACGACTACGGCCGCCGACTATCAGAAGTCTACACACATGCACCTAATTTCTCCTCGAGACCATCAGTACAGGCTTTGCATGGGTTCGATGCCGACATGACCAGCAGCAGCAGCTTCCCAGGCGCGCGCCCTTACTCTTATACCTCAGGTACCCGATCGTTCGACGGCTCGAATACCTCTGGTCGACCCAGGTTACGGACCTACAAGTCCCACTTCAAGCAGAGATATTTAGTCGAAGCTGCCTGGCGATCTGGCGGTACTAGCACAACACGGAATATTACCCAAGAGGGTGGCGTTGTTACAAGCCTGCATCTGACGCCCAAGTACATCATTGTGGCACTTGATAATGCCAAGATTCATGTGTTCGATACTGAGGGAGACTCGCAACGCACCCTGCAGGGACATGTTATGGGTGTCTGGGCCATGGTTCCCTGGGATGATACTCTGGTCAGTGGAGGCTGTGATCGTGACGTGAGAGTATGGAACCTCAAGACTGGGTAAGTTGAAAGCCATAAGCAGTCTCGATCATTTGCTGACAGAATATAGTGCCTGTTTACACACCTTACGAGGCCACACATCGACCGTTAGGTGCTTGAAAATGGCAGATGCAAATACAGCGATTTCGGGATCTCGGGATACCACCCTAAGAATCTGGGATATCCGAACCGGCCTCTGCAAAAACGTTCTCGTTGGTCATCAGTCCAGCGTTCGATGTCTCGAGATCAAGGGTGACATTGTCGTATCCGGTAGCTACGATACTTTCGCTCGAGTCTGGAGCATTTCCGAAGGCCGTTGTCTTCAAACGTTACAGGGCCATTTTAGTCAAATCTATGCCATTGCGTTTGATGGTAAGCGAGTCGTGACGGGCAGCCTGGATACCAACGTGAGAATTTGGGATCCGACTTCTGGGTATGTGTCTCTACAAACTACAAATGATAGCTACTAACTATCCGAAGTGAGTGCCTGGCTATTCTCCAGGGTCACACGTCTCTTGTTGGACAGCTTCAGATGCGCGGTGACACCTTAGTTACTGGTGGATCAGATGGATCGGTTAGAGTTTGGTCTCTGAAAGAAATGTGTCCAATCCATCGTCTTGCAGCTCACGATAACAGTGTCACCAGTCTGCAATTTGATGATACTCGAGTCGTGAGTGGCGGCAGTGATGGCCGAGTTAAGATCTGGGACCTCAAAACTGGGCACCTCGTTCGTGAACTCATCGCGCAAGGTGAAGCTGTCTGGCGTGTTGCGTTTGAAGATGAAAAGTGTGTTGCTTTGGCCTTGAGACACGGCCGTACAGTCATGGAGGTAAGTTGGGATTGGACAAGGGCCATTCAAGCTCAAGACTGACTTTAATAGGTGTGGTCGTTCTCACCACCCGAAGAGATGCTCTATGACCGCCCACTCTCGCTTCAACAGCGGGTACTGGAGGATGACCCGAATCGTCCATTGAGCGCCATGGCTATCGACTATCGCACTTCACAACAGACTTTGGCCAGTTCCAGCCGAGACGTTTCAACCCAGGATGTCGAGATGAACGACGCTGGTCCTTCAACTGCCCCTTTGCAGGGCGGTACGTTCTTTCATGACGACTGAGCTGGCAGGTCGGTGAACTCAACGATGGTCTTGCGTCAACCATCGTGATATGACATCGGCGAGCACCAGCATTTCAAGCGTGCACGATTTTGTGGATTCAACATTTAGTATCGAAGACGGATCCGGTCATCCGCACTGCATTGCACTATATTCTTTCTTCAAATTGTTGTAGAGGCGCCAAGGGTTTTTGAAAGCATGTTATGGGCGTTGATGCATCACCACCAGTTCACAGAATATGTTAGTTACCTATGGATGGATGATCATGCGAATTTGCATGGGAGTACGATAGCATGAATCAAGGGGTTATGGGAAACTGGAGCTACGGGAATGGAATACGGAGTTGCATCTGAAGGCGGACCGGACTATATCAGAAGCCAATGTTAGCGTTCTGGTCTTTGATATTGATCGTTATCTTCATCATAATACCACATCGGTAGCCTGTGTATAGAGGGATTAGAAGTTGGCCCAATAATGTTGGGTTCCCAATAGGACTTGGCAATTCTTTGCCTTTTTAATTCGGAATTAACTGTGAGCTATAAGCCCGTATCATGGGTCATGTTATCACTCCTGTGAGGTAAAATCGTTGAGCCCGAATATTTCCAGGGACTGAGAGTAAGGGACTTCCGACCTCTACCAGCAAAACTAATTGTCGTGGCTCGGAGGTAAAAGGGACGATGTGGATATAGGCCCACATCGGCGAGAATTACACCGACGAAGTGGTGTGTCACTTGGACGGTCTTGTATGGAACAGAAAGATGATCAAGAGGTGGTTTTTGATGATCGGAGGACATCCAGGGGCTTTTTACAGACTTTGTCAATATACACTTTTCCTCGGAGAAGATTATCTCCTCAATTGGACTGTCTGGAGATAATCAAAAGGAACTCAAACATGTATATATCACGTGGCCGCTAAGCCTATCAAGGTCTAGACCTACCAACAATTGGAGGCCAAGCTCAACGCTCTGCCGCTCAACAGCGACTTTTTCTGAGCTCCATTCAGCCAAGTCGCAGTTATCAACTCGACAACGTCCTGATCCCTCAATTCATTTCTCCATATCCACGATGTTGTCTCGAGCTCTCCGACTCCCCAGGGCTGTGCCTATGCGCACCAAGCTCGCCGCTCCCGCTTACACTGCCATTCGCTCTGTCACTACCGATGCTGCTTCGGCGTCCCTGAGTCACTCAGTCCCCAAGGTGAGAAAATGCGCACTTTCCGTCCCGCAAGGGTCCTTCGGAATACCCTCACCCGACACTTCGCCCTCCGCAATGCGCCTACAAATCATCACTGACTCTTGGGCTGCCACAGTCCGATGATGAGCCTTTCTCTGTTAACCTCAGCGATGAGAGCTTCGAGACTTACGAGCTGGACCCCCCTCCTTACACCCTGGAGGTGACCAAGAAGGAGCTGAAGGATATGTACCGCGAGATGGTCATCACCCGGTATGCAACGCCATTTCTTACGATCCCAACACGACATTTACTGATAATCCCGCAGACAGATGGAGATGGCGGCCGATCGTCTGTACAAGGAGAAGAAGATTCGAGGTTTCTGCCACTTGTCTACCGGACAGGAGGCTGTTGCCGTTGGTATTGAGCACGCCATCACCAAGGAGGACGACATTATCACCGCTTACCGATGCCACGGTTACGCTCTGATGCGTGGTGCTTCCGTTCGATCCATCATTGGTGAGCTGCTTGGCCGACGTGAGGGTATCTCCTACGGAAAGGGCGGTTCCATGCACATGTTCGCCAAGAGCTTCTACGGCGGTAACGGTATCGTCGGTGCTCAGGTTCCCGTCGGTGCTGGCCTTGCCTTTGCTCACAAGTACAATGGCAACAAGAACGCTTCTATCATCCTCTACGGTGATGGTGCCAGCAACCAGGGCCAGGTCTTTGAGGCTTTCAACATGGCCAAGCTCTGGAACCTCCCTGCCCTCTTTGGCTGCGAGAGTAAGTCAACATTATAAGAACGAGCCAGAGCACCACTGACAAATCCACAGATAACAAGTACGGTATGGGTACCGCTGCTGCTCGTTCTTCCGCTTTGACCGACTACTACAAGCGTGGTCAGTACATCCCTGGTCTTAAGGTCAACGGTATGGATGTTCTTGCCGTCAAGGCCGCCGTCAAGTACGGTAAGGAGTGGACTGCTGCCGACAAGGGACCTCTCGTCCTCGAGTACGTCACCTACCGATATGGTGGTCACTCCATGTCTGATCCCGGTACCACCTACCGAACCCGTGAGGAGATTCAGCGCATGCGATCCACCAACGATCCTATTGCTGGACTCAAGCAGAAGATTCTGGACTGGGAGATCACAAGTGAGGAGGAGCTCAAGAAGATTGACAAGGAGGCTCGTGCCCACGTCAACGAGGAGGTTGCTGCTGCTGAGGCCATGGCCGTGCCTGAGCCCAAGCCTGAGATTCTGTTTGAGGATATCTACGTCCGGGGATCTGAGCCCGAGTACATCCGTGGCCGTATTCCCGAGGAGAACCACTACTTCCAGTAGAGGAATTGGGCGTGAAACCGTACCACCATAATGATTTGAGCACTTGTTGCTTGCTGTAATATACATCCATGATCTATCTAGAAAGAGGCCTGGCATGGTCCGAAAATGGAGAAGGGCGAGGACCCAGGATTGCTTTTTTCGTGTTACTCATGGATGTCTCTTTGTCTTAATGCGGGTTTATATCAATGTCTTTCTCAAAGTTAGAATCAATAACGAAAGAAATCACCCAATATCATGATATTTGGCGAGCCATCTCGGCCTATCTCCCCCGAGACGACAAGAGCTTGCAGGCGCCCCTCTAACAATTAATTAAGGTGCGCTAATAAATTTGATCGACGCCTTACCTAACATGGAAATAGCCGGGTGCACGTCCTGCCTTACTAGGCAACCGAGTCACGTGGAACAGGCATCTCGCGCGTTCTGGTCGCACCCACCGTCGCGAATGGCAGCTAATTAACGCGACAAGTTGCCTAGTCGGCGCGTCATGCTACTCAGTGTCAGCTCAACTCGCGGGCTCACAATTGCCCCTCTCTTTCTACAAAACACCTCCAGATTATTATCACGACCTGTAAATTGTTGTTCCTTGTGTTCGTTACGTTTATTTTCGACACGAATTTCAGGCATCATGGCACCAAAACAGGCGACTCTCGGGTATGTGAAGTCCGGACAGAGCACAATCGGGTGTGTGGAGGGACAACTAGAAATTAAAGACTCGATCGCTGACCAAGGCCAATTGGTAATTATAGGAAGTTCTTTGGGGCAAAAGGTGAGCCTCCTCAACAGACAAAGCTCTCCTTTAGCAGCAAACCCAAGAAGGAAGAGGTGAAGGACGAAGAGGAGGTCGACGTCAAGGCCAAATCAAGCTCAGATTCTGAGAAAGGTAATTTGCTACTTCGATGGAAACCTACCATGTTCTAATTCTGGAGCAGAAACAAAGAAGCGAGCAAGATCAGAAGACAAGGCCAAGCCCGAACCAACACCCATTAAGAAAGAAGAAGTCGATGACGATAGCGATGGACCTGTTACCAAGCGAGCACGACGAAGTCGAAAACGAGTTGAGGAAGATGATGACGATGAGATGATTGACGAACCTGTTGAAAAAGAGAAGCCAGCATCCTCCAAGAAGCCAAAGGCCTCGAGTCCGCCTTCGAAAGCCAAGTCGCCCAAGAAGTCAAAGGCACCCCCTAAAGCCAAGGCGGCCAAAGAACCCACCCCTGAGGAGAACGACGAGTCTGCCAAAGAGGAGGCTTCGACAGCTTCAGCTTCAGAAGCCGAACTTGACGACGAGGCTGATGTCGAAGATAAGCCTGAAGTTGCTGCCAAGGCCCGCGAGAAGGTCCAGACAAAGTTCAAGTCCAAGACGAAAGACCCCTATCCTGACTGGAAGCCCGGCACTCCTGTTCCGTATGCGGCCCTGTGTACAACGTTCTCTCTCGTGGAAATGACCACCAAAAGATTGATTATCATGGAGCATTGCTCTCTGTTCCTTCGCCAGGTCATGCGCCTGACCCCTGAGGATCTATTACCTACCGTCTTATTAATGATCAACAAATTGGCTCCTGACTACGCTGGTATCGAGCTTGGTATTGGCGAGTCTTTAATTATGAAGGCTATCGGCGAGACGACCGGGCGAAGTCTCCAAGTGATCAAGGCTGATCAGAAAGAAATTGGTGATCTCGGACTGGTGGCTGTAAAGAGTCGATCAACCCAGCGGACTATGTTCAAGCCCAAGGCTTTGACTATCAGGGGTGTGCACCAAGGCCTAATGAACATTGCTACTGTCACCGGCAACGGTGCTCAGGGGCGCAAGGTGGATGGTATCAAGAAGCTTCTTGCTGCAGCTGATGCCAACTCCACTGGCAAAGTCGACATCAACAAGGACAAGGGAGGCCCGAGTGAAGCCAAGTTTATCATTCGATTTCTGGAAGGAAAGCTGAGACTTGGTCTGGCTGAGAGAACCGTTCTTGTTTCTTTGGCGCAAGCTATCGTTGCTCATGAAGCAGATGCCAAGGGCAAGGTCCCTAGCACCTCGGATCTGGAAAAGGGTGAATCCATTCTCAAGACGGTCTACAGGTAAGCCACGTGAACCCCTGTTGATGATCCATACTTACAAAACACAGCGAGCTTCCGAGCTACGATGTGATTATTCCTGCAATGCTAGAACATGGCATCATGAAGCTTCGGGAAAACTGCAAGCTCCGACCCGGTGTACCCCTGAAGCCTATGTTGGCCAAGCCAACCAAGGCCATTACCGAAGTACTTGATCGCTTTGAGGGACAGACCTTCACCTGTGAGTATAAGTATGATGGCGAAAGAGCACAGATCCATTATGTGGCAAAAGATGCGCCTCAAGAACTGAACGAAGCGAGTCAAGGCGCCGCTAAGGAGGCTGGTGCTGGTGTTGCTAGCATCTTCTCCAGAAACTCCGAAGACCTCTCCAGGAAGTATCCCGATATTCTTGCCAAACTCCATAGCTGGGTCAAGCCGGACACCAAGAGCTTTGTCCTGGATTGTGAGACAGTGGCCTGGGATGTTGATGAGAAGAAAGTGTTACCCTTCCAGCAACTCATGACACGCAAGAAGAAGGACGTAAAGGTCGAGGATGTCAAGGTCAAGGTTTGCGTATTTGCATTTGATCTGTTGTACCTCAACGGAGAAGCTGTTGTCGAGAAGGCACTGCGTGAACGACGTGAGCTTCTCCAAGCCGCGTTTAATCCCGTGGAAGGCGAGTTTTCCTTCGCTACCCACATGAACGGCCAGGAACTGGATGAGATCCAGGTTTTCCTTGACGAAAGTGTCAAGGCATCATGCGAGGGTCTCATGGTAAAAATGTTGGATGGGACTGAGAGTGGATATGAGCCCAGTAAGCGAAGTCGTAACTGGCTCAAGGTAAGAATCCGAAACTTCATTACTGAGATCTGTATGACTGACTGCTATCATAGATCAAGAAGGATTACCTCTCAGGCGTCGGTGATTCTCTGGACCTTGTTGTTTTGGGCGCATACTACGGCAAAGGCAAGCGTACATCTGTTTACGGTGCATTCCTTCTGGCCTGTTACAATCCCAGCTCAGAGACATACGAAACTGTTTGCAATATTGGAACTGGTTTCTCGGAGCAGGTCTTGGAAGATCTTCATACTCAACTCTCTGAGATTACCATTGATCGGCCTAAGCCCTTTTACTCACACTCTTCTGGTGGTCAACACCAACCTGATGTCTGGTTTGAGCCTCGATATGTCTGGGAGGTCAAGACAGCCGATTTGACCCTCAGTCCACGTTACAAGGCCGGTGCTAAGGAAGGTGTCGACCCATCAGGAAACAAGGGTATCAGTCTTCGATTCCCTCGCTTCATCCGTGTGCGTGATGATAAGAAGGCTGATGCTGCCACGACAAGTCGCCAGGTTGCTGAAATGTACCGCAAGCAGGAGAGCGTGACAAAGAACAAGGGCCCGTCCGTTGATGACGACTTTGAGTATTAGAATTAGTGTTGTTTTCCTTTGCTTTCTCGGAGAAGAACATGCATTGGTTGGTAAGTTGCTGCTCCGGCCGTTGGGCTCATATCATATCAGGATTTCAATCAAGCATGGGAGTTGCACGCTCAAAGAAAAATTAGGGGCCATCTTGACCCGACTATTACTTCATGATAATTTAAGCGATTTAATGATGAATGCTCAAATCAAATTCTACCCTGTTGTTTCCTGGCGTGCAGATCTTGACAATCTTTTTGCGTTGCAAATAGGGGAACACTCCTGGCGGGTTAAATTGATCTTTGCCACGCCTCAGGGAGCAAGAAAACTTCTGACCCTAAGCTTAGGTGCTAAAAATAAGTAATCTAAAGGTCTAATAATTCTATATTAATTTTACCTAAATATTTTTGTTATTTAGAATAGAGATCTCAAGGTCTCTTACCTCCCCTTGCCATATATCATTACAAGAAAGAGGCAGATTCTTATGACAAAACCTGAAAAGCAGGATGGCATAGAATAGTTTACTCAGGTAATTGAAACAGGAGGTTTGGTATATTTTAGGATGGCTTTGGATGAGGCGTTAAATTGTACATATATATTGATAGCCCGTTAAGAACAGCAAACTCGTCTAGATGATCAAAACTAATATACCCACGACCAATCATACATAATCCAGCATCAATTCTATAATAACTCCTTTTATAACATTGGTTCCTCCCCTTGTATGCTATCCCCATCATCGGCACCATCGCCATGTAATAATCCACTAGTTTCACCGCCGCCATTGTCGTCTGGTATCCTGTCGGTCACGCCCGTCTCATGACCAGCACCGCCGGGTGCCAGACCCATGGTGCGGCGTGTCTCTTCGGCACCATTGAGGACATACCAGACGTCCTTCTTCGTCAACAAGCCCTGTAGAACACCGCGATCGCTGAAGAGAAGATATCTCAGGCCGAGCTTTTGGAAATATGTAGCGACAAGGTGAAGACTTGTATGTGAGGCCCGGGTAAGCGGTGTTTGGTCCATCCAGGGGCGAAGATCCAGGGTTGTGCGTGGATCTGCCATGGGCTGGTGAGAAAAGAAGGCCTCAGTCTCAAGGGGCAGCAAGCGAGGTGCTTGTGTTGAGGCTGAGAGATTGTATGCCAGCTCGGCACGAGAGATATAGCCAAGAAGAATGGCTTCTCGGGGATCTGATATGACGGGGAAACCACGGTATGGGTGCATCTCGAGGATAGTGGTGAGAGATGCGATAGTGTGACCTGTGGCAGTGAGTACTACAAGGTCCTCGATGCGAGTCATGACTTGAGAAGCCGGGATGTCAGGAATAGATTCGTTGTTCTCACTATTGTCGAGGAAAGGATACTCATTGAAGTGAATCCACGACTCATAGATACCGCGACGAGAGAAAGCATCGCCTACCCACTTTGATATCATGACAGCGATCATAATGGGGAGAACATAAGTGAGGGCGCCAGTGAGTTCGAACATGATGACGACAATAGAGACGGTCAAACGAGTTACTCCAGCAAGAGATGCTGCTGCTCCGACGATGGCGTATGTACCTGGGGTAACGCAGGGTATGTCAGGTTCGCATGAGCCAAATAGGAAGAACCCAGGGTGATTGGTAACCCAAATCTCCATGATGATACCCACAGCGCGGCCTGTCAAGGCGCCGATGGCCATAGAAGGGAGAATAATTCCGGCGGGAATTTGGAGACCGAATGTGACAGCGGCGAGGAAGAAGCCCAGGACTGAGGCAAACACTAGGAGGACAATGGTCCTGGCCGAGGCAGCTCCTGTTCTACAGAGGCCGATAGGGTCGTCGAGAACCTGCGAGCATTCTGAAAAGAGGTTGGAGACGAGCTCAGTCGTCTGCACTTTCATGTAGAAGTTAGGATAGTTGATGAGGGCTGTGAAGAAGGCCACGATGAGAACTTGGACGATAGGGCCTGGGATCCATCGATTTGACTTCTTCCAGCGAGCAATAGCCATGTTGAGTCTGATGAAGAGACCGCCATGAATTCCCTGGAAAGAAAACCCGGTTAGTGACTTATTCTATTCGTACTTGATATCGAACTTACACCCAGGATGCCTAGGATGGCGTAAGGGAGCAGCTCGAAACCATGCCATCCAATGCTGTAGTGAACTTGATACAAGACAAGCTTGCCAGATCGAAAGGGGTCGAAAGCCTGAAGGACAACTGCAGCAGTCATGGCACAGACAAAGCTCTGCCACATTGTCTTGTCTGGGAAGTAATAAGACAAAGTCTGCAGGGAGTTAGTAATTGATAGGGGTATAGTTATGAGCACAACTAACCTCAAGACTGAATAATACGCCGCCAATGGGAGAACCAAAGGCGACCGAGACACCCGAGGCGGCAGCGGCTGAAAGAACCTCACGTTTACGGGCTGATAACATTAGCTGATGATTATTGACTGCATGGCAGGGAACTTCTCTACCTTCATTGTCATTAATATTGCGGAACAATTTCGTAAATACGTTGGCGCAACAGCAAGCAACATGAATCAAGGGGCCTTCTTTGCCTAACCACATGCCTGACGCCACAGCAAGAGCCTGTGATGGTGTCAGTAACGAGCTGGCACGCAGTATAAACTCAACTTACAAGACCAAGAGACTTTATAATGAGTGTCCAGAGTCCAAGGAACCGTCGAATGACGAAGCCCCCCAGGACAGTCTTGATTTCTGGAATACCACTGTGCTTTGCGTAGATGGCATATTCCTGGACGAGAAGTGCTGCGACATATGCAAACAGCATCTTCGAATCGTTAGTCATACGAGGCAGTAGAAGACATGGGAATGTACATACCGCAAAAGAAACAAAGAAGAAATATTCAATGAACCACTTGCCACCTTTTGAATGCACTCCCAGAGCGTCGCCCCAAGTCTTCCAACCGTCGCATTTGGAGCCTTGGTCATAGCCATAGCAGCAGAACGCTTTGTTTAGGTAAAAATGGCCACCTTCTGGTCCGCTCGCGCAGTATCCTTCCTTCAAATCCCCAAGCCAGTCGGTCGTGACGTTGATGACAGCAGCAACAGTGCCTACAAGCATTCCTGTCAAGAGCAGGACGATCCAGACTTGGCTGGCATCAATGAGGCGTCGCACATAACCTATAACCCCAGACGCACTCGAGTATAGCATGCGCAATCTCTGGCGCTCTTTTGTGTATTCAAAAATCCAATCGATGGCCGTAAGATCCTCGTAACCGACTCGACGCCCTGGCCCTTCGACATACCAGTCATGCGGCGCACCATCCTTGGAAGCTTCGTTGAATATGACAGTCTCAGGGCGCGGGGGAGTATTAGAGCTTGGGTAAACAGCTGGAGACGGTCCTCTCGAGGAGGCATGTGGTCGCGAACCTGTGATGGCGGAGAGAAGTCTAGAGGGCGCAGACCAGAGAGAGGGACCTTGTCTGCGCTTAAAGGTCATGGGTGCACTCAGATTGCTCTGAAGCGGATCGTCGCCGAGCACATGGTCTCGATCGCGAGACCTACCACGGCCGCTGTCATCGCTGGCGTCGTCGTGAAGGAAATCGAGCTCGTCGCGATCGTCGGAATTGGAGTTTGGAGTATGCGACGAGGATGAGGCGGAAGCGGACGTGGAGGCAAAGGCGTAGGGGTCGTTTTGAGACGCTCCAGACATGATGCGGCTCATGACATTGTGATTGTGCGATGTAAGAGCTCACAGCTGGAGTCTTTTGGTTTGTGAGAGACAGAAAGGGAGAGGTCGAAATAGAGTTAAATACGAGGTTGTTTGATGTGTCAAGTGCGCTATTGATTCGGAGAGTTCAGCGGAGGACACGCAATGGCTACAGTTGGTTTGGTTGGTTGTTGTAAGCCTGGATTGCCTAAAACGTCGACTCGGCCAGCTGAAAACATGCATGATGGCGTCGGTTGTTTATGGCTGAGACAAGGAAGAGTTTTCGAAATATTGAAACGTTTTATTGTCTCGAGTTGTATTTTTGAGGCTCAAGTTTAATTACTAAATTAATTGCCTGGTCTCGCGAAGATCTTGGCTTCCATTGTCCTTATCGCAACTAGCTAAAACATTTGTTTATGCCACATTCCTATAGACTGACTATATTATACTACGGAACGATATACTTAGATTTCAACAATAACTGATAGTCTATTTAACGTTATACTGTAAACTTAGTTCGTTGATATCATCCCTTCATCACATCACGTTGGAGGTTTCTAGAATGCACCTATCGAGGGGATTTATAAATAGTGGACCCAGCAAAGTTGTTGCAAGTAAGCCCATCAACATACACTCTTCTCATCTTAGCAACTATTTTCATAGACAGCCAAGTCTCTATTTATCTAAGGACATTCAGGTATTGCAGTCGAGATATAAAAACTACAGCCCGATGTTCGGATAAGCTTACGAACCACTGTAATTCGACTCACTACTACAGGGATAGGGACCAAGATGGCTGAAAATCCACAAAGTGCTACTTCGCAACCTACAGACATCAACAAGATACAATCTCTCCTCAAGGCTAAGGATGATACCCAGAGATTTGTAGGGCTGGCCCTCCTAAAATCCCTTCTCGACAGCTCAGAACAACTTCGCCAGGATGAGCAGACAGTTCAAGGTCTATGGTCCAGTCTCTCACCCAAGTTCCTCGACCGACTACTACGCACAGGCTTGAAGCCTTCGACAAGGAATTCGAAAGAGATGTTGGATTTGGCCGTATCTGTCTTGCATATTTTCTCCATTCTTCTTCCCAGCCAGGCCAAGAGTGACGCCAAACTCATCAACAGAATCCCTTTGCTCGTCAACGCAGTTCTCTACAGGTATGAAGCCTCCCCAGACAAAAGGAGCAAACTGACGACTGTTTCAGCTCTGAAGACACCACAAATTTAATACTACAGCTACTACATACGCTAGCAAGCTCACAGCAAGGAGCACAAGAACTTATTAAGGTGGAAGACTTTAGCTCCCTTACCGAGATTGCGCCTAGCCATGCACAGGTTCTGGATATCTTCTGCTTTGCATGGCTCAATTCTATGGCAACCATCGAAGATCCCTCTACGCTGGCTAGGCAGATCGACGACACGATTCAAAGTCTGGTCTCATCATTCACTGGAACTGATGCTGTCACTCTTCTCGAGTTTCTTGGTTACTTTCTTCGGCATGCCAACTCTTCTGTGAGTTTTCCACCCCCTTCTCCGAGAGCATCATCTTACACTCTGCTTCAGATTCTTCCTCAGCATCCAAAGTGGCTTAAAGCAGTTGTTAGCTACATTCGAAACCTCGTCACAAGCAGGCCAACACCTGAAGCCCGAGCGGCATATACGAATGCGACAGCCTCAATACTCCTAGCTTTCCCATCCGAGGCACCGAAGTTGGTGTTTATCGACGAAAAAAAGGATGACAAGGCCTTCTCATACCTACTCATCAACCTCCTCCTTATTGACATTCGCTCTTCTTCTCCCACTCTTTTAGAACAGTTAAATAAGCCCGAGTACCCCAAAGTCTCAACACGCCTCACATCTGCATTCGATGTTGTCTCATTTTTCATTGGATATCTCGTGCGGTGCCTGGAAGACGAGTCCATGGAGACCTTTTTCATGACCCCTGAGAACCTCCTTAAGCTCCGCAAGGGCATTTCCGAGACAATGTCTCTCACAGCCGAGTATCTCCGTGATCGATGGGATGCTTCTGTTGCTGGAGCCATGGGACTACACCCAGACGCCCGGGCTGGCACAATAGACACATCAACTGGAGTCCACCGCACACTCGCTTGGGACTCAATGAGAGATAATGCTGATGACGATATGTTTATACTCTCAGCTGTGCGAGCGCTGGCGCTCTGGCTGCGAGAAGAGGAGAATGATATCCTGCGAAAAGAGGCAACAGGTTTGATGGATATGTTTATGGATCTTTACAAATCCAGTTCCCAACATAAGCTCGACTTCCGATCTCCTGTCCTCGTGGCTCTCGAGGGCGTAACTACGCTACCCAAAGGTCGTGAGCTGTTGCTCGCGAACGAAGGCTGGACAATTCTCTCTCACGATCTGAATTCTATTTTTCAGCATGCATCACGAACTTACGGAGAGCAAGACGCTGCCCGGGCTACAGACATTGTTCGTATTCTGCTTCCCATAGTTGAGCAAGAATCCAACGGTGTTCCCGAAGCTTGGATGGATCTCATCACTTCAGTAGCAGCGTGGGATGTCCCTGATTCAGGATTATCACTCCAGGTACAGGAGGCAGTAATCTCTTCTTTGCAACTCTGCTGCGCGGTGCTTGTAGCGGCGAACCGGGGCATGCGGCAGAGATACAAGCACTCTATTGCTGCTATTCATGGGATTGCGTCTCAACTTGCTAAGCAAGTCAGTCAGGATAACCCTGAGAAAGAAATGCTAGAAGATGTTCTCTCTACACTGGCGTCGTTGACGCAGGACTGATAACAACCACGAATTAGCCTTTCGGATATACTGTTATTGACACAACATTCATCCAGCTACTCGTTGTGGAGGATAGATAGTGCTTATGTCAATACGTTAAGCGGTTAAATACACTTTCAGTGATTGTGTTCTTCTGTCCTACCCCTCACGAGATTGTGGCATTCCCTTTTGCCAACAGTAATTTCATCAATCACGCTGACGAACTGCGGGCGTTGCGTTGTAAGAGATGATTAAGCCACCTGCTTACATGGCGCTGAACGATGGTGCCTCGTATAAGAGGCTTCCATTCTTACTATCTACTCAGCTAATCTTTAAGTCTTGATAGAATCAATTCTCAATTGACAACCTCTGTACATGAATCGTCTCGTTGGCCTATCGCGTCTAACTTTCATCCGCCAGATTCTCAAGCGCCAACACCTTCACACAATGGCGACTCACTATGACGTTATCGTCCTCGGCTCCGGTCAGAGCGGCAATCCAGTCGCCAAAGCCTTTGCCAATGCTGGTCGCAAAACAGCTGTGATTGAGCGCACAGCACTAGGTGGCACTTGTGTCAACGTTGGTTGTACGCCTACAAAAACCATGATCGCCTCTGGAAGAGCAGCCTACATGACCAGACGCGGTAAAGACTATGGCGTACACGCAGGAAATGGTAATGTTGAGATCGACATGGCTCGTGTAAGGCAGCGCAAGCGCGCAATCGTGGAGCAGTGGAATGCCGGCAGTGTCAGAGGTTTAGATGCAGCAGGTGTTGATGTGATTATGGGAGACGGTAGCTTTGTAGGTGAGAAGAAACTCAAAATTGTATTGAACGATGGGGGCGAGAAAGAGGTCAGCGCCGAACAAATTTTCATCAACGTTGGCGAGAGGCCATTGAAACCGGATATCACAGGCCTCAACGATGTTGATCCAGCACGAGTACTCAACTCGACTACTATCATGGAACTTGGTGAGGTTCCACAACGTCTTATTGTGTTGGGCGGCGGGTATATCGGCCTTGAGTTTGGACAGCTCTTTCGTCGCTTGGGTTCCGAAGTGACTGTTATTCAAAGGGCCAAGCAGCTTGTACCTCGAGAAGACACTGACGTGGCAGAGTGTCTCCTGGATATCTTTCAACAAGATGGAATCACAGTTCATCTTTCGAGCACAGTGAACTCGATCTCAGCTTCCAAGGACACAAAGACGCCTTTCGTAGTGAGCGTCAAGACTTCCGATGGAGAGACAGAAGTTTCCGGAACACATCTTCTGCTGGCAACAGGCCGAATGCCCAATACAGATAGCCTGAACCTCTCCGAAGTTGGCATCAAGACGACTCCCAGAGGTCACATTATTGTCGATGATAAGCTCCAAACCACGGCTTCAGATATATACGCAATAGGAGACTGCCATGGAGGTGCTGCTTTTACACACATGTCCTACGATGATTCTCGCATTATCCGCACCAACCTCATTCCAGAGGCTATGTCATCCACAACTCCAGCTATGCGTACGACAAAAACTTCGATTTCACGAGTTCTGACTCCTTATGTCATGTACACCGATCCACAGCTTGGTCATGCTGGGCTCCACGCCAGAGACCTCGTCAAAAGTTCAAGGGAAGTGAAGATTGCCAAGATGCCTATGAGTTATGTTGCAAGGGCGCTAGAGACAGCAGAGCCGCGGGGTATGATGAAGGCGACTGTGGATGCAAAAACTGGTGAGATCTTGGGATTCACATGTTTGGGACTGGAAGGTGGTGAAATCATGTCGATTGTGCAAACTGCTATGATGGGTAATTTGAAGTGGTGGGATTTGGAAGCAGCTGTTTATGCTCATCCGACTCTGGCCGAGAGTCTGAACAACCTGTGGGGACACTGGGAATGATCCATGTATCTGAATATGGCCATATATGACAGATATAGTAACAGTATGAAGACATTCAAACTGCTGTGCTCTGTGGTTGCATCGCTGTGGCAGTTTGGCCTGTCTTCTTTTCAGCTGCCTCCGCCTTAGCACGTCGTTTCCTCGCTCGTCGCACCTCAATTTCCACGTGCAGCATTTCAGCGTTGACAGAAACAAGCCTTGGGATAATTTCCTCCACTGCTTTCACGGAATGTGCTTGTGCTGTGCGAAGAGGCATGGGCGCGAATAACCCAAACCATTGCAAGGGGTTTTTGTTCTGCTTTCGCTTCTTTTCTGTAGGGTTGGCCTCTTCGGCATCTGGTGTTGATGCATCGCCAGACTTCTCGGCTGAGGAGATGTCTTCCTTATCTGCGTCTTTCTCTTCGTCTGGAGCAGTATAAAATGAAAAGCTTGGGCTTTGGCTTTCATTCTGCTCAATGGCAAGAAGGCGTGTTGCTTGCATTCTTTCATCGTAGTGATCCTGACCGTACCTCATACCTCTCTCGCCAGCGAAATTAGCGCGGGCGATATTGTGAAAAACATCAGATTGAATCTGAGATAGACTCTGGCGGAGTTGACTGTATTCGTCTAGCAGGCTGAGATAACGTTCAAGGAGCTCATCAATGTCTTGCTGCTCCTCCATGATGCTTGTGTGATTTAAAAGAAGTGCTTGTTTCTAGGAACTCCAGAAGGACTCGGCGGAGATATAAGCGAAGTAATGATTATATTCAGATTTCACGCGTCGCAAAAGATGAATCATAGGATTTCAACGTAAATATATCATCGAACAATGAGTTGTAGTTGGCAGAAAATTGATCAAGGCATCCAGAGTGTGCAGGTATTAAAGCTGCCTGCCAAATGAACAGCTGTTCCCTTTAGGCTTAGCTTGATATGGCCCGCGGTGTCCGAGACATCCCAATCCAGTGAAGGACTACGTATACTTTTATATGCAGATAAATAACCCTCAATCTCGAACTTACAACAATTGTAATCTGTTTAAACTATCTAGTCTTCAACTGAATCTTGTCTCCTCCGGCCTCTAAGCTTGACATTCAGTGGCCCGCCCGTATACAAAACGGTTGGAACAGTGGACACGAACACTATTATACCGAGACTCCATCCGACAGTTGCCCATCCAGCGCTGTCCTTGACCATTCCGCCCATTATAGGTCCTACCAGAGACCCTCCCGAGTATGCCATGTTATACAGACCATACGCTTGAGCAATCTGCCCCGCACCTTCAGTGCCATCCTCGCCCTGGACAGACCAAGTGATCTCGGCCATCAGGGGACCAAAGATGCAAGCCGTGGTGATACCCACACCAGCCAAGAGCCCGCAAAGAAGGATCCTGTCTTGCATCGTATTCTCGTCGACGAATCTCAGACATACAACAAAGGGTGTGGCGAAGAGGAAGCCGAACGAAGCGAGCCACTTCGGCCCGTATCGATCTCCCACCATGCCAACCACAGGTCCCAGAAATGATGGCAGAATGACCGGGAGGAAGATTAGTCCTGCTCCAATGGAGTCCCAGCCAAATATCTCGTGCGTAAGAAGAGGAAGGGTACTTTCGAGCGCCGTGTTGATAAGTGCCTGAACGAAGGTTCCCCACAGAGCAGCCAGGAATCGAGGCTGCCCCAAGAGCTTGACGAGCGTCTTGATAGGTGATCGTGATGGGTCTGATGCGTCTTTGGTCTGCCCATCTGTTCCCCCCTGGGCGCGAGTATCTTTGTTTTCCTCAATCTTCGGTTCCTCCGCTACGACACATTCTGGATCTGTCACGGCTATAGGTTCCACCCTATCAAGCCACTTTTTGGCGTCCTTGACCTCGATGATGATGAGACGCAAGACAATGTCAACAGCAAGAAGGCCAAAGCACATGGCGAAAACGGAGTAGTAACCTCCCTTCCCATATACGAGACCTCCCAGCAGAGGTGCCACCAAGATGCCCAGACTGCAAGCTGTGCTAATCCAGCCCATAGCTTTACCGATATGCTCCTTGTCGACAGTATCGACGACCAGCGCAAGGCCGACAGTCCATGTTAGTGCGGCCGATATACCTTGCAGAGCACGGCCGATCATGAACAGAGCAAGCGTGCGGCCTACGCATAGAAAAACAGTGGCACCGCATAATACAATAAGACCTATAAGCATAGGCACCCGGCGGTTGTGGATTCTGTCGGCCAGATAACCCCAGATAGCTGTTATAGTCACCATAAGTTATATGCCATCACTTTTAGAGAGGACTGTGGACATACGAGAACCAGCCAAGAGTGCAGCACCAAACACGGCCAATGCTATAGAGACCCAGTACTGCACCCTGTTTATGCTGATACCAATTCGATCCTGAAGAGAGAATGGAAGTATAGGAACGATAACACCATACAGAAAGATGTCCTGAGAACGTATTAGTCAACTGGCTCTTCAAAGTTGAAGAGTAACAAGCGGCTTACAGTGAAGATTGCAAAGGAGCATGTGGTGACGATGAGACCAGCCGAGGACCGCACCTTGAGCAGAACAGGCGGCTTGTCCTTGTGAGGCCATCTTAGCAACCCCATGGCCAGCAATCGACAGTCAGTGCTTTGCTTAGCGAGCTTCTCAGGCCCGAGTGTTCATCATTTCATGAGAAGTCAAAGTCTGGGAAGATGGATCTTGACTGACTCTTTTTCAACATCTCTGTACCCACTTACTGCCCCCGGATTGCGGACATCTCGCGCCCCGATGATGGACGGATGACAGGACCGGTCCGTATTCTCCGTTTGGGCTTAGCGCCATCTCGAGACTGTGATGTGATGAATGTGATGACTTGAAGGTGAGATGTTTGCCGAAGATGCGGAGTATCTACGAACTATTGATTGCCAAGGTTTAGCTGCAGGAAGAAACTACTAGTTATAGATCTAGCAGAAGGAGGATGTAGGAGGCTGAGACGCAGGGTCAAATTATGCTTCAACGGCTTCTTAGTTAATGCTTAAACTTGGCCAAGACCAAACTGTTGCATCAAGAAGGAAAGAATTATGATATACAATTGGACGGTGGCTGCTTGATAATAGTTCTGATGATATGTGGAAAACGGTAGTTAATGGCAGAAATCTTTCGAAGCCCGCAACTAGCTGAGTAGACACATCTGGGGGGTTCATAAACAGGCCCTCCTTCAATATAATGTCCATTGTTTCTTTTGATCATTGAGAACACTTGCTGTTGAAGATGGGAGACAACTCATGGGCTGTGGCATTATAGTGTGGCATAATACATTTCACAGTTGTTCCCCGTTGAGGTTCCCCGAATGCTACGCCGACGATAGCTTGGCAACACGGGAAGGTTGGTTCTTCCATAGAAAAGGCGATCCTATTATCCTACACGTCCATGACAATTCCACGCTTATCGATAACCAGTCAAAAATGAAATGATAAAGTTGATGACCATACTCAGTAAAAGTAGACAAACAAGCAGGACAAACCCCTTCAAGCCACGAGACCGTGGAGATCGACAGACAACGAGCTAAACGGAGCTCATATCTCAATTTGAACCAGGTCTGATGGAAATATGCAACTTAACGAAAGCGCCTTCGTGCAGGTGAGACAAGCAGATAAGCTGCATATTTCCCCTCATCCCATGTTGATAAGTTGGAACCCCCAACATGCGATTGCAACAGGAGCATTATCAAGCTGAAATTGACAGGCGTGACAGAGCTGCAGCTGGAAGTCTGTTAAGGGGATGAATATGTGACAAGTTCACGAGGCTGATCCCCACTGCATAAACTTGAACAGGGAGCCCTTGATCAAAGTAATGTCCCTGGGCTGAAGCTTCAGTGTTGATGTCGGTAAGTTCCTATACTAGCGAGCGGGTGCTGGGATCAGTGATTCCGAGATTTGTGTCCGCGCGTGTCTCCCCAGTCACCGGGTTTCTGTTTATCACAAGGCTGTTGCGTTGTTGTTTATCAGAGGGTAATGACACTCTGACTAACGATATGGCAGCAATGTAACAGGGACTCGAGAGACCCGGCAATTGCTAACAAACATGTTTTTTCCCCTTCTTCTTGTTTCCCTTTGTCACCCTGTTACGGGACGTCACACTAAGCACTCGAAGTGATCGTGTTAGGTGAAACGGGGGTTCTTTATTCGGATCTCCGAGCCAAAGGAGGTTGAAACACATAACACAAAGATCATCGTCAATCCGCAGTGGCCAGTGGTCACGCGTGCCTCACAATTTGCATTGGCATCAAAGCACTCGACACTTGTAAAGCAGATCCCCTTGTTAAGCGAGAGCTTTGAATATAGGGGACCAAGGGCATGGACCAGAGAGAGCTACTTGCAACAAGCCCCCCGACCACTTCCGGATCACCAGATGGGTAGGCCCTCAATGCGCTGCAACTTGCAAGGCGAGGCAATCAAGACCAGGCGGGAACATAACGAGTCCAATCGGACATGTCACGATCTGATATACGACACCACCAGTGAAGCGAAGTCAAAGGACAAGCATATCCTCACAACAAAGCAACGCACGCACGGAGAACAATCGGATCTGACGAACGGATCGTCGTCCCATTCTTTGACCCCTATTCCCTATTCCATTTGCCTTTGCTTTTACTGTTTACCTTTTTCTTTGGTTCTTGTCTTTATGCAAGCACTTGGTGGCTCAATTCTCGTGTCGTCATCAATTATCGCATTCGTCCTCTGCTACTAGCTGGTGTAAGTTAACGTCAATAACAAAGGGTCCTTGTTTGCGCCATTGAGCACGGTTCTTGCGCAGTCCGTCAAGGTCAAGTATTTGTTATGGTCAAAGGACTGACAGGCCTTTGTCCCAAATTTCCAAGTCCAAGACCAGAAAATTTGCCCCTGAGTTAGAGGTTTCATATTTGCAACTGAGAGAAATTCTGGATGGTTGTTATACGGGATAAGGCTGTCATTGAAGGAATGGCGTTGATGAATCAGGTATCCGCCTGATAAAGAGCTACCTCACCCTATGACGTCTATATGTGTGGTTGAAAGTATCTGGGTACTGGTGACTAACAGTGGACCCTCCCTGCGTGCAGGGTCAGAATATAGTCCCGTATCTTTGGGATGATGGCGCTAAAAAGCCCTGAAGAGTTCCAGCATCGCCGTTGCACCTGCCATCCATGGATCGATGGACGCTCTAGGCCTTGCCTCATTTCCATTCCATATTACAGCTTCTTATGTCTTACATTGGTTTTGTGTTATCATATCACTTGGTTCTACTTGTCAACAACTGCAATCTAACCGACTCGACAATTTCGGATTCTTCTTGGTATCTTGCATCAAGAAGTCGGTAAACGATACCGACCAGCCAGCGCATCGCATCGCTACCTAATCACTGACAGGTTGGTCTATTTCTCATAGGTATCAGAGTCGTGACCACATCACCACCAACTTCACCATTTTGATCATGATCAGAACCTCACTCAGGATCTCCTGGAGCCTGTATGACAACTCCATCCCTTTTCCCTTCTCTTCTCTTTTACCTATAACCTCACATTGTGCATTTCTTTTTTCCTTTCGTACCTTGTCCCCTCCACTCAGACTGGTAACGCATCCACTTCCCCAATCCACATTGACCTGGCCTGGTCTACTTTACTTGGTGCTTGTTTAGCCCATCCAAGTAGAGCCGGTACTTTGCTGTACTGCTAAGCTGGCGGTTCTCACAAGTGTACTTGGCTGTACGTAAAGTACCTACCATTGGATGGATGCTTGCTTGTCTAGGCTAAACCTGGAACTGAGAGAGGTGCTGGCTTTCAACGTTCCAACCTCCCCCTCTATGCTCTCCCCGTCCCCGTAATACCATTTCCTATCCCCTGCTCTGCCTGCCCCATGCTAGGCTAGGCTGCCTTGTGCTGGTACCTCCAGGCTAATGCTACTGGTGCTGGTGGTGTTGGTCCCTTTGCTTTGCCTTACCTTACCTCACCTCAACTTGCTTTGCCTTGGTTTCCTGCCTGGCTTGGTTTCTACGGCGGTATCTGTCTGTCTGTGCTGCTGCTTTGCTTCATCGAGGCCCACTACCAGCCGTTCAGTTCAGTTCTACCACTGTACACGGCCTGTGCCTCTCTTTTTAACTCTTGCCAGCGCCAGCGCCTCTTCTCTTTTTGCTTGGACCGGACCCTTTACCAGCTGGTAGTCGCACGTCAATCAATCGTGTCTTCCACTCCCGCTCACCTTTCTTGTTGCAGGTTTCAAAGTTCCGTCGACCGTAGCCTCCTCAGTCACTCACAGGCTCTCCACCTCCACCCATTCGCTGGCCCAGATCCAGAACCCAAACCAAACCAAAGCGCACCTCAACGCAACTCCATACCAATCCGCTACCTAGACCTACCGAAAGCCGCATCCACCGCAATCTTGACTTGACTTCAACCACCTCAGTTCGCCATCAAACAGCACAGCCCCAACACATTCGCCTTCTCTCGAGTTATCATCCTTATTTCGACCTATTCTCCCCGATACCTATTTGGACTCGACTTTCTCCGCTCCGCAACCCCCCCGCTCTCTTACCGTAGTCGCGCGCATCCGCCCGCCAATAGAGCTTTACCACTCGACCGCTTGCATTTCACTTTAACATAGACGAGCTCCTGCCGAGGAGCTTTCGTGAGGAACAATGGCTGTTGTCGCAACTATTAAGTATGTTTCTATCGCTTGGGTTTGTGCTGCCGCTATGCTATGCGATGGTTTGCTTCCCTTGGCTCGTTCTATCTCTACACCGAGATTGTCCTACGGCAAAGCACCCTGAGCATACCTGCGCATCTGCTCTGCATGCCTGTTACCCTGTCCGCCATTCGCACAATCATTCTTGAGGCTAATCCGGTTTACCCCTTTTCTAGGTGCGTCGTCGTCGGTGATGGTGCTGTTGGAAAGACCTGTCTTCTCATCAGCTACACAACAAACAAGTTTCCCTCCGAATATGTCCCAACAGTCTTCGACAACTACGCAGTTACGGTTATGTGAGTATGCCTGCACGCCTATCGATCGACACCAGCCCCCCCACAGGGTATCCCCACCTGCAATGGACGTCTTCGGTCGTGAAAGCCATCATCGACTTCTGGTTTTAGCAGTGTGATGGATTCTGTGACAGGGGGGCGATCTGTGAATATGTCTGATGGGCGCCAACTGGTACGGTCGAAGAAGGTTTGCTGATTACTTACAGGATAGGAGATGAGCCGTACACTCTCGGGTTGTTCGATACCGCTGGTCAAGAAGATTATGACAGACTGCGACCTCTTTCATATCCCCAGACCGATGTCTTCCTCGTCTGCTTTTCCGTCACCTCGCCTGCTTCATTCGAAAACGTCCGGGAGAAGTGGTTCCCCGAGGTCCGCCACCACTGCCCTGGCGTTCCCTGTTTGATTGTTGGTACGCAGGTGGATTTGAGGGACGACCCTAGTGTTCGAGAGAAGCTGTCAAAGCAAAAGATGCAACCAGTACGACGAGAGGATGGTGAACGAATGGCGAAGGACCTAGGTGCTGTCAAGTACGTTGAGTGCAGTGCTCTCACCCAGTATAAGCTCAAGGATGTATTTGATGAGGTATGTCGTTACTGTTTGGAAAAACTTCTCCCATCTATATGCGCCATGAAACATTTACTGATTGTCTTATGCAGGCTATCGTTGCAGCACTTGAGCCCCCTGCTCCTAAAAAGAAGTCACACAAGTGCCTTGTCCTATAAACGGAAATGGGATAGCCGCAGCCGAGCTATGACACCACCTTCTCCTGCTTCCCCTGGAAAATTTTGGTTGAGTTAGGAACATGCCCAGTAGACATGCACGAATAGAGTTCTTTGGCGAAGGCACGGCAAGACGACATTGGGATGATTTGAGCTGGTGGAACGGAACGTTATGGGTTTCAAAGATAGTGATCGGTCGTTCTTTGCATGAGGTGGACTAAGAGACGGAACGAAACTCGGGGAGCAGGCGTCCTGTTCCGCGACGAGAAGAGGAAGAAGGGTTGAAAGGGTGACACCGATCGAGAGCTGCTGGGTGCCGCTGAGCGTAGCCCTACCAGCCGGAATTCCCACCGATAAGCCTCTTCTGTCCCAGTGGTCTCCCCGAGTTTCTTTAGGCTGGAATCCAAAACATCTTGTTCTCTGGCCCTCGCGAGATGGATCAGGTGGCAAGAGAAAGGACTGGGAGCGAACGAAGACAACGATTCACACATCTAGGCGGGAATGCTTTGATAGGAAAGTTTGGCGATTGGGGTGATTTACATCAATGTCTTGTCTTGATTCATACTAAGTTATAGAAAATTTTGTATTTCATGTTCGAATCTTTCAATGGATCATGTTGATTGACACGGGTGAACTTGCACTGAGAAAGATTTCGGCGGATGAACAAGCACAGAGTGACATGACGTATAGTCTTCGTTTTCAACCCGACCAGCAAATATATTACCTTGCGGGGTTTGAAGTTTGTAAAGCTCCTCAGCTGTCTTGTCCGCCAAAACTTGACCTGGAGAAATACACTCGGCAGGCAAAACCTTGCTTGCCAGCTCGGTAAGGGTCTGGACTGTCCTTGTGGCCGGCCAACTGCCGGGGTATGCTGTAGATTAGGTGTAGGTATCAACATAGTAGTCGATGTTGAAAAGGACATATTACTTGTCTGGGATGATTTCCTGTTTTAGACAAACACAGGATATTGTCCCTGAGTGCTGCAAGTTGTGTGTGGTGCATGATGGACGGTACGACGCCTTTGGAACGACAAGTGTACGCCCTATGCGATGTGTATTAAGCATGATGGTCGATTGGGAGTACTGGAACAAATATGTGTTGTTCATAAGATGTTCCTGGAGAAGAAGATAGAAGATGCCTGGTTCCTCAGCAGCGAGATATGACTGTAAGAGCCACAGGTCAGATAGAGGAGAATTTGATATTGCAAAGTCAAAAGAATGTAAGAGGATATCCTCGTTTATTATAACTTTTTGACAAATATTTCAAAGGCTGAAGATGATTTGACTTTGTTAAGAATACCTACCAGTAAACATGAGGTGCCGTCGCCCCAACTTTCCTATCTCAACCTAGTTCCACACCAAAGACCCATTTTCTGGTCACTATCTCTCAACCCAAAGTGAAATCATGGAGCCTTTATGTGCGATTCTATGCCTGAATCAGGCAAATTCGTTCCCCCAAACCTCAAGAGGGCTCGAGGCGGGGAAGAAAGACAACTGCGGGGAGATGGTTCTCCGGTGATGACCAATCGGCAATCGTTATATCTCTCTTTTGAGACTTTCTTTGAGTTGATAGAAAGCCCTTGTTTACTGTGGGAGTGGTATGTCTGATGGATCTTGACTCGTGGGGCCGGATGCCCGCCCGGTGGAGGGTGAAGCATGGTGGTGACTATATAGACCTCGCTGTTTTCCTCCTTCTCTTCTGCTTCTTTCTCTCTTCCTGTGATTCCTAGTTCAAATATCTGCAAGTTGAATTCATTGCTGAATCACAACTGCTACTCGCCATGAAGCTCCTGAACGTTCTCGCTTTGACGGGGCTGGCCACAGCTTGCGCTCATGATCATGATGATAAGAAGTGGACGAAGGAGGAACTTGATGAGCTTGAGCAGAAATGGGGTTATGAGGTATGTGATAGGCTCTTAGCAGAGAAGGCTCGAAGTGTCTTACCAAACACATCATGAACCATCATGAGAAGTACTTATACTGACTTCTCACAGTGGCCCTTTGCTGGCATCAACACATTTGCCCATCTCAACCACGTAAAGTGTCTCACTGAACCCACTGAGCCTTTCGATATTGCTATCGTCGGTGCTCCTTTTGACACAGCCGTGAGCTACCGCCCAGGAGCTCGTTTTGGCCCACGAGCTATTCGCTCTGCATCTGCTCGTCAGACATCCATGCGTGGATTCAATCCTCGAGCTGGTATCAACCCTTACCAGAACTGGGCTAAGATTGTTGACTGTGGTGATATTTCCATCACTCCAATCGACAACAACATTGCCCGCGAGCAGATGACTCAGGCTTTCAAGCAGCTTGGCCGTCGCAAGACAGTTTCTGCACTTGCACCCAAGGCTCGACTGGTGACTTTGGGTGGTGATCACTCTTTGGCTCTCCCTGCTTTGAGAGCGTTGAACGAGATTCATGGGAAGCCTATCCAGGTTCTGCACTTCGATGGTGAGTTAATTGTGCCTCTTCGTTAAAACCCCTGTAGAACCTCATTAACATATTCGTCACAGCTCATCTCGATACCTGGAATCCAGCTGCCTATCCCTCGTGGTGGGGAGCCACTCAGTTCACCCACGGCTCCATGTTCTGGATGGCCAACCAAGAAGGTCTCCTTTCAAACTCCTCCTCCGAGCGCTCCGTCCATGCTGGTCTACGCACTCGGCTCTCAGGCAACGACTTTGCCGACAACGAGGACGACACTTCTCAAGGTTGGGTCCGCTTCACAGCCGACGATATCGATGACCTCGGCACCAAGGGTATAATCGACGGTATCCTCAAAGTCCTTGGCACCGAGAACCCTGTATATCTCTCCGTCGACATTGATGTTCTCGATCCCGCCTTTGCACCCGGCACCGGAACCCCTGAGCCCGGTGGTTGGTCTACCCGCGAGTTCATCCGCATTCTTCGCGGTCTTGAGGGGTTGAACCTTGTTGGTGCTGATGTTGTTGAGGTGTCTCCTGCTTACCAGAATGGTGGCGAGGAGACAGCTCTGGCTGCTGCTCAGGTTGTTTATGAGATCATCAGCTCCATGGTCAAGAGAGGACTTCAGGATGGCGGAAAAGAGGGCAATGGCGGCAATGCTGCTGGTGGTAAGGATGAGTTGTGAGTGACTTGGAGAGATGATGGCGTTACGTGTTATGAATGATAATGAGGACTTGCATGGGTTTGGTCAACGTCAAAAGAATGTATATGAAGCGGAGAAGATGTGTATTATAGCAGAGAAATATATCATTAAAGTTACTGAACGGCTATGGTTCTTCCATTCTGGTCTCCTCTCAACATATACCACCACTGGCTTTGAGAGTACATACGTTTCACAGAACAATTCGGTAAACAATGTTCCGGCATATGGAGTACTGATTGAAAGGATCACAAGATGCACTTGGTGTAACTACCCCGACGACTTTTCCTACAGGGGCTTCCTTTGGTGACATCCCATGAGCCCAACCTTCGGATACTATAATATTCGGGTGGTCATTAATAACTCATCTACTCGAAGGAGCAAATAAACTACAAAGCCTCATCGTGCAACCCCATTTATCAAAGGAACGTGTCTGTGCTACAGGTAACGGTTCGAGGGAACAATCGAAAGCCTTCGAGTCATACAGCTCTCAGACCTATAGGAGGCTTGTGAGCCACTCGGGAGAAGTGACACGGAATGGGTCAAGCTCTGGTGCCCACAATTGAACATCAAATCCTCGTTATCAGTACGAGCCACTATTGGCTCATGAATTGTGATTTTACGTTGAGTTCGGTGCAAATACTCGCTAATGGTTTACCACAACTTTCGCTTGGCAGATGTGGTCGGAGATCTGATAGATATAATTAATGAATCCCTGAGGTGGTCACGTTCTCTCAAGGATAGGTTGTAAACTGGATCGATTGGGAAATATGTGCATGGCATCGTTTACGAATAGAGCATAGCGAAACAGCCTTGACACTGACAGCACAAAGGGGGCATGGAGCTCTCAGGGATGATAGGCGAGGTCTGGAGTTCGCCAACATGGGATAGTAAGTAGCTGGTCAAGGCGCAGTATCCGTAGCATCGCGGGACGTGGGATCAGAGATGGGACCACTAGCAGTAAATGAATGCGACTTTCAGACCGACGTTTCTGCTAATCTCATTCAGGTGAGACTGAGAGAGTTGGTCGACATTATATGCAACCGTGAGTAGAAGATTCTCAGCGTCAACTACACGCTTGAAACCATTGAAAGCGGGTGGCGCGTTTGCGAAGCGCCTGAGACGCTTCCGAAAATAGAATTGACTTCCATGTTCTGAAGGCGATTGTGTTTGGGAGTGAGATGCTTCAAGACTAGGGCCCGTGTTGATGTTTTACGGCGACTGGGGACCATGTAACAAGGTGAAGAATACGAATCGGATCGTCTTTTTTTCTTCTCGCTTGTACGACTTGTACTGGACTTTGGAATACAAAGATTGGGTGTAGTAGCCGCCGTAGAGGGGCCTATTCTGCATGTCTTATATGAGCGGTTCGTTAGACTGAGCTACGATGAACTGTCTGGTATCGGAGGCTCTGCTGGATCTGCAAGAGTCTCCAATGCTCCAGCTGTCAGACTGACTCCATGCTGAGGACATTGGAGCGTTTCAAGTGACGCGGGTGAAGTTACTCTTTGAGCTTTGAGCAAGTTTAGCGCGAAGAAACGGGCGGACCGTCAGACCCATTAATAACCCATAATCATGAGTTAGGGGTCCAGTTTGTGCCAGGGGAGAAGAGAACAGGTTGAACTACTATGGATGTATACAATCACAGAGTTAAGAGTTGGAGCATGAGCTGTAGTGGTCATTGATTTTGGTAGAGGCACAGTTGAGGAGTCTTTCCACTTGTGGTGACATTTGAATTCAGTAAATTCTCGTATATGCTGCATTCAAAGTCTATTCAGCATTGCCTTGATTGCTTTCAATTTCATCATCATGCTATTTTATCCCGAAACCAAGCCGACCTAGCTCAGAATGGATAAGTCATATCTGCTTTCATCAGGACCTACCTGAAAACTATCTGCACAGCAATTACAGAGTAATAACAGCAGACTGGCTACCCCTATCTGATGCTGAGCCCAGAACTGATCGCGTGGTATGGATGGATATTCACCGGCAGATCCAAGAAGCCAAGCCGAGACAAACAGTGCAGTCTTCCAGACGGACGGGATTGGATGGCATGTTTCGCAAGGAGGAGCTTGTCTGTATGTAACATTGCAGTGCATATAATATTATGTACATCTCCAACACGGAATCAGTCAATAAAGGGCTGCTATTGATGGAAACTCATTATCCAGGACTAACCTTTTACCGTAGATAGTCATTCTGATACACTTACTTCACTTCAGGCTGTTTCTATTGTCGTTCACAACTGGTATTGACTGACGATCGACGAATTCGGTTCAGTCCGTCACCGACCTTTAGTGACAACTAATCGACATGATCCCTGTCAGGGTCATTAAACTATCGGAGCAGCCAATTCCAACCTTGACCCCCTTTAGGCAATGGTCCCCTTGTCCAGTGTCCCCCCAGGCCCCAGAGCCTCCCCTTCTCCACAACCCAACAGAGGCAATGCGTTGTCTGTCTCTCTGAACCACGAGACTTGGCCTTCAGCTCCCCCTGAAAAGATGCACCAATCCTCTCCTTTCAGTTCCTGACTGGCTCGCCGTTGTCCGTCGTCGGTAGCCTCTAAGCCCGTCTCGGTCTTAGTCCAATAGCTTCCACCTTTAGTCTCGAGCGTTCATTTTGTGTTGGTGCTTTGTGCATGCGCGATTGATGAATTGTGCAACCACTCACTCACTCAATGACTGCGAGCGCGTGTCTCTTCTTTTCTTTCCTTTCCATGACCGTGAATTGACCACCTCATGACTTGACTGCACACTTCTATTCATTCATGCAGTTGGTTAGTGGAGGCACTGAGAAGCGTATCGTACATAATTATTTTATCACCGCTGGATTGTTGCATTCATCGTTCATCAGCTCTTTCCTGTCTTCTTTTCATGATTAAGTCACCTTTGATCATTCTTTCCATTCTCATATCCTAACTTCATCCATTCCTTCTTCAACTTCTTATTATCAATCCGTCCTTTTCCATCAACCTCTTCTTCCAATAATCTCAACATCTACCTTTTCTTCTTATTCTTCTTCTTTCATTTCATAATTATCCCTTCTCAATCTACAACTCCACCCACCCACCGAACCCTCCTCCACCTCATTCCCTACCAGGTCTGTCTGGCCTTTTTTCTCTCCCTCCCTGGCGCCTCTTCGCTCATTTGAGCATTATTACCTTGCATTATTTCCAATCTACTGGACTGGACCGGCCTCTTTTGTACCTACAGTGCTACAGTCTACCGCCTACAGCTAATCATTTGAGCTTCTATTACATTACTTGTTGGCCTGAGGCTCACCCAACACACCCCCTGTGTTTCCTGGTCCCTGATCTTCTGGAGGTCAACCTGGACGACATCGAAATTCATCCCTCTCCCTCCTTTGACTCCTTCTTCCCTCCACATCTGTGCCGTCCTCTCATCGACGCCGACTTTTGTCTCTTCTTGTTCTCCGTCAAGTCTCGTCTCTCATACTCACTCACTGTCTGAGGCTTTCATTGATTGCTCCTTGGCAGATGCAGTGTCGTTCTTCTTCCTTCTCTTGAGACTGCACTTTTCGGCTTCGTCGACACTCGTTTCGGCCATATTGCTTTATTAATACTTTTCATCTGCTAAGCTCACTTTGTCCCTGGATATCATCCTAAGCTCAGCAAAGCTACGCATCCTCGTGCTTTACGTTTCTCGTTCGACATTTCGATACACTCGCTCTTGCAGCCGATTACCATTATTTTGCATCTTCAGCCTCACCAAACCCTCCGGTTTCGATTCGGCCGAAAGTCTTTCAAATTCGATCGCCATATATACTAAACGGTCGCTTCCTGGAACGACCTTTTTTTTATTTTACAGAGCTGCCTTGTCTTATTCTCTTTTGAATAAGTCAATCCGTTTCATAATACTCGATTTTATCGACTTTATTCTGCATAACTATTTGCTTTAGCATTGTTATACGGCCTGCTTTGACTCATTGGATTCTCGAGATTTGACCGATTTCCATCCCCTGAAAGATCAGCTCTGCTGTGCAGCCATTGAATTTGAGACTTGGATCGTCTGAAGTTCTCAGTCGGATCATCCCCCCAACTTCGCAGCTCTCTCCGTGCCTTACTCGGGCACAACCAATTCTTCAAAACGGCTGTACTGTCGCACGTCGGGCGGGACTCGCTCGTCCCCCCTCATCTGCTCGGTATGCAAGACCTAAATGGACCCGTTGGCCAGGGTGCCCCTAATGGCCCTGCCAACCGCTTCGGGCATGCCTCCAAGCCTTCCAACAGCGATACTGGTTTCTCTCATGGCGCCTTCAACTCCAACATTTCTGGCTTCGCCGACCGGCACCCTCGACGAGGCAACATCCCCTCGATCAACACCCAGCCTCAGCCTATGGTCCAGCAGGCTTCCAACAATGGAGTGGACATGGCTACCCCGGGGACTGCATTTGATATGCAGTTCACCCCCCTTTTACCTTCTCAGCTGCTTCTCGGCAGCCCTTTCCAGCCCGGTACACCCGCTGCCTTTGCCAGTCCTCAATTTCAGAGCATCCCCGGATTCCAGCAACAGCAAGGAAACAACCAGCAGCAGAATGGTATCTCTAGCCCCGTGCAGCAGACCATTTCTCCTCAGTCATACCAAGGAATAGTCTCCCCGTCCACTTATGGTGCTCCTCAATTTTACCCTCCCCAGTCGCCTACTGGTGGTTTCGGTATGCAGGCACCTCTGCCTCCTACCTCTCCAGTCTCAATGGGATCCGGTGTTGTTACAGGAACTAGCCGAACTGTTTACCTGGGTAACATTCCTCCGGACACTGTGGCTGAGGAGATTCTTGGCCATGTTCGAAGTGGTCAAATCGAGTCAGTCCGTCTTCTGCCGGACAAGAACTGTGCTTTCATCTCGTTCCTTGACGCTAGCTCCGCCACTCACTTCCATTCTGATGCCATCTTGAAAAAGCTCTGCATCAAGGGCCAGGACATCAAGATTGGTTGGGGCAAGCCTTCGCAGGTTCCGACCTCTGTTGCTCTGGCTGTCCAGCAATCTGGAGCTTCACGAAACGTGTACTTGGGCAATCTGCCTGAGGAGGTTACCGAGGAGGAACTGCGCGAGGACCTTGGTAAGTTTGGTGCCATTGACACAATCAAGATCGTCCGCGAGAAGAACATTGCGTTTGTCCACTACCTCTCGATTGCCAACGCCATCAAGGCTGTCTCCCAGCTTCCTCAAGAGCCCAAGTGGCAGGCCCCTCGCCGCGTCTACTACGGAAAGGACCGTTGCGCCTACGTTTCCAAGACTCAACAGCAAAATGCTGCTCAATACCTGGGTATTGCCCCTGGATACGCCCATATGCTCACAGGTGCCGATCGTGACTTGATCTCGAATGCTTTAGCCCAGCAATCTGTTGCTGCTGCTGCCGTCGCTACGACTGCTGGAGGTATCAACAACCTTGGTAACCGAACCATCTATCTTGGCAACATCCACCCAGAGACGACTATTGAGGAGATTTGCAATGTGGTTCGTGGAGGACTTCTTCACCATATCCGTTACATTCCCGACAAGCACATATGCTTCGTTACCTTCATCGATCCCACCGCTGCTGCTTCGTTTTACGCTCTGAGCAACATTCAGGGCCTCATGATCCACAACCGGCGCCTGAAGATTGGCTGGGGCAAGCACTCTGGAGCTCTTCCTCCCGCCATCGCTCTGGCTGTGAGCGGTGGTGCTTCCCGAAACGTCTACATCGGCAACCTTGACGAAACCTGGACCGAGGAGCGCCTACGACAGGACTTTTCCGAGTATGGTGAGATTGAGCTTGTCAACACTTTGCGTGAGAAGAGCTGTGCTTTCGTAAACTTCACCAACATCGCCAACGCCATCAAGGCGATTGAGGCCATCCGAGGCCGAGACGACTACAGGAAGTTCAAGGTCAACTTTGGCAAAGATCGTTGCGGTAACCCCCCTCGTCAGATGCAGCAGTCGCAGTCTCCTCGTGGCGATGGTGTGTCTTCTCCTCCACCTAACGGCTCCCAGAACAGCGGTTCTCCCACCAACGGCAACACTCCCCAGCAATCAGCTGCTCTCTTCAATGCCAACAGTAACCCTTTGACAATGTATCTGAACCAGGTCTCTCACCAGGCCCAGCAGCAACAACACCACCAGCAACAGCAGATCGCTGCTCAACAAAATGCTCTGTTTGGTACCGCACAGCCTTCTCCTAGCGATCTCGATCTCGCCATGTCCCAGCAAGTGCCTGCTTCAGGCCATGGACAATCAGCGAGCATTTCGAACGGATACCCGGCCAACAGCGCAGCACCGGGTGCCACTACGATTGGTGGCTTGCTTGCACCAGGCCGAGGTCAGCACAGCAGGGCGGTCAGTCTTCCTGTGCTTGCTCCTGGATTCGAGAACGGTGGAAATGGCTCCAACGGTGTTCCCGGAGCTGAGACCGAGCAACGACGGGGTCATCATTACCAGGCTAGCTATGGCGGTATGGGATC
Source organism: Fusarium redolens (assembly GCF_020744475.1). Taxonomy (NCBI): domain Eukaryota; kingdom Fungi; phylum Ascomycota; class Sordariomycetes; order Hypocreales; family Nectriaceae; genus Fusarium; species Fusarium redolens. The sequence continues at coordinate 228,507 of NW_025763675.1, read as the reverse complement.
TGGATTCGGCCTTGCTATTCAAGGAGGCCTGAACGGTTGGGTCGAGGAGGAAGTTGCAAACTAATGACGCTTGTGCATCTTTATGCTTTCACTCTCATCACAAGCGAGATTGAACGAAAAACTTGCTTAAACGTTGTAATCGACGTCACTTGTGGCGTCCGGTCCTTGATTCTTGGGACTTTACAGACCTTCATTCTTTGATTTCCCTTTTTCTTGATAATTTACCCCTTCGGTGTATCTTTTTTTGTATTGCAAGTTGGTCTCGATTTTTGATGTTTTGCTCATGAGAGGAAGAGAGCATTCGGAAGAAATGGGATTTGCGATTAATACGCCCCCTTTGTGAAAGATGGGAGCGCTCATGGTTGAGACGAGACGCTGTTTGAACTGGAGAGTATTCAGCATGTGATGGATGGATGAGAGGATATATCACCTGCGTTTATGTCTATTACGGAGTCTTAGGTTAGGTTAGGCACTACAGTCTTGAACGCAGATCATATGATCACTTAACAATATGTCTATTTATGCTTGTGACGGTTCAGTTCTCCTACATGAGTGATGTCTATGTATGTATCTGATTAGCTTATATCCGATTTAAGTTCTTGAGGTCGTTTGAGGGCAAAATGCGATTAGAGTCTAATGGTGAATGCACACAAACTCCAGGACTGGGACAGAGTTAGATATTGCAGAATCTCGGTTACCTCCCATGTGCATGTAGATTATTTTCACAATTAATATCCAGATGGCTCGGGCTTGGAAGGAAATGCTGGGTCCTTTATATTGGCGCGGCACTGTTGTTTCCAGTTTGTGGGTGTGAACTTATCCACGATCTCCTTGAAGGCTTCCTATTGAGGGGTAAGTAAAGCACGATACCAGTCTTGGTTCCAAAGCTGGTAATAGGGAGAGTATTAGGACTTACCAAAGTGCAAAAGGACTCATCGCCATCAAGATGCTTGCCTGTTGGTGTGCAGCCAGGGATAGTCACCGGGCGGTCATTATAGCGCAGACGGACGTAGTAACCCTTCAGACGCTCTTTTTCGTCCTCTGTCAAGTCTGGAGTTTTCTTGCGACCGATGCCCGGAGGTGGTGACACAGCAAGGGAGGCTCCTTTACTGTCCAAACCTAAGAAAGACAGGAAGCCACTCGACTTAGGAGCTTCAGGAGGAGGTGTGACGCCTGCATTGACGTGACGGAATAGTTCAATCGCAACGTGACTTGTAAAAGGCGGCCAGGCCTCCTCGTTGAAGGCGCCGAGGCTGGCGAGTGTGGCGGCAAGAGTGGTATCGTGGCAACCGCTCATTCCAAATCGTACAGGTTGTGGGGTAGTAGCAGATACCTTCTTGTTGAGAGCCAGCTCATACTCGCCATCTGCAGTAGAATGCTCAGCACTACCGACCATACGAGAGACAACGTCTCCAAGAAGTCCACCGATGCCTAGCGTGCGGTATTCCTCACTCTCTTTGTATCCAGCATACCACTCCTCAACGCCGATCTTCTCAATAATTCGCTTGACTTCTGGATCATAGAACTCTTTAGGTAGTCGAGTGGCTGGACCGTGGGCTTTTGTAGCATTGATAGTGTCCATAATACCACTAAGGCGAGGGCGAGAGTCCACAGCAACGTGCGGGTGTTCCTCGGGCATCCAGCGACCGAGGCGTTTTGTCAAATATGCCATCTCGTCGGAGTCGTTCCAGCGATCAGCACAGCGCTGAGCAAAAGCGCGTGCGAGAGCAGCGAAGCGTCGACAATTGCCATCGTTGGGGAAGAGAGTTTCGTCGGCAGGTGATCGAGTAAGGATTGTGGGAGGATGAAGGCCACAGGTGCGAGCTGAAGGAGGATAGAGACCGTAGAAAGCTTGCTGGAGAGATTCGAGAGCGCGGGGTATAGGTGTAGCTCGGAGATAGATGGCAGCCGTGTCGGTGTCAACAGCGAGGTTCTCTGGCAAGAAGCGAAGCTGGTCGACGTAGAGATGGCGCAGGCGCCGGCCGAGATTATATGTTGTTTCTCGTCCGCGATCGGTCAACATGCCCATATCGCAAATAGCATCAAGCTCGCCATTGCGGCCAGTGGCTAAAATAGGCGCATCGTCAGGCCCAAAGGTCTCGAGACGGCGCTTCCACTCGAAAGCTGTAAGACCTGGGTTGTCGGCGGGATCGACACGGGAGTCGATGGCAGAAGGATCGAGAATGACGCTGGTTAAACGACGAGCTGCAGAGCAGTATGGCCAGAAAGGCGCGAGGCCTGTGGAAGTGAAGCGAGCGGTGATGGGTGTGCGTTCGCCATGACGGAGAAGAATCTGGACGAGTTGCAGACGTAGTTGAGGCGGATAAAGGTTCTTGATCTCAGCTTCTGAGTACGGAGGTCGAGGTTCGAGAGTTGACATTGTGACGGTCCGACGAATATCGAGAGCTGGCAATGACACTGATGCTCAATGATAGCTTCGATTTAGGACAGGATCATCTGGTTCGAGGTCATGACATAACGATCCGATTAGATCTTGGTAATAGCTCCGCTGTGCCCGGGTCGTGTCGGCGCCGTTGACCGGGACCGAGTGGGTCCATAGCACGCGGGGAGGAAAGTCGGTGGATGACGTTAACGAAGGCGTTGAGAATGGAGTGCGGCGTGGCTGCTACGTTTATCATGACTAATCTTTAATGATTGCAGAAGACAGAATCATGAGATTGAACAAAGTATTGATTCAAGATGACTCAGGCTTAGATTCTCAGAGAGATCTGCTCTCTTTTGCATGAAGATCTTCAATCCCTTTGAATCCTTAAAGGCTGTGTTAGCATATCAATGCTACTTAGAGTTCTTGGTACTGTGATGTTACCCACCGAAAGCTGCAAGGAACAGTTCCTTCCGATTGGTAACAGTTGTCAAGTCTGATCGTGACTTTCTGCAGAGTTATCTTCTGATTTCTTGTCTTTTTCTTATCGCCTTTCACATGTAAATGTCAAGTCTCACGACAGAATCATCTCATTTTTCAAGGGTCCATAAGTTGGGGGTCCATTATCACATGAACATGTGGGTGGCTGTCTCCTGTCTCGCCAAGCTCGCGCGTGTTGAATCTTGGTCTAATGTCTTGGCTCCTTCCCGAATAAGAGCTTTCATCCTAGATTCGTTCCTGCCACTCGGGAGTTGTAAGAGACTATGTATAACACCAAAAGTTGATCGATTCTAGGTGTATCATTATCCCTACCTAACATCAACAACGACGACCTACAAAGAAATAGATTACACAATTGATCATCATCAGCCTCAGCCTTCACTTCGCCCTATAACCTGTTGATCAATTCCCCAGAAAACATCTTGTCGGCCCGTAATTGGCCCAGAATCCCCGGTTTATTTAATTCCATACACCATGACCTCATTAAACCAACGACGATCAGGGCCAATGCTTGGAAGCTTCCACTAGGTCTATTTGTTGTCAATGTTTCGAAAGCTGACTTTCATCTTTTTTTTCAAGACAATAATACTTCACAAGCAACGTTAGGCTCATCCGCCCGAAACGGTTAATACGAGAACGAAAGAGAAAAAAACGGCATATACCTAAACACCAACCATCAATCGTGGATCCATCCACACCCGGCCCTCCCGGATCAGCACACACGGCCGCATTGTTGGACAGATTGAGTGATTCCTTTCTGATCTCTCTCTGGCCTAGCTCCACCGTCTCTCTCCTCCATCTCCGTGATTTGTTTTAGGCCGAGGAACAAACAAGAACCGCATTGCGGCCATGTCTGATAATCCTTCGTTTTACCTTCCTTAAATAACCTCTTCTCTCTTCTCCTAGTGTCTCGTCTTGCCCGCTAACTCGCATGTTCAACATATACACAAATTTCGGTCCTTTTTCACAAAAACCCGCTGTTCAACCCAAACTCCCGTTCTTGTCCTCTGGTTGTGTCAGGCTGGGGTTTGTAGTTGGGCTCATCAAGTGAATCATGGCAACGAAACCGTCGAATGTACCTCTACCTGATATCCCAAGTCCAGATATTCAGGATGATGATGACTCAATCATCTGCAATCAAGATGAGGCTGAGGCAATACTGCAACCTGCTCTTAGTGACGCTGCTAGACATTTGACCTCGCAAAACACACCGGCCATCGAGAAGGCCTTAGCACTGGATAAGAGTCGAGCCGGGTTGTTCGACGTGCCCGTCAAAAGACATGGTGACACAAGCCCTGATCTTTCGTCTTCGCCCGAGACAACACCCCAGGTACCACAGATTGCTACCCCAGAAAGAACCCCCACCAAAGTAGAGCCCACTCAGCAGTATCGAAATGCCTTGCCTTCACCCTGGCACGCTCAGCCGAAGCCTACGACCAAAGGTTCCACAAGCAGACCATCAGGAAGTATTCTAGGAAATGCCTTAGCTCCAGCTCGAAATCGATCTAGGTCGGCAGGCCAAGAAGCACTGAGGAGACTGCAGAAAGCATGGCCTTCTCTTAGCCCTCCGACGCACCTGTTACCCTCGATGCCGAACTCGTTCTTTTCCAGCTCACACGACAAAGCCAGTGCCAGTACGCCAGGTATCTCGAGTCACTCATCACCAGAAACCCGCCAGCATTCACCTCATATTCCTTCTAATGCGCTTGGTGTCTCTCGAGTAAGGCCTAGTCCGTCACCGCAACAGGCTCGAGGACTCGCTTCTGCTTCCCGGGATCCTAACGCAGCTTCTGCCTCTGTGCGACCCAGGGTTCTTCGACGGGTCACTTCTGACGAGAGTCACTTATATCACAGTCTTTCTCGCACTTCTTCTCTCGGCGATGACGAGCAATTCCAGGATGTCCGTGAAATGGTCAATATTCGGTTCATGGCCTTGAAAGACAGCCTTCCTGACGTTCCAAACTTCAAGATACCTAGTCTGCCCAAGCTATACAGCCAGGCACGGAAGTCAACTCATTCAATCGGTGCATTCCACTCGCCTGAACCATCACCAACTCGCCCCCAGCCTCCCAAGGACTTCGATGTTAGCTCAAAGGATGGATCTGCTGTTCTCGATAGGGTCCTGGACTCTCTGACTGGTGACTTAGTGATTATGGGCGGATACCGTGGTTCCGTCTTACGATCTGCCGAGCCACCTCACCAACAGGTCTGGGCCCCTGTGAAGCTCGGTCTCAACATGCGAAAGGTCAATCTCGAAGTTGGATTAGAGGATGAGGACGAGGAAAGAATGGAAGAGACCATCAAGCCTGACGGTATGCTGAAACACATCGGCCCCGTCGACGTCTCTCGAAAGTTTATCAAGAAACTGCGCTCGTGCGATAATGCTCGATTGGGCAAGCTGCGAATTTGGGACTATGGGTATGACTGGCGCCTGAGTCCCCATTTGCTATCTCGCAAATTACAAGAATATCTCCAGAAACTCCCTTCAAACCAAGAAGGGACGCTGGCTGGATCTCGTGGAGCTCTTGTCATATCTCACAGTTTGGGCGGTATCATCACACGGCATGCTGTCAACCAGAGACCTGATCTCTTCTCAGGGGTCTTGTACTGTGGTACACCGCAACGTTGCGTCAATATCCTGAATCCTCTTCGCCATGGTGATGTAGTCCTCTTGAATGAGAAGCTTCTCACAGCAAGCGTCAATTTCAGCATGCGGACGTCTTTCGTCTTTCTGCCTGAGGATGGGTTCTGCTTCGTAGATAAGAATACGGGAGAAGAGTATCCCATCGACTTTTACGATCCTCAGGAATGGATCAGGTGGCATCTGAGCCCGTGTATGCAACCGGCTTTGCCGCCTCGCAACCGTCCTCAGTCATCGTCCTTCTCGTCCTTCCTCCCAAACTCTCTTCGGGCTCGTGCTGACAGCAAGAGCGAGAAATGGCCACCTTCACCAGCGGCGGCTGCCCGAGATCACAACCCTATCGCACCTCAGCTCAATGGATGTGGTGCAAATGTGGAAGAATCAAAGCCTTCAGATCTGCAGCGTAAGCGTTACTTGAATTATCTCACCCGAACTCTTGCAGCGACTCGCAAGTTTCGCTCCGAATTGGCCCACTCGCCAGAGCACCAGGAAGCCAATGCCTACCCTCCTCACGCTGTGTTATACGGCAAAAGTATTCCCACAGTGTACGCAGCCCAGGTCACTGGTCGCGAGGGTATATGCTATTCTGATGCCTACGACGACCTTCTTTTCCGACCAGGTGATGGCGTTGTCTTAGCCAAGGAAGCCATGATTCCGGAAGGCTACTCTATCGCCCGCGGTGGTCGGGTCTGTACCGAGCGCGGCCATATCACAATGCTCGGCGATCTGCCGGCTATGGGAAAGGCACTCGAGGCACTCGTCAGAGGCCGGCGGAAGGGCATCGGCATGGGGATTGGTAGGGACAAGGCAAATTAGACGGGTTCCGGCCGTGTCGAGGTAACACCACGCAACATCATGCCGTCACTCGGCAGCACGATACGGCACCGGAAGGGGTCGCCGCCACCACCGGATATGGGTAGTAGACAGTACCGCAGAAGAGGCTGCGAGTAAGCATTAGTACATAGAGGCGGAAGCATTGTGTCTGCATTGAACGAACGAATGAACTAATCACGAATGTGGAAGGATATGATAGATGTTGTGTTATACATGCATTATTGGACTGGCGTTGGACTGCCTGATCGTTCTGTAGCATAGCTTTTGTACGAATATTATACACAAAGACATAACGCAGGCAGCATTTTGAGAGGTTTTCACCATTGAAGTCTGATACGAATGACGCCACGAGTCTTTCCAGATACCGTCCGCCAGTCCCCCTCTATGAACTAACTAGATCCTTCCCCAAGGACCCTTTTGTGACCTGATAAGCCCTAGTACCGACGATGAAATCCTATGTAACTTCCAGAATGAAGACAATGTGGGATTGGTTAGCGGTGCTGTTTTTCCCGCTTGAAGCACTTGTCCAAATTGTGAAATGAGTATGGGTATAGAGTAAATGCAGTCGCTGTCTTCGCCTATAAGCAGATGATATGCTGAGCTGAGCTGGCATATGTGAAAACGACTGATGACGCCCATATTGGCGTCTCTCTCAAATAACCTCACCCAGCCTGTTGGTGGGTGGACGCGGCACTTTGGAGGAGAGGGTGTCGTGGAGGCTCAGCGTTTGTCTTTAATTGGTGAAAAGAAAGCCTAAGCCGTTCAACGTGTCCACGCTCTCTGCTTTCTGCAGAGTCTTGTGCTCAGTGGCTAAATCTGGTATGCGTAAAAGCATTTTTAGCTTGTTCAGTAAGCAGGTCCTCAAGCAGCACCGACGCTTTGGAAAGCGCTCAGTGGTAGAATCCTCCACCTGGGCGGTGTCCAGTCGGGGGTTTGTTGTTGTAGAGTTTGAATGGCGACTTCAATCTGTTGTGCCATGCGGACATAGACCATGGTTGGCTCTATGTAGGATAAAGACTCTGGTGTTTCCTCTGCGCGAGGGACAAATATGAGCTCCTCAAGTCCCGGCATACGCGACTGAATGCGCCGAAGCATCTCGACTGTGAGACTGGCGGCAGTCATGGATCGATAAGTTGTGTCGACCCAAAATAGAGCATCGTTGATAGCAAGGCGGCGCACGAGAGCGAGTTCTTGAGGATCGCACAGTGACATGCATGTTTGAAACTGAGAGTCTGCGGCCATATAACCATCGCGAGGTCCAAAGTAGAGGATATCGCGATCGGGGTCGAGGAAAACCTGGCCAGGACCACGAGCAAAGCCAAAGCCAAGTCCGTAGTACTTCAGAGCTTCACTTCGCGACTCGGTACATGCGTGTAGGTTGGCGGGAATGGTCGCCGGCGAAGTACATCCTGACCATGAGAACGAGCCTGAGGAGCCGGACCATGAGGAACCGCATTGCATAGGCACGAGGCGCGCAGGAGGGAGGTTGTAATTCCAGATCTTGAGACGTAGTTCTGCGGGGAGTTTATCGAAGTTGTGCTGAAAAGAATAGTGTTAGTATTGGGCATCCTTTGTTGTGAGATTAGAGAGTGAAGAATGGGTTGGTTGACTTACAAAGGTGCCAGACGCCGGTGATGGCGGGGCATACATTGTTGTATGCGAAGACATGTTGCAAAAGATTTATGAGGACAGAGTGCCAGATGATACTGTGGTAGTTGTCGCAAACCCTATGCGATACGCGTGGTGGCAATGCGCTGAGAAATTGACGCCCGCAAGACCGCCAATTGTTGTGGTAGAGTGTAGTAGATGTTGCTGGTAATGAGCTTCTTTGAGTTGGGCATAAAGTGGATGAGTAGAGTAGGTAGAGTACATTAAATGACCTTTGGTTCAGTTAATGTAGGACAAAACATTAAAATAAAACGCTTTTCTCTGCTTTGAAAGTCAGAATATACTCGAAAAGTCAAGGTAAACACTGAGGGGCAGGCGAAGGATACTAATATAACAAACAATGGGAGAGAAGACAAAATGAATAAGTGAATGAATGAATGACGATAGAGGGACTGGGAGAGGGAGTGTCGTTCAATTTCTTACCACACCCCCATACCCATCCATGCCTAAATCATTTAGTCCTCACTCACCTCACTAGGTAATAAAGGTACAGTACATAGACAGACAGACCCATGCCTCTCCTACCGTAGGATCCATGTCCATGTCAAGTAGTTGATGCCCTTGTCATGTTCATATCCTTGACAGACCCAAACTTATTCATACCCAGGGACACATCGTTGATGACCCTTGTTGATCAACAATGAACGAATGCACCAGAGTGAAGCTTTCGCTTTGATTATCACCCATTGTACCCGTCGGCAAAGGCTCAAGCCTAATGGGTCATGGACCAATGGACCCAGCCCCCCAGCCACGGAAAAGATACCAAAGTCCGAAGATTCTAGGCTTGCGTGTAAGTTGCCGGGAGAGGAACCGAGTTGCGTTCGAGGCTTGAGAAAGAGACTTCAATTCCAACTCGACTTGAGCAGTCAAGAAAGAAGACAAGAAAAGGGGTGAAGCGCACTTGACAGCCCGGAAACTGCAAAACGCACTCGCTCATATTCCCGGAAACTCTTCTCCATATCCATACACCCCCTTCGGCAGCTTCCATTCCCCTCAGCCTGACAGATCACAGCAGGAGGACAGGACTTTCCGCCAGCCTGATACCACCCCAATAACAGATCAGGCACATCACGGACAGAACCGACTGCTCGGGTCCGGAGAGCCGGGGGTGTAGTGTAGTGTAGTGTAGGCTAGCTGGCATTATCACAGCCTAAGTTGAAGCACAGGCTGCACAAGCAACATCACATCACATTCAACAGCAACTCAAGTTAAGCTGTTCCAAGCCTAGGATCAGGCTCTTGGTAATTCTGTCTCTGATGGGACACGGATCATAGACGCGCTGGCTGACTTCAGTCTTCTCTCAAAGTCGCGTGCTATGCCGCATTCAAGGCCGCCACAAATGGTGTTGACCGATCGCTGCAACTCCAATGTTATCCGTTTTGTGTAGTGTATGCATTTCCCCGTTCCCGTGTCTCGCATGAGCCGCACACGACAGAGAGGGAGAACAAAAGAGCCCGAATAGAAACAGGCAATCTTGCTGGTGAAATGAGCCCAAGAATTCGCCATCACGGAGAAAAGTGGCCGGTGATAGATATCTCAAAACTTCGCAAGAGTGTATTCCCCTTTCAGACTGTGTTTCCTTTTGCGAAGGGACCAAGGCATGGAAACATGCGTAGATATCTCGACCAATAGGCGTGTGCAATCGACTCCGGAACATTTCCAGCTAGACTTTCCCCCAGGATTGGACTTGTCATTTCTTCTGTAAGGACATGGGTCCCTGTCATGGCTTTCAGAGCCCACGCTATGATGCGATTGGTCCAGATGTTGGGTGCTACCCTTATCAACTTGCGGATGGCCGTTGATCCGACGCATGACAAGGAGGGGCCACAAGCCTTAGAATCCATATCCAATACTAGGCTTCGACACTGACGATACCTGCTCCCTTTATTCAAGATACCAACATCCAGCACATACCTCTCATGTCATGTCTCATGTCATATGATGCTATTCCGATCTAGACAAGACGTGTTTATTGTCTTGATCTCTTGTTTCCTCCTTCAAAGACGTTCGAAACACTCCCCGAGGGGTGTCTTGATCCACCACTAAGTAGCGCCTCTTTGTCTGTTCTCGTCCTCATCGCTCTCTCCGGTGTGGGACATCAAAGTGACGGTTGCGTAGTTTATATCCGCATGCCGTTCATGGTTCCCGGTCCCAGGTGCCAAGGCTGTAATGCAATGTGCAGCATTGGACTGTGTGCAATTGTCAGTTGCTCGAGGTTCATGATCCCAGGTGACTTTCATAGCATAGCGTAGCGTAGTGTGGTTGACTCTAATTTAGCCATCGTTGAAACTTGAAAGTGCCAGACATTCGTTCCATCGACCAGAAAAAGCTCTATGGTTTTGTGGGCTGGTAAAGGGTCTTGCAGTAGCCTCAGCTCTTTGATGCATTGCATCTGCTGTCGAACTGTCATAACTGTTCCAATCATGTCCCAAGAATGAGGTACGCTAAGCAGCTGCAGGACATAAAGATTGCATTAGATTCATAGTCCCAGCAGCAGATTTCATATTGCCGTCGGCATAACGAATTCTCACAGAAATCCCGTATTTCACCATCTCTTCCTGGTCCTCAGCTGCGTTGAGCCCAGAAACAACAGCGGGGCTTCTGGATCCAACTTACCATATCCAATCCTTTGGAAGGTGATTAACAACTGCGTTAGATCTGCATCCTGCTGATGAGTATTTTAATATCCTCAAGACAAGGGTCGGGATCTTCCAGTTGAGTCTTGTCAGCCCGCCAATGATATGTACACATGGTACTCGATGTATAGAGGCTCTATGCCGGTCTCTGTCTCAGCTCTTCAGAATCCGAGATCTAAGTTTGTGACGATGTCAAGGGTAGCACATTTTGGATTACTGAACGTTAGGGATCATGTCAGACCCTTCCCCTGCATCGTCCACTCTGATTGACTCGTCTAAATAGCGGCTTGCAAGGATGCAGAGGACGGGCCCTTGTTGGTCCTGGCGTCCTAACCGCAACCGGCGAGAACGCTACTGTCGATCATCCGCGACGCCTCACAGCGCCAGAGAACGTCTTGTTGATAGAGGGTTTGAGCCTTGAGGATTGAGGGAGCTCCAAGCCTCCAAGGCCTTGAACATCTTGGCGCATGCCAACGTCAACGTCAGCCTTTGAGTCGCAGTATTAACATCATTCGGGCGAGTCCCGTTCATCGTCTTTTCAACGCAACCATCGTGAAATCACGATGGTCATTCATAGACATTCTGGAAGAGGGTAGTCGCCTCTGGTTCTGCTCTGGGCTGTCCGTATCCTTGTGCTGTGCCGCAAGGATTTGTACAAAAGACAATTGTCAGGCCGCATCGATCTGCCCGGCAGTTCGAGTACTTTATGTAACTATGAAGCAGTTCAATATTAAAACATCACCAGTCGGCCTCCATTGCGGAGTAAGAGTGGCAGGTGGGTATCAACTGGCAAAAGCAATCCAGCAAGTTTCATTTCCGACAGGTAGCGGACCGACTAGTTTAACGGTTTCCGAAGACTATGCTGTACGAATGCTGTCTGTAGGTAGTGAACTCTGCAGTACTGTATGGAATCCCCTGCTGTAAAGGTTGGAACGGTATCCGCAAGCTGAAAAGAAATGTTACATCGAAGACTTTGATTCATCTTGACTGTTCGGAGCGCGATGCCAAGTCTAGCCCGAATATTTTCGGGGTCCACATCGGGGGGCGTTTGAAACTTGAAAGCTGTCAGAAGGTGTGGCATGTGCTGTGGCGTTTTCTTGACAGGTCAGGTGATTGAGCATGTGACCATGATGGGAAAGGATTGATGATCTTGACTCTCACTGCTTGATAGATGGATAAACTCAGTGACCACTGGTCGACCGTTCCTGCAGCCTTCTTCTCCTAATCATCAACGTACATAACCGCTCACGCCAACGGTTTGATACGGACCCAAAATAGATCTTGGTGACAACCATATCCATCTTGGGGAAGAAAGTTTGCCTCTGATTGGCTCAATGCTTCTCTAAGCGCTCGAGGCAACACGCTCAACTCCTGTAGTTAGAGGTTCGGCCAATCCTAGCCCAGCATTTGATGTCAACCTCTCACACAACGGCAACCAGCGCGCCTATGCTGCAGTTCTTGCATAGGCGCCTCCAACTTATCACCATGATCTGCATCATTTAATTGGTCTCCTCAGTGTTATTGTGATGGTGTTCGTCGCTTAAGGTTAACGGATCTTGATAAGATGTGATCAATCTCGTATATCTACGTTGCAAATCCCCCTGATCTAGTTCAATATCAATTCAAGCTCTTTCGTATCTACGTTTGGTTCCTTTTCCTTTTCCCTTTCTTATTTCTCATATTTATTTCCTCTTCTCTCCAGCCGGTCTTGGGGTTTGCTTTTCTGTCGGTCTTGTTCCTCGTAATATCTCCCCAACATATCGGTCCATATCCTCAGAATGGAATCTTCCACCAGAAACATGTCCATCGGTACCAAGACAGAGATATCAGCGTCCAACTTCGAAGCAGATGTTGAGTCGGTCCGAACCGAGCCCAGCTTTCGTATCTATCGCTTGATCGACAGCGCTAGACTGGGCCTCACAGTCCTTGGTCTCGCAGCTGGCTTGACAATCCTTGGTGTTTCGGCGGATGCCCTCGCTGTATTCCATGCCACCTACGTCCCGGAAGATTGGTTACTTCAACTATGGCCTACCAACTTCGATGTGCGCCCTACCGTCGCTCAGGTAGTCGGTAGTGCCCTGGTTATTGTAGCCAATCTTGTTTCGTTGATCGCCAGCAGGCTTCCGACTGTAAGGCTACCCCCAGTCTCTTTTTGTTATATTTGCTTTTTGGTTCCAAAACTAACGGTCATGATGCAAATAAGGCCCGCAGAAACGCTGCAGTCAAGGGAGCAATCACATTTGTGCCCCCTGCTATTGCCCTGATCGCCGCTATCATCGCCATGTCCTTCTTTTACGGTGTGAACGCCTCTACCACCAACGATTCACTTCAGAGCTGGACATGTCGCTGGAAGGACGTGGCCATGAACGTGCAGCCTCACTTCGGCACACTGTGCAAACAGAGCCGGGCCGGTGTAGCGCTCTCTGTCATGTTAGTTCCCGTCGAAGCTATAATTCTGGGGTTGACGGCGTATCGGTTCACCCTGGAGAAACGCTTCGACTTGGGCGCTCGTGGGCCAAGCCGCAAAGCGGGAAGCCCTGCCCTGTCTTGAAATTGATATCAAGATTGGGAAATTAGGGCCAATATGTGAGAGTCCCAAGACCTTGGGCCTGGGCTCAGATTGTTGAGATATCAGGTCTGATCGCTAGACACCAGTCAAGTTGGATCGATGAAATTGTCACAGGATCGGAATTAGTTTTGGGGTATCATAATCAGCCCAAGGGGGGTTGAGACTATTGGAGCCCATTAAACATGGGTCCATTATTTATGGTCTCTTTTGTTTTTCTTCTGAGGATTTGGAACTGGAGCTAGAGCTGAAAACAAAGCTCGATGTGGTTTCGATTGCGATAGGTCATATTTGGAATATTAATCAACCGTTTTTTTTTTTTCTTTTCTTTCTTTTCTTTTTACGCGCCGAGACAAATACCAGGACCAGAACCAACAGTTCGGCCATGCCTAGCGCACGCATAGTCTGTGAACCAGTCCAGGTCAGTCCAGGTCAGTCCAGATCTGGTAGATAATTTTGTAGACATTCCGACAGTTTGGAAGCCCCTGATGCCTCGCAGTGATTAGCAGAAACTCTAACTTATGGTGTTCCGTCTCCTCGGTGCCGTCAGAAATGATAAGACGTAGGTTGCAATTGTTTGCATTACAATGGGGTATAACACATCGTTTAGAGTGGCCGCAGCCCATTAGGAACAATACGAGTAACATTTAGTCACAAGACAAACGAAAATGTAGCTATCCGTTGCACCTAAATGACCATGCTTCGTCGTGAGGACCACCTCCAGGGTAACCGAGTACCCGAATGCTACAATAACATCAGAATTCCTTCACTCCGTCACTTTGATCACCATTATCCGTACCCGCAACAACCTAACAAGGTCTTGTAGAAGGCATGAATCGAAGGATGAGATATCAAGCATTGACAGGCCATTTCTCGTCACGAGACATCCCAGTCAGGCGCTGGTTTCATCAGCATTATCCCAGCAAGTAAGGCCGCAACGCATCCTCGCTAACATGGCCATGTAGGATTCATTTACACCTTGACTGCGTTATCAGTCCTCGATCGTGAATGTGGTAAATCGGTCAAAATGGAGTTTTATGCCCACCGGACCTCGCCTGAGCCAAGAGGGTAGCCCCTTGAAGTGTGAGTGACAGTCAACTCTCTTTGTTGAACCCACAACTGTGTGGAAAGTGATTGCGTGACACGGGTTTCACTTATAGAAGAACAGAGTGGGAAGCGTAGGGAAACCTGCAGTCTTTGTGACACCAATTGCGGCACAAAAGGACGCTTCTTTATTGCGTACTGTATTCAACCTCGGTTTATCATCACATTGAATTACTATGAATAGAGTCATCTTTATGCTCATCTGCCATAAGCCTCCTGCGTATTTGATTACAGGACGTGATACAGATTCTTCTCATAATTATATACTCACGTTTCTTTTGCTTAATATTTGAGTGGTTTTGTTACAAACGGCACATTATTGCAAAGTATGGACGCACAAAGATTCCACTTGTAACAAATAACCAAGCCATCTCAGAGTAGTCAATGACTTTCATACGCTCGTAACTTTCCTTTTACATCGTCGTGATCCCGACTCTGCAAGCTTTTGTTGTCATCATGCATCTATCACCAGCAATGGCTTTACCTTATATCCCAAGTCGCACCTCTACGAAGCCTCCCAATTCGAAACCACGACAGAAACAAGAAACTCCAGCCTCAGCACCAACTCCAAGATTAGTCCCGGGAGAGCGAAGAGTCATGCCTCGCCTTAGCAAGCCAAGTCTCGACCCTGTTCTGGAGGGCGATCAACGACTCTCAAAGGATGTAGAGCAGATGGTCTCTGGGGATGCTACCAAAGTGACGAGAAAGCAATCATTACCGATACTCACCAGAAAACGGAGTGACTTCTTTGAGGAAGCGTTTGGATCGAATCATGCGCAAGTCTCCGGAGATCGAATACGGAATGAGTCTCCTGTTCTAGTAGAAATCAAGGCAAACGTCATTGTAAGTTGACGCGCTGTATGAGACCAGAGAACACGTAACTAACATTTATATTTTGAAGATTGAAGATGAATTCACTTTCACCACTGAACTATCGGAGTACCTCTCTTTGCTATATAATCGCCCGGCATCTTCTATCGTAATAACAGTTCAGCATGGGATCTGTATTCATTTTGGTGGGGGTTCTGATCCTTGCTATACCATGACAATCGAGGCTCTTGCTCGGGACGTCCAGACGACGACGAACAAACGCAACATTGCTCTTTTCCAGAGACACATGGAGCAAGCTCTGAGGATTCCTCCATCTAAGGGGTTCTTGAGATTCGTCCCCCTCGCTGAAGACTGCGCTGGGTGGAAGGGTAACACACTTGCTGGGCATATTGCAGAGGCGATGGAACAGGAACAAACGGTAACGGTAACGGAACGTCGAGGTTCAATCAGAGCTCCGAGAAGAAGGTCTAGTAAGGTGAGTTCCTTATGATGTCATGTGGAAGAGGCTGGTTTTGATCAACATGAGTAGGCATTTCGAGAGATGAGGAGTAAGATTACTGCATCAGAGACCGCATCTACATCGAATCCTGACACATCGACTGGTGTATTAACTGATGATCCAGCAACTCTTGGAAAGGCTGTGAAAAGCGAGACAGAGACCGAGAAAGACAACACAAAGACGATGAAGCGAAGGAAAAGTTTCATTCATGCCCTGTTTCCTAGGTCAGCGAGTCGATTGGCGGACAGAGAGGCGGAATAGGAGGGAAAACGAATGCAGAAGTGCCTATCAACTAGGTAGGTAGGTACCTTAGTCAACAGGAGTGATTAAAAGGTTGAAATATCGGTGGAATTCTTTTATCTATGAGGAAAGATATGAACGGAATTCATAAGTCAAGTATTGCTTCGGTACAGGGTAACCACCTGCAAATTGCATGCGCCACAGGCGACATGAAGGTTTCAGGAGCTAGAAAAGATATTAGAAGAACAGAGCGCTCTCCCAGTCAGGGAGTGAAGCTAGATACCAATAGTGATGAGATAACCTACAAAGATATTACTTCGACTTGGGACTCATTATATCTGAACCTGGCTTAGATCACATAAACTCACATATGAGTCTATAAGGAATATATCGAGGCCCGATAGAAAACCACCTGAGGTTGTTACAGGAGGTAGTTTAGTGGATTGCGGAGAGTTTCAGCGCTATCCGCTGCTGCCTGAGCAGTCATTGCTCCAACCACCTCCAAATGACAATTTCAGGACCATACATATCCAACACCCGGGGACGCATAAATCAACCATCAACTATAGAGCGTTCATGTCGATATTTTCCCTCATAATTGGCTATTTGTCCCCGCCGCATGATATACATATTCACCAATCAAACACCAAAGCGATCATCCTTTACGACGATACGCTCACTGATCAGTCACTGAGCACAGCAATTGACTTTCGCAGCCTCAGCCTGGCTCTCATTCCAACATTTGGACCAACCCAGCCTCGGGGATTTGACCACTAGGACGGGAGATATCGTGCAGCACAGGACAGCCAGACCCGTGCTCTCTAAGCAAAATGGAGGTAAGATACTAGTGCTTGTTGCGCCTGATTTTCCATGCTTTCCTTTCCTTTCCTCTCTTGTCTCGATGTTCAAGTGTGCGCTTGACCCCTCGTGTGACCAATGCAACACGATACAACAAAGCACAGCACGACACAGCACAACGCAACGACGCCGTCACATCTAAGGGTCCCCTTCCATCCTGTCAGCTCCCGCGATATGTCACCAAGCCCTGGCCTGCATCGAGGTAAAGATTGGTACTCGGTAGTGGCGCTGGTCATAGAATTACAGCATCAGCGTCCATGGCAGCACTCTGGAAGCCCTGATTCGACGGATACTCACTTGGCTGGGCCGCCGCTGCGTAGATGAGTCTGTGTCACCTCAAGTGCGAGGATACGGGCCTCTTATACAACGCGAGGCGTGGTGAGGCGAGGCTCTATACGAGCCACGCTGGCCCAGAAGTATGAGTACGAGTTGGGGTTTCAAGACGGCCGAGGCCTCTTCACTTCCAATCCCGCCAGTTGGAATCTTCTACGCCTTCAATCGGCCTGATAATGCAATGGATGGGAGTCCTTTTGCTCCGACTCATCAGGTGCCGCCAGTTGGCGGGTATTTCATGTCCCTGTCCGTCAGTGGCCATTTATATAAACCACTGATAGCTCGCCATCTTGATTCGACACAAAGCAAGAGGATGATAAAAGGAGTTGAAGCCTCAGGATAATTTTGCTGCATATCAAGTGACATGAGCAAACCCAGTATTGACTTTCACTCAAACTCAAGAACGTCCTCAACACCAAATTACCACTTCACCGTTACCATAGCACAAGCCCCAAAATGTCCCTCAGCCCTCCAATTTACAATCTTGTGCACTCCTTTGATGAGGCAGATGATGCATCTGCCAGCGGAACAAGTCCAGCCCAGCTAAATCTTCAACGTCTTTTCGAACAGTCAATTAGCGGAGCTCCGGCCTCTAAAAAGGATGCACAAAAACCTGCCGCCCCCGGGCCCAATTCTGTTGGCGCAGCTCCTAAGGGAAAGCCGCGTTTATTACTCATGGGTCAACGAAGGTATGCTATACGTGGGAGTAGAGAGCAGACATCAGCTGACAGTATGCCACAGAAGCGGAAAGTCATCCATCTCGAGTGTAGTCTTCCACAAGCTGCCCCCGAACGAGACCTTATTCCTTGAATCAACGGCTAGGATTCAAAAGGACTCCATGGCGTTAGTGCTAGCAATCCTCCAACTGTGATAACCACAAACTCATAATTATATAGGTCATTCATGGATTTCCAAGTCTGGGACTTCCCAGGCCAGATCGACGTCTTTGAGAACCCAGGATTTGATATCGAAGCTATTTTCAGCGAGATTGGAGCCCTCATCTGGGTCATCGACGCCCAGGATGACTACCTCGAAGCCGTCATGCGCCTCAACACCACAATCCTCTTTCTTCAGCGAACATACCCCAACATCAATATCGAGGTCTTCATCCATAAAGTTGACGGCCTCTCAGATGACTACAAGCTCGATATCCAGCGTGACATTACCATCCGTATCCAAGATGAGCTGTCAGACCACGGCTTCGAGAACGCCCCCGTCACCTTCCACCTCACCTCCATTTACAACCATTCTATTTTCGAAGCTTTCAGCAAAGTTATCCAAAAGCTCATTCCTCGCCTTGGAACGCTGGAATCCATGCTTACCAACCTCTGCCGCACGTGCCGTTTTGAAAAGGCTTACCTCTTTGATGTGCTCACAAAGATCTATATCGCAACTGACAGCGCAACTGCCGACATGGCGAGCTACGAGATCTGTAGCGATTACATCGATGTCATTATTGATATAACCGAGGTCTATGGTACGTGGCAGCGTAGTGATGAAGGGCGACGTCGCCTGGAGGGTGAACCTTGGAGCGCGCCTATCGATCAACAGATTGGCTGCAACACTGCAGAAAGCTGCCTTGTCCTGCACGACGGAAACAAGCCCATCATGCTGCGTGAGGTGGATCGCTACTTGGCCCTTGTTGCTATCATGAAGGAGGACTCGTACGATAGCATGCCCCTGGTTAACATGAACGTCGAGGCCGTTGTTGAGGGATTGACCGAATTCTTCAATATCACTAAGCCTCGGCAGCAGTAACTCGACTGTCATGACTGAAAGGGGAGGTCCTTCATGTTTCTATTCTAACCTGTAAATTATTTATGCTAGCGTCCTTGTCAACACCGATTTTTGAGAGTCCATGATGCCTGGTCCGGATTTCCTTCAAAGTACTCCCATTTCTATGTTGATGTTTATCGAAGTGAGCAGTGTGCAAGCTTGAGCTATGGAAACGTAAATGTTTTGAGAGTAGTGCGGTTACTCTCAAGAACGCAGACTCTCGGGGGCATGTCACCCCTAACATTATTCCTGTCGTTAACCTCCATGCGCAATGGTCTAGACATTGACTTCTCAGGAAAAGAGTAGGCCGTAAATCCATCAACTGATACGCAAGGCGTCTCACTAGGCCTGCTGGGATCGTAGCCGGCATATGGAAGCTTTTCTGTTCGGATAGGCACGCAAATGACTTGCGGCCTGGTATCTTTTTGCAACATTAGCATCATGCTTGTTGTATAAAGAAACTGTTCATTGGCTCACCTTGATTGTTACTTAGTATAACGAGTGTTTCATCGTTAAGGAACTTCAAGTCGATCAATGTACGTGAGCCGAGATCGATACGACAGCTTATTGGTGGCCTGTTGGTACTGATACCGTTGATAATATCAATGGCGACGGAAAATATTTGGACTTCGATCCTGTTAGCAAGAATAGTTCTTCGGTTCATATAAACAGGAGTCGCCTCACCTTCGTTTTGAGCCTCTTTAGATGCTAAAGCAGTCACCACACTTGTTTGCTAATCCGATGTGAGTAAATGGATGAATCGTATGAAGAGGTTTCAGTACCTTGTTCTTTGATTTGCTCATCCTCATATCTCTGCGTGAGACCACACGACCAGCTGAGAGTCTGATTGGGTTTCCAAGTCGAACGCTGCGCTTCTTTGCTTCTGCAATACCATTGAATGTACGATTCGCCCAGGTCGTCGCGTATGAAACAAGAAATTCGACACGCGGAAGAGCTTTCATACTGGGCTGGCCGTTCTCCCACTTCACCAACGCCTGATCAAGGACATGAAGCAGAGTCGGACCACCTTCTATGTGCGCCCAGTCTGCTTCATAGTCTTCTCTTGTCATCTCGTCAAAGAATAGCCTGAGCGGGCTATCGATGAGATAATTCTCAATATAACTCAGAACCTTTGCAATGTCCATAGTTGCCTCCTTTCCCGTGAGTTCCTCGCTCGCGGAGCTAGAAGAGGCAAGCCGGTCGATTTGGAAGCGTAGCCATGTTGAGAATGCGGCGAAGCTATCAAGTTCGTCCATCACGTTGATCAAAACTTTGTGACCGATGAGCTGGAGACATTGAACAATATCCATCAAGCGACTAGTTTGCTGGAGAGTGAAGCCGATGTCATCTCGGGTGTTATGAAATTGAGCCAAGCCTCGTAACCTGCTTAGGATGATTGCACAGCGATCGAGAGCTGGGAGGAAGTTCTCATGGACTAAATTTCTCAAGCCCTCCAAGCCGGAGACCACTGCTTTATCCCATCGTTTATGGCCCTGCAAGGTTAGCTAATGTCATGAGAAACCAGATTCCTAAGCCACTTACTCTTTCTGCCAGACTCTCAACCAACCACTCGCGTACAGGCTCATAGGCGTGACCTGTAACTGCCAAGTGGTAAAGAGCGGGGACAATACTTCGTGGTCCAGCCTCGAGATTTTCGAGATCGCCTTCAATACTTCGCAGAAATCTTGTGGGAAGCTCGCGGGTGTTTCGCCATTCGACCTGCATATGAAGTTGTGCTTGCTTGAGATATCTCAATAGCTTTTGAAGGGTGGTTAACTTGGAGGCGAGGAGAGAAAGGTTGATAGGGGAGGATGATATGAAGGGAAGGTCAATAGGCACCAAATGCACCTCCTCTGGCTCTTCTGTTTTGTCTGCAACTAGTAGAGCCTGGGTTGGAATCTGTGGGTGCGATGCATGAAGAATAAGCTGTGAGCTTGATGATGGGTCAACCCGAGGGCATTGGAAGCTTCCAATGATGAAGGAGTCGTATATGCTCAGCTGAAGGTGACCATCGCTGGTCCCAATAATCATAACGCTGACTTGGTCATACTCCTCTGGCTTCGGGGGTTGGAAGAGGAACTCTATACCAGTTCTCAACGTGAAAACCAAAGCATCTTCTCTGGTAAGGGATTATCAGTATGTATGTTTTAATTGTGGAAGCTGAGAACGTACCCTGAGCCGGCACTACTGCTTGGAAGAGGGCTGATCTTGGGCAATGCTGTGTCAACCTCGAGGAAAGTCAATTCGCGAGGAAGATCCAATGGAAGACCATCTCCATTCCGCGTTGAATCTTTACCGAGGCCGTCCTTCAGAGCTTGAGATACGGCACTGGAGCTCTTCCCGGCAATGCTACTACTCGCCCATCCAATGTGCGTGATCTTGTTTCCTGGAGATTCGCCAACTTTGATATGATGAGCTGCCTTGTTGTTCTCGAGCCCCATCAGTCGCACAAAGCCGTCACTCCATCCGACGGCAAGGAATTGGCCTACGACGATTGAATGAGTAGTGTTCTCAATGGAGGCACATTTGTTTACTGACCATCAGACCTCCAAGTAATTGCCTGCGCGACTGGTGTTTTTTGGCCCGGCGCACCAACTTGATGGATCTTGGAAACAGCCTGGCCAGGAGGCCTATACACAAGAATATTCTTGTCTACTGGATCCCAAGTTGCTGAGAGATCGAGAGTTGGGCAGCTCACAGGGTAGCCATCAGGTGCCCTGTCTTGATACTCAGTCGCGCTGAAGAGCGCAAGTTGGTTGTGCTGCGCCATGTTTATCTGTGGCGTTGACGCAGCGCATGAGAGTATTTTCAGAGAACGTCCAACATCCCTATGAGCTGCAAACTATCCTTTTTCGTGTTGCTTGGAGAGTGTAATGTTGTATGTAAGTTGTGACCGAGAAACAACAAGCCCACAGGCAGGATTTAGTACGGACCGTGCATCAGTGAGTAACTCGCACTGTATAACTCAGACAGAGATATTATTGCTCGTGAAAATAGAAGAACAGTCAGTTAGGGAAAGAGGGAAATGCGTACTCATTAAATACAAAAAAACATTGAGGACACGATTACAAAACTGCTGAATATAATTACAGGTTTAAGACTAAAAATCAAAGCTTAGGTTAGGACAGTATACACCTATTACTGAAAGATATCTCGATTCTGCATCTTAAACCCCTACGATAGTCACTATTGCGTGCGTGTATTTAGCTGTAGGAAGCTGATTTCGTGCCAATAATGACGAGCAACGGCCACTTATTAACAAAATCACCAAAACACGAAACATCAATTGTCGTTGCGCCATTAAATTCTAAACCGCCGAGACACTCCTACTGATGCCTATCTCCAGCTCTACTCAAATACATATCCCTATCCTTTTATAGGGTAAATTCGCCCAGAAGCTGTTCCAAAACCGAAAGACTTTTGGGATCCGTCTATTCTACCAAGAAGTTGTCTGCGTGAGACTTGATCTCCTTGGAAAATGTCACTTCCTCGTCCTCCTCCAAAAGAGACGCGGAGTGGACCTGTGAAATGGTTAACATGAACTTAAGTACGTGGGTTAGGATTTGAACTTACGTCAACGTCAATGTATGGTGTGCTCTTGTTGAAGCGAACGGTCATAGGGAAGAAATCATTCTCATCACCGGACTCAGCCTCGAACTCGAATGAGCCATTGGGGTTCTCCTCATCCACGTTGCCAATTGTCCACTCGAGAGCATCGCCAGAAACATCATAGGTAGCATCGAAGCTTGAAACAACAGGCTCGCTACCTGCATAGGGAATAACGACACTGACATCGTTCAGGGCATCGCTGCCGGTCAATTCGTACTCAACCGTTATGTTGTACTTGGCTCCATCCTTGTTGATCCAGACAGTAAAGGTAATTGGGCATGCGCTGGCGTCGTCAACCTTAGGAGAAGCTCTCCATCGCAGAACACCAACAGCATTGTTGACCGGGAAGCCGCGTGCAGTGTTGCTCATTTGGATGATCTTGGAACCGTTGAACAGATTTCGGTCAACGTTAGGGTGTGTGCGGAACTGTACGCCATGCGAAGCAACAGCTTGGAGACCGAGCTTGATCTTTGTAAGGCTGGGGTCCGAGATGCGGAGAACAAGATCACCACTGATAGCTAGGGAGTTAACAGCACCCTCCCGAGACAACTTGGCCGAGATAGTCTCTGAAATAGTGACGTGGATAGCATCGCGATCAAGGGTTGACGAGGTACGAGGTTCGGCGGCTTCAGCATGCTGTGCAGGTGCGGGGGTAACAAGAGGTGAATCGTCGATTTCGCCTCCCATGTCACCTCGTACTCGCTCGAACATGTCAGTTGTCTTGGACTTCTTACCCAATTGCATACCCTTTGCCTTGGGAGCCAACGGTCTTGAATGTGTTAGCCAATTGCATTCTAGAACACCGCAAGTGCCACTTACTTGCTGAAGGACTTGTTCTTCTCAGCCTCGTATGAGTCGTAGGTGCTGGTATTGGATTGCGAAGGGGGGTTGTATGAGGGATAGGAAGGACTTCTTGGCATACCACCGCTGCTGCCCATGCCACCCATGCCACCCATAGCGCCGCGACCACTGCGAGCGGCATCCTTGCGCTGCATTTCGAGCTGTTTCGCCTTTCGTTTTCGCTCCTCGGTGGCCTCCAGCTCTTTGTTCTATGTAGGTATAAGTATTCGTCTGTGAAGTAGACCCCAATGGAGCTTCTTACCCTTGCGATAATCTCTTGGATACGCTCCTCATGACTCTCCATGTCAAGGAAGGTCTTGATTTGGCTAATGGTCAAGTTCTCGCGGTAGCCAAGGGTGACAAGCTCGTCAAAAGCACTGAGCAATTCGTAGGCATTCTTAAGGATTTCGCGCTCGTCGAGGCTCTTGCACGTGCTGGTAACTACCTGGGCAAACAGGTGCAGGGAGTCGATGTCCTGGAGGATGTTGGACTGGCGATTGGTGATGAGAACCATGTAGAGCTCGTCGAGGGGCTGGTAAACGAATCGGACATTGTCTTGCTCGACGGTCGTGTGCTGTGTACCGCTATCGGCAAGTTTGGGGAACGAGGCGAGGAGGGCTTCTATGCGCGATCGTGGCATCTCTCGGAACTGTCTCGAGAGGACAGCTTTCCCTCCACGGGTGCAAATCGAAGCCGCAAGGACGACCTATGGAGCATGAGTACACGATGTAAGCAGGGGTGATAGTGGTAGATGTTGCGCACCATCTTGGCGGACTAATTCGAGCAGATGTTTGTTGATTGCGATGAGGGTTGCAAGTTGTTGAATGTTCGTCCCCTGGATGCTAGATAGAGCGGGCCAATATTCAAGTCGGTGGGAGGTGCAGGAGCCTGAAGAGGTACGTACCCCTCTTACGGCCACCTGGAAGCCAGGAGCTGCTACGAAACTGAAGGGAAAGAACAGCACGGCCCAGCAGCCAGCTACCCCACGCTAGCTCTTTTTAGGTAAGCGTCAGCCTCTTACCTCCCTGACACTCACCTCACCTCAGCCTTTCTGGGTCCCGCTGTTTAATCACCAACGAAATCCATTCTTAGAGAGCTTGCCTGCCCAGTCCACACGCTCTCCTCAACTTCGACCTTCAACCTTAACAAAGCTATTTTACTTTTTCCTTTCGCGGACCCACGAAAGAGAAAATACCAGCACTTTAAGAACGGCACGCGTGGGCGTTCTTTTTTTATATCGAACATAATCTCACCATCCCGGATCAAATGTCGCATACCAGCCTAAATTACATTTCTAGCCAAGCTTGGTCTTTGTCCGTTTGATTCAAACCATCGCGTCTGCAAATTTATCCCAACGCGCGCAAACTGCCGCCCTTGGGCACGCATCTTTCCCTTTATTGCCTTGATTCATCGGCTTGCTTCGCGTTGAGCACTCGACTCCTCATCATAGCAACTCTCTTCTACTCAACTCGATTCGAAGCACTAGCTCTGAAGAATCCGAACCAAACACCAAGACATGACGGAAATCGAAATGGACATTGATATGGCCAAGCCAGTCTTGGACAGTAAAATCGAGGACGATCTCGTCGACTTCGATACCGACATGGCTGATTCCAATCAAGACCCGCAAAAGAACGACGACAACTTCGAGAGCATGGACAGAGAAATGCAAGAAGATGAGGACTCTGTGAATCATACAGCCTACGAGACGAATGGTATCACGGGCGAGGATGTGGACTTCGACCTTCACGATGTCGAGGATACAGCAAACAGTCCCGAACATGTGGATTATGAAGTGACCGAGGCTCCTGAGCTTCGGACTCAGGAATCGACACAAACAGCTCAGCCACCCGACGAAGACGTGCCAGAAAACGAAGATAACGTCAAAGTTTTGGATGAAATAATCGTTCATGGCGATGCCGTGCCTGACGATCACGAATCTGCGCATGAGATTGATTATGAATTTGAGGAAAATGCAGAACAAGAAGAGTCGCATCAAGATGCGAATACAGCTGCCGCAAGCCATACAGCAAGGTCTGAGCCAAATGGAGCAGCCGGTGCTGCGGAAGAACCAGATGTCCACGAAACTGAGAATGATGCTGATGCAACCGGACAAGACCTATCCGATCACACCGAAGAAGATAATAACATATCAAGTCACAATGGCCAAAATGTACCTCACGATCCAGAAGAAGAAGAAGAAGCTGAGCCCGATGAGAAGGTTGCGATTGGTGAAGCTGAAGCCGAGGATGTGAAGGCAGATGAGGATAATGTTGAAAATACCCATGCATCTGAGGACAATAACGAAACGCATCATGGAGAAGACGCGACTAGTCATGATGAAACCACTACCTTGGCGACAGGGCAAAACGATGAAACAACTGGAGCTGTCGAGGAGGCTGAAGATCACGATTATGACGCGGGCGAACATGACCCAGATGCATATGATGAACACGCAACCGCTGATACAGATCATGCGGATCACTTAGTTACTGATGAAGATTTAAATGGGAAGGCAGATGAGGGTTTTCCTGCTATAACGGTACAGTATAAAGGAGACGAATTCCCTATGTTCTCCACCACCACCCATGGTTTCTTTGCCGATACTTCGGTTCTTGATGAACCACTTGAGAAGTTGGTTGCTTGTCTTCGGAGTGAACTTGAAAATGAGATTGCTGAGGATGAGGACTTGGTACTTCAGGTCGACGAGCTTGGCCTCGAACTTGCTGAGGTATGGAAAGATTCTGGCTTTTATCGGTAATTAGCTAACATTTTTGAAACAGACAACCCAAGGCGAACTTATGTCGAATGTCACGCTCCGCCAAATTCTTGAAATTTTCGACCTTCTTGCCAAGAACCAGGACCCAGATGGCTCACGTCCACTGTATGCCTATCTTTTTACTAAACCCAACACAGAAAAACGCTTCGAGTATCTCATCGAGAGTGCTACGGCGGGGAAGGGGCTTGATGAAGTTATCCATCTCTTCGAGACTCCCATGACTGCCGGGGCCAGTATGCTGGAAACAGCTGCAACTATCGATGGCGTTCATGAGGAACTGGACGAGTTCGACAGCCCAGTTGATGATGAACATCACAGCGAGACAAATGAAGTAGAAATTGAGGATGAATATCCGGAAGACGAACATGCGAACCCCGATGCCACTGGTTCTGAGAGTCAAGAGTTCAAAGACCGGGAAGTCGATGTCCATGAAGTCGATAGCCAGGAGGCCAATAATCAGGATGGCCACGATGAAGATGATCGAGACAACATCAACGTTGCAACAGACACTCAGAACGAGATACCAGCCAATGCTTCTGCCGTTGATTTGGAGGACCAAGAGGCCGCCGTTGACAGCTTCACGGCTGCTGATGAGGAAGGTCTTGAGCAAAATGGTAAAGCAACCTCATTCTCTTCCACTTTCTTTTGTTGCTATTACCCCGACTTTTGTCTCTGTGCCCCCTGTGTGGCGGAGTATGTCGAAAATCACAACAAAGATGAAGCAGAATTCCGGAAAAGTGTCAAGTGCAATTACGGATCCATGCACATTCTTTCACCCAAAGTACAATTCCTCCATCCCCATCAATCCAAACATTATCGCTCCCTGTCTGATTTCAGCACAACGTATTCTTTCAATAAAACTGACGAATTTACTCCAGCACGAGCTGACAGCGAGATTGATCCATTTGCCAACCTCGAGTTAGACGAGGAAGCCGAGTTCAACGGAGATGGCGCTCTCGAAGAGAACACAGAGACCCAAGAAGAGGTTAATGTCGATGCCGAGCCTGAACCACTCCACGCACAAGCTAATGACACGAGCACTACAACCACTCTTCAAGAGGAGGAGGAAGCGTCCTCTTTCAACGTTGACCTCGGCGTGCCCTCCACAGCAGTTGAGACGGCCGAGAAAAGCCAGACTGGCGATGACGACTTGGACGAAATCGACTGGAGAGAAGAGTATGTGGTAGAAGACCAAGCACCAAGCACTCCTTCGGCTGCTGGTAAAAGAGCCCGTGGTGATGACGATGATGTAGATGCGGGAGATGAGCAAGGTACGATAAAGAAGATCCTCGGCTAAGATGCAATGTTGGCTAACGTTATGTAGATGCCAAGCGTCGTCGTCCTTGAATTATTTCGCCTCCAAACTAACCGCACCATTCTCCAATCTCGACAAACACCCCCCCTCTACAATAACTAAAATCCAACAGCTGCCGGTAATATGATGCACAGTGGCTATCTGAACTTGACAGTCAGGTCCTTGATCTTTGTCATTGTTCTCAATGCTATTGTCGCAGAAGTTTTCCTGGTGGTAAGAATACAACATGTTCTGAACAACACAACATGGGTCACAGAGGCCCATACCAGCGGATTCTGGGTAGGTAAGAAATGAATCCATATCTACTAATTCTATAGGACGAAAAAGATCTCATGCATTTCTGCGTTTTATGAGGTTGAGCTTGATTCTGACCATCGACAACATGGCCCTTTGTTTTGTTTCGTACTCGATTGTTGATGACGCAAGTGTCGATACCCTTTCCCCTTTCAAATTAATAATATAAGAACAAAATGCACGATCCTGGTCGGTAAGAGAACAGGTGGATTGGTTCTGGTTCTGTATGATATGGTTCGTGGGATGGAATGAGGCGTTGGCGGCTGGATCGGAGGGAAAACTCAAAGCTGTGAACGGTGCTTGAAGTTGAAGTTATAGTGAAGCGTGAGAGATAGTTGAGACGGACAGCATTTCTGATGTGGATCTATACTCTACGCTTTAGGTTGGGGTTACTTATAGCAAACAATCTGAGCCTTTGACGGGGTTAGGTGGCTATTAAAGGCGTTTGGTGTAGGATCCTGGGGAGTCTTTAGGCGATTCGCTTGATAAAAACACTATCCTGAGATCTGGTCGCTAAGATTCTATAAATAACGTGATCTGGATTATCATGATAGTCATGGCGAAGGGGTTTGGCCAGGTAGTTATCACCAAACAGAAACAAAGATCGAAACAGCTTAATGATGAGCATTGATCACTCAACTTGTTTCCAGCGCCGAGTCACCCGTAGCATTAAAGGGCGTCATGGATCCCTGTTTGATGGTGTCGGCTACGTTAGGGGTTGATTAAGTTGAGCGCTAAGAGTGTCGATCAGGAACAAGATGAAGAGTAGGGTTGGCGTGTTAATAATAGCCC
The DNA here is from genome assembly GCF_020744475.1 of Fusarium redolens. Lineage (NCBI taxonomy): Eukaryota > Fungi > Ascomycota > Sordariomycetes > Hypocreales > Nectriaceae > Fusarium > Fusarium redolens. The sequence continues at coordinate 200,008 of NW_025763675.1, read as the reverse complement.
ACAATATCAGACCAATTTGCAGTCTAGCATTGGATGGATCCGAGTACTGCGATACTCTTTCTGCCTATATAAAACCTTTGTTGTAAATTCTCGCAACTGCTTCACTGAGGATAACTTATTGAACGTGGCTCAGACAGCAAAAACTATTTGATGTGGCGCACGGGAGGCGTTGGTGAGAAGTTCTCGATCTTTGTTGCAACGAAGCTGAGCGAGGCACTAAGCTACCGAATTGCGGATGCTAAATAAAACATTTTCCCCAAAAAAACCAAGGACTGTTTGGAGCTTGAGATGCGGGCTGCTGACGTGGACACGAGGACAGGTTGCGGGACAAGGACGAACTCACTGGGCTGGAAATGGAGACGAGTCCAGGGGTTAAAGCCGAAAGATGACGAGTGAGCAGCAGAGGATGAGAGGCAAGGGGCTTATCGTCCGTCCCCCTTGAATCAATCAGTGGGAAGCGCTAGTAAGTGAATTGAGTGTACAGGGAGTAAAAGTCAGTGAGCATCACCAGAGTCGTTTATCTGTCAGTTGTTTGTTCCTTAATATAGTAGAAACTTATAGGAAGTTTGGATGTATAAGAAACCTGGAAGTCTTTGTAAAGATAACTGTCAAAGGTTACGATATTTTGGGGAACAGATGAGTACGCCAATTCTTCTACTACAATGACTATTTGGTTGTCTGAAGTGACTGTGATATGGGGAATCTCTTGCAGTAAGTGTCTGTTGTAACTAATAACTGCATGCACAACGTACTTTTGTGTGTGTGTGTGTCAACATTAGTTCAGGGGTGAGAACCACTCGCACCCATCGATCATATCGTATCGTGTTGTGTTGCGCTGTGGTCGTGTCGTATCGTGCCGTCTAAGCCTCGGCCTTAGCAGTGGTATAAAAGTCAGCGGAAGTTAGGCAACCTAACGCAATTGCTATGTTTCGACGCTCGGGTCTGTGCCGAGTTTCCCATAAGTTGCCGTTTCCCGATGGTTTGTTTTATCTTTACCGGCTGCTAGTCTCTAGTTTCTCGGACAATCTTTAAATATTGGATGGATACTGGCTGGATAGTGGAATGAAGTGTCGTCAGATGCAAAAAATTAATAAAAATTAAAAATTAAAAATACAGGCACTTCACCTTAGGGTCCCCACCTCTTTTTGAGTCTGAGGGCCCTGAAGTGTTAGTGAGTCTAAGTTGTAACGCCAGGGACATGGACCTGACGCCAGGGGGTAATGGATGGACCCATCTTCCTCTGTTGGCGCCCTCTTTTGAAACCTCTTGAACTTTGCTGTGCCTGATTCTGGTAGAGGTACTTGTTAGCACACTATAATCTCAACTCAACCCAAGTACCTCAGCCTTTTCTGCTTCTCCACTGCTGGTTTTGTCCAAGCCTCCCGTAGCCTGTAGTTAGCAGGCCCCTGTCTGGTCTCGTCGGGTCTGATCTGGCCTCCCCAAACTTTGTCTCTCTCTCTCCCACGCGAACTGGATTTGACCCATACCCATCAGCCGCTTACCTCCTACAGCACAGCACAGGACTGGACTAACGTATTGTATCTCATCCCATCGCTGCCTCTCCATTTTTACTTACAATCCAGCCAAGCTGTCCCTTCTCCCTATCATCCAACCCCCCCTGCCTTCTGCGAATACCGTCGTTGCGCATCACGAGTCTCACGCTTGTCAAGATACGAAGGCAATAACGGATTCGACAATAATTCGACCATAGGATACCCTAAAACCGATCCTCTTCCGTCGCAAATCGCTTGCTTGCAGCAGCCGCCTGGTTCCCCCCTCCATCTGCATCCAACGCCGAGACTCTGCAATCGTCCACGCGGCCAGAACTACAATCTCGATTCGAATTTCCCGACGAAGAGTTTTAAAACGATACTTTGATGTGTCTGCGATAAAGTCGAGCCCGATTCATCAGCAACTCACTCGTTTCAACACTCGTTATTGCTATACGGCTTCTCTCGCCCGGTGCGAGTCCACGCCAACAGTGAACGATTCTTTCAGTTCAGCTCCGACTCTCTGCGGCGCATTCTGCCCAAACCATTATTCGACTCGGATCATCGCTTTCAGCGCATTGGGTACATATATAGAAAGTCGACTTTGTGCGCTTCGTCGCTGTCGTGCGCTCTCTAAAACATCATGATTGAGGACAAGTATGTCGCGTTCCACTCCTGGTGGCCTTACTCCTGAGAAGCCACCTCGATCGGGCCTTTCTTGTAACCCGACTACATTATTCTCAGTACAAGTGCTAATATGCCTCAAGGTATATCGGTCTGGCTCTTGCTATGACATCGGCTTTGGCCATTGGTAAGTTATTCCTGATTACAAGGAGGCGTTGCATGGCTAATCATCTTTCAGGAACAAGCTTCGTTATTACAAAAAAGGTTCGTCTAACAGAGCTGCTGTCTGCGAGCGGCGAATTCTATCGTTGCTTCAGCGCCGCCCAGCGCCATGTTCTGCATTTAGCCTTGGGCATGACACTAATCCACTTATTAGGGATTGATTCAAGCAGAAGAACGACATGGTTTTGAAGGTGACGGCTTTGTCTACCTTCGAAATCCCCTGTGGTGGGCCGGTATTGCGACTCGTACGTGTTCCATCGTAAACGATCTTCGTCGAAAGCTTTGCTAACATCAAATTAGTTGGTCTAGGAGAAGTCTGCAACTTCGCCGCATACGCTTTCGCCCCTGCTATCCTTGTCACACCTCTTGGAGCTCTCAGTGTGCTCATTGGCGCTGTTCTTGGCTCGTACTTCCTCGACGAAGAGCTTGGTACGCTGGGCAAGCTCGGCAGTGCTATATGCTTGATCGGCGCTGTTATTATTGTTCTTCATGCGCCTCCGGATGAGGAGATCGAGACTGTTGACGAGATCTTGCACTACGCAATTCAGCCAGGTTCGTACACCAAAAAGCATATTTGCAAGGGTGACATCTCCTAACCTTGATCTCAGGTTTCCTTCTCTACGCGTTCGCCGTTGTTGCTTTCGCCGTCTTCATGATTTACAAGATTGCCCCTGTCTATGGAAGGAGAAACGCTCTCATTTATCTTTCCATCTGCTCCACCGTCGGCTCCATTTCCGTCATGTCTGTCAAGGCTTTTGGTATTGCGCTTAAGCTTACTTTTGCTGGCCACAACCAATTCAGCCACCCTTCGACATACGTCTTCATGATTTTAACGGCCGTATGCATTCTTACCCAGATGAACTACTTCAACAAAGCTCTTGCCAGTTTCCCCACTAACATGTAAGTGGTTTACGGAGTTCTAACAAATGACCTTTTCTAACGTGGTGCCAGCGTTAACCCTCTCTACTACGTAACATTCACCACCGCGACCCTCTGTGCCTCCTTTATACTCTTCAGCGGATTCAACACGAACGATCCAGTCAACACTCTCTCGCTGCTTTGCGGATTCTTGGTTACTTTCACGGGTGTCTATCTCCTGAACCTTTCCAGGGGCGACCCCCATGGCCAAAGATTGACTGCTGGACGAGGAGGAAGCGACGCTACCGGTACCGACATGGTTTCTGGTTTACAAACCCGTCTGAGCATGCAGGCAAGGAGGAGTGGTGACCCTTCACGACACAGCATTAGCAGCCAACGTGGAGACCGCGAGGGCCTCATTCGTGCATATGATGAGGAGGAAGCTGCTGGTTTCGCTCTGACCGACCTCGCCTCGGATAGTGACGAAGATGTTCGACACGCCAACGGGAATGGCAAAGCAAGCTACGACGAAAACATCGAGCTCGATAACCGCCACAAGTCAGGCGATCGATGATGGTCTGCGACGTTTCAAGTAACGTAATGGCGGAGTAAAAGAATATCGGTTGACCACCGGTCATCAGCTCCGCAACGATATCTTGCATGTTTCATCATCTCAAACAGGCATTGTACATTTTCAAACCATTTGACCGGGCATTTCTCTCGGAGTATGGGCTGCATTCATGGATGGTACATTACGCAACGACATCCTTTAATGTTGGTGCCAACTGTGTTTTTTACCTATGCCAAACGGGGTTGGGACTCGGAATCGACGACATGTATTGTTTGCTATTACTGGAGTACTACGGGCACACGGTCTTGGACGGCGTTGGCGGATTTTGTATTGGGGCCACAGGCGAATTCTCGTTGTACGATAACTACAGAGCATGAGCGACAGGATGGGACAAGACGGCGAACTTCCATATCAGGGCCGTTTATACAGGGATGGTTTCGGATCAAAGTAGGCGTCAACGTCTGAGTCTATATCGGGCGATGAAAAGGCGATTTGGGTGTATATCACTACCTCAATTCTCCAGGGCATGAACGAACGTTTCGGGTGTAGTAGATCTGTTATCCAAGTCGCAGGGCTTTTTCTGGGGTTGAGGAAGCCAAGTTTGAATTTTAACAAGAAAAGAGGGAAAGCCAGATGCTACCTATTATAGACAAGAATTATTACGACGTTTAGTACATTGGATAACAACTGGGATCATATCTCACAAAAACGAGGTTTCGACATGGCGATGTTAGACTCTGATTATACTTGATTCTTTATCGTGCTGTCTGCAATGTGCCCTTTGAGCTCAACTATTTTTTATTAGCAGAATGAGGATGTGGGTTCCTATCCTGACTTGACATATGATATATGCCATTTCCTTTAGTTTAGTTCTAACTTGGTGGACTATGGATGACAACGATTAGCCATACTCATACTATCCGTTCATTGGCGAGTGCCATAAGTAAAGAAAAGAATATATTGAAAAGGGGGGTTAGAGTAGGATTGAGGACATCTCTGAACATCACTGGCCATCGTTTCAAATCGCTATAGAATTGAATATCGCCGAATATCTAAACTCAACCATAGCATCCAAGACATATCACGGAAGCCCAGACCACCGCAAATGGCAATCTTACTGCCTTATATTACAATCTAGTATTTAGTAAAGACACAAAGAAAAGGAGGCCGCTCTGATATAGTCTTGACCGAATTCTAAGATGGTCATCAGGCTTGCTCTTCACGCAAGTTGAGTCTAAGAAAACCTAGAACCAGAAGAGGTAGTACACAGAATAGGTAAACAGGCGATTAGAAATATAACTGTTATTTCAACGCAATCCAAGTAGGCAAAATCGGCGTGGCTGTTATTGCTGTTACGATACTCCCTAAGATGCGCTGTGTATTAACCTGAACTCGTGTCTGAGGAAATATGTAGCACCCCGAAAATAGGCAGACAAGTATGACGTACAGATATTTGAGTGTTGCCAGTTCGATATATCTATGGGGCAAGGTAGCCTGTCTACGAAATGTTCACGTACACAATTCAGACAAGACTTCAAAGTCGCTCAATGGCACTCAAGGTATTGGTAGACAGAAGACACAGTCACAAGACGTGTCGTCGTAATCTTCGGGTCTCATTTTTCTCTTTTATGCTTTGCCTACCATTACAAGCAAGAATGAAACCGTCCGTGCCCTTAGCAGATGCAAATGATCAATTGACGCCTGAGTAGACCTCCGTCTCTCATCCCACGGATCTCCATCTTTCCTTCATCAGGTTTTGACGGCTTTTCCCAGCCTGGTGATTTAAGCATTCTATTGCTCAACAGCCTGGACCTCCTCACCACCCTCCTCCTCAGCAACTCGGGCGTCCTGAGCAGCCTGAGCGGCTTGGGCGGCCTTAGCGCCGTAGTCCTGGCTGACAGGCTGGAGGACAGCCTGCTCCTCCTTGGGCTCGATAATGGTGACAGCGTCAGGGAGAGTCTTCTGGGGACCGGCCTTGCCCTCAGGGTCGGAGCCGCGCATGATCTTGACCTTGATACCCAAGACACCCTGTCGGAGGAGAACGTGACGGGTAGCGTGGTCGATGAAGTCCTTGGCGGGCTGACCAGAGTGAATCATGAAGCCGTCGGTGAACTTCATGGACTTGGCACGGGCAGCACGGAGCTTACCGGAGACGACAACCTCGCAACCCTTGGCGCCGGACTCCATGATGAAGCGGAGGACACCATAGCAAGCACGTCGGACGGCGAGACCGTTGAGAAGCTTGTATCGGAGGGACTCGCACTGAGCGACGGCGGAGAGACCACGGTTCTGGACCTTGGCGGCGTAGAGGGAGACGGAGTTCTCGGGGAACTTGAATCGCTTCTGGATGAGCGAGGTGAGCTCGCGAATGCGGCGGCCCTGCTCGCCGAGAACCTCCTGGGTGTGGGTGGCTCGGATGATGATATCGGTGACGGTGGGGGTAACGCGGACCTCGACGCCGGAGTAGCCCTCCTCAGCGAGCTCGCGCTGGAAGAACTCGTTGAGCTCGGCGTAGAAGACACCGTCGGCGACGAACTTTCTCCGCTTGGAGCTGTGAAGAAGGTTGTTAGTAAATTTTGGACTTTTGACTCGATTTCTGTGGCGAAGGATGATATTTGGCGGGGTGACGATGCTGGTGATGGCGATGGCGATATTTCGATTCGACCAAGGAGAAGTTCGGAATTGCAGTGTCAATAACTCACATCTGAGATCCGGGGTGAGCCATCTTGAAAATAGGACTTGTGTTGTCGGGACTGGACTTGACTTGGTGTCTTGTCTTGAGTCTGTTGGCGAGCTGAGGGTTGGCGGGCTGAAGAGAAAGATTCGCGATCCTGGGTGGATTTCGGCTTCGCTGCACTCACAAATGTTGGCTTACTCGCTCAATTTTTTGGTGTGTGGTTGAGCCCTAAATCTGGCAAGCGGGCTACTGGGCGCACATTCCGTTTGGAGAAGTGGGGCTCGAATTTGAGGGAGATTTAGGGTACGTACCTAGGTATCCTCGTGGTCGGAGAACGGAGAAACAAATTAACGAGATGGACCTGACCCACGTAACCAAAATAGGGAAAGTGCTTGGACCATGGCCCTGACCTCTGAGGTGACGTCGCAGTCTCTTTTGGTAGCTGACAGTGCTGAGCCCCTCCTGCCAGATGCCAAGTGGGCGTCTGTGGCTCGTGATGATGAATATGAGCTGTCTCCGGCTCTAAAATAAACTCCAACCATTTATACTCAAAGTCGAGGCCAAAGCTTTCCTCGGTGCGCATCTAATTTCCTCATTCTTTTTTCTTACTTGAGGGGTGACAAATATGTCAGAGTCCGTCTCATAACCTCTCCTCTCAGGTCGCCTTGTAACAGCTACTTCTTCATCTTCCGGCGGCCCCGCGATATTGAGCTACCTCTACTACATCACCATAGCTTCCGAGAAGTCACCCTCACCGACATACGAAAGATCATTGATAAAACACAAATTCTAAGAAGAGAGATCCCTCTCCCTTTAGCAACTACAAGACGGTGAAGCCGCGGTGGACAGTATCCGCGGTTTGCCAAAATGGAAGCCCGAAAGGTACGCATGATCGCCTGGTTCCAGTCGCCTTTAAGAGCATCCTGCCTGTTCATGTACGGTTCTGCGCTGCATTTCGGCTCCTAACGTCATGTAGATCATCGAGAGCGTCCAGGGTATCTATGGCGGCCAAACAACTCATGGCACTTTGCGACTGACCGATTTCCATCTGGTATTCTGCGCACCCATCGATCAATCCGCCAAACCCTCAGGAACTTCGTCTCAGAAGCTCAAAGTTCGCGAGAGATGGATCCCATATCCCATGCTGTGCTATTGCGCATTTCGGCCGGTGCCACCCGGATCTCGCCAGGCTCCATCCATCCGTTTGCGATGTCGCGACTTCACGTTTGTGACATTCAACTTCACCGACAGCGAGGTTGCCCGGGAAGCTTTCGATTTCATCAAGTCTCGAACTTGCAAACTAGGAACGGTAGAGAAGCTCTATGCTTTCGCCCACAAGCCTCTAAAGCATGAGCGAGAGGTTGGCGGCTGGTCGGTCTACGATCCAAAAGCGGAGTTCAGACGGCAGGGCATCAGCGAGAAGTTGCCTGATAAAGGTTGGAGGATCACGCACATCAACAAGGACTATACCTTTTGCGATACATATCCTGCTTTTCTGGTTGTTCCCTCCAAGATCTCGGATAATGTCCTTAAATATGCGAAGGAGTTCCGCTCGAGAAACCGTGTGCCGGCGCTGTCATACATTCATCCAGTAAACAATTGTACCATCACTCGAAGCTCTCAACCACTCTCTGGCATCACAAGGAAGACAAACGTGCAAGATGAGAAGCTGGTAGCGGCATCATTCAACGCTCTTTTACCACCAGGCTCTGAGGAAAGCACCCCTCTATCGAGTCAGCCCGATGTGTCCCTTGGAAACTCATCACTGGAGCCGGAGCTTTCGGAGACAGAACGATATGAAGATGAGCTCATTTCGAGGTCCGTTGCCGTTTATGATTCTTCTGGGAAGCGTCAAGTATATGGTGCACAGCAGAGTAACTTGATTGTGGATGCTCGTCCTACTATCAATGCAATGGTGAATCAAGTACAAGGAATGGGCTCGGAAAATATGGACAAGTACAAGTTTGCACGGAAGATATTCCTTAGTATTGAGAATATTCACGTCATGCGAAGCTCCCTCAACAAGGTCGTTGACGCACTCAAAGACGCCGACATTTCACCTTTACCGCCAAACAGAGAGCTGCTCCATCAGAGTGGCTGGCTACGGCACATTCATGATGTTCTGGATGGGTCAGCTATAATTGCAAGACAGATCGGAATCAACCATTCACATGTTCTCATTCACTGCTCCGACGGCTGGGACCGTACCAGCCAGCTCAGTGCTTTGGCTCAAATCATGTTGGATCCTTACTACCGCACAATCGAGGGTTTCATTGTTCTTGTGGAGAAAGATTGGTTGTCTTTTGGTCACATGTTCAGGCTCCGATCGGGCCACTTGAACCATGAGGACTGGTTCACTGTGCAGAAAGATGCTTTTGCAGGTTCCAAGGTACAGCCCGGAGAGAATGATGGTCGGGGTGACGCGTTCCAGAATGTGCTGAGTGGTGCGAAGCGTTTCTTCAACCAGAACAAAGATGATCCCGACCTGGCTGCAGTTAGTGAAACAGCTCCTGGAAAGGTTGTTGACGATGAAGCTACCTCTCCGAAGATGGTCAGTCCTGTCTTCCATCAGTTCCTTGACTGCACTTATCAACTTCTACGCCAAAACAAGACTCGTTTTGAGTATAACGAGCGCTTCCTGCGTCGCCTTTTATACCACCTGTACTCGTGCCAATACGGCACTTTCCTCTTTAACTCGGAGAAGCAGAGAAAAGATGCGCGAGCTGCAGAGCGCACGTCTTCAGTTTGGGACTACTTCCTATGTCGGCGAGCCGAGTTCACAAACCCCGATTTCGACGCCAGTATCGACGATCACGTCAAGGGGCAGGAGCGAATCCTGTTACCGCGACTGAAGGAGATAAGATGGTGGCATCAGTTGTTCGGAAGAACTGAGGATGAGATGAACGGCGGTTTGAACGCCGCAGCAGCAGCAGAGACAGACCGTCAAACCGCCATATCGAATCTACAGTATCCTAGTGTTATTCAAGCAGATGCCGATCCTCGGTCATCCACTTCAAGCTCCAAGTCAGGGCCACCCTCAGTTCTCACTGGAGTTGAGACTGCCCACGAGACGCTCACCCCTGAATCACGACATACACCAATCGAACGGAGCACATCTACCGAACCAGGCGGTAACGCCTTTGCCGTTATCAGGGATGGAATTGCAGGTCTCAACCTAGGCAAGGGAATGCTGGGGCAATTTACAAATACTGGCGAGTCAGCGTCGTCGTTAAGTTCGGCTTCCGCGCCAGCTCGTAGCGACCAGGAGCTGCGTGAGATGACATAGAAGGTCATGTTTCCAGAGTCGGATCCTGGCCCTTACTTGATCGTCGAGACCCATGAATCCGTGCGACACTGTTGTTCCTGGCTACACCCGCCGGTAGCACCGCCGCTTCTGACAACAGAGTCTGACGCACCGTCAACCCTTGGGCGCTGCAGCTTCTACAGTGTACCCAGCGATCTCAGTGGAGAGTGGGAGTATATCAAACGGCGCGACTCCGACTCTTTGGGCTTTCGTCCGAGACTCAACTCCATTGATAACTTCCAGCCCGATGTGGACCTGTCGACGCCGTGTCACTCTCCAACTATTGAAATGCCAAACCCTGCGGCAAGGCTTGAGACAGCCCTGCTCAAATCTGATGGACAGAGGCGTGCGATGCCAATGTCCGAGATGTAAGCATAGCATTCGGACTCATGATGTCTGAGTTCTCACTTGGCTTCCTAATTACACGTGCGGGAGTTTTTGTTGGCGTTAGAGGCAGTATCATGAGCCGGCTCTGGCGTTTAACTTGAGTGGTGATGACATTATAATTTTGCGCCAATTACGCGGTACACGGCGAGAGCTTAGACAGTGATAGACTCCTTCATGACTCCGTTAATTAGGTAGTTATAGAGTGTACCAAATCAAACTCCTTGATTAACTCATGAGTTCAACATTCGGCTTTGTATAATTTCGTCTTTATTTTTGTCTATCTCGTAACGTCATCCTAGTTATGGAAACGTGTTTGTTCACATTGAATCATATCTACTTGATTTCGTTGCGTGTCTTTTGCCCATTTTTGCTTCTCTAACCCTCATGCTACAGGTTTTCTTTGGATTTCTTTGACGTTACAGGAAGACCTCGAGATTGATCTCGAGAGTGCTGACAGGGTATCTATGAATATGTTAGTGATGTCAAGTCGATACTGGTCGGAATAGGGGCTCACTTCAAATCAAACTTCTCCAACACGGTAGGGTGCAAGATACCGAATTCGCCAATGCGTCTTTCCTTTCCACCAAGACGGAGGTACACGGAAGCAGCATGGCCAGCGAAAAAGGTGGCATCGTCAAGCTCCTCAATCCAGTAGCCATCGGGCTTGCTGGGGTTCTCCTTCACCTCAAAGTCGACACTCTTGCCAGAGAGACCCTCCTCGTGGGTGAGGAAAGCAGTTCGAAGCATTAGGAGAACACGATCAAGAAGGCCGTGGACCACCTCGAAACCGCTTGTTCGGCCGTACCAGGCGGCGGCGAAATGTCGCTCATTGCGAGCCTTACGTTCTTGAGACTCATCCTTGAAGACGACGTCAGAGACCTCGAAGATCTTCATAGGCACACTGTGGCCCTTGTTCTCGCGGATGGTCTTGAGAAGACCAGGTAGGAGAGTTGATCGCACAACCTGATACTCAGCGGTCTTGGGATTGGCCAGGCGTACGACGGTGTTTCCGTCATCCTTGCGGTTCAGCCAAGCGAAGTTCTCATCGTGACTGCACAAGATCAGGGGCATAACCTCACTCCAGCCAGCAACAGCGGCTTCGATTCGGATAATATCACTGAGCTTGTTGACAAGCAGGGGAGCACCAACAGTAGCACTTCGTGAAGGAGCAGTACGAGGAAGGTTGTTGTATCCGTAGCACACGGCAAGATCTTCCATCACGTCACATTGATGGAGGACATCAGCTCGGGTTGGGGGAATAGCAACCTCGAGGATGTTGGAATCTTTTGTTGAAGGAGTAGAGGTGTAAGACATCTTGGACAGAAGCTTGCACAGGCTCTCGGGAGACTCAGTGAGGCCGGTGCAGCTGTTGAGGTAATCGATTTCAACCTCAGCGACTCTGGGCTTCAGGTTAGGAGTGACCCGTGTTTGGTTGTTGTGGTCGGAGTTGATCTGGACGGGCTCCACGGTGAAGGGCTCAGAGCAGTACATGGAGAACATGGTAACCATGATATCGGTGACAATGTCAAGTTTAGTGATGTCGGTGGCAGTGATCTCAATGAAAACGTTGGTGGTGTCAAGTGTAATCTTGGAGTGGTCACCGTTGATGATTGGAGGAAGGGAACAAACAATGCGGTTGGAGTCGTAGATCGCAGGGTAGACTGGTGAGTCGCGAATGATGTGGAGGAAGCGGCCCAGGTTCTTGTCGTTCTCATAGAAGTTCATCAACTCAGCAGAGTCCATCTCCTTGGTTTGGTTCAAGGGGATGAACTTTATATCCTTGGGAGGGAGAGCCTCGTAGGTGAAGGGACCTTTGATAGTATCATAATCGTGGGTACCAATGGAAACAAGTGTTCGGTTTCGAGCAAGATTCTGGTGAAGCTTGTCTTGTAGAGAGATGAAGGACTCGTACCGGCTCTTGTCGAACTTGATATTGCGAAGGATAGCGCCAGAGACATATGGCCGGACCTGCTCGGCTTCGGGCTTGACGGTGATTGACTCAAGCTTGCCGCTTGCGGGCTCGACTATACGGTATTTGGGAGGCTCAATGCGGCCACGGAAGATGTTGAGATTGGTGACGATACCCTCGAAGCAGAGCATATCATATCGGTTGGCGGGAATCTCAATCTTGAGCTGAGGAGGCTCCTGTTCACCGTTTACAATGGGACGCTCATCATTCTCAGTATCCTCGTCAAGCTCGATACCGAACTCGAAGCAAAGGTCCTCAAACTCCTCGGTCGTGAATCTGTTTTAGGAGGAAGAAGACCTGTCAGCACACGTATATAGACCTTGGGCGCGAAGTCGGAGGGCTCATGGTGGGGGTATGAACAAGGAGGGGCATTCGCACTTTTGACCGAGGGCTTCGTAAAGCTTGTACTTGTCGACGGAAATGGTAGGCATGATGAAGCGGAGCCTCGAGCCTGGTTCGGTGAAATATCCTTTTTCCGAAGAATCAGAGGCGAAGGTGAGACTTCCGTCGAGCGTTGGACGTGGATTTGGGCGTGGATTGCACTGAGTCACAGGAAATTTTGGGGATGTAGTTCGGGTTGCATGCGACGATGTGATACTCGGGTACTCGGGAACACGCAGGGCTATAGTGCGCTGCGATGGTACCCCTCTAGCGGATGGGGTTTGGCGGGGTAGAGTGACGGACTATTTATGCTCCATTCCCGACAAACGGTCAGGTACGATAATGACAAGAAGCAAGCTTGCAGCAACTTTTCAATACCTTATGCCAACTCGTTGGCATTACAAGAACTGGCAGTTTATCTGGTCAATTACACCTCTTACCTTCAATCATGAACGATCATCTTGTCTGTACGGCTTTATTAACCAGAACTCGAGGTTATCAAGCTCGAACAGCTCTGAAACAATGTATTGTTGCATCGAGAATTTGTCAAGGCCATTAGCTACCTCGCAGCCAAATTCCCAAACATCAAATATATGTACAATGATGTCTGCACTGAGCTGGGAGTGGCGGGGCATGAAGCTCGAGATTTCAAGGCTTGATCAGATATGAGAGTGACGTCGGATGCGATCCTACAGACCTGATACATCCTCAGAAGGTTTAAGTTTTATGCCCATACCCGTCCCGCGTGAACCGTAAATACGCTTTTGGACGTTGGTAAAGACGATATCAATTCTGGTCTCAGTCTTGGCTTCAAATATTATTGTCATCCCCAGATTCAAGCCACAATGTACCTGAAGCGCCCTGACCGAAGGTGAGACTGAAAAGAGCTTGCCCCTCAAAAATCCATGTTCTCAGGGAAATGAGGAGCCACTTTGACCCCACTTCAGCCACATCTCAGCTACCATCCAGAGCTGTCTGGGCTGTTCACCCGGGGCATTGGGCGGTTGCCCCTCTCCAAGGCACCGTTCCTAACAGGGCATCGGTCACTGAACAACGCAGCACTGAAGTGAAATGAAGCAACACTGCTGCACCAGCCTCGCTCACCTCCACTGGCCAGCCAGCGAGAGACAAACATCCAGCTGCCTCTCCACATCCACCCTCTTCTCCCTCCCTCATCTATCGATTCACATGTCCACATCTCAAACCTCGACGACCTAGCTGATTTAGGCCACGACTTTGCCCTTTGGCTCTGCATCATTAGGAACCCATTCTCTCTGCGCTGAGCGTATCTCACAGCTCTTATCCCCCTGCGTGACCTCGTCTGTGGCCCTCGTCTTGCAGCCAAAAATCGTGTGTTGGGACTCCTCAGCGCAAATCATTGCATCACCCACCAGCACAGCACCACTACCACTACCACTACCACACGCGATCCACCCGCAACCGCCAACCTTCCTCTCCCTCCCTCCTAACGATCATCTCGACTTACCTCGGACGCTGTCACTCATTTTCTTGATAACCCTGCGATCTTACCGCCCCGCTCGCCATGGCTGACGCGCCCAACTCTGGCGATGAGCTGTACCCTATCGCCGTCCTTATTGACGAGCTGAAGGTATGCTAGGTTTGGCGGTGACGCCACGCTACATCCCAACGCTTTCACTTCCTGCGTGGTTGTCTTATCGCCAAGAAGCGAACAATCAGACGTTCATTACTGACGCTCGATTCCTCTCCAGCACGATGATGTTTTACTCCGTCTCAACGCCATCCACCGTCTCTCGACCATTGCTCTCGCTCTCGGCGCTGAACGAACCCGTGAGGAGCTTATCCCCTTCCTCGATGGTCAGTCTTCGATTAGCTCTCCCGCTTACCAATATGCGATTTAAAAGCAAAGACGTCTCCTAACCTTGATACCATACAGAGTCCGTGGAGGATGAAGATGAGGTCCTTGTTGCCCTGAGCGAGGAGCTTGGCGGCTTTGTCGAGTATGTCGGCGGTTCCCAGTGGGGTCACGTTCTGCTGTCTCCCCTCGAGAACCTCGCTTCTATCGAGGAGCCCGTTGTTCGCGACAAGGTAAATGAACATGCGTTTTTTTTTTATTAAAAAAAATATATATTTAAAAAATCGTCCTTCCCGACGCTGACTGTCCACACAGGCCGTCGAGTCCCTGAACAAGATTTGCACCGAGCTTTCATCCCAACAAGTCGAGGAATATTTCATTCCCCTCACAATTCGCCTCGCCAAGGCCGATTGGTTCACATCAAAGGTTTCGGGATGCGGCCTCTTCACAACTCCTTACAACAAAGTCTCCCCACCCGTTCAAGAGCAGCTGCGCCAGCAGTTTGGCCTGCTGGTTCACGATGAGACACCCATGGTCCGTCGCCAGGCTGCCACCAATCTCGCCAAGTTTGTCAAGGAGATGCCCGCCACCATCGTTGTTGACGAAATGATACCCCTCTTCCAACACCTCGCACAAGATGATCAGGATAGCGTCCGATTACTTACAGTCGAGGTTCTCATCTCTATTGCCGAAGCCGTTCCCAAAGAGCAACAGGCCAGCCATGGTGTCTTGCTGACAGCTCTGCGCAATTTGATAGAGGACAAGAGTTGGAGAGTCCGATACATGATCGCGGATCGATTTGAGAAGGTTCATAATACCTGCCAATTTTCATTATCATTGCCGATGCTAATTTTTACAGATTGCTAAGGCGGTAGACGAGGAGGTCGTTTCTAGAGACCTCGTTCCTGCATTCGTAAAACTTCTCAAGGACAACGAGGCCGAGGTGCGAACCGCTATTGCTGGCCAGATTCCCGGCTTCTGTGCTCTCGTGGATCGTAACGTGCTCCTCAACGACATCATGGGCAGCATTGAGGATCTTGTTTCGGACACATCCCAGCATGTCCGTGCTGCGCTTGGTACTCAGATCAGTGGCTTGGCTCCTATCCTTGGAAAGCAAGAGTACGTCAACTAGTCTTTGCGAACCGGGCACTCGATTCTAATTTATTTCTTAGAACTATCGACCACCTTCTCCCCATGTTCCTCCAGATGCTTAAGGACGAGTTCCCGGAAGTTAGGCTCCATATCATCTCCAAGCTTGAGCTCGTGAACCAAGGTCAGTCACAGAACTCATTGTATATGATATGAAGCTGATATGATGCAGTCATTGGTATCGACCTTCTCTCACAGTCACTCCTTCCCGCAATTGTACAACTCGCTGAGGATAAGCAATGGCGAGTACGACTTGCGATTATCGAGTACATCCCCCTCCTCGCCAGTCAACTGGGCGTTCAGTTCTTCGACGAGAAGCTCAGCAATTTGTGCATGGGCTGGTTAGGAGATACTGTTTTCTCTATCCGTGAAGCCGCTACTCACAACCTGAAGAAGCTCACTGAGGTCTTTGGTGTTGAGTGGGCCAGCGAAGCTATCATCCCCAAGGTTATGGCTATGGGTAACCACCCTAACTACCTTTACAGGATGACCACCTGCTTTGCTATTTCGGTGATTATTGCCCTTGTTTGAAACTGGGAATCCAAACTGACTCATTTACAGACATTGGCGAGCGTTGTGAGCATGGATGTGATTGCCAAGTCGATCCTCCCTATGCTCGACAAGCTGGTCACTGACGATATCCCCAACATCCGCTTCAACGTGGCCAAGACATACCGCGTCCTGATCAATGTGCTTCGACGTCTGCCTGACGAGGGTACCCTGTATGATTTGGAGAAGCAGGGCAGTGAGATCACACCGTCGCCTCGGGGCTCGGAGCTGATCCAACAACGAGTTGTTCCTAACCTGGAGAAGTTGCAAAAGGACGACGACGTGGATGTGCGATATTTTGCGACGACAGCAGCTGCCGAGATCTCGGGACCCATTGCTGGCGGGGAGCCTATGAATACATCGCCATAGATGAGAGACGTAATGAAGCAATAATCATTGTCGAGACAGATTTTGTCTGCTTTTGTTTTGTCCCGTCCATATCGCTACAGAAAGAGAGAAAGACAAACAGAAGCCTATGAAGTCGTACGTTGCATATTAGAAGCCACTAGTTGGAGCTGGACATTGTTGCGCTGAGTTGAGTTAAGTTGAGAAAGGGGAATGTTCTGCAAAGGATACGATACAAAAAAGCTTGATGCGGAACCTCTGAAAAGGGTAAAGAGACACTCAGATAAAGCTTTGGGGTCATGAAAAGGGAGGGGAGTCTGAGAGGGATAGTCCAAGCATTGACACGAGTCCAAATACCATTGTATGATACAACAAGAGCTCTCGGAGGTGAATGATATTGGCTCTTTAGAACAGGTGCTGGAGCCAGCACAGAGTGATCATGGGTATCCTTTTTTGTTCTTCAAAATATACTCCATCTATGTCTCCTATACCCTGCGAAAGCAGAGCGTACTGATTGTTTGGCCTTTGTGGCCTCCAAAGCTGAAGGAGCGATATTCGACTCTGCCAACGATTTCAAAACCTTCCTCGCTGGTCTTTTCGAACCAGCCTCTCAACTCCGTCTCGGTCCAGTTGCAACTTGTCACCAAGAAGATGCCGCCCTTTCGAACAAGGGGTAACACTCGTTCTCGGTAACATTCACATAGTCGTCGTCCTTGGACATCTTTCTCGTCGCTTAAAGAGATGGCATCGAAGGTACCCTTATCCAGTACCACATCCCAGCCCTCAGTCTGCTCACCGTTGAGAACAGGGTCGTATGGCCCAGCTATAAGATCCCACTCTTCGAATTCGACAGGTTTCTCAAGGTCGCCTTTTGTGGTGGTGATTTGTCGCGCGAGTGCAATGCTTTGGGGGCTGTAGTCCACACCGAGAGCTCGTGCAGACCAATCCTCTCCGCGGAGGGAGAAGAGAAGAGAGCCGTTGCCGCAGCCAAGATCGAGAAATGTGGTGGTGTCGTGGGAGAGGACAGGCGAGTCTGGGTCAGAGGGGTCGAGCAGACCGTCTAGGAACTCAAGGATCTTTGCTTCAGCATCTGAATCGTCAAACCAAACAGTTCCGATGTCGGAGGGATCAGCAGCGTGGTTTGTTATCTCATTTGTGTAAAGGTCATCCCAGCTGTGGAGGCAGAGTGTTAGTCTGCGGTTTGTGAGAGGCAGATGGAGGGAGATGGTACTATTGTTTTGTGCCAAGCTTTGAGGGCTCAAGATGTTGGGGCTTTTCGTTTGAGGACATTGTAAAGGAAGTGATTTGGGTTTCGAGAGGAATGAAGCTATTCAGAATCATTGATCCATTGACAGTGACAGTGATGATGGTATATTTTGTGGTGGGGGTATTGAAGAAATGTCCAAAAGGAGCAGGCGGTGAAGGTGGGGTAATTCTTCAATTAACACTACCTTCAGTAGCCTACTATAGGTGGTAGCCCCTTGTACTTGATTATTATCAAGCACAGCTTTGGATTGTTAACTCGTCTTATTATTCTTGAAGAGGTATGCTGCGCAATTCGACAGTAGTTACGCGGTGACTCAGTCACTGAAGTGGCAGCATGCGCAAGTATTCTCTCGATTCATGTCGTAGATCCTCAAAATAGTGGCTTACTATTACAAAAATTAAAGTCAGTAGCCTGAAGCATACATACGTTAAAGCGTATTTTGGGGTGGCTGCTAGAATATTGAAGGATATTGATAGGATGATTGAGAGGCAGTAATAGACCGAGCATGAGAGTTTAGAAACAAATATATACAGACAAGCTTTTCAATTTTATGTGCTAAATAGGTGCAGGCATCTTCTCAAACAGCTTACCTCTAATGTATCTGGAGACATCTGTCACAAATTTGCGGTTTATACAGAATTAATGTGTTCAAAATCCATTAGATATATCACAGAGTTTTTAAGAAGAGCTTAATAGTAAGGCAAAGCCTAAGAACTATAGTTCTCGAGGACATTTCTTAAGTTTCAAGCTCATACTTTGAGGATATATAGTCATATACAGGCAGAAATTGCTGATAAACTTGGTAGAGTCGGTTGATCATCAGGTACTGTGAATTGGTTCTAAGATGGCCTCAAGCTCTTGAGATGTAATGGATGACCTCAGCCACCCATTGCCAGGTCTATCTGGAACATAACATGTGCAACAATGTGAAAACCTGCTGCAAAGGTATAGTCTGCTGCAACAGTAATCCCAGAGCCCAAGCAGGTCAAATCAGATGGATGGGTCATGTAAACCAGCAGGGCTATCCCCACTCTGGCCTTGAGCACCACATAATCCTTTTCCATCCATGAGAGGAATAGCCGATAGCCGTCCCTGTATGAGTCTTTATCATTCGATCATCATGATCATGAATACCTTATTCCAGATATCAACCGCACCGCAAAATCATGCAAGTTTCCAAACACCAGGCCCCGTATAAGTTAAAAGTTCGTTCGTCTTGTCGTGACGATGGTTTCCACTCGTCCAATCAATAACCGGAAGAGTAACGTAGCAGCAAAGCCCCATAAGAAATATGTGTGTATGTATGTATGTATGTGAAAAACAGAACCATAAATCATGTCAAGCTTAGTAGAAAGACTCGACCATGGTGTCCTTCATGCTCGTGTTGATGTTGCTGGGGCCCTGGCCCTCGCCGAGACGGAACACACTCTCGATAACGCTAAGCTCAGTGGCAGTGGTGTCGAGGCCAGTCACAGCGAGCCAGTCGTTGACGACCATACCAGCGCCTACGACGTTAGAACCACGGTTGACACTACCGGCGACGAGAGGAACCTGGAGCAAGCTGGACAGCTCGTCCTGATCTTGGATAGGAGTCTTGGGATGCACGAGACCACCCTGGTTAGACAAGCTCATGTAGCTGCCCACCAGAACATTGTCTGCGACAGTCTGACGGAATACTTCCACGCCGAGGACATCTGCAATAATCTCTTCTGTTTCGCGTTCCAAGTCAGGGTGCACGAGGGCGATGTGATCGTTTGTGACGATGACGTTTCCGAGGGCTGACAATCGCTCCTCGATGCGCTGGATACGGACTGAATCGGGAAGTGAATTTCTCAAGTGCTGCAGCTCCTGGTCGGTTGTGGTCGTGGGAACGAGAAGACCCTTTCGGTTGCCAGCGGTCATGCGGCCAATGATACGGGTACCAGCGATGGTGGTTCGCACAGTAGGAATGATATCTTGGAGCTCGGCTTCGAAGACACTGGAAACTGTCAGTATGAAACTCGTAGTCAAGATAGGTAAGAGGATTTGATTCACCTGTAGAAGTTCTCACTAGCACCGAGGGCCACGAGGGCATAAGAGTTGGTCAAGGTGGAAAAGACACCGACCCTAGAAATTACAGGTTAGTAATAAGTTCTGATCTTTCAATCTCATATCATTGTACAGCAAAGCATATCATCCATCTAGATATGCGCCGCATGAGAAAGGCGGGGGCGGGGTTCTTGAGGCACAGGGAGCTTCAATCACCAGAAGAAAAGACAAGGAAGATGACATACTCGTTAGAGTTCTCAAATTGAGCGCGAACGGCCATGATTGCTGAAGTGTTCTGGGTCGCGCAAGTCGTAGAGTCTAGAATTTTGGAGGTTTGGTGTAGTTGAAGATTGAAGTTATCGCAGAGTGGATGCTCGTCGTAGGTTTTTTTTTTTCTTCACCTGGTTGGTTTTGCTTTCTTGCCCCTCCTTCTTTTTTTTTGGGGGCGGGGGAGCTCTCGCCGCTATTTATGTAATGCGGTCTCTGGATCAGATAGTGGAGCTCAGGCAGTCAGCAACTAAACTTGTCACTAAAAATGCCCTCAGAACGTCTGAAAACAGTAATTAACCTGATGACTCACTGAAGCAACTTGCTAAGGAACCTTCGCCACTATGGATTGAGCGGGTAAAAAGGACCCTGCTTAAATCAACCAGGTATATTTGTTACAGGATGACTCTTCTAAGTGGAAATGACTCCTTGGCCGTTTATTAAGCAACTTCCAATTCTGTCAGCTCCAGAAGCTACCTTATTCCAAGGATCTATCAGCCTTGTAGAACTCAGCCTTAGGTAAGGTACCTCAAGGTAGGTCCTTAGATACCTTAGCAGCTAGCTTGGACCCTTCGACTCATCTCGCATCAAATCCAAATACGGTAAGTGATTATATCATCCTACTCCAGGCTCTCCCTCAACGCCAAGATAATCTGCTATCAAGCACCCTCATCATAAGGTACTCAGATAACATGATTCAGAGTCTTTTCATGACTCTAAACTAGATTTGTATATGCAGCCAGATGTCAATAGGAAATCCTTGCAGCATCATGAACTGCTCATCTCATGGTAACATGTTATGTACACAGAACAAAATAAGGGTTCGCATCCAGTATCCCTAAAAAAAAAAAAACCATCATCATGCCATTCGTAATCCTTTATCCCATCTTGCCCTGTTCAGGTCATGTTGCCACAACCCCTTTTGACCTCTCAGTCAACTCTCGGGCTCGCGTTCTCTCTCCGGATATCTACTGTCGCCTCGCCATTCACCCAACACATGGCGCTCGTTTCTCACTTCCCTGAGCTTCATCGTGATAGAGTTAATATACTCAAAGCACTTGTCCTCACAGAGTCCAGACAGGCGCCTTCATCAATACTTGTCTTCCTCGTACTTCCAACGCCATAAATCCTGCAAATCGCACCCTGTTCGAGTCCTTCGGCAGGGCCGCTACAAAAGTGACCTTGTCAGCATCCATCCTTGTGCTCTTTGAAGCATCGTTACCCTCCCCGCTCTCGGGCGGGGCTGCATTATTCAACGTACCAGTCTTAGCTTTGCCGCTCTTTTCATCGTCGCCGTCCTTATCGTCGCCATCTCCCTCTCCCTTCTGAGCCTCCAAGACTGGCAAGGCCGCCTTTTCAACTTCCATTACATGCGGCTGGACGATCTCTCCAGGTAGCGGGTAGGTAATGGCCACATCCCGACTCTCCAGGGGGAGGTTGGCTGCAATGCCCACAGCAAGCTCCACAATCATCGATGCGCTGCCATCCACACCAGGTGGTGGCGGGTTGCAAAGGAACTGGTAAAGACAGTTTGTCAGGGATGTCGTTGACTTGGCGATAAATGCATTGCGATTGTCGTTCGCAGCTGGTGAGTTAAGCTGTCGGTGCAAACCGTCCAATGATGTCATTCGCCAGCTCACAATCTTGTTCGTCAAGGCTTCGAACTCTTCCTGGCTAGTCAAAGTGTGCGTGTTGCTTCGAATGCCCAGCTCAATCTCCTTGAGAGACTGGCTTAGCTGCGCATCCAATCCAGGGTGAAAACATTTGTTGAACACCTCCTCCATGATCCACCGCGAGATGACGGCGCGTCCAATAGCTGTCATCTCAGCCTTTCCGGTCTTGAGTGCTTCTGTGCTGACATACTTGTCAAGCCATTGCGGCACACACCGCCAATCTTTTCGAATGTTGAACGAAAGGTTGTTAATGGCACCATTGAGTCGGTTAAATCGTGTCGAGTATTCACTGTCATCGAGGGCGGTACGCGATTGCGACATGCGCTGGTTGGCGACTGCATTCTGGAGGTGCACGATTTGACCATTGAGCGCCTCAATCTGTCCCTTACCATCAAAGTAGAGTCGCTTGACGTTCTTGTATTTGGTCACTGCAAATAATCAGTATCCTGTCCTCACTGCGTCAAGGTAGAGATTCTTCCAGATTGCACTTACACAGGTCCTTGAAAGACTTGTCGTTTTCGCCAGCCTCAGCTGGGACTGCAGATACTGGCTGGGGGCTGTCCCGTCCTTGATCCACGGTTTGACCATCATACGGAGATGGGCGATCGCCACGGTAAGCCGGTGACTGCCCGGCCGACTGCGGCGGCACGGGAGGTAGCGGGTTCATGTTGTTCATAGAGTTGGCGGGACGGTAAGTGGGAGGCGGGCCACCGGGGACATCGGCCTGCCCACGCAATTTATCGGAGTCAGGACGGCGCGCGGATGGAGGTCCTCCGGTAGGTGGTGCCATACCGGGTTGCTGTGGTTGAGTAGTTGTCTGTTGAGCAGGAGGGAGGCTCGGGGTTGAACCTTGATTCTGTATATACAGGGCGTGGTTCACAGCAGGCGAGTTGGTTGCTGATTGCAGTTTGGCCGAACGCTGGTCCGAGTCGGCGATAGGCGATTCATGCGAGAACTGAGAGACTGTTTCAGGGTTCTGAAACTGTGCGCTGGGGCCTAAGTGTGCGGGAGCTGATCGTAGATCTCCACCTTGATTACCACCCTGGTGATAGTTGCCTTGCTGTTGAGCGTTTGAAAACTGATAAGGCTGTTGCGAAGGCGAATGCTGTGGTGGGTTGAGAGGCGATTGTTGCTGGTCGTACACGTTCGTCTCGTAACCGCTTTGTGGTTGTTGGTCCTCCGTATGTACCTGAACGTGGGTTTGCGGCGGCTGCTGTTGGTGCTGCTGCTGTAGCGGGGCCTGGCTTTGGTTCTGGTGATAGGCGGCGTCCTCGTAAGGCTGTTGCTGCTGCTGATGTTGCTGTTGGTCTACCTCACCAGAAACTTGGCGAATGGTGTTGTGGAGCGAAATTCGTGAAGTCTGTGAAGGTGATGGCTGGTTAGATTGATGCGCGGTATAGTGTTCATTGATATCGTCGAGACCCTGACGAGACGAAAGCTGGGGTAAAGGGGAATGTTGACTCTCGGGGAGCTGCTGGACCTGCTGAGGAGCTCAGCTTGAGCTGGCGGACGCGGCGAGGGCGGCTAACGCAAATGGTACGGCACAGTAGCCAGAATTAACGACTGGGGCTTGGGATTGGGCTGGAGATGATAAAGGAGATTGGGTCAAGTTCTGGACTGGGCTTGACGGCTGTGGCTGGCGGAATGCTATGCCGAGTAACAGGTAGAACAGAGAGGTAGGCGGAGTGAGATTGGGAGTAAGATTGGGGTGTTGGGCTGGGCTGAGAGAGGGGAAGAGACAAGTGCACAAACAGGATAGGAAGACTGGGGGTTCCAGCTCACAACTGGCAAGGAATAGAACTAGAGAAACAAGAAAAACAAGGAACGATTCAGAAGAGAAAGGCGGTGGATTGCTCACCCGCTTGGAAGGCCGACGTGCAAGGCCGCCAGTATTGTCGTAGGATTGGCTGTTATTGTGGCCGATGCTTATGCTATGGTGGTGCTGGCCGTCAGACGCCCCACGATTGGACCCAGAAAATATACCCTTAATCAATTTTCGAGTCGAGCGCTTCTCAGCAGGAGCTGTTTGCTGTTGTGCTTGTGCCTGTGCCTGTGCCTGTGCCTGTGCCTGTGCCTGTGCCTGTGCCTGTGCCTGTGCCTGTGCCTGTGCCTGTGCTTGTGCCTGTGCTTGCTGCTGTTGCTGTTGCTGTTGTAGCTGCTGGGGTGGAATTTGGCCGTAACGGTTCAGGTCCTCTACGGATGAGGTCTGGAGGTTGTAAGGCGTGGCAGCGCTATAACGAATACTCTGCGAACGACCCAGGCCCGGGTCATTGAATTCGCTTTGCGGTTGATGAGGATCAAACGCAACGTTGGAAAGGTTGGAACTCTGCTGCTGCTGTAAAGAAGGAGGATGTTGATTAATGTTAGCACCGGTTGTGCTACTGGCGGCTGAAGGCGAGCTATAAAGATGCGGCGGGGGAGGGGCGCCAACGGAAGCGGAGGAGGGGGAGGGCAGTAACGGTAAGGAACCTTGAGGCTGCTGTTGTTGCTGCTGCTGGGGATGTTGGAGATGTAACGGCGGCTGTTGATTCTGCAGGTAGTGAGAGGGGGGAGGCGGCTGTTGTGAATCAAAGGACTCGCTCGAGCTGAAGGCGGTATTATGGGACGAGGACAAGGCTGAATGGGGGTTTATGCTGGAAGGATTGTTGGCGCTCGCATTAGCACTGACACCAGGACTGGCACTGGCAGCGTTGGCATTGGCACCGACCGAGTGCGAGTGGCCGAAGTGGGCGCCGTGGGAGGCTGAGTCTGCCTCGTCGAGGAGTTGCTGGTGCTGCTGGACTTGATAGTGTTGATCCTGCTGAGCCTGGTGGCTTGGTTGACGCTGGTGGCCTGCCGCTTGAGGTGTCGCAGCACTACCGCCTGTCGGAGTCTGGCTGTTGTTCGTCGGGGTTGAAGTCGCAGGCGTCTTGGACGAGTTTCGCGGCTCACTGAGCGCATGCGATGACCGGTTGCTGTGCTTGCCGAGGAAGTTCCTCATACTGCGATTGCGATTGTCGTTGCGGACGGCAGATGAGGAGGGAGTTCGGAGGAGGTAATCGCGCACAGCGAGTGTTGAGGTCGGAGAGAATGGAACAGGCGGAAGATATGGGAGGAAGATGAGAGAGACAGAGCCCAGTAGTTAGGTAGTCTACGAATCCAATGCCAGCTAAGGTAAGTCCTGTAGATTACCTATCGAAATCGGGGGGGCAGTACATCAGAGTAACCTATGGAGGGTACTTCTTAGACCTATAGAAGCAAACTAATGGAGGGCACCGATCGGACGGGACGGGACACGACGCAAGCTGCCCTGCCTGTGTCTTGGTGGGTGCCCGTACTGAACCCGCTGCCATGGATGGGCCGTAGTGGATGTCCAGTGCCTTACTTGCTACCTAGGTGCAGACCTCGTGGACACCGAACATCCATGGATCCCTGAAGAGATTGGGTAGCAGAGGGGTGATAAGGCGGATACAGTACCACTCGCTAATATGTCTTTGGGGTTGTGTTCCGAGCCATCAACTTGATCAATTGCGCGGCCGATGCTATTCATTCGTGTCTATGGGGTTCATCTGGTGTTGACACGAATAAGACAAGGTCTACGTTCAAAACACAGCCTCTACTGACTATACCATGTGGCGCTGCATTCGTATGATGACAGGCAGGCCTATATTTTATGACGAAGACCCTGAACTGGATTGCGAAACGGAAAGTTACAACATGTTACCCAAGGCTGATCATTTTAAACGGATGGTTTGTTACCTCTTGGCATAGAACCATGCACAAGACAACTCCAGTTGAGACAATTGGACATTGGCCAAGACCAAGATTCCAGCAGCATTAGCACGTTCCATGTAAAGCTGCCAATCTCCTCTACTGCAGGTGACATATTCTGGAATATCAACAGCTGTCCACTAGCGTAGGCGATATGCACTACAACCCTTGGATGGTCAGCATCGCGTTGGTTGAGTCTTTTCTCCTCTACACAAGTTCGTCCACTTCCAAGCTTTCCCGTACATGTCAGCAATAAGCCCTCCTATGAGAGCTAGTACTTCAAGCTTTGGTCACCTCTAACTTGCGGTTCATCAGCCTTGTCAGAAGTTGTGTTGGTCAGTCCTTGTTTCTTGAGCGGAATACGGCGCCCAGACGGGCCTTGTGGACACTTGATTTTGTTGAAAGGAGGCTGTGTCTGCGGGCTGGGATCCAATATGTGATCCTGCGGTTGAAAGACGATGCCGCATGTTGCCGGTTGTCTTGCTGATGATTGATATAGTCCAAGGCGGTCATGTCGCTTTTAATATCTCTAAGGGAATCCAGGATATCTTATCATTGATTCATCTTATATCATGTCGATTGCTATCACATGAGAGCTCTACAACCCAGTCTTTTTAACTGGTCATCTTTAAATTTGAATCTCCGTGCATCCCACAAGCCGTGCGTACCCTGGCAATTTGATACTATGAATAGCAACTCATAAGCTTCCTGTCAAACAGGGGTGTGCTGATCCAGTGTTGAGTGTGGCAGCACAAGAATTTCGCCATGTCTCTCATGAGGAGTTAGTATCCGACTTCTGGCTGTGGTCGATATCTATAATTTCTCTGTTCTGATGAGCTACCATGACTTGGAAAAGGTGTCTCTTTTCAGCCTACCCTGCCTTGTATGGTCCATCTGGTTTGAGACTGATCTAGGGGAGGCAAGAAAATTTGGGACCTTTATCCTAATTGATAAAAACATCTGATCTAAAGGCTTTCTAAGTCTCTACTAAATCTACCTAAATCTTTTTATCTCTTAGGATAGAGGTCCTAAGTTTTCTTGCTCCCTGAGGACTGATCCTTAAGCCTCAAGATTGTGACACCTAGACCCTATAAGTGGACATGTGTCCAAGGCAAATTCCAAATATGAAGGATCTATTTATGAGAACCACCTGCGAGCATGATACTGCTGCAGATACCGTCGCCTGATGGTACATCGTCGTATTTTATAAGTTGACGGAACTCGGGCTCATATATCAACGTCTATATCTAGGGTAGGCTTGATTAGGTGAACCATCATTCTCCAAGCTGGTGATTAATTAATTCAGCGACCATGACCTTCATCTTTCATAATTCGGCTTCCAACCCACGTAATGAGTCCGAGGACATTGGTATAAAAAACCGAACCTTCAGAAAATCTTGAATGCTCTACAAGAACTCATCCGTTTTGAATATTCACACAAACGTTACCTGATCCAACCTGTAAGCAGGTGATATAACAACTAACCATTCACTACCACCTCTGAACCAGAACAACCTGCCATCATGTGCTTTGGCGCGACCTGCCCAACATGCTGTGAGTTCCTGTCATTGCCTCGAGGCCAGTTGCGTTTGCGAGATATTAATTAAAGACTATACAGCCAAGAAGTCGTGGCGTGGATGCGGTAACCACCTTCAACAAGTCTTCGATGGAGTGCCACAGGCTGAATGGTGTACTTGTACTCCCAAAACCAAGATTGGCGGCAAGGAATTTCCTCCCGCGGCTCCCATGCAGATTCCGGGCTTGAATTGGATCTCTGGCATGCTTGGGGGAGGTAACCGTCAAAATCATGGCGGTGATAAGAAGCCGGAGCTATGAAGTTATACGGACATCTTATCTCTGCCATGCTATCACCCAGTTGCCTGGATAACATGAATGCGGGGATTTGCAGGGGTGAGAGGTCCGGAAGTCGGTAGTTTGAACTTCATGACATGAAATAGGGCGTCGAGTCATATGCATAAATGCCGGGGTTGGGATTTGGAGTACGGGGAAGTTTCAACGTTGGTTGTTTGCATGTACAGTAGAAGAGAACGAGTGGCGTGCATGAGCAGTTGGACGAATTAAGAAGAAGTTGTACTATGTAAATCGTTGTTGAACTTGTATAGAAATTGAAACATTTCTAATGTCAAGATTCGTAGATGGCCATTTGACATGGATGTTATCATTGATCCCAAAAGCAAGTGGACACGGGAATCCCCAGAATGTGGAGATGACCTTACTCAACGGGGGACAAAGACGCGACAACCAGATACGGATATGTAATAGAGAGACGATCAAAGGGCGTAACTGGTTATAAACTGACTTATCTTTCGGTTACGCAGCAATTCCCCCCACACGAAGTAGGCAATTCGGGCTTGGACCCGAGGAGTTGGAGTCATATCGGAGCGCTTCTATCTAAGACGCCTCGTGATAAGAACCTCAATCTAGCCGGCCAATGGTAGGCTCCAACTCTCCCTCCTTCTCTTCATGAATTGAGAGAAGTAACCGTCAATTATCCAAGTCAAAACATATCAACGTTGTTATAATGTTGATACTATCACCAAGCTTCATGCTTGGAGCTGGCGCTCTCCTTCTCGCTACTCATATCATTATCCGCCTGACTTCGGCTACGGCAAAGGTTCCCGGTCCCTTTATATCCAACTTCACGTCACTTGTACTGAAATGGCACGAACTCAACGCCAACCGTACCGTGTACATTCACGAACTTCATAAGAAATATGGCTCGGTTGTCAGGGTCGCACCTAATGAGGTCTCCTTCACTTCGATTGATGCTCTCAAAGAGATCTATGGTTCCGGTGGTAGCGGATATGACAAGACCGAGTTCTATGACCTCTTTCAAGTCTACGGCAAGCGGTAAGATCTCACATTATAGGAGTGAGATGTTGGTTCTGACTGTGCCTCGCAGAACAATGTTCTCAACCCTGGTTAAAGGCGATGTAAGTTCAAGTTGGGAGCCGTGATGTTTAGTCAAGCTGAATTTTTGACCAGCATGCGAAACGACGGCGGATGATTGGCGATAGATATGCCAACAGTAACGTGATGAAGCAAGCCCCCCTGGCCGGGATACAAGAACGCTCCAAGAGGTTTGTTGAGCGCTGTGCTGACTCACCTGACAAGACGGCAGACGTATTTGTAAGTTGAGTGTTCGAGGCTTTTTCAGGAGAATGCTAACAAACTGATATAGAGAGGTTAGTTCCGATTATAAGGGGCAAGCCCGATTCAAGAAAGACACAGCTGACCAAACCAGCGTTGCACGCATATGCTTGTGATTGTGTTACACACCAGTTGTTCCACCCATATGGAAGCAACTGCCTGCAGAACAAGGACGATGAAGAAATGATGCATCAAGTTGCTGCCGATGACAGTCTTCAAAGTAAGCTAACGTATCCCAAGGATCACGCATTGGAGCTCACAAGAGAACTTAGACCGTCTGGTTCAATACTATAGCCCGATTCTTCACCGTCTTGGATCCAGCATTCTGACTAGCTTTGCCAAACCCCGACTGATTCCCCTGGCCGACAACTTTGTCATTGAAAACGCCAAGGAAAATGGTGCAGCAGATTTCACCGTCTTGAACCGGCTCAAGGAGAAGGATAGCGTCCTTGATACTATCGACATGGCTGCCGAGTGTCTCGATCACATGGCCGCTGGCATCGATACAACCGGCGACGTTCTCTGTTTCTTGATGTGGGAACTTTCACAACCCCGATCGATAAAGTATCAACGACTTCTACGAGAAGAGTTTCGAAGCAAGCCTGACGCCCACTTTGACGAGTTGCCCATGCTAGACGCCGTACTAAACGAGGGACTGAGATGTTTCCCCGCGATTCCAATGTCATTGCCTCGATACGTTCCCCACGGTGGCCGTGTCATTGATGGATTCTCCTTACCCGAGAAGACAGTTGTTAGTTGCCAGGCCCTTTCAGTTCACCGAATCAACGATCATGTTTTCCCTGAGCCGGACAAGTTCTACCCTGAAAGGTGGTTGGAAGCTGAAGGAGATGCCGACCGACGAAGACATCAATGGGCCTTCTCCAGCGGAGGAAGAGGATGCATTGGAAAACAGTGAGTAGCTCTGCTGAGTGTAAAGAGGGAAGATATTAATGCGTGTTGTAGCCTTGCCATGGCGGAAATGAAGACCCTGCTGCGAGACGTGTATTCACGATACGAGACTGGGCCGGATGAGTCAATGAAGAGCGAATCTATGGTGATGGACGATCAACTGATCTCCTCGCGACCTCTCGGAAAGCGATGCCTCCTTAGATTCGTGCCTTTGAAGGGCTGAATTATAGTTCAGAGGCTACGACAACGAGCTGATGAGCATTGGTGATGAGTTAGGAGACTGATCTGGGCATCAGAATCGCGATTAGGACACACGCCAAGGACAGGTTTCTCCAATACAGTGCAGTTGTCATAGATTCAAGGATGGGATCGGCAACGCGGCGATAGGGGATATCAAAAGTTCAAACAACTTCAGCTGAAGGGTAGAGACAATACCTATGTTAGAGAAACTCACAATCAAAAACCAAACAACAGATCGTAATTGCATTTGTCAGTTGGAGTTTGTGGATTTTAAATCCGAACACACCGATGCTGTATTTGTCATTCTCCGACTGCGTCCCGCAATCACAACGTGAACTCCAAGGCATCCAACCCAACCAACCATCACTCAAATCGATGCGAGTGAAGTGGGAGGTTGCGTTGCCTGGCCTGACTTGCACGTGTACAGTGTGAGGAAAAGTCGATATTGGATGGGCTTGGCACCCATGGGACAGACTCGACAGAGACTCCCCCGCCTCGCGAAGCGAGTTGTGTAATAGTGGATCACTGCCTAGGACGAGCGCTACGAACCAGGTGAGGTGCTGAAAGTTCTGCCTGTCACTGTTGGAATTCTGTGAAACCTCCACTGGAACCTCACTCAGCTTTTAGTTAAAGTTTTCTTGCTAGCGTTTTAAACTTTGGAAAAATCAGTCTTCGTAACTTCTTTGTTGGTGAACCAGTATCAAACACAGTCTCAAACGGTCTCTGTACTACTAAAATCTAGGCCATTCTCTGACAGCTGTCATCACAAAATCAAAGGTATTGGTTCTTCTGATGTTGGTTGACTTGACTGAATCTGAGGTTGTGTCAGGTTTTTTTGCCGCCTGCCCCATTCTTTAGCGTCCCCTCCGGGCTTCCAAAAACAAAAATCCCGGTCGGCCCTAACATCGCCCCTCCTTCCTCATCCTTCTTAACTCACCTCGTTGCTCCTCTTTCGCATTTTTTTCTTCTCCTCAACATCACACTCTGCATCTCATCGAGACAGCAAAACTCAACTCAACTCAACTCAACCAAACGCCCTTAAGTCTATCGCGCCAAGCGCATTTCACTCTCATACTTGCCTGTTGACTCTTCCGGTCGCAGCGCGCATCGCCTACCTGACTTCCCCACCCACCACTCATACTTGGCTCACGAACTTCGCATTGTTTATAGTGTTGGCCTTGAAGCACCATCTTCGCCGGTCTTCGCTTGCTCCCTACGTAATCGGACCTCCCGAACACATATATCCGCCGAACCACACTGCTGTTTATGTATCAGCACGACCATCACTCCGTCTTCAGACACCTCTTCAAGCTGCAGTTATTTCGCATACCGCGAAAGCCTTGTAGCCCCGACATCAGTTCCGACGGTTGAAATCTAGAGACACCACTGTCGTCTATGCATTACCACCAGCATCCGATCATACATCCGGTCTGCCACATGTCAATCAAAAATCATCAAGAGCACTGAAACCTTCGTTGCTCCGCCCACCCTCAAGTCATCTTCTGCTACCAAGACTATACATGACATCCTCGTCATCTCACGACTCTATCAACCACTAGCCTCGCATACCAGCCTTGCCCTGTCAACTTTATCTCTCAGACAGCACTAATCACTCAATACCGTCACCATGGCTCTCGTCAACGTTCGCCGCGATGTCAGCGATGCTTTCTATCGTTACAAGATGGAGCGTCTGCAGACCAAGATTGAAGGTAAAGGAAACGGTATCAAGACCGTTGTCGTCAATCTGAGCAGCGTTGCTGCCTCTCTTGCCCGTCCTGGCTCTTATGTCATCAAGTACTTTGGTTTCGAGCTTGGTGCTCAGACCAATATTGATCCCAAAGACGACCGTTGGATCATCAACGGTGCTCACGATGCTCCCAAGCTTCAGGATCACCTCGATGGTTTTATCAACAAGTTCGTCCTCTGCAAGAAATGCAAGAACCCCGAGACCGATGTTGTCATCAAGGATGATCGTATCCTGCTTGACTGCAAGGCCTGCGGTCAGCGTACCGATGTTGACATCCGCCTGAAGCTCAGTGGCTTTATCCTCAAGAACCAGCCCAAGAAGGGCAAGAAGGACAAGGCCGAGCGTAGGGCTGCCAAGAAGGCTCGACAGAACGGCAACGCTGCCAATGGCACCAACGGTCAGAATGGTGCTGGCAGTGATGAGGCATCTGAGAACGGCTCAAACGAGAACGGCGACGAGGACGTTGGCAGTGACGACGAGTTTCAAAAGGTTGCGGCTGAGGCCGCCGAAGCCGCTCAGGAGAACGAAGTCAAGGAGCATGAATGGGCTGTTGACATGAGCGAGGAAGCTGTCAAGGCCCGTCAGGCCTCTCTCCCAGGCGAGTTCAAGCAGAAGCTCAACATTGGCGATGATGATGATGAAGAAGGCGAGGGTGGCCCCACCGTCTACGATGAGCTTGGTGACTGGATTCAGTCCCAGGCCGAAGAGAAGGGCAGCGTCGACAAGGTCGAGTCCATCGACATCTATGTCAAGGCCAAGGAGCTTGGTATTGAAGGCAAGCATCGTAGTGTTCTTGTTCTTGTCCAGACCATCTTCGATAAGAACATTGTTGCTCAAATCCCCAAGCGTGCTAGCATGCTCAAGCAGGTATGTCGAATCTGTTTTTAACGAAGCACCCATGTACTAATATGTCACAGTTTGTTACTTCTGAGCGTCACGAGAAGGCTCTTCTTGGTGGAACCGAACGTCTCGTCGGTACTCTGGCCGCTGACCACCCCGAGATGTTCCAGTCTATCGTCAAGATTCTCCAGCTCTACTACCATTATGACTTGATCAGCGAGGAGGTTGTGACCAAGTGGGGATCCAAGGCTAGCAAGAAGTACACCGACATCTCCACCTCTAAGAAGGTTCGCAAGGCTGCTGAGCCTTTCTTGACCTGGCTTGCCGAGGCTGATTCGGAGGAGTCTTCTGACGAGGAGTGAAATCCCTATTCGTGTAGTCTTTCTTCCCGTGTGATACTTGATTTGCTCTGTGTCTTGTGTGTTTTGCTGGCAGGCTTCTGTGGTGCATTGTTGCATTCACTATGTCGACAGCTCAGTACAGTTTGTGCTCTCTGATACTCAGGTAGTTTAATTCTATTATTGGTCTTTTGCCTGGAACCTGATATTTTTGATGTGATCTTCCTCTTGATGAGTACAAGAGATCGTGCTGCAAGTGTTCGTGATTGAAGACTAGTTCACACAAAATATGGGGATATTGCTTTGCCCATTGCCAGTTCTCCTGAGCCTGGTCTACAAGTACAGATATCTCACACAATTATTTCGACATACTCCATCTCAGCATTATACATCTGTCATCGTGGCCTCCTTTGTCTCGGCGACCTTGGTGGTATCTTCCTCCTCGTCCTTCATAGCTGTGTCCTCACTCAAGCCCTGCTCGCCCTCACTCTCCCCATATATGTAATTCCCAATAGCCTTGACAGCTTCAACGTCATCGTCGTTGACGATTGATGTGTCGAATACCTCGTCGATCTTACCTGGCTCAAGCTCTGTAGGAAGTTTATTCGAGATCTCTTGAATGGCAGATTCTTCTTTGCCCGAAGCCTCAAGGCGCTGCTTGAGAAGTTCAGGGGTAGAGGTCGTAATGAGCACGTAGCGTGCCTGGAAGTCCATATCTTTGGCATATTTGGCAGCCTGACAGGGAACTTGTCAGTAAAATACGTGGTTTCATGGATGTTTGACTTACTTCGAGATCTAGTTCGATTATTGGCACTTTGCCACTCTCTGAGATAGCCTCGATGGCCTTGGAACTAGTCCCGTAATCGACGCCATCCCGAGTACCTGATTCTATCAAGCGATCCCCATCACGTAGCTGGTTGAACTCTTGTTGCTTGACAAAGTGGAAACTCTTGCCGTTGGCTTCACCCTCAACAGGCTCTCGTGTGGTATGACGGACGACAGGAGCGAACACCCCCTTTCGCACTTCCATAAGCTTTCTGATGATGGTTGACTTGCCTACGCCTGTGATGCCAGAGATGATGATAGGTTCTCGGTTGGGGGGCATATCTTCGTCATTTGCTGTGGGCTCAGCAGTGTCTTCAGTATCATCCACTTCTGTGAGCTCCTCGAACACGATATCAATCTTCTTGGGATCTTCAATCTTATCGAGCGCAGCAAGTTTTGAGCGCGCTGCGATTCGTAGTGCTCTCCAGCTCTTGCTGGCCTTGCCAGCGATAGCAGCAGCTTTGGTTTGGTCGTTTGTTGGCATCTCGATCTCAAAATCGTCATCGGCAATTTTACGTTTGAATGTATCGAGCTCTGGTAGCTCATAACGCTCCTTGGCTTTGAGTCGACTCATTGCTGTTTCTTCATCCTCTTCCTTGAGAAAGTCCAGGGAGACAGAGCCCATAGGGACGGACCTTAACCGCTTACTGGTAGCCATTTTCTGAACGTTGGCCTTTGCCTCAAGAAAGGATGCCGGCGAGACTGGGTCTCGTTTGATGGGATGACAGCCTTCAACCTTCCAGCGAACCCAGTTCTTGTCTCTAGCCAGCACGGTTTCTACCATTCGATAAAAGTATGGACCATCAGCACCCTGGCGGAGATAGTCCGCAATAGTCTTTTTCATGTCACTAGCCCATTCAGCCTGAAAAATGATTAGCTGAAGCGCTCTCTGCTGTGATCGCAGTTCCTGATAAACGTACGTCTTCGTCACTTAAGACTTGGTCACTGTACATAACGGCCTTATTTACGCTGGCATTGGCGGGAAGAGCTTCTGTAAGTCGCTCCCGTGCTTGGCTGGATAGTGAGATGAGGAAATCCATGATGATGAGAGCTTGCACAAGGATATGTCGACGGAAAGACAAATCACTGATCTGCAGTTGTTGTTAGCTTAAACTCGAGTCAGACTGAGTTTGTGAGACAATACCTCCAAGTCGAATAAATCTTTACTAGTGAGATATTTGGGATTGAACGTGCTGGAACTCTCATCTTCTTCACCACTCTCTCGTTTTCGTTTTAGGCTTCGTCTTGAATCGTTGTGCACTGTTTGAAAGACTTTCATTGTGGCAGCTAGACCCTCCTTGAAAGACGACAGATTTGTTGTCTCAAAAAGCTTTTTGGGTTGACTGAAGTATTCCTGAAGGGACCAGAATAGTGGATAAAGCTCGTCTGTCGATAGGGGCTTCTCCTTGCCTGCCTTTTTGACATCGGTTGACTTGGGTGTGGACTTTGACTCTGCCTGCTCCTTTGGTCGCTCTTCTGGCTCGTCCACAGCCATCTTGGATTCATCATCGGCTCGTGTCGCCTCGTAGGTCGTGACATTCTCGACATGGTATTCGCCTCGGAGGTTCACAGAACTCTTGTCGCCCAGCGGAAAGCTCTGGAACATGAAGATGAAGACGCGACCACAGAAAGCAGTATCTTCTGCACGAGATAGTCGGCGCAACAATTCGTTGCATGTTCGGAGAATAATCAATTGCTTTTGTTTGAAATGGTTTGCTGTAATTCGTTCTCTCCTCGATTCAAGGAAGTCAAAGATCTTACGACATCCAGCAATAGTTTGACTGTCCAGTAGTTCCTCTGCTAGCCAAAACAATAGCGCAGGATCACATTGCCCATCGTCGGAAAGAATCGACAAGATGTCGAGTAGGTTCCACACCTTGACGTAGTCGGGAGAATCGATGGTGGTTGTCGCCTATTTTGGTCAGCGCAAGGCGCGGATCGCAAGGGAGAGTCGGGGTTTACAATGAGTTGACTGAATATGTTACGAGCCGCAGTTTCTATTATAGCAAACTGTCGCCCTTTATCGACCGTTAACGTAGCGCCTTCAGCAGCTGGACTAGAAACGTTGGCTGCGGTTGTGGATACTCGGCCTGAGAGGTCGTCGAAATCGGACTTGCGCAACGCTGGTTCAATCGCCGATGTTTGCTTGGCGGTCTCTGCTTGGGACAGAAACTCTTCTAGCAAAGTTGTGAAAGCTGCGATCGCCGGCGCAGCTGGATTCTCTATCTCTTGCGCGGCCATGATGCGCGACTAGAGGAGTCGTTGTGAATGAAAGTTCGTCGAGGCTATCATGGAGCGAAGGGTACCAATAGTCGTATTTATGCGCTGCGGTGCAAATATCGAATCGCAAAGTAGTTCTTAGATATTTCGTAAACGGTGAGAATGATTCGCTGGTGTGAGAAAAAAGGTGAAGTTTTGTTTTCTTTGATCAAGTTGATGAATGGGCACGCAGTTGAGCTTGGATTATATGTTTAAAGCGAGAAGGCTGAGACAGCGTGGGAGCAACACTAAAGTACCTCAAGAAATCGAAACCTATAGAATGTCCAAAATCACGTTGGGGATCAAGTATCTAATCATTGGAGCTACTTTGCCTGTGGCTGGACCCAGTCAGCGCGTCGCGTGGGTCTGCGAGGCTGAAATTTTGGAGACGGTTTGTTTGAGAGGCGCAGGTTACTTTTAGACATACAAGGTGCAAGCTTCCAAAGTTCAGCTTCGTCCTTCGAACTTATCATCGGTCACGCGACTCTTTGGCTCTGCCGCTTCATCTCATGAGCGAACTTTCGCGAACTACCCAAGAGGCTCATGACGACACGATAGTGCCACAATGCCAACAGTGAAGCGACTCAAGGGCAGCGGCGCTGCCAAGGCGCAGAAGCAGAACGAACCAAAGCCAAAAGTCAACGATGGACGACCAACCCCAGCCGAGGTGGAGGAGGAGGAACATCAGTTCGTCCAACTGGCGCGGAAGCATTGGTTGAAAGCTGGCAAGAAGCCAGCGAAGCCCAAGGTGAAGAACGATGTTCTCAAACAGAGTATCTGGGATGTACTCGAACGCGAGGGCTTCCAGTACAAGTCTCTTTTGCTTCTTGAGAGCCTGCAGACTTTGGAGAGGTATGACTGTCAGAATCCCGAGGAATTGGACATCAAATACTGACTGCAGGTTTTCTTCTTTTTAGTTATCTATGGCCGGGATACACAGAGGAAGCTTCTAACTTTCACGTTCTGTTGATTGCGCTCATCGCAAACGTGAAACATCGAGAACATCTCGCGACATGGAGTGAGTCGCCATTAGTTGCTCCCAGACCGATAACTAATTATTGTCAGCACTCTTCGAGGACCGACCCGCTGATTTCTCTTCACTTTTCCGCCGACTCTTGTCGATGATGCTCGATCGAACGCTCTCCGTTACCCTCCGGACTCAACTTCTCTGCTTCCTTATATATGCTTTCCAGAGTCTCGACTGCACTCTCGTCCGCAAAGAATGTGCTCCTCTTGTATCGATTGGTATTTGGCACAACTTGTCCACCGATTCATCGCGCGAAGCTAGTCTCGATCAACTCCCTCATCTACGAAAAGCCTGGAAGGCCGCGCACAAGCGATATGATGCCGCTGATGAGCCTAATAAAGCACGACTACGGTTCGAGCGATCTTGGCTTTATACACTTCTCCTTGACTTTTTGAGTCTGCTGTATACGGAGAACAGAAAGGCGGGTACGTAAATACGTTAGCCTCCTAACCTCCTGCGACATCCCACTGACAACATGTTTTTAGACCAAGTTCTCTACTGTGAGCGTTTCACTGAGTTCCTTACCGACCTCCAGGGCCAGCTTCCAACTAGACGATATGTCAATACCTTGATCCAGGATCTTCATGTTGTTCCTGCTATGCGACTATCACCAATGTTTAATGACGAGGAGAATACTCTTCTTCGCGATCTTCAGACGTTGCTTTCCCATTTTACGTTCTTTGATATCAATGACCAGACAGGCGCCCAGTATAGCATAACAGAGGCATACGACAAACATTGCGCGTCACTCGCGAAGTTGCAACGCATCGCTCTAAAACATTTCAGAGAGAAGCTTACGGTATTGGCTCTGTCAAACTATGGTGCCATTAACCAAAGGCATGAACTGCAGGCTTTACTGGCACCATTGACAGATGAAGAACTTTTGAGCCTGGTATCTCTGCTTGGTTTCCGAACAGCCTACCCCGAGAACTTAGAACTACCACTGGATCGCAAGTTGTTACTTGAAGTGCTCTTGTCTAATTTTGAGCGTAGAAAGACGTTTCAAGAGGCGGCACGAGATATGAGTCTGACACCAACCGAGGAGACGATATTCGATAACAGTTTTCAGCAGGCAGAGACTTATGATGGTTCGCATCCGATGGCTCTTCCTAAACTGAACCTCCAATATCTCTCAATAGGCGACTTTCTGTGGCGATCACTTATCTTGTATCGATGCGAGTCTTTCTATGGAGTTCGTAAGGATATTGAGACTGCTTTGAGGCGTTTACGCCCAGAGTCAAAGGGACCAGACGAAACAAACTTTGCCGGGTTTTCAAAGATGGCGATGCCCATCTCGAAGCCAGCTATCCTTGAGGTTGTGCCCCCTCTTGTCGGAGATGACAAGCCATCTACGGTACGCGCTGAAGTTTCGTTTGACGTTAGACGGCTGGGTGAAGGAGTTCGTAGAGAGTGGGATTCTCTCCGACAGGACGATGTTGTTTTCCTCATTGCAGTTGAGCCACCACAAGCAAAGTCCATCAGCAACGGAGGAGATACTTTGTCTGAGTCTGAACGACTGGGTGTGATAACTGTACGAACCGCCGAAATCCATCAAATTACCGACGATAAAGGTCGCCATGTTCGAGAGGGCGCAGGAAAACTTGACAACAAGCGCCGCATTCAACTCAAGCTGGACACACATGCTTATAGCAGAGATGCTGAGCGGGCGGCAGCTGGCAAGCCTGATGTTTATGACAAAATCAATCTTCTGCTGAGAAGAGGCAGGAGGGAAAATAACTTCAAGCCTGTGCTGGAATCTATTCGAAGCCTGGTGCTGTCCGATGCTCCTCTGCCGGAATGGCTTCATGAGGTATTTCTCGGCTACGGGGATCCTGCGGGAGCGCATTACAAGAACCTGCCAAACCGTGAACGCAAGGTTGACTTTAGGGATACTTTTCTTGACTGGCAGCATCTAGCAGAAAGTCTCCCTGGTAAGATCATTGATCCAGGTGACGACGTCTCTGGTAGCTTTGGACCGCCCTACGTCCTCGAGTCTGTCGAAAAGCAAGATGAGCCTCAGGGTAGCAAGCCTTCCAAAAAACGACGTCGAGATGCCGATCCTGCACTTATCGCCGAGATTGAGACTTTGAAGGTATCAAGTTATAAGCCACCCAACAACGGCCCTTATCCCGTTGATAATCCTAAGCTCAACTCGGTACGGTTCACTCCCGCTCAGATAGAAGCCATTACTTCAGGCACTCAACCTGGACTCACTGTCATTGTTGGACCTCCCGGTACAGGCAAGACGGATGTTGCTACACAGGTTATCAACAACATTTATCACAACTACCCCGAGCAGAAGACGCTTCTTCTTGCTCATAGCAACCAAGCCCTCAACCAACTGTTTGCCAAAATCGTTGCCCTAGACATCGACGAGCGGCATTTGTTACGTCTCGGACACGGCGAAGAGGATCTTGATACGGAAGGAAACTTCAGCAAGCATGGTCGAGTCGAGTCATTCCTCGACAACCGAGACCGCTATCTTTTGGAAGTGAGGAAACTAGCAACCAGCCTCGGCGCCCCTGGAGCTCATGAGAACTCGGCTGAGACGGCTGGCTATTTCAATAATGTTTACGTCGTTCCAGCATGGAACAGGTTCAAGCAGATCGCTTACGGCGAAGAATCAACCGCTGCTGAGATTGTGGCAGCCTTCCCCTTCCACTCATACTTTTCTGATGCCCCGCAACCTATTTTCCATCCTGAGAGCGACAAAGAGCAAGTGCTTGAAGTCGTAGAAGGCTGCTATCGTCACATCTCCAAGATATTCTCAGAGCTGGCTGACGCACTTCCGTTTGAGATCCTCCGACGAGATCGTGACAAGGCAAACTACCTGCTCACCAGCGAGGCGCGCATTGTCGCCATGACGACAACACATGCAGCCATCAGAAGAGGAGAGATTGCATCACTTGGCTTCCATTACGACAACGTAGTTATGGAGGAGGCTGCCCAAGTGACAGAGATAGAGACATTCTTGCCCCTGGCGATGCAAAAGCCTCGAAATGGCAAATTACCCCTACAACGGGTTGTTTTGTGCGGAGACCATTTCCAGAATTCACCAGTCATTCAAAGTCTAGCATTCCGTCACTACGCGAACCTTGAACAGTCACTGTTTTCAAGACTGGTCAGACTGGGCGTTCCTACGGTCACCCTCGACCAACAGGGCCGTGCTCGTGGTTCGATTGCAAGTCTTTACCAGTGGCGCTACCCCAAGCTGGACAACCTTCCTGAGGTGCAGACAAGTGCTGAATTTGTCCAGGCCAATGCCGGATTCAAGTTTGACTATCAATTTATCAACGTGCCTGACTACAAGGGTCGGGGAGAGGCTGAACCCACGCCACACTTTATCCAGAACCTTGGCGAGGCCGAGTACGCGGTGGCCATCTTCCAGTACATGCGCCTCCTGGGGTACCCCGCGGAGAAGATCACCGTTCTTACGACTTACGCTGGTCAACGAGCCCTTGTAAAGGATGTGCTCTCACATAGATGCGCCCGAAACCCCGTCTTTGGTATGCCCAAGGCGGTAGCTACTGTCGACAAGTACCAGGGTGAACAGAACGATTGTAAGTGAACTATTGTACATGTTATAGCAATCCCCAGACTAACATGTCCTTCAGATATCATTCTGTCGCTTACCCGAACGTCGCGTGTGGGCTATTTACGTGACGTGCGACGCATGACAGTAGCTCTATCTCGAGCAAGACTTGGCTTGTACATTCTCGGCCGCCGCGAGGTTTTCGAAGCATGCCCTGAGCTTCGACCCGCCTTTGACCTATTACTGCAAAGACCAGATAAGCTTATGCTGGTAACAGGAGAGCTCTGGCCTACAGAGAGAGAGGTCACTCAGGAGCTAGGAGCTGTGGAGGGCGAGGTACCGATGGAAGGCGTAGAGCACCTGGGTCAATATGTCTTTGAGATGACCAACACAAAGATCAAGCAGCTCGAGGCAGTGCAAGGAGGACTACCTGAGCCAATTATGGAAGAGCCTGAGGACGAGGAAGGGGGATATGGCAACAATGAAGGCGAGGACGATGACGAAGAAGAGGAGGTCGAGGCAGACATTTTGGAAGTTCGAGAAGGAGAGTAGAGATACTGATTGAAAAGCCACCACCTATTGTATCATTCGGACGGCGCAAGACAAGAGGAATTGTTGTTACAAGGACCTATATAGCATGAGAACCGAGGCACTGAATCTATACGCCAATCTTTGAGCCTCTAGCTGAACCTCACTGGCTCGTGTATTGACTTATTAGGTGTGCTCGTTAGAAATCACTATTTGCTACAACCGTTGAACAGTTGAACTCTAGCGCCATCGGTATGGGCAAAGAGCGGGTGATCGACAGTCTCCAGCAGAAAGCAGGAACAAGTGTGAAAAGTTTAAGGGTTTATTTCGGAAGTTTCTGATACTTGAACTTATTGAAGGTTTCTGACCATTTATATTATAAATGTACGCCCTTGCCGATTCTTTAGTATCTGCTTAACTGAATTGACTCAATATTTGAAGTTGTTCTGCAGCTAGTAAAGTCTGTTAAAGTTTTGGCTACATACTTTTTTCTTGACTGATTTCGACGATCGCACGTGTGATGCACATCATTACATCATGTATCAAATTCTCAAATTCTTTCAACTGTGACTGTGTCATTGGGTTGATTGCATCTCGTCATAATCAGGTGACTAAAGCTTTGAGAGTGGCTTTTGTTTTTGATGTGGTTTGAAGTATAACAACAGATAAGTCACATTAAGAGACTGACAAACAAGCAACATATCAAATGTGAAGCAAATCCTGGAAAGGTTTGGCTTGGGAAGGGTTATTCAGGGACACATTGAACAGTGATAAGGTGATAAGGTGAGACCCCTTCACAATAAGATCAGAACGGCCAATAATACTATATGAGAGGAGTCATTCTGGCTGAACTCGCCTCATCTAGGTCAAAGTAATGCTTGTCAAAGTGATGCTTGTATGAAATTAGTGGTTGCAAATGATAGTGAACTACCTAAGATAGGTAGCCCATCCCGCGCGTAGAAAGAGTCTCAAGGCTGCGTAATGACAATGTCAACAATCATGTTGCATTTGCTTACAAAAGAGGTAACAGCCGATGAACAAATAGACATCGATTGTTTTCATTGGTCATATAATACTATGACTCTTTTCTTGCCAACTCTTACATTGGTCTCAGCAGTAAGGACAGGCAGATGCTTTAACGGCGATGGTATCAAGCTCCTGTCATTTGTTAGAGTTTGGGCTAAATAACATGTTTGATATACATGCTATTATCTGTGCGGCTGATTTCAGGGCAATAAGAGCTGCTTATAAGAATCGACTGGCTCGGGTGTCCCTCCTGAGTATGAAGAAAAAGAGGAGAAGCAATTCATCAGATTCAGTCCTACTGCAGCCTGCAAGAATGATGCCTAGACCGGACCTTGCGGATTTAGTACGATAGTGGTGAGGTAGTGCGTGCAGGATTCTTGCTTTGGTGAGGTTGAACTAAGTTTGGCTCAGTTGGTATTGGGTAAGGTAGTTTGTTGTTGGCCAGGCCGCGAGTCGACAGCCCTGGTCAGTGAGTCAGTCCAGTCAGCCGTTTCATGAGAACGAATCAGGTTGTAGTTAAAGTCGGAATGACTGCTAGATATTCCAGTTTCAGAACTGTTTGTTACCCAAGTACAACTGTTTAGAGAATATACATACACCTTGCAACCTTGGTCCGAATAGGAAGAACCCAGAACTGACTCCCTTTGTTGTTATTGCCCCTGATAACAACCAGATGCCTGAAATAGCCAATATCCTCCTTTACCACTCCCGACATGCCCTTGTCTATTTATCTCTTCAGCAGATGCCCACGCCTGGCCCATGCGCTCCCACACCAGTGTCAGTTGTCACTCCACTCCTTGATGGGCGATTCATTGTTGTCGAGTTATCAATGGGGAGTGTTGGCGTGAGGCGTAGCAATCGCATGTTTTTATGACCGTTTCCGAATTGCCGTTTGTCCTAACAATATTGACATCACCCAGCCTTACGCCTTGTTTCGTTGGACAATGGCCTTCAGCGCGTACATCCAAAAAGTCGTAGCAATCGTACTGAATTCATCACCTGAGTGAGGATCGTCTTGGTGATGAGCACAGACAAGCCGACCCCTCGGACTGAGGACCCGCGTATCTATGTCCTTGCTAGTTTGCGTTGCTTGAGAGGTAAATATATCGTAGAAATCATACCAAATATGCCCGGAAAGCGCTGTGCAGGTACAATACTGAGGGCACACCATACATGTATATCAAATTGAATGAAACATACTCTGCCTAGCCTGGCGTTGGGTTTAGATTACAAAATATGCTAGGTCCATTGAGTCCAACAACTTTTGTGTATGCATGTCATGCCACTGGCATGATGCCAGGCATGTGATGAAGATACAATCATCTAGCTTGAGTACTCTCATTGCCATAATACAGTGAAGTTATGATAAACAACCAATGACGACAACCTGAGCATCTCCGAATTCG
This sequence comes from Fusarium redolens, assembly GCF_020744475.1. Taxonomy (NCBI): domain Eukaryota; kingdom Fungi; phylum Ascomycota; class Sordariomycetes; order Hypocreales; family Nectriaceae; genus Fusarium; species Fusarium redolens. Next base: position 156,815 of record NW_025763675.1, on the reverse strand, counting down.
TTATGTGCGACTGTGAGGCGGACTCTTATTTACGCCTTCATACTCAAACTCTCAACAACACCCTCTTTCAAAGTACAGTAATTACTTCCCATGTCTCGGACTATCCAGATTTAGGCTCCGTTTATCGCCTTAACTAGCGTGCCCTCACCCGCGGGGACGGGATTGACGTAGTGCTCTTTGTGGGCGAATGAATGGAGAAATTAGATATGCGGCGTCTTTTCTTAGCTGGAGGTCAAGTCGGGTTAACCAACCAACTGGAGACTGGATGTTTGGCTTGGGCTTGGGCTGTGCCTAGAAAGAAAAAAAAAAGAAAGGGTGGGAGCGACAGTGTAAACACATGCTTGGCAGTGATTGACACTGTATATACATCCTGAAAAACTCTCATCATCAGAACCCCTAACGGCTCTGCTAAAGTCGATTACAGGTGACTCACTGCCCTCAGTTGCATTGCCAACCGTTGCTTACGAGCACAGTGCCCAAATCTTAAATAGTCTTACCGGAGAAAGCCCTGCTCCTAGGTTCGCCCCTTCCCGTCAGTCCTTATCATATCCTGCTGCCCAAAATTTTTTGCCGGCTTTTTCTGAATCCTCACCAACTCAACCTTCTTGGTCCGGTGGAAAATATTCTAACCCGACCCATTTCCATTTGCTTCTGCTTTGGAAACACGTCCTGTGTGTGTTAAGACCATCACAGCGACCCTCTCCCCTCCGTTTCTTCTTCTGTCGCTGCCGCGCAGGATCGTACGTAGCTTGACCCGTCTTGCCTCTACGATCGCCTTCATTGGTACGACTGCACTCCTTGTTCGCTCACCTGTGATCGATCGATTCGATTCGGCCTATCTCGACCTCTCGAGCCGCCCATCGGACTTACCGTCGTTTCTTTCTACGAGATCTCCCGCCTGAGATCGTGGTGTTTCGTTTATTTTTTAAAAAGGGAAACGACTTGTGCGTCTCTCTTCGTCGTCGAATCTTGTTGCCCCGCTGCAGCTTCGAATAATTCCACGTCCCTACCCGGCACCCGGCGCCATCTATTCCGCTTTCTCCCTCGACGCCCACAAAAAAAAAATCCCAACACCACCGCAATCTCACATCGCGAACGGCACCGAACTCCCCATATGACGTCGCCTGTCAACCAGCAGAACCCCATCCAGGCGAACAACACTCCCGCGACTACGGCTTCTTCGTATGCCTTTGCTGCAGGTGCGCCTAAGAAGTCTGCTCAGGCCCCTATAGTCGCAACTGGATCCCACCCTCCCGCGGTGGTTGGAGCTTCGTCTTCTTCGCAGAATGCGAAAGACGCCTCATCGTCTCCTGTGAACGGCAAACCCGCCGTCACCCCCGCTGTCCCTGCTGTCACTCGCAGCAGCGCTAACCTCAACGGTTCCGATCATTCTCGCAAGAGCTCCGTCACCATGGCTGCCAACGGTCCTAACAGCTTTGTCGCCAACGGTGGCCCCGTCAGTGCTGGCAAGCCCGGCATTCAGTTCGGTTACGACTCTCCTGCAATGGCCAACAGCACACCTCAGTCCTCCAGTGCTGCGCCTATTCCTATCCCTGGTGGTGGAAATGCTCGAGTTCCCTCTCCTGCTCACTCACCTTCGCCTATTCCTCAGCCTTCAGCCAGTGGTGGCCGACCTCCTTCTGGTCTCCAACAGGCAGGTGGTAACACAATGACATTTGGCAGTCTCGGTAGCGATGGCGAAGTAGGTTCAGATTCGTCTGCAAAATAATTCCTCTCGGACTCATCACTGACTTACTCTCTAGCGCCACATGAGGCAGGGCTCTACTCCCACGAACCCCAATGCACAGCCCGGAGCCCACTTCCGACGTGAGTCTGGCCATTCGGCACAAGGCGACGGCGCCGGTCGAGGCAACTTTCAGCCCCAGGGTGGTCGTGGCCGCGGATATAATCCCCATGGCAGCAACTACAGCTCGCAAATGGGTTTCCCCCCCGCTAACCAGTTCCGCAACGGCCCTGGTCAGGGTCGTGGCATGCCTCCAGCTTTCCAGCCTCAGGGTCGTGGCCTTCAGTACCCCAACTCTCCTCAGCCTGCGCGAAGCCCGGCTCTTGTGCCCTCGCTCCCGGGTACTCCTAACATGCAGCCTGCCACCATGCAGCCCGGCATGGCGCCTCAATACCATTACCAGCCCCCCATGCCTCAACAGCATCAACAAGTACAGTACCCCCTTTCCCAAGTTGATAAGCCTTTTTCGAAAAACAGCAAAAAGAATAAGCAGAAGCGTGGCGACCTGGAAAAGTCGGTCCAGGTCAACCACCCGCAAGAATCGTCACGAGATCTGCATGGGAACGAGTTCAACCAACGTCGGCGTTTCAGTAAACGTTTAGATCAACCATGGCGAGAACAAGACACCAGCAGCTCGCGTGTACCGTCATTCAGCTATCCCAGAAAACCTTTTCAACCCCTGTCCTTAAATGAACCAACTGCGTCTCTCGACTTGTCACCAGGAAGTGGTTTCTTTGAATACATGCTAACTTTAAAAAAACAGAACTACGGTTATCCTCCCCCGCAGGTGGATGGTTTCGGACGCCCACTGTCGATGCAATACAACTATGCCAATATGCCGTATATGGCTGGTCCTCCTCAGGCTAACTCTCCAAGTTACGGACAAAATTATGTCACTCCTTACACACAGCATACTCACAACATGTCGCGAACACCCTCTCAGCCCGAGAGGCCACCAAGCGCCAGCCAGCCAAATGCTCCTGTCATTGTATCATCTACCCCTCAGCCCCAGAACTCGTCATTGAAGCCCACCGCAAACAGCTTTGTCAAGGTGCCTAAGAAGAGCGCCGCTATCCAGATCAAGAACGCTGCGGGTGAAGTCATTGACACTTCGTCCTTCAAAACTCCCTCGTCTCCCGCTCCCAGCATTCAGCAGTCCAAGACTCCTCCTGTGATTGCTTCATCTACCCCACCTCCTAAGCCATCTACCCCCTCTCACGGCCGCACTGATAGCCATGCTGCCCCCAAGACTGCTAAGCAGATTCAAGATGAGCTTAAAGAGAAGATCAAGCAAGCCACACAGGCGCCTCCAAAGGAGGATAAGCCAAAGCCCGTTGAGCCTGCAGCCAAGGCCGAAGACAAGCCTGCTGAGCAACCTGAGGTCAAGCCCACCGAGACCAAAGCCGAGCCTGCACCCTCTACTAAGGCTGAGCCTGAAAGCAAGCCCGAGCCCGAGGTCAAGGCTCCTGAAGCCACTCCCAAGATAGAGGAGCCCAAGAAGGAGGCTGAGAAGCCTGCTGAGCCTGCTAAGAAGGAAGAAACTGAAGAGGAAGAGATGGAGCGTATGATCCGTGAGATGGAGGAGGAGGATGCTCGCCGTGAGAAAGCCGAGGAAGAGCATCGCAAGAAGGTTGAGGCACAGAAGGCCCTTGACAAGGAACAAGCCGAAAAGGACCGTGTTAAGAACGCTGCTGAGGAAGACCGCAAGCTCCGAGAACAAGAGCGCGAGATGGAGCGTCTTGAGGAGGAGAAGGAGAAGCGACGCCAACAGGGCGGTTCATCTGCTCCCTCAGTTGCCGAACTCCTCTCTCAGGCTCGAAGCGGCAAGGACATTGAGCCTACCAAGGTCGAGTCCGTTACCGACAAGCTTGCTAGCATGAAGATTGGAGGCGACAAGCCTGCCGACTCTGCTGCGCCCAAGCACGAGAAGCGCGGTGCGAAGCCTGCTGCTCTCAACTTGGCCCCCCTTAACACCAAGCCCGTGGAGCCCGCTCAACCTAGCGCCGCCCTGCAATCGCTCAAGTCTGCTCGTTTCCTGAAGGTCATCGAGCAAGATATTTACCCTGCTGGCATCAAGTCGCCCAACCCTGCCCTTAATGCAGCGGTTCAGAAGAAGGGTAAGACCTTCAAGTATGATGCCAATTTCTTGTTGCAATTTCAGAAGGTCTTCACTGAGCAGCCGTCTCTCGAATTCGGCCAGCAAGTCAAGTCTCTTATTGGCGATGACCGTTCTAGAACCAATACTCCTGGCGGCTCTGGCCGAGGCTCTCGTGGTCCCAGCTCAGGTATCGGCAGTGGGTTTCCCATGGGCAGCTTCAACGCCCCTACCGCTTCCCGACCTCTCCCCAGTAACAGTACCTCTGAACTCCGTTTCGCCCTTTCCAACCAGCAGCGACCTGGTATTGGTTCCATGGGTCGTGGTCCTAGCAATTTCCCTACAGGTGGCTCCTCGCGTGGCCCCTCTCAACTTCCTAACTCTCCCCGCGGGTCTCGCCGTCGTGGTGGCGGCAGCCAGCGTGGTGAAGGCGTCAGGGAGGCTCAGGCTGCTAAGACCATGCCTTTGACTGCTGGCCAGGAGCTGAAGCCCATTGCCCAGACCGCCAACGGTTGGAAGCCCACAAGCATTGGCAAGAACGCCAATGCAGCCGCTGCTAATCCCTCTGGCCACCTCGAGCCCGATATGGTTCAAAGAAAGGTCAAGGCGGCACTCAACAAGATGACACCCGAGAAGTTCGACAGGATTGCAGACCAGATCCTTCTCATTGCATCCCAGTCCAAGGATGAATCTGACGGTCGTACACTCCGCCAAGTCATTCAGCTTACCTTTGAAAAGGCTACCGATGAGGCCCACTGGGCTTCCATGTATGCCAAGTTCTGCAAACGTATGCTTGAGACTATGAGTCCCGACGTCCGTGATGAGCGTATCAAAGATAAGAATGGTAATGTCGTCAGCGGTGGTAACCTGTTCCGCAAGTACCTTCTCAACAGATGTCAGGAGGAGTTTGAGCGCGGTTGGACCGTCAACCTGCCTGACAAGCCTGATGAGGAAGAGGATGTTGCGGGTAAGAAGACTGCTGAGGCTGCTCTCCTGTCTGATGAGTACTATACTGCTGCCGCCGCCAAGCGACGTGGTCTTGGTCTAGTCCAGTTCATCGGTGAACTTTACAAGCTCGGCATGCTTACAGAGCGTATCATGCACGAGTGTGTGCACAAACTCGTCGACTATAAGGGAGTGCCTGACGAGGCTGAAGTTGAGTCGCTTAGCAAGCTGCTGAGGACTATTGGTGGCAACCTCGACAGCACTGAGAAGGGTCGACCCATGATGGATGCCTACTTCCAGCGCATCCAGACCATGATGGATCTCCCTGAGCTTCCCAGCCGACTCAAGTTTATGCTCATGGACGTTATCGATCTGCGCAAGGCCGGATGGCACTCCAAGGAGACCAACAAGGGGCCCAAGACTCTCGACGAGGTTCGAGCTGAGGCTGAGGCCGCTCAGGCTGCCAAGGCTCAGGAGGCTGCTCGCACTAATCAGCGAGGTGGCGGTCGTCCTCCCGTTGGACGCGGCGATGCTCGCAACTTCTCGGCTGGTTACGCACAACAAACCAGCAACCAGGTTGGAATGGATGACCTGCGCCGTCTCAAGGGCTCTGCCAACCGAACCTCAAGCGGCAACATCTCTCTTGGCCCTGCTTCAATGCTCTCTTCTCGTAGCAACAGCGGAAGACGCATGGGTCCTGGCGGCTACCTTGGTCCTCGTGGTGAGGATTCTGCCACTTCTTCGCGAACTGGCACTCCTCCTACCCGCGAGAACACTTCTCACTCTAATGCATTCAGGTAAGTTTGACTGGCGCCTTGCATGATGTTCGGATTTCAGTTGCTGATATGTCTTTAGCCTCCTTGCCAACATGGAGAACGATCACCCGGCTTCGCCCCCGTCTACTTCTGCCTCCCCCGCGATGTCGAAGGCTGTCCCTGACAGTGATAAGAAAGAGGGCGAGTAAAAGTATTCTTCTTCCTTCGGTGTCTTGCATTTCGGCAGAATAGACTAGGCGGAGCTGTGTTTTCTTGCATTTACAGGCCTTTTTTTTTATCAGACGTGTCACAAAAGTTGAGCACATTTTCTTTTTCCAGAGCTCATGATACCTTGCCCATAGACAGACGGACACGATTCCTCTCAGCGTGAGAGGCGACCCTTGCATCGGACTAGGGATTTCCTTCACCATTGTGCTCATTACCACCTACCTCAGCCCCTTTTCTGATCATGCTTCGAGCGTGTTTCAGTTCTTTAATGTTGTGGAGGATTTCCGGTTCAAGGGTTCAGCATGACCCTAACGTTGTCGTTGGCCAGCATACTTCTGGCTGTTTTATCTCCAGGAGAGGCTACGCACAAAAAAGGGGAGGTAATGATGGTAAGAAGCGTCACGATGATCACGTCGCAACCGTCATATACATACGTACGACTCGGGGTGGATGGCGGAGGTGGTGTTCAGGGCATTTGCGGTTGAATTTTATTTCGGACTCAACGAGGCAGAACGTGGGAGGGGATGGAACGAAAGGGAACGGAATGATATGGAATGAAATGGTTTTCTCGGTGCATTCTTCCTCTCTGGCCTTTTCATTATACGTGGACAGCCTCTCGCCATGCTTACGCCCCTTCGCTGGCTTTAGATGTTGCTCCCTCACTTAACGCTGACGAATCACATCACGTCACGATGGGTTAGGAAAGGGTTCTCAAAACAAGACCATGATTGATGATGACGACTCAGGCTCTCTTTACTTTGCCTCATGGGCATATCCATTGCTGTACCAAGAAGGAGGGCATGACCGTTCGCCGACGGCTCTGTCGCTTGGTGTATAATGTATAGAGGCGTTCAGCCTGGTTGAGCTTTAATGAAAGGGTCTTGATGATGCCTTACTGTATATCATCTAATTTCGAAAAAGCATGGGCCATTGGCAGGGACAATTTACATATATGTTCAAAACTTGCTGCCTCTTACTCGTGATTAGTAATTAGTTACTGTTGAGCACATGTTTTGGGAAGGGAAGAGTATAATAAAACTGTCTTTTTCTAAAACTATGTAAGTAGGTAGCGAGCACTCGGCAGGCTTCGCTCTCATCAAACTCCAAAACACCACAAAGACTCGCTTACTCTTGTGCATGCCAAAAACCCTTCATTACTGACATGTGAAGCTGTCGATCCCTTTGTTAATCCTCCCTTATACAAATCCAGCCCATGCAAACATTTAATCCTCAAGACGCCGCTGACCCAAATATACATGACCGTTTCGCAGTATGCCCATAAATGTCCTTCCGCGCCCTCTACAAACTCATGCCATTGGCTTGAAACCTAACTTGGTGAACAGAGTGTCCATGGCTACCCATTGTCGACCACACTTATCGAGATACTTGTCAACAATACCCTTCACATTCCCGAAGCGTACGCGGTTATGTTCTGCCAATGCAAGGATATTCTCCCGATCTTGCCTGGACATCTCAGTGCTCGTGGCCTTGGTCTTCGCCTTGTCGACATCCCACAGGCTGGCGAAGTAGAGAAGCTGAGTGTAGATAGCCTTTTCAGTGTATTCGTAACGCATCCGACCAAGACAGTCTCGTGCAAGTCCCTTAGGCCCAAGGCAACGAGAACCATAAACACTCATTTGACGTGTCCGGTTGCCGCACTGGCTGTCATCGCAGACCAGCCAGCCCTCGTAGTACCGGCTTGTCTGAGTGCGGATGGCGTGCTCCATCTGGGCCACGACAGAGAGTGTTGAGATGGAAGTACCACATGAGCCGCAGAGAACACCGGATTGGGACACATGATCCGGGGACGTAGCCAGGCCTTCGAACGCGAATGAGGTTTTGCACTTGCGGCAACGCAAAGAGAGGCGAGCACAGTCACCAAAGCGGACCTCATCTGGAATCTGAGAGTCCAAGGGGTGGATCTCGAGGTCGTTGCTTGAGCTGTTCTGCTGAGTCTGGAATGAACTGTAGCGCTTGATGTCTAGACCAAGGTGCTCTGCCAGTTGCGACGTTGATGTACCAACAATGTTGGCACAGAGACGCTCGACAGGGGGGAAGATCTGCTTGCCAATGTACCACTCGACGTCAGGCAGTAGAGTAGGGTCTGCCTTGAGATCACCGGGAGTGTAGGCTCGCTTGGGAGCAGGCTCAGAGCTCTTGCTGTCGCCCGTAATCACGTACGCGATAACATCTCCCTTGCGAACTGTCTTGCCTTTGGCCATTTCACGGAGTGCGACTTGGACCTGGGGCATGGAGTTGGAGTCGGGGTAGTCCTTAGGTGCTTTTCCAAGTTGTGTATGGATGATATACTTTTGAACAGGAATAGTCTGCTCACGCATCTTGCCAGCAATATCGCTCAAGTACTCATGTATTCGGGCGATTGAGACTTCGGTGTCGTCACCTGACAGAATCTCGTTTAGAAGGTGTTGGGAGATCTCCTTGGACAGAGCACAGTATTCTCGACGCTTCATGTCAAGACCCTTGACTTCCATTTTCTCGATGAACTTCCCATCCTTCTCTACAAGGTTGATAGCAGCATACTTCTTCTTGGCTTGAAGAAGAATACGGCGGAAGACGTTGTCGATGTCAATCTCAAGCAGCTTGTACTGCTCATTGACTGCCTTCTTGAAATCGTTACCAACCTTGAACGCATCGGCAACATTATCCACATTGGCATTGATCATGACGGAATCAGTATCACCATAGATAACCTGCAGTGAGTTGCTCTCGGCCAGCTCCTTGGTGCTGCGGAGAATCTCACGACCCTTGAAGGTTGTCAAAACAGCCAGTGGTCGAGCGTAGAAGCGTGATTTGGTATAACCCAAACATCCGTACATGGAGTTGGCAGTGAGCTTGAGGGCAAGCTGCTTGATGTCCCATGTGGCTAGCTCCTCGGGGGTAGCCTTCTTGTCCTTCATGAGGCTCTTGACTTGTCGACGGCGACTGACGAGAGTAGCAATGAGCCTAGGTAGGATACCTTGATCCTGGTTGATTGGAACTTCGGGGACTTCATCTTCTTCACCGGTCTGTAGATTTGGTTAGTGTCGAGGTTATAGCAGAAATCTCGAGAAACTTACTGTGGCTGGTCTATCGACAGTTGTAAAGCAAATATTGAACTCCTGAATAATAGAGGGGTACAGGGAGTTAAAGTCCATGACAAGCACAAACTTATCATACAAACCTTTCTCTGGCTCGAAAACCAGACCACCCTTATACTTGTCCTTCTTCTTCCCCTCAACCGCCTCTTCTTCACGCTGTGCCTCTTCAGCACGCTGGCGACTGCGGAAAGTCTGCTTGTCAGGGCAGATGTACTTGTTGCGATAGAACTCGTGTAGCAAAATGTACTCGTTTCGCTCTGCACGCGTGCCCGTCAGAGTTCGAGCCCAGGAGTTACCCGCCAGATTGGTGAGAACCTTGGTCAGGGGCAACATCTGAACACCTAGGGCCAGGGCTGCGATGTAGTGTGTATCGGCCTCCATATGAGTGATGTAATCGAGAAGTCCCTGCTTCTCCCGGGCCCACGTTTTCAGGGCAACCTCATTGTCAAAATCGCGGCGTCGGTTATCTCCAGAGAGGTACAAACTGCACATCTCCGTCAGGCTCCATGACTGGCACTTGAACATGACGGACTTTCCAGCATCGTTGGCGAGATCACATAGCAGACGTCCCGACAAGATCTGGCGTTCAGCAAAAACATTACCACCAGTCTTGCCGATTGACGATGGCCACTGAGTACGACGGAACCTGCCTAGCCTGGACCATCCTGGTATTTTCTTTTCATACAGGCGGTTGAGGAGCACACTGTAGTCCACACCCTCCAATTGATGTCCAAGAATTACATCTGGATCCGCAACATCAAGTTGGGCCAAGAAGAAGGCGAGGATATCGGCTTCTTGCTTCTTCAATACAATCAAGCCACGATTCCTCTTCTTTGCAAGGTGATCGAAGCCCATAGGGAACGCCTGGCCATGTGGCCGGATCACGGTAAAGGTTCGACAGGGCAGCTTTTCTGCAGGGGTCGTGTCACTGAGGGATATCTTCTCGTAGATTCTGGCACTAATAGCCAGAATCTCTTGCTTGTTTTCCTTCTCATTGAAGGCAGTTCGTAATGAAACACTCATAAGAGTCAGGGGGGGCGCATCGAGGTTGTCAGACTCGCTAAGAACAGAAACCATGTTGGGGTGATCGGCCAAAACCTCAAGCTTGCAGTGAGAAGCATTCTTGAGCTTGTCAAAATCGGCATCCTCAATCTTCAGCCAGCACGGGCCCATGATATTCTTCCAGAGAACAAACTGTTCAAAGAGAGCAGTGTTGCTACCGAAGACGTGAGAATATGTCTCACCGGGTCTGTTGGGGTCGACTTCTGGCTCTGGGATACTTGTTAGCTGCTTTGGGGGGCCTACAGGAGAATGAGGCTACTCACTGTTGTATGGGTAGAGAAGTTTCATATACTGTGCTTCTTTGGGGACATCGCGAAGCTCAAAGGCATATTTTCTGGTACAAGCCTTGATCTTGTACATGCCGACATTCATCTTGGTCATCATGGTGTCAATCTCGTCGTAAACGTTCATCATCTCGACTTCTTCGCCTGTCTCCTCGCCATCCTGTAGGCGGTGTTGGCGCGGCAAGAAATAGAGCTTTCTCAAGATGTTGTCAACTTTCACAAAGCAGCTGACGTATGATCGCGTCTTCTTGTTGAGAACTTTGCCAAAGAGACACAGACTGCCGTTGACCTCAGTGTAGTCTGTCCAGAAAAAGTTGAGACTGCCGTCTTCCTCAATTGCATCCTTGTAGTCGATTTTGCCTATTGTTTTTGTTTCTGCAGGCGAACTTGTGACGACGTTCAGCCTCTCTGTGAGGGCATTCCATGAAGTCGAGTCGACTTGAGCGCCGTTGGGTTTAACAGGAGAGGAGCTGGCAGGCGTGGGATAGGACTCTGCTTTTTGAATTTTCTTGATCGGCCTTGAACTTGCCAAATTAACACTGGTTGTGGCAATGGCTCCAGCATGCGCAACCTCCATCATGTCTTCGTTGTCGTCGTCATCCTTTGGTTCCTGCTTGACCTGTGCCTTTCTCTGCGCGACCTTTGCAGCTGGAGAGGAGGGCGCAGGGTCGCTCATGGGGATATCGGCAGTCTCGAGGATGTCATCGTCGACGGAGGGAAAGAAGCCATCTTCTTCTTCAGGGGCTGGTGGGAGAGGGGACGGTAGCCGAGTATCGAGGGTCTTGGTCTTTTTGGGAATAGGCTCAGGAGCAGGTGAAAGGGCCCTAGCCTTGCGACGACCGCCAGATCTTCCGACTCTTGAGATATGGGGAGCAGGGGCAGGAATGTTGTTGTCGACCTCGCCGAGGAGATTTGAAAGGAAGTCGTCGTCCTCCTTTGTCTTGACGACCTGAATAGATATTTAGTTGGGTCGATCCACGATCTAACAAACGGAATGTGTACCTTGGGCTTTGGTTGGGCCCTGTTGGCGCCCTTGAAGTATTCACTGATGTCTTTGTCATTGGCCGCTAGCTTGGCTTGCTCCTCCTGGCGATTCTTCTTTGCTACATGATATGTGAGTATGCGGGCTGTCCTGAACATGTTCTGGCGGACGACTAACCAGTCTTACTGGGTCGGCCACGGATGGTGGCCTCTTCTTCGCTTTCTGAGCCATAGGCTTGCACTCGATCCCAGTCTTCGCGGCCATCATCTGCGTAGCCTTCGCCATTGTCGTCGACAACAAAGTCGTCCTGATTTAATCGTTCTCGGACAACCTTCTTATATCCATCCTCGTCAACTTCGTCGTATAAATTGTCGACGTCGGCAACTTTGTAAGTATCAAAGACCTTCTTGCCAGACTCTCGAAGAGCTTTGAGCTCAGCGAGCCGCGCTCTGTGAGACATGACGGGAGAAGAGTTTAGGCCGGTGGCATATCAGTGAGAGAATAGAGGGAGAGTATATGCCTGAATGTCACTTTTGATCGTATCTTGCTCGTGATTGTAGTGTAGGGAAATGATGGTATCGAGAACGGAAATGGTGGAGGTGCTACTTGGTTTGGGTTGGTCCCCCGGTAACCAGCGCTGAGGTGCTCATTTAGAAAAGTGGTTAGGGAGACGCGTCAAAGCGCGTTGTCCCTCCTGAGCCGCGTCTCGGCTCGTGTTGAAGGAGGGGCCATCCATTTAAGTGATTGACGCGAGAGCAGCCAATAGGCGCTTCGAGATAGGTGATGCAGAAACTTTGAAGTACCCCGCGCATGGAGGTACTTGTTGATGCAGCAATTGGTATTTGCATAAAGGATATACGGCCTAAAATAGTTAGTCTCGTACCCATCGACGCGACTTTTCACTTTACGCAACCCGTTTGCTGTTAGTGCTGCCGGCACTATTCTCAGGTCTTTCACTCCCTACTACGTACCTACGACTCCACAACCTCCTCTTTACGGTTTAATGACAACTCGATAATATTGCCTTCCTTCAGAGACACCAATTTCATTAAGTGGCTGCAGTCAACGTCTTTATAAACGAGTTGCTTATTGAGTTGCCGCTCTCTGAATTGATGTTGGTTGATTAATTTATATGCCCATCCGTTGTGCAGTATCGTTGCTTGGATTAAGTTGTGTAAAGATAAGGAGGGGTAGTTCAAGTTCAGATCATTCTTCTTCAACTCAGCTAGTCTTGAGACAATATTAATGGGTCCTAAGACATCCCAAATCCTGTCGTCGCCCGACTGAGGTGTGGCCGGCCGTCCGGTGCGGCCCCACTCACCCGGGACGGAGATAACCCCACATTAAACGGCAATTTATCTCCCGGATCAGATGCACCTATACGTACCTACCTGACCATGTATTGGAGATTCGGCAGTTCAGCTTGGATACCAATAAACACCAGGTTGGAGCCGTAATTCCAGGACCCCCTTATGGATGGTCTTGATGGACTAAGCAATTGGTAATGGTGATGCTGCATTTGCTAGTAATTCACTCCTTCCTCACGAATGTCCTCTTATATGTTCTTTACAAGAGCTACCCATGACGCAACTTGCAAGTCCAGTCAAAGGTCTTTCCAAAACCAACACAAACTCTCGACTTGTTCCGTCACCCTCTCTACCAGCGGATATCTTCCTACCTTCTATATCCAGGCCGCCTTTTTCATCACACATCAGTCAAGATTGACGATCTTTGTCTCGTCACATCATCTATATCCGCTCCCATCCATACTTAAATCATGCCCAACAGTATCTTTGGCGTCTAGCAGGCGAAGCTCAAGAAAAAGATCCAACCTCAGCCTCCCCCTGCGTTCCCTGAGCTTGCCAAGTCTCACAACAAAATTAGCAGCTAGAGACTGCCACTGAATCGCCGCAGGACTCATTTCGATAGGTCTGAGGAGACCGATTTTAATGGGCATAGCGGGAATATGTCAACAGGGCGCAGAAGTCAGAGATCAAATTCTCAGAATTCGTCGTATTCTCATCTTGCGCGATGGTTGAAACCGAAACGACGAAAGACAGCTTCCTCTTCAACAAAATTAGAGGAATTGTCAGTATCTGAAGTCCCTGGACTTCCTCATTTCCTCAGCACAGGTGGGTGGGCTAATAACTGCTCGCATGCGGCGTATCTGACTATATTCCAGTGGAAGATCTTTCTTATCACCAACCCAACCTCAGCAGTGCATTTCAATATGCCAGAGAGAGATGGACTCGCAATGGGAGATCCTCAAGTAACTATTCAGTGCTTCCGGTCGGGTCACACATTCATATCACCGAATCATCCAAGCCGTTGCTTGAGGACTCTGAATTTGCGTTCCCTTCACCAGTCATCGACAAAGATCCACCTCAGCTAGACCCTCTTCCTGACATGTCTGCCTGTAGCCTGGAAAGATCATCTACCTTACGAGCTTGCATAGAAGTGGCACCGGATGATAAGCATCTGGCGTACAAATCGCTGCGGTCCTCCTCACGAACCACTACTAAGCGCGAAAGCATCACAACTCGTCCCAAGGTCTCGGCAGCACTTACACTACAACCAATGGGGCGGAAGAGGCTATCAATCGCCAGGCCTTTGTCCTCTTGCGATGTGGTCGCTCCTACGACAAGAGTCGACTCACTTCGTCGTTTTAACAAATCTGGAGGCCATAGCCACTTACAAAGAGGTCAGATTCCGTCAAACTGGACTCAGGGTGATTCCGACATATTACTGGCTATGAAAGATGATCTCACGCGAGAGCCTGGCCAAGGCTCGCCATCGCGGCGTACCTCGATCACCACGATTCAACTACCCACAACTGTACTCGAAAATTCGTACTTGGCTATCAAAGACGGCGATGCATCGCGACTGGTGCCAGCCACGCATTCATCAACATCAATTACGCGATCACAGCTCTCAAATCGATCTTCCAGCCAAGGGAGCAGGTCAATATATCCAACCATGACCTCGAATCTCTTTCTTGATTCGTTGTCTTAATTTGAACTTGAGTGATGTTGCTGGGCCTGATGAGGGTACGTTATTGTTTAAGCTGGGCCTAACAAGTAGTTTACAGAGCTGGTTATGGAATAGAAGGCATTCAACTAGTAGCAGAGACTACGTTTGTTTACCTATTCTCAACTACGATTAAAATAAAGTAGAATGGATAGTCATTGTAAAACGATCTTCCATTCTTAAGCTTGTGATGACGTGAAGGATAGATCAAACCGGATAAGAAGTAAGCCGGTTATGACAAATATTCAACAGGTCTAAGGCTTCGGTTGTGTAAGTGATGTATTGTATACGCAAAGAAGTGCCATTGCCCAACAAAACGCCGCCTTATGCTCTATCAGTATTTTGCGTCTATATCGTACACAACATCAGTTTAGTTTTACACGAGCCTGAAAGCTCTTGTTTATAGACCCAAGCACAATTTGATACTTGAATGTGCAGGAGCCTCATCGTCGCGGTTTGTCAAAGCCACGAGGGCCGGGAGAGCCACGACCTCTGGAATCCATATATGACCTTTCGTTATCCCTTCTGTCGTCGCTGGGACCACGACCTCCAGAGTTCATCTTCGGCCTTTCATGGGCTCTCCCGTCGCCGCGAGAGCCAAGCCTCCTGTCGTCACGAGTGGCGTTCAAGTTAGGCTTGGGGCCTGGATAACCCCCATAAACGGGTCGCCTCACTGGCCGCGTGCCGTCTGGAAGCCTGCGCAGGTCTTGTTTTGGTATTCGTCTTTGGGTTGGCGGCTGACTTTTTTTATGATAGATTTCGAACGAGAGGGAGGCAGGTCTTGCAGATCTTGGTGCAGAACTTGAGCCTTTGTCGTGTCGATAGCCATTACCTGGGCCATTATCACGATACAACCGCCCCTGGTCTGTCTGTTTTGGGGACCGGGGCTTTCCTGCTTGAGTCGTGTCCCAAAAGTTGACCATATTCATGGCCTCATTGTATGCGGACATATCTTCCTCGGCTGTGCCACGGCCCTTCGTTTTGCGCAAATTAGGTTCCATTTCCTCTCGGTTGGCATAGAAGGCCTGAATCTCGCGGTTGATGCGTCCCCCCACAGGGCGTATTTTCTTGAGGACTTCCTCAGGGAGCATCTCCTGCTGAAGAACCTTGTTGAATGATCCATACATAATGCGTGCGAGAGCAATGACCTCGCGTTGATCGTTGTAAAGAACCTTCTTTTGCTCCTTCGTCTCAGCCTTAACTTGTTTGAAATAGTGATCGTGTAGTTTGCGGTAGGGTACCCACAAACGATCAAGCGCATCGGTGATCTGGATGCCGTAGGCACGTTTGGCACCAGCCACGTCTCCTTCTCTAGCACGAGCACGCAGATGATAGTGTGTAGACTGAGAAGCGTTGAGGTACAGGCGCATGGCATGAGCGTCAGGCACCTCTAGGTGCTTCATCATGCTGTCGAGAGCGCGATCGGCATTCTTGATGACATTCGGGTTAATGTTATCACGAATACATGTTTCAAGGGCTATGCGATAGAAGCTTGGGATGATGATACTCGCTGGAATTATGTCCAGAATCTCAGTAGCATGACCACTTGCTTTAGCTTGCCTGAGAATAGTAAAGAGACGCAGCCAGCAATCCCTGTCGGGCTCGAGATTATATTGGCGAAGAATGAAATTCCAGTATTTGATGCCCAGGCTGTTCAGCTTCGTCTGCAACACAACCTTCAAGATCAGAGACAATGTATTGTTCCCTGGACTGGTGAAGACACCGTTTTTATCCTTCTTAACCACTTGACCTGTGTGAGGATTTGTCTTGCGAGCATCCTCAGCTGACATTTCTTTGACTTTGGACAAATTGGGTATGTTCATTGTCTGTTCAATAAGATCAAGAACCTCTTTCTTCTCGTTGAGGTCGGTTGAGATGGTCATCATTCGACCCATTGAGCAGACGAGCTCCTCGTCGATGATCAGGCGTCCTTGCCTCCATTTACTCATGACTTCTGACCAGATAGCTTTGGCGCGCTGGATACCGTTCTTGCGATTGAAGTCCTTCTGCTCAGGTGTCAATTCTTCCAAGCCATCGAGTGTGTTGAATCGTATAGCATTGAGAACGGTAGTATAGGTGTAGGAAGTTGGAGCTCGGGTTGACTCATTGAGAGTGTCGACAATGGAGAACATGGAGTCCATATCGCCTGCTCGGTTGCACACATTGAGCACTGCATTAAGATGAGTGCTGTTCGGCTCGAGGCGACTGTCCTTGAAAAGGGCGTTGTAATGTTTTACAGCCTCGAAGACGGCGGTTTTAGGGTGTTGCGACTTGGCGAGACCACGGAACAGGGTTGTATAGGTTTGCGCGTTAGGGAATTGTGCGCGCTTCTTCATCTTCAAACAATGTCAGTATCACAGATGGAACCTGGAGGCTATATCTTAAATCTACCTCGTTGAATAGCTTGAGCGCTGCCTTGACTTGTTGTTGCTCGAGCAGGTATTCCAGCAACAAATTCCATGGCACAACCAATTGCATATCTTTACTGCCTTTCTGAACCAAGAGATGGGCTTCCTCGAATTTCTTTGCTGCAAGTGCTTTTCTGACATATTCTGCAACTTTCCAAGGATCGTTGTTCAGATATTGTAACTCCTTGTTAACTGCTCGTTCCATTTTAAGGGCTTCCTTCTTTTTCCATATGGCTTCGTCAGCTGGTGCCTCGAGGCTTTTCGGAGCATCTTTCTTGATAGCATCAGCTATAGAGCTTGCGTCTTCAGCTGCAGTCGTCGCCTCGGTAGTTGGTGTCGTTGTAGAGTTGAACATTCGCTGCGAGTGTTGAAACGAACGGGCTTGAAGGGCAGAAGCAGGTCGAATTTCCGGTCTCTGCCGCGATACGAGCTGTAGAGCTCTGCGAAGGCATGCGCCTCCGTGCAATAACCTATCAGCCATGGGAGAGATGCTGCTTAAGTTGATCACGAGATTCAACATGTACCCAAGTCGGCGCGGGAGACCATGGATCCGTCCATCAGAACCACAAAAAAAAAAGAATATCTTATCTTATCAGCCGAGCGAGGGGCGTTGCATGAGGTGCGCTAAGTTTGCCGCGCGTATGCTTATGCGATTGGATCCATTCATCCCTTGTAACTTAGTTGCCATAGAGCCACCCCCTTCCCCTGCAGGCCGCCAACAACTCTCTCCCATTTCTAATTGGAGACGCGCTTCGCGGTCGCAGTCCAGTCCAGTCAACGTTGCTTTTCTTTTAACCTTTATAGGGACGAGACATAACAAGCGAATTGTTGACCCTCGAAGCATCATCAGTCATTCCTTGTTCTTCTGAACTCATTTTACATTTTTACTATACTCATCAATTTCTGCCCTGTACCGATTCTCTTCCAAACCGTCTCAATCATGGCCAAGGTTGCTACAGATTTCGAAAAGATCATTAAGGAGGGTAAGCAACAATCAATCTTCCCAAGTTCTCATGTCCTCTCCTAACATCATTCGTCAGGTCGTGAGCGAAAGAAGAACGAAGCTCTCGCCGATCGCATCTTCTCAAAGAACCGTCGCCAAAGCGCCCCCTCCAAGCTCAAGTCCGCCCCCAGCCAATCGCTAGCAAGCCGTGTCGGCGTCCAGAAGGTAGATACAGCAAAAGAGAGGAAGCGATTAGTTGAAGCCAACATTTACAGCAGCGAACTTCCACCATCGGCACCCGGTCGACCCAACCCGCGCCTGGCAATGTCAATGGAGAATGGACTCACGATCTGCATCATTCCGTCTCGGGCGACCTAAGCTCCCGCATCTCAGCTCCCAATGCTGCTAATAAGAGAGCCAACAATCGCCGCGCTGCTCGTCTCTCTGCTGCCGTGGATCGCATGGACACTTCTGGCGATGCGCCACAACAAGTCAACATCGTGAAAGGCAAGAGCAGCGCCGGTAATGGCATGGGAATGACAATTCGGGGTCTCGCAGGTCCATTCACTATCATGGCACAAAACTTTGCCCCTGGCACTACAGCCGCTGATATCGAGAGCGCTATGACTCCCATCGGAGGCGAGATTCTGAGCTGTCGCATTGTTAAGTCAAACCCATTCCTCCTCTTCGAGCTGGCCTTTGCCTCGCGCGAGGGTGGTGAGCGAGTAATTGAGACCTTCAACGATAAGACTGTGAGTCCATCAGGACCAAATTTCATTCTGAACTCTTGCTAAAAACTTGTTACAGGCCGATGGTAGAATCATCAAGGTCTACCCTAAGCTAGGAGCCCCTTCAAACAATACCATTACATCCAACAATGCGCCAAGAAACGCCCCAAGCGGTCCCCGTGGCACCCGCGGAAACAAGGCCAACGCTAACGACAACATTGTCGATGGCTCAATGGGCTTCCCTGATTTAATGGACACTACCACAAACGGCTCATCAAGGAACAACCAATTGTACAGCGATAAACTCGTGGGCGGCAACCGACGAGGCCGAGGTGGTCAAAGAGGTCGCGGTGGACGATGATGAACTATCGCATGGCTCTTGTTTTTTTTCTTTGTTGCATTTGACGACTACTTCACAAACTTTCTTGGAACATGATGTCTAGAAAATGGACTGGGAGGTACTTATCAGCACTAAAAAGCCGGGCAATCTCATGGTGAACAACGAGAAGGGGGTGGTATGTGTACGAAACTTTGGGCTGGGCGTTCGGGGTTCCCTTTCTTGTCCAAAATGGGCTATTGAAGCTAATTATTTCATCTTTTTCTCTTTATACTTCGGGTACCCCTGAAAATGGATACCAGTTACGACCATGTGGAAGCAGTTCACTGTCCCAGACTCCGACAAGGGTATCACTTGAGGATGCAGAACGATTCGCATTCATCAGGGGTAATTCATGATTTTATGCCTCGATTCGTCCGCCCAGATATGACCCCTTTGAAGCCCCCAAAACCAAATGATATCAATACAACTACAAGATGGGAATTGTAACCCAAGAACCTTACCCCATGATATGCCAAGCGCGGTCCGTCCGTCATCATACACCAAGAACTCGAGACAAGAATAACAATATCTACAGCCAGGCTACATAGTGCCTAGGCATGAATCATGTTCAGCTGAGATTTGGCAACTCTGCACCATGTTGAATTCCTGACCAGAAACCCCGTCCCTCCAAGTGCTATACTGACGACAGGGAAAAAAAAGAAGAAAAAAAGGAAAGCCGCCCCGAGACTAAACTCATAACCTCCGCGGCCGTTTCTGAGGCGTGCCTCATCGTGTCAAGACAAAGAAATCCTGTAAATACCACCGGTTTCATCATGGATCTGTATCATTTGACCCGACCTATTCCTGCGCAAAACGCTCAAAGCATTGCAACTGTGAATATAATGCTTCGAGTTCGTTGAGACCTTGGCGCTGAAGTTCCCTTTCCTCGACTATGAAGAGGACTCACGCCTCCTCTTGAACCTATTCCAACCAAGTCGACTAGGCAGTTTCGAACACGCCAACATGGCACGGGGCGTCTCTTGCCTCGTTGGCGCATGGGTTTCGAAGGGGGGACGGACTCCTAGTATATTAGAACCACCATGGAGTTTTGCTTCGTTACCAACCATGAACTTCGGGCTATTGCACGCTGTTATAGAGAGACATCGGTGGCAGGGCTTCGTTTATCGAGTGAAGTCGCTCGCATCACAGGTTGGCGCGGACATCTGGTCCCTCGTTAGGTTAGGCCACTTCAATGCCAGGTGTTCTGGTTTCCCATAAAACCTTCTTCCAGAGTGCGCTCCTCCAAGTTGCGGATGAAGTCCCTGTTGCCTCGGCCACCTTGTTGCACGCGGCTACCTCTTCGGCCTGCTGCCGTTCGGTTATCGATGCTACCAGATGCCATACTTTCCCCAGTGGGCGGGTAGTACGCCGGGCTAGGTTGTAGACGAATCGGTTGACTGGGGTCGAGATGGCTAGCTACCCGTTGAATGGCGGCGGGAATACCGCTCTGTTGCTGTTCCATGGTTGAAGCGCGTTGACGTGCTGGCCTCATACCACCCTGCTGATGCTGATACATGTTGGGCTGGGGCATTTGTGCATATTGCCCCTGAGGCATCTGCTGAGGCGGTTGGGACATGACCATTTGTCCATATTGCCCGTGTTGTTGTTGGCCGTATGCCGAAGGCATATTGACGTGGTTACCTCCGGGAGAATACATCGAGTTGTTGCCGTACATCTGCGGTTGCGCATGACCTTGAGGCGCGTACTGGTTGGCATAAGGAGTAGGGGCAGCTGAAGCAGCCTGTTGTTGTGCTTGATGTTGAGCTGCTGCCGCTTGAGCCCGCTGCTTGCTAAGTGCTTCGGCCTGTTGCTGCTGTTGGGTGCCAGGTGCTGGAGACCTATTCAGCGAGCTAGACTTGAGATTCATTGGTGGTATAAAAGGCCCAGTAAACTTCTGTTGAGTGATGAACGGATGAAGCTTGGCTTGCTGGGGAGACCATCTCTCGAGAGGGTTGATTGTAAGAAGGCCACGGACAAAGTCAATGAACGCGATGCGGTTGTTCATTTCTGTAACGGTTAGCATGGCCATACCCAATATTCCTAACGGCTCGGGTCTTACCTCTATCTATCTCGCTCTGCTTCATGTTCTTCCTAGGCATGGGGTAGGACTTGATGATCTCGGGGAGGGTGTTGGCCTGGAAGTACTTCTTGCTAGGCTGTTCCTTGGTGCCACGTTCTCGGGCATATTGTTCCATGGGTTTAAGCTGGTATGTCCGCCGTCCGAACTCATCTTGCCGCTTTTCGAAAAAGTCGCCCGCCTGCTTGCCCATCTCGATCATCCAGTTCGGGGGGTTACCCAACATTTCAACGATTCGCGAAACCTGATTGTACTCAGAAGATCCTGGAAACAAGGGAAGTCCCAGGAACAGTTCCACCACAATGCATCCAAGGGACCACATATCGATGGCCGAAGAATAGGGGAGACCAAGTAAAACCTCGGGAGATCTGTAAAATCGAGATTGAATATAAGTATACACTGTTTGTCGCTCGTCGCAGGCTGAACCAAAATCAATAATTTTGATAATGGGACTTTCGAGATTCTTGAGAAGAATATTCTCAGGCTTCAAATCGCAATGTATCAGACGAGCCTTATTAAGTAGTGCGAGACCGTTGAGGAGCTGCTGAGCGAACACGCGAACCAAAGTAGTGCTGAGTCCTCTAAACTGGTTCTGCTTGATAAGCTCGTAAAGATTGACGCTAAGGAGCTCGAAAACCAAGCAAAGATGTTGGCGATGAATGAAAGTGTCTTTAAGTCGCAACAAATGGTGGTCGTCATTCTTGTCAAGCTTCGTGTTGAGCTACTCCTTGTTAGTGCCAATCTTTAAGTATGGAATTGACGATCGTACCAAATCGAGGACCGAAACCTCCATCATACTCTGATTGAAGTAGGCAGTTCGGTTCTTGATGACCTTGACAGCCACTACTTCTTGTGTCTTGAGGTTCTGACATTTCACGACTTGACCAAAGGTACCCTGCCCCAAGACGTCCAGAATAAGGTAACGGTTTCTAGAGAATATGTTAGAATGACAAGCAGCATACTTCAATTTTACACAACATACTTGTGGCCGGCCTCCTCCGATCCAAGAATATCGTTGACGTAGAGGATGTAGTCACTGTCTTCGTTGTCGTAGCCATCATTCTTGGTACCCTTGCTGGGCTTGGTCAAGACTCTGCGAGGATTGCGCGACGACTCATATTTGAAGCTAGGGTTACAGATGCGATAAGTAGCAGGCAATTGAACAGTAAGAGCTTGGAGGGGCTGATCATATGGTGAGCAAAAGTTTGCCAATAGCTGTAGAGGCTTGAAAACATACGCTGATGAAACCGCCTTCAGGGTTGGCGCGACGGAACGGAGGCTGTAAATTGACCTTGGGTTGTAGATCTGCGGGCGACGAGAGTTGCTTGAACTCGGGAACTGGGCCCCTGGTCACTTGCTGGGGCACAGGGCGACGAGGAGACTTGGGGTCTAGGTTAAAAGCAGCATCGAGATTGCCGACAGCGGAAGAGGGATAATTTTCCTGGTGACCGGCGGACGCGTAAGGGTTGATAGGAGGAAGATGCTGGCCTTGCTGGTGTTGACGGGCGCCAGGGAAGTATGGAGATTGAGAATAATCGGGCTGGCGTGTAGGCGACTGTCGCTGGGAGGTCGGGCTTGTGAATTGGCTGTTTGAAGCCGACTTGGGCGCGTAAGGTGAAGTGGGGGACAGGGCCTCCATGGGCGAGTATCGTTGAGCGACGGAAGAAGACTCTTGAGGTGAGTGAAGGTTGACGGGGCGGCTGCCCGACAGGTGAGATTGATGATGGGGCCTCATAGGGTACTTGATACCAGCATGAGCATCATGAGCATCGTGCATAGCGACGTCACCGTTGCCGTCGCGCATCTGCGAAGGTGAGATTGGAGAGGCGGCCGAGTTGGGGTTGCCAACAGGAGCAGAAGCAGGCGGAGCAGCAGCAGAATGGACGGGGGCGCCGCCGTGGAACTGGTCGTATTTGTATCCGCCTTGAGGCGGGGGCTGGTTGGTGTAGTCTCGAGGGGCTTGAGCATTACCGTTGTGTCGTCTCGATGAGCCAGGCGAGTTCGCGGAGGGATATTGCTGCCACTGAGGATCCATTGCGCTGACTGACTGCTGCAGAAGCTGAATGAAGCAGCTTAGGGCGACAGCGTCAGGTTGATCGCCGCGGTTAAGTAGAGGCGGTCGGTGGTCAGCAGCGAAATCGTTTTGTTGTTGTTGTGGTGGTCGGCGCGAGTGGGGATGCGTAATGCGTGGTTATCGGGCGTAGACGATGATGTCGACGGTCGATGAGATCCCAGCGACGGGGGGGAGGATGAAGGATGGGAGTGAGAAAAAATGAGAGTAAGAGGAGAAGGGTTTGGACGGTGTAGTGTAGTGTCGAGTAGCTAGTTGCTAGCTGCAATCCAATACAGAGAGAGCACACAGAAAATGGATGGGATGGGATGGTTGGCTGGCAGCTGGTTGCTGGTTGGGCCGGGTGCAGTGTGGTCGCCAAGTTGGAGATGGATCGAGTTGGGTCTCGTCGCGCAGGTCCTGTCCTGTTATGTCCTGTAAGAACGAGTTAGGCAATGTTGTGGTAGAGCGGACTAACCCAGGCCGTCCTAATAGAACTAACAGTAGCTGCAGCGTGTGTATTAAGAGCAACAATGGGCACGCCAGGCTCTCAGAATATCGTACCGTCGTCTCGTACTGTACCGTAAAGAGAGATGAGGGGGCGGGAGGATGGATTGGGCAGACAGTGGAGGCCCAAGCCAAGGCCCGGGGGTGGATATGGGCAGTGAGGTCAAGCAAGGTCAGGTAAGGTAGAAGGTAGGTATTGATTTGGTAGAGGACTCGAGCGTTGAAGCGAGAATTAAGAGGGTAAAGAAAATGAGAAGGAAGTGTGTTGTATAGGAAGGGATGCTCTAGATTCTAGTCTTAAGAGCGTTGATGAATGAATCCATTCATTATATGGATGGTGAGTTGATGTGGGAGAGAGGTTGAGCTCTCGTTGGTGCAGATACTGACTGTCTTTAGGTAGAGATAGATGCCAGAGGAAAGGGCAAGAGTCAAGAAGGTTGATATCACCTCAATTGCAACAAGCCCACCTGCCTTAGCAATACCTAAGTTCAACTGTCTTATCAATTGCCAGTCAATTAACATCCAGCGCATTATACACTATGACATCCTTATATTGTGGTGGAACGACACATGAAGGTCATATCAATGCCCTCATTGCGCATGATTTAACTTTCATGCTGTTGTTTTCGGTTGCTCCTGTCGACACGAGTTACGAGCCGAGTTCAGACGTTGAAATATCTGCAACAGCCATATATGCATCAAGTATCAGCAACTCAATGCTACACAAAACTTTCGTTGCGGCAAAGCAAAGTGACCAACCGCCAAACACGTTGCGGAATTACATTGAATCAAGTGCATATAGAAATCTTCTTAGTCTTGACTCCTCTTTACTGACTCTCAAGTTTAGTAACTCGGCTCTTCCCAGCCAACGCCAAAAAGCCAAAAAGAAGTCCACCACTGTAACTACTTAAAGTAGTAGGTACACGAGCAAAACAGAAACGTGCAAGATTTGCGGCGCCTTAGGCTTGTTCCCTGCCTGTTCTACCCTGCCACAACAAGGGGGTAGTACGCCGCAGTGGACAGGTTGTGATGATCCCCTTCTATCAGCTGTCAAATCACCACTAACTTGTACTTAACGATGCACATATTCTGCCTTTCTACACGCAAACCAGAGTTGATCTGACCTACAACGTGGCAAAACAAGAGTACATTTGAACAGGACAGCATCTTCTTGTCTCTGATCAGCGGGGTGATTATCAGCCGTTCCCTACTATACTATGCGCGCACCAGAATTTGGCTTCTGACTCTGCCTCTGACACGAGCAACACACAGACTATACCCCGGAAATTACCATTTGTTGATTGATGCCAACCTCACTCGGTCAGCTTATGACCTCAATTTCCCAATACAAATCTGTTATCATTGACATTATCCTCAACTTGCCTCCGCTGATATCATCAACATGGATTCTCTCATAATCCACAGCCCAATACGTATTACTATCCATGCCATGGATGTTAGCCTATTAACCCACCATGTAAAAAATTACGTCCTTTTCAGGGTCCTGAGGAATTACCACGGAATAAAAAAATCAAGTTTCACATTCCAAACGGCTCCCGGCCCTTCTCACCGTATCTGGTAGGACAAGACGGTAGCCTGTGGTATCAAATCCCGGGGCCTCTCTGCCCCGTTTATTTCGTTGGCGTTTCATGAGCTTGCCATCCATCCGTCTGTACCTACGTGGCTCCTGTGTCTATTTACATCTCTGCTGGGGTTCACTGGTGCCAAATACTTAACACGTGGAGCTGTTGCTATGCCGATTCATATCAAGAGACCTCACTTCTCGACTTGGGCATCATTATCGAGATGTAAACTTTCAAGACAAGCAGCATCTCGGCAGAACGGTTCGACTGTGGTGTCACACTATGCCATTATCCAATTGATCAGAGTAAGGCCGAGTGTTACACGACGGTCGAGTGAGATTGTCTTGTTATGTTTTATTCATCCATTTCATACTACCGCCGTCTTCCCACCTAATTTTCTTCGAGATAACCCTGTGCACCTCGAGTAACTTGCGTACCTCCAACGTCTTCCACTTTCTCACCTTTTGTCATCAATCTTACAGAGTCGTCAAGTCGTCGTTCCATCATATCGTGAGTGAGAATTATTAATGAAAAAGAGAAAGAGGAAAAATGTCCCGTTAAGAAAAAAGAAAGGTCGCCGCTAAATACATAGATGAAAATCCATGGAATGGAACTGCCACCCCCTTCGCCAGCCACTGAAATATCAATCAGATGCTCCATGAGACACAAGAATGGATGAAACGCTCATGACGTCGTCAGATAGGGAAAATTGAAATGCCAGACTGGCTCCTGACTTAATGCAACAAAGTCATGGTGAAGAAATGTTGGTGGTATCCTGGAATTAGCGCTCGTACAGAGAGAGATAGAGATTGAAAGAGATTCGAGAAACATGTGGCGCTCCCTGACTTTTATCGACGAAACAGGAATAGAAGAGAAGAGAAGAGAAGAGAGAAATGCCATACATCCGTTTGTACGCAAGATAGGAAAATTGCCCTTTTTTCCCAGAACACGGAACGGGGGTATCACAGGCCTGAACTGTAATAATGCTTGAAGATACTGAGAAAAGAGTAATGGAAGCAACAGAAGCAAGCGCAAGAGAGAAATCCACAGAAACGTGAGAAAGAAGAAAGGGGAATCATGAAAAGCGGACAAAGAGAAATCCGTCCCGGGGCATGATCAAGCGATAAACACCTTCGCCCTGATATCACTATGTCCAGCTTTCGTCCAGCTTTTTGACTTGTCTTGCTCTGGTTTGGTCGTTGCCCCCTAGGCCTGATAACCGCCAAATCCATTGTTGAAGTTCTGTCCAGGGCGAGGCTGAGCCCATTCAGCATTGGGAGGCTGTTGGCCCCTTCCGTAGCCACCCGCGCTCTGAGGAGCAGCATATCCCATAGGGGATCCAGCATAGCCGGCCGGTGATCCGGTCTGTGGCCCACCATAGTTTCCAGGTTGTCCTCCATACTGGGCTACATCATTGTCAGCTACTGATACGATTAAGCTTGGTTTACATTTCACTTACCACCGTACTGAGGATAGTATGTAGGCGTGCCCGGGAAGCCAGGAGCTTGAGCACTCTGTGGGCTGTAAGGCTGAGCAGGATCAAAGGCTCCTTGAGCACTGGGCGTCTTGTCCTTGCCCCACTGCGGTCAACTGTTAGCTGCCATCTCTCGATCACAACACGGGTAAAACATACACTGCACTTGAGGGGTCGTCCGTTAACGTTATACCCGTTCATCTGGCAGATCGCCATAGCCGCGTTCTCGTGGGTATCCATCTTAATGAAAGCAAACCCTCGATCGGCCTGGAATCGAGACTCAACAACGAAACCGAAGTTCTGGAACAGAGGAACCACGTCGTTGGGAGTTGTGTAAGGAGTAAGGTTGCCGACATAGACAGTTGTCTGCCAGCTAGGGGTTTGAGTCAGAATAACCTCGTAACTAGCGACGCCATGTGCTGGGAATTGGTGGTGGCCATAAGGGGTGGTAGGCGTCATGCCCATGGCCTGCATAGCCTGCTGCTGGGCCATTGAAGGTTGGCCCTTCTGGTTTGCCCAATTGCATCGAATGGCTCGCGAGCCGAGCCACTCGCCGTCCATGGAGCTTAGAGCCTTTTCGGCCTCAGGGCGGTCGCGGAAAGCAACAAAACCGTAACCTCGAGATCGACCGGTCTTCATATCCCACATGACACGAGCCTCGGAAACGGAACCGAAAGCAGAGAAAGCTTGAAGGAGGACCTCATCGTTGACTTCGTTGGACAAATCACCGACAAAAATGTGGAAGTGGTTCGACGTATCCTCCTTGTTTGTGGTGTTCGACTGATAGGCCCAGTTGACTCGGATTTCCTAAGCTACGGTTAGCGGGCGACGTTCGAGATGTTGTTGGATTTCGTTGGGGGGATGTACCGATTGGTGAACTCGTCGTCCATTGAGGGTCTGCATAGCACGCTCAGCGGCACCAGGGTCATCATACTCGACAAAACCATAGTTGTAACCACGCGCCTGTGATTGCACTATTAGCCCACCACATCCTCAAAATTTCTTAGGGTTGTAGCAAGACCTACATTCTTGTCGGGAATGATCTTGACGTTCTGAACATGACCCGTAGTCTCGAAGATCTGACGCAGGACTTCCTCAGTTACACGCTGGTCCAAACCACCAATGTAGAGGGCACGCTTGTTGGGCTCAGGGGCAGCACGACGGAAGCCACCTGCACTGGTAGGCGACATGATGCCTCCCTGATCGGCAGCGGATCTGGGGGAGGTGATGGCAGTCGGGATCGGGTTGGTGTTCTGAGGGATATGCAGAGGCGGAGGGGCCATAGGCTGTCCATTCTGGCCAGCTTCAAAGCCAGGGGCGCCAGCACCAGCCTGAGGGGGGGGAGGCAGCTGGCCTGGGTTGGAGGGTGTTCCAGCGTCGGCCATGTTGTATGATATCGTGTCGGGGTGATGATCAAGAAGGATGAGTAGCGGAAGGATAGGACGACAGAGCAGAGGTAGAAGAGGAATTGGAGGCTACCTATGAGCTGTGTTGTACTGAAGTCGGTCGGTCGAGGTGGAGAGTCGGCGGTCGGTGACAATATGTACCTTGTACCTCCTAGCGTTTGACAGGACAGGGGTCCAACTGGATGAGTAGACAACCCGGAGCTAAGAGTGACACGGTGGGCACAGGGGGAGAGAGGGGCCTGGGTCTGGTCTGACAACGGGGTCCAGACGAAAGCTTGGGGACTGGGGTGGGAGGTCACAGTGGAAACTCCAGCGTTTGAATTCTCCAAGAAACGGTTGACGGCGATGCGAACGAAGACGCAAGCTTTCGGAGAGGAGCGATCGAATTGTTGCGCGTGCGTACAGTCTGGCACTGTAACACAGGGGCGGAACGAGACGGTGGCCTTGGCTTGATCGTGGCCGGTTGTGAGACGTGGGGGGGTTTAATTTGATGGAGATGAGAGCTGGTCGACAGGCTGAAAGAAGGCGTGCTGATGGTGCTTTTCTGTAGCTTGGTGTGCACGAGGATCGAAGACCGGCAAACAGACGTAGAAAATGCAGAAACTGACTCAAATAAAGAGACAAAGTTGAGAGCAACAAGAGAGGAGATGGCGTTAGAGAAGAGAGCTAAGATAGAGAAGCGGCGCGATATGATAATGGAAGTCGACGATGTGAAAAGGAAATTGAACAGAGGAACCGAAAGGAACCGTAAAAGCCCAAAGGAAACCTGACACAAGGACCACTCCAACGAGATTATGACTAGTATGAATGCTTGAGAGGAGAGAAGTATAAAGAAGAAGCTGACGAGAAGCGGATGATGGAGGGGCATAGCCTTACATATGGACGGATATCGCCTTGTACCTTACTGCACAGCTCATCATACAGTGAGTTAAGGCACACGGGCGGTGGTTGGTCGGTAAGGTACCTAGGTAAGGTAAGGTACTTACTTTCCCTTACCGACTATCAAAGCCCAACAGACCATGCAGGCATATCGATCAGCGATTGGTTGTTTGGTGTTCTAGACGCCTGATTTGACCAAAGTGTCAGGGTTGAGAGTGGAAGAGGGGAATGGGATGGGATGGAACAAACAGCATTGGACCTTGGAGAAGCGGGCAAAGACTTTGCATGGGCTGAACTGAGACACGAAGCAGTTTATGTCATATCACATAAGTTATCGCATATCAACTTTTCTAGCATAATTATTACAACAAGTGGTAAAGGGGAGTTGCATGTCAATATGCCTTGTTGGAGGTGTACATGTACCTGGTCCTTCAACTCCTCTCTGCTACAGCTAGGTACGCATCCATTATCTAAAGAACATACACATATTCCCACGGAATTGAATATTTGAGAGGTATAAAGTATATATATAGATATCAAAGGCAGACTTGACTGAAGACCAAGAATATAACTACTAGGTAATGTTGAGCTTTGCGAAAGTCCGGAGATGATTGGAGGGCAGAGGTGTAAGTGGTTAAACTGGGGTCAATTCAAAGTACCTTGCCTCGGAGGGTGATAACTCAGGAATGAACGCATGGCTTGTTTGTCATGGTTTGGTACAATTCTAAGTAGATCTATGCACTGGGGTAATTCTTCTGGCTATATGATACCTCTTAAGGTGAGGTTTCCAAGGTTAGGTACATACAGCTAGATGCCAGCGTTTTCTTTCCGCCAAGCAACCCGTTCCATATGATCAGGAGTGCAACGCTCAAAGGCCTCAACCATATGGCTCGTATAGAAAACAGTTAGATTCTAAATGGTTTCCAGAGTTTAAAAATAAGAATATGCAAAAGTCACTTTTAATTTTCAGCAAGTCTTAGGTTAGTTGTTCACTGTTGTCGTGGTCAGTGAGTCCATTCAACTCAAACCTGAGTGAGTGAGGTGCACGTGATGTCGTTCCTCTAGACGCGCTTAACACTTAACCTGGGGCAGAACTGGGTCAAGCAAGGAGTGCACCTCTTAGGCTCTCCCTACCTTTGTTCAGCAACGACGATATCTGACCGTCCTTTAACAGCAGAACTGACATAACTTCGTATAATTCTCTTGATCAGTTTCCCATTATCTACTAGAACTGGCGACTGGTACAGCTATGGCTTCCCAATCTCATCAGGAGCCAGACCCGCTGGATGTCTTGCAGAATATGGTCAACGATGTCGTAAGTATCACCTCCATCCTTATAATGACTTGAACAAATATCTGACGCTTCATTACAGCTGGTACATACTGGCAAGGCTCTCAGAGCTTCCCGCAAGGATGCTCAAGGCAGCACGCAGTCTACTCAATCAACCCTCAAGTCCAAGTTGCCTGAGTCTATTGATGGTTTCCGGGAAGCCTTACACAAGCTGGAATGGGATATTGTAAGTCACCTTTAGCAACGCCTCGACTCATCAGATCTCACATTATCTTAGATCGATGCCAAGTCTGTTCTCATGCGTGATATCAAGCGTCTACAAGAACAGAAACAGCAGCAGAGCCAGCAGATTCAGCAAAGTCAACCTGCTCCTGTATCCCAACCCCCACAACCTCAGCCGGTTGAATCTCAGTCCAAATCTCCCATGGTCATCGACCTTGAATCATCACCTCCCCCCCCCCTCAGGATCAGCATATGACAGAGATTAAGACTAACAAACCAGTCGCCCCCTTTCCTGACATGGGCATGGGGCTCCTCGATGTCGGCCAACCTATCAGTGTGCAGAATAACGAGACCAGTTCATCTGTAATTCCAACTACTGGACCTGAACAACCGACCACGAAGACAATTGCTCCGATGGCTCCTATGCCAGTCATGGAGCAAAAGCCTATGGACAACCAAAACAATGACGTGACAGACCTTACTGGCGACGGGCCTCATTCAGAACTCAACTTTACAAATATGCAGTTCACGCTGGCTCCAACAAACAACGACTCGCAGAACCCCTCTAATTCTCAGGAACCTTCATTTGACCTTGCAACATTTGCTCCCCCGGAGGGTAATGATGATATACTTGGTCTGGACGACATCCTGCCCACCAGCAACACTTCTCAGACAAATGGCATCTCACAACTACCTGCTGGATCTGCCGATAACGCATCCAAGCAAGACCTGCCAATGGATACAGACAATCAGGGAGCCTCACAGGAAATGTCAACCGATAATTATGACTCGGTTTTTGATGACGAGATTTTCGGTGGTCTCGGTACAGGTGACGGTCTCGCCGATGGAACTGACGACGTTACTTTTGAATCCCTCATGAACGACCGGGATGATGACAACCTAAACTACATGCAAGGAGGCGAATTTGACGACAACTTTCTCCTTGACGCTATGTAGCGACGCTGTTGCACACAAAGCCGCCCAGCACTGAGAACTACATGAAGATGCACCAGGTTTGATTTTCCATACGCATACGGTTGTTGCGCGCATCGTCCACGAAACTGGGTCATCTCTGAGGGTCTCCGACCCTTATTGTCTAGTCATTTATTTGGATTCATGCCAAGATCACTTTGTCTTGGCCAATACCAAGACGAACTAGGCAAAGCTGCACCGGCAGTTGTCAATATGGCACACATCAGAATGTTGGCTGGCACTCAATTCTGTCGTAGTACAGCTTGGCTCGCCGTTGGTCGTGTTATTGGACCCTGACAATCAACGTCAATGATAATACTTGTGTTTGGGAAGCTTGGCATCCTCGATTTTTATTTTTATTTTGGCGTTTTATAGTGGTTCAGAATGTATCGGTAGACATGGATAGGTGTTTGGGTGTTGGGTTAAGCTCACAATGGTGTTCTCGATTTAAGAATGTTGGGTTGATAGGATTTCTAAAGGAATGGTACCAAGTACCACGGATATCATGTTTTATGTACACAACAAAACAGGAAGCTTTCGCTAAATGGACAGGCGCTGAGAAAAATATACAACTCGTCAAGAGCCTCTCATCCTCTGTCTTCTATCAAGCAACATATTCGCCATGAACAATGACCAAAAAAATACAAAGAAAACAGCACGGCCGCTGGCGCATGACAAAGAAAACTATGACAAAGAAAACGTTGATCATCATGATTCATCTTGGGTGCGTCTACACCATTGGGTCCCGTGAGACCGAGACCTCGTGAGGCCTGTTTTTGCACTTAGGTCATGTGGCCGTCGCGGCAGCGCGAGCCTCAAGTTCGCGACGCTTAGCAAGCAAACTCTTGAAGGCGCCAATGCAGCGAACAAGAGCGTCTTCATCGTGAGCGCAGAAACGGTAGCTCTTTTCTTCAGTAATGACCTGAAGGCAATGCTTCTTGCTCTTGCTGAGAGGATCCAGATCGACGACGTTGACGACGGCAGAGAGCGGTAGAATCCACCGAGCTGTGTATTCAGACTCGTCCTTGTAGAGAATGAGGTTACGTGGGCGAAGAACAGCCCACATATCCTTCCACTGGCGCATGCCACGTCGGTGGCGCAAGAGGTAGAGCCGGCCTTGCCATATGACACGGTCAGGGTCTTGCTCAACATTGGACACGCTCGTTTGGCTCGCAGATCGGATACCTTGACCTGGTGGGCGAACCGCTGGAGGTAGATTTCCAGGCGATTGAACAGCAAAACTATCGTAGGACGAATCCTGGGGACGGAAAGCTTCATTGTCGGAAAGGTCGGAGTGCGATGCGAACTCCGCGCCCGATAGTCCCGAAGACTCTAGTATCGACGATCTTCTCCTACCCCCTGCCGAAGTGACATATCTGGGAGCAGATGATCCCATTGGTTCCGGGGAGCTGGAAAGAAAGCGCTCATGTTCATTTGGTCGATTGTTGTCAATAGA
Organism: Fusarium redolens; assembly: GCF_020744475.1. NCBI lineage: Eukaryota > Fungi > Ascomycota > Sordariomycetes > Hypocreales > Nectriaceae > Fusarium > Fusarium redolens. The sequence goes on along the minus strand of NW_025763675.1, from coordinate 124,220 downwards.
GACCGGCTTGATGCCATTATTAGGCTGTTGAGAGGCACGTGGACTAGCAAGGAACATCTCGTCCTCCTCTTCGTCGATACGCGCATCTCTCCGTATCAAATCCATCCATTCCCGAGCATCCTCGGCGGAGTTCGCTTGAAAGTGGTAGTTGCGAGACGGGGAAAAGAGGCCAAAAACATTCTCGCGCTTATGCTTGGGGTCCTTCAATTCGGCGACGGCTGTAAGCTCGGACAAGTAAAGCTGATGTCGTAGTCGAGACTCGCTTTCGTTCTTGTACAAAGAGAGGGTGTTGGGTCGCAGGACAAGGTAAACAGGCTTCCATTTCTGGAAAGGAGTCAGTACTGAACAAGAGCCGGAAGCCGTGGCGTCATGCTTCAAAAAAGGATACCTGGCGGCGGATACTAACCTTTGTCTTTTGCGTGCGCTTCTGAACGTAGCCGCTCTTCAACACGCGGTCAAAATCAAAACAGCCATCGTTGTTGACAGGAGAAAATGCTGCTTCGAGGTGAGATTGGCTGCGAGGGCGAGCAGAAACGTCAAGTTTGGTATCAAGAGAAGAGGTATTGACCGGATGCGCGGCCCTTTCAACGAGAGTTCCGGCCATTGTTTACTATGTTTCGGCGAACGGTATCGAATTCGAGAATGATGATGGTGGCGGTGATGTCACGAACATTGACGGTTCGTGAAGGAGAAGGGGTAGCGTTCGATTCGAAGAATTGCGCAGCAATTAATTAATTCGAGTAATCGGCCGGTATAAACGTCTGGAGATTGGTAGGAGACAAAAAGTAAAGGCCTCGTTGTAAAACGTGAGAAGAACGATGGGCCTCTCGATTGTCGAAAGGCTGGTGTTACAAGCAGGGGTTGCGAACCAGGATATAATGCTTGTAGGAGAGCAGAAGGTCGTGGAAGTCGAGACGATGGAGTTTGTAGGCGTGGAACGTTATACTAATACGGAGTTTAGGTGGTGAGACTTGAGGAGATGAGTCTGGAACAGGTGGTGGCAGTGTAGTTTGTGGTTGTCGTGATTATGTGATGGTGGTGGTTGTCGTGTTAGATTGGATTGGATATTGTTGATTGTTGTGATGAAATGCTGGAGTATTTAGTTACAGGGCGTACGTAGGCAGAGAATGCAGATCGTGGAGAAGGACAAAGAGAAAGAAAGACGGACGAGAGATGATAGAATTATGAAAGAGTATGATAGTGACAGATCGAATAACAAGGTTTGAATGACGATTGGAAGGTATTTGCGGCTTTCGAAGGGACGGAGAGAAAGGAGAAGAAAGGGTGATTTGATCGGCAACGGAGAGGAACGAAGATTGTCGCAGAGTGAAGAGGGGGACGGGATACAGTAACAGAGCACTAAGGACTAAGGCAGAGCTAAGCAATAAGCCAAGTCGCAGATCTGCAGGCCCGGTACTTTTTTGGTACAAGGCGCAACAAGCGAAACTGCCGCTAAATTGCAGTGACGGCTCAGGTATTTCTAGTTGAGTGCCAAGTATTGGGTGTCATGCATGTTAAGTTTGGCCGTAGGCGTTTCAGGCGTTTTAGAAGAAGCGATGTTGTCGAATCAGTTGATGTTTCTTTGAGATGCACTGCTCGCGGACAACACAATGCGGCGTTAAAGGTATTTACTATGCTTATAACTGATGAAGAGAGTTTATAAATAAAGCGGTCAAAGAGAAAAAAAAAGTGTTACAGTTCACCTGCTGGTGTATGTATCTTTGGGCGGCTTGAAAACGGACACCATCAAATAGTCAATCGATACCTTTTCGCATTCGGAATTGAACTTGAACCAAGGAATGAAAGAGGGGTTCACTCTGATTAAGGTTCTTTTACCTGTTGATCCCTCTTCCTCCCAGAACGGGATTACATCAGGTGGCGGAAGCATCATGGAGGTCGAGACCCTTGAACAAATACAGTAAACGCCTCGTAGAGACTGAATTAAGCTATCAAGTCAGTCTTACGTATCGCCTGACGTTACCACCCTCCATCACCAGCACCAGCACCAGCACCAGCACCAGGCAGAGATTAACTATTTATGAAAGATGACAGTGGGCATTGTCTCTTTGGTCATCTTGAGTGAATGATCAATTCGATACTGGCTGTGCAAACAAGGCAGCTGAGTTAAGTCGTCCGCATATTCCGCAGCCGAAAACGATCACGAAAGTGGCTTATTCCTATTCTGTGAGTGAATCTGACGATTTCAGCTCTTACAACTCTTTTGTTGGGAGAGGAGTTTCTAGTCTTTTTTCATATCATGTGTGCATCAGCCCGCATATGCAGTGTTTAGCCAAGAAATGTCATCTCGATTGGTGACAAACTGCTCTAAACTGACCTGGTATAAATAAATAAGTAAATAATAATAAAGGCCCGGCCCGGTCAGGCCAAGACCACCTGGTCAATCGCTTAATCTGATACAGGGCGCTTCGACAAGAGTCCACAATGTGAGACGATGCCATGCTATGCTATGCTATAATATCATAATGCTCAGTGGCTATAATATTGAGATTCAGAGAGTTTCATACTACGATGAGGTTCCCTCCCTGTTTCGCTCTGAGCCGAATAGACGATAGACGCTTGCTGGTGGAGAATTACAATGGGAGGTCTCATAGCGACGTAACACTCGTTGAACGGGCTGTTAATTAATTCCATGCTTTCAAGTGTAACAGGTGAAAGTGAAATAATAATAACAAAAAAAACGGATTGATAATCAGCTTCAGGTGCTATCAACGGCAGTGTATTCCGTTAACACTATCACGATTTATAGTCGATGACTCTTTTCGTTTGAGTCACCGGCGAATGCAGCCATTGACTAAACGCGCTCAATACTTGCCGAATCTGTTTAGTCCATGGCATGAGATTATTCACCTCTTCTCAAGAAACCAAACGCTTCAGTTAATCCTAATTATAAGTAGTCAACATGAAGCCAATTGATTATTCGAATCCTTGCAATATCTCGAGTGGCCTAGAACAGCACCAACACATAACCACCAATACCTTAAGTTACCGTCTGTGGCTGTTTCGCTTTATTACACATCCATTCACCCACTCCAAATCACCATGTCTTTACACGAACAACACAACATTCCCACAGATTCCGAGCAGGAAATTCGGTCCAAAGTAGAACAAGTCCTGAAAGGAACCCCTTTTGTCGTCTCAAGCCTACGAAAGCTCAGTGGTGGCACTGCCAACTTCATGTACCATGCCACTCTCGAGAAGCCATCGACTGAAGGCAAATATCAAAATGGTGTCGTGATCAAGCAGGGTGAGGGCTACGTTGCACTCCATCCTGCATTCAAGATTGCAACTTCTCGATGTGTAAGGGCGACACTGAGAGGACTGGCCAGCAAGCTGACTGACATCTTTGTAGGCTATCGAGTATGAGTCTCTTGTTCATCTTGCTGAACTCCCCCCAACAGAAACACCATCATGCAGAATATCAATTCCAGAGACGTATTACTTCAATCAGGATAGCAATACTCAAGTCCAAGAATATCTCTCAGAAGCTCTCAGTCTGAAGGACTATGCCCTCAAATACTACGCTGCCCCCACACCCCCAACTCTTAAAGAACAATGCGAGCAGCTCGGCCATGGTCTTGGATCTTGGCTTCGTGCGTTTCACAGCTGGAGCCAAGAGCCCAAGCAAGCAGCCCTACGAGAGACGTTTGCGGGGAACAAGGAGATGCAGGGTCTCAAGAACATGATCAATTACCTACAGCTGCTGCAGGTGGTGGATCGACACCCTGAGATTCTTGGCGATGCAAGGGACGTTTTGCAGGGTGCCAGTGATCTGGCTGCCGGGGAACTTGCAGATGAATCAGCATTGTATCCCATTCATGGTGACTTCTGGACTGGAAAGTGAGTCCTTGTATTATTGTTGCTTACCATGAGGCTGCGGTCAGCTGACTGCAAACAGTATCTTACTTCCTGACACTCCTCTGGTGAAAGGCACTCACACTCCCATTCGTATTGTCGACTGGGAGATGGCTCAGATTGGTGTTCGGCCTCTAGATCTCGGCCAGGTCATCGCTGAGCTTTGGCAACTCAAGCTATACAAGGACATTGCTGCAGGCGAGTGGCTGATTCGGGCATTTGCCGATGGCTATGGTGCTGTAGATGATGACTTTGCTTACCGCACAGTTATCCATGTTGGTGTTCACTTGATCTGTTTTGGATCTCAGACGCCGGGATGGGGCGATGCTGAGCAACAGAAGGACGTGGTCAGAATAGGCAAGGAGATTATAGTCAAAGCCTGGACCAGGGATCGTAGCTACTTTGACGGGCATGTCCTTGGTAGCCTGTTCAGGATCTAGAATTGCTACTACAAATATGTATAAGGGACCTGAGCGAATATCATCAGGCGGATATGTCAATGCTTGCTTCATTGGTTGTTATGTGTTTGCAGAATGTGACATCCCTTCGATGGGCAAAACTCTGTGACAATTATGGCCACAGCGGGACTCGGCTACAGCTCTCCGTGTATATATTTAAAGTGCCATTGATATAAGTATACGAGTTAAGGACGTCTTAATTATCTGATATAAGAACCCAGTGGTTGAAGAAAACTCCAGGTACACACCAAGGTTGGGGACACTACATGCCTTTTATTAAACATATCGAGGGTCACTTCTTAGAAGCATCCTAGAAGTGTACGCATTTCCTCATATTCGTTCAACACGTTTGAAAGGAATAAAAAGCAATCAAAAAAGATAAGTGGCGCTGAAAGTCGTGTAAGTGGAATGAATGCCCAGATTTACATTGAATTCGATGTTCAAGTGTACGAAAGGAAATTTAAAACGTATAAATAATTAAACTAAAATATAGCAATATTTGTCTTTAGGCTTAGAGCTCGGTTATAACTATCCACAATTGTGTTCCTCATATTCTGTGGTAAAGTTGGCTATCGTGATTGTTTTATGACCGATCGGTTGGAGGCGGCGAAATTTTCAACTTTTCACATTACTCAACACTACCTTAGTTATCACGCAGTTGCTGCCCAACTCAGTCATCGACTCACTAAAACTTATTTCTCGACATCTGAAAGAACCATCGCAAGCAAGAAAAACTTGACACGCAAAAACAAACAAACGAAACTGTTCTCATTTTCCATTACCTGGTCCCTCATTGGCGGCTACCCTATATAAGCCACCCGAAAACCCATCTCCAACTCCGTAGGTAGTCATCTCCGCGCCGGCATCCAACTCAAATGCCTTCCCCGGACACCAGCCGGCCTTGTAAGCGATGCAAGGTCGAAGATGCTGCTTTCCTCCTAAGAACAGACCCAACATGTCGGTGAGTTATCTTGCTTCTCTCGTGAAACTTCATCGTTTTGCCCCTCATGCTAATGTGACTCAGTGATTGCTACATCCAATATGTCGCTTATAAACTAAACAAGCGCCTCGGCGCACTTCATAAAGACACTCGCTCTTCAAAGAAGCTTACCACTCGGAGATACCTGGCTGGCCTGTCCTTTGGGCCTTCATCTAGTGTTCTGGCTCAGTTGCTCAGCGAGCAGGCTCATCACCACTCAGAGAACAAGGCTTCTTCGCCATTTGAGCCGGTGATTGTCCATATTGATACTGAGTTATCATACTCTGAGGGAGAATCTCCTGCTAAGATGCTGCTGGAGGAGTATCGTCGTGTATTACCACATGCTACGTTCGAGTGTGTTCCTCTAAAGGACGTCCTCTCTGTGAAGAGCATCGACTGGTCAACACTGCCCCTTGACGCTGGCACACCGGATGATGATCCAAACGCTCGCCTCCAACGACTTTTCAATGCTTTACCCACATTGACCTCACGAACAGATGTTCTCCGACAGCTTATTCGTCACCTTCTTCTCCAGAAAGCTCAGGAGCGCTCGTGCTCAGCGCTTCTCCTCGGCCACAGCACAACAGCACTCGCCGCCTTGACACTATCCGAGGTCGCCAACGGTAGAGGCTTTGCAGTTCCTGTACAGGTTGCTGATGGCGTGACAACTGTATGCACATACGAGGCAGTCGAGGGCGCCGCCGCACAGGAGACCGGTCGGCAAGAATTCCCGGTGTACTATCCTCTACGCGAGATCTTTCGCAACGAGCTGGTCCAGTACATCGATCTTGTACCCTCATTAAAGGAAGTTGTTCCTGTCTGTCAAGGAGGTGCCAAGACTGGAAACAGTGTCATTTCACACAAGGACCTGAGCATTGAGGAGGTCATGACACGGTACTTTGACAGTGTAGAGGAGGGATATGCTGGAATTGTTGCCAACGTGGTGCGCACAACTACAAAGCTGGACCGAGTTCCTGGAAAGAGCTTCTGCGGAAGCTGCGGAATGTCACTTGATGCCGAGGGAGATTCGCGATGGGCCGGAGAGATAGGCGATGATGCCGGGGACGGGCCGGGGGCAGCCGGTGCAGGCCGGCTATGCTATGGCTGTAAGCGGTCAATCCATGGATAGAGCATCAATTCATACAAAATGTGAACATTCATATTGATATATTCTGGTATAACACAGTATCTATCGTGACTAAAAACTCCTCAAATGCGCCACGCCGCCTTTTGATTGCCAAACCCATGACCCAGGCGGTGCCAAATGCTCCTATTGTCCTCCTAGATATTCATGTAAATGAGGACTTGAAATATTTCCATCCTTTTCGTCATATATAAAAGCAGTTTGCTCATAGATCGATGTTCGCTAATCACTCTGCCGCTCGTTTATTGGCCTCTACTATTCGTTTCATCATATTTTAGTCGCCATCTCCAGCCTTCCAGGGAGAATGCGATCCTCGATTTTGCGGACCAGCTTATTGGTCTGCTCAGCTAAGCTCAGAGTGAGGATGGTGTGGGGTAGAATTCGGGCAAGATGAGGGAAGAACCCCTTGTACAGAGCAAAGAGACCCTCGGAACGAATGGTTTTGGAGAGACAATCGGCGACACTGCTATAAAGATTGCCGTTCTGGTTGTACATACGGGACATGATGGTGTCTGAGATGTAAAAGTCAGCCGCTAAATTTAGCTTTTGCTTGAGTGTAAGACTTACCAGGAGGATGCATAACGCAGCAGACAACGAAACCACTGATAGCACTGGAAGCCAAGTGCAGACCGGGACCCTCTTCCATATCAAAATGACGAACCAGGCGACGCTTAGCGAAGAAGTATGTGGGGAGCTGGACAGAGCTGCCAAAAGCAGTTCTGATCATGGCAGCTTGCACACCACGGTAGAGACCACTGATACCCTCAGTTCCATAGATAGACTTGAAACCATGCCATGCGCCCCGGTAGTGGTGCTGTGTGCCAACTGGTCGGAACGCCGAGAAGCTCTGTAATCGGGTCTTGACGAGGAAGAAGGGGCTTCCAGCGGCGGCGCCGATGACGCCCGAGGCTGCACCGCAGAACATATTGATGCCCAAGTTCTGGGCCTTTCCGTCCTTGAGGAAGAAGCTCGCGAGCGCATTGCGCATAGGGTCGTAGAAGCCGAGACGGCAGCCATTGAGAAGGATTTGGTAGATATAGGCCGCGCCAATTCCGCGGTAGATATTACGAACACCTTCGTTGCGCACAATGACGCTCACACCATGGATCGGTCCCCTGTAATGGTGAGGTTGGTGGCCCTTGTTTTGAAGCTCGCCTTGCAACTGCATGCTATACAAGAAAAGAGTTAGCATACTGTTGGGACAAGATCGCGTGAAAGACCCAGAACATACCGAATTTTGACCGTCTCAAAAGGATGTGTTGCAGTAACTGCACCGCAGGCGGCAATGCCGCCAGCAATGAAGGCGCTATTCGCGAAGTCAGCACAAGAACTTGGGCGCGAACAAACCCCCATGAATTAGAGGGTCGATCATTGAGCACCAATGGCCCGAAAGCTTACCCAACAGTGGTCGACATGACCCCGAGCTCTCCAAACGCGAGGAAGCGGCCGACAGTTGCTAGAGAAGGATATAAGGAGAGATTGGGCGAGGGAACGAGATCCCTATAGGGGTGAGCTCGGGCGAGAGAGCTGTCCTCTTCAATCGGCGACCCGAAGACACCGAAATAATGCAGAAGAAAGAAAGTTATTTGAGTAAGGTTCAAGAAGAAGATTTGGGAACGTGGAAAAGAAGGGTTTCACACCCGTTGCCGTAACCAGCGGCTTCGGACCCTATGGCAGCACGAGAAATTGTCAGCGCTGAGGTACCACTCGTAGCGCAATTACACTAAAAAGGTACAAGCTTTCTACGTAATGAATTGGGGGAACATGAACCTTCGTATGGGGCTGAAGATATATAAATTATTGGGTACTACTATTTGACTCTACAAGGTGTAAATTGCATCTTCTGTCAGCGGCTGACAAAGTTGATAAGCCGACTTTCAACAATGTCAGTGATACTTGAGATTGTTCCTGAGGGTATTTCCGGGCCTGCACTATCCGTATCGTACCTCACACGATCACATCCATGTCTCTCTTCGCCGTTTAATACTTTTCATCTTTTTTGCGCTGGATGCATTTCATATGCCGACGTCGGCGGTCTTTTTTCGCGGGGAGGGCTGCGGGTCCTTGCGTCAGGGCCGCTGGGCCGCTGTACATCCCCTGGAAATGGAGGACGACGATTGGATCTGATTCGCTAGAGTGGTGATTTACTGCTATGACGCTAGGGTCAAAGGGAAAGACAGGGCAGCTAGCTGCTGGGTCGGCGATTCTGTTTGCTCTGAGCGGCTTGTTACGGCTCGGGCGTTTGTATGCCGTCTCCGATTTCAATTATACCGAGGGGACAGCACTCTATTGGATTCATATACGCGTGGGGAATAGATACATAGGAATTGGATACCCAACCTCAGATTCACTGGAACCAACGATAGCGAATGTCGAAGGTACCTATAATTAACCTAAGTTACAGAGCCTGTCTTACTGAATTAGAGGATGATACCCTGGACAAAGACCAACCTCGGGGTACGTACCTCGTGGCTCATGGTGCACCCCGCAAAATTACACCCCTCCAGCTAAGGGAGCTTCATGACAAAAGAATCCCATCTCCAAAACACGCTTAGAAGTCGACTATTCAAGACAACAGTATCAACAAAAACATCCGCCACAACTGCTTGACTCTTACTATTATATGACATAGTCAATTATACCATTATCGCGACTAGATTGACCTGGCTTCATATTGCCTGCGACCCTTTGTGACTCGTACAATCGACAATCTCTTTCAACACGCGCGCGTGGGCTTTGTCCCAGAGTTACCTACCACCATAACCTCTTCGATACTACTCCCTGCATTGCCTCACTTCTCTGCCCACAATGTCCTCAACACCCATGGACATCGATAGGTCTAATACACCAAATGGCGCATCGCTTAATATTCACCGCACCATTGGCACCACCGCCTCCGTCTCTAACCTGTCCGATGTCATAGGCAGCTTTCGTCCTACCAAGGTATGAAACCTGCCTCAACTACTGTACGCTTCATACATGGACTAACCGTCTCCTCCTGTGTGTAGCTATTCCGACGTGATGATATCAAGGACAGTCGTCCACAGCCTCACGTACTGTCCCTCGACTACGATGACGAAGGCCAGCTCGTCATGGCCTCGGCCAGCGACGAGACGATACAAATATACCACGTCAAAGAAGGCAGACATGACAAGAGCCTAGTCAGTAAGAAATACGGAGTGAAACTGGCCAAATTCACACACACAGCCTCGAGCATCATCTATGCCAGCACAAAACAAAACGGTAGCTCACTCTACATGCTGTAAAATGAATTCCATGCTGACCGATTTTTGCCTCTAGACGCTATTCGATATCTTGCCACACACGATAATTCATTCATTAGATACTTCGAAGGTCACGAGGGACCTGTAACTTCACTGGCTGTTCACCCAGGCAGCGACAACTTCATCTCATGCTCACAAGACAACACTGTGCGCCTCTGGGACACACAAACGAAGAATTGTCAAGGTCAACTCTTTCTTCGATCGCCCTACCTCGCCGCATATGACCCGTCTGGAACTGTGTTTGCCGTCGCCTGCACGAGTAGCGGCACGGTATTACTCTACGATGCGCGAAACTATGACAAGGCTCCTTTTGCAACGGTTGATATTGTCGAACAGTGCAGGAAGGTAGAATCACAATGCCTCAATAAGGGATGGACAAAACTCGAATTCTCCAATGATGGAAAGTCGTTACTTGTTGGAACTCGCAGTAATGGCCACTTCCTCCTGGACGCTTTCGAGGGCACCCTGAAAGCATATCTTCACAAGCCAAACGGCGGGACTCGACGATTGGCTGTAGGAGAGACGGCATCAGCTGATAGCGCATCGTCAGACTCGTCAAACATGGAGAGTAGTGGCGAGTGCTGTTTCGCTCCCGATGGTCGTTATGTTCTCAGTGGCTCCAAGAAGGACGTCCTGGTCTGGGATACCATGGCGGCTCCCAATGGTAACAAAGTTCTGGAACCTAGCTGGACACTGCCTGATAAGAGAGAGGCAGCTGTCCTAGCCTTCAATCCTCGGTACAACTTTTTCGCTACGGCTGATCAGGAGCTGTTGTTCTGGCTGCCCGATCCTCATGCCTGAGTCGTGCAAACGAGAAGACGTCAGGTGGACGATCACTTGAGTAGTTAAAATGGTTGGAGTAAACAATAGATACCCTTGCATTATGGTATATCGTGATGATGTCGCATATAGTGACTCAAACAGAATTAAGGAGAATCATAGTCACATAAAATCTGCCTGTTCAACGGTGGTCTAACCAGAGAAGCTTTCATTTATAATATGATATCCAATTCGCAATATATGCATTATTTATGTAATCGTTCCCTTCACTGGAAATACTCAAGAGACTAACACGGCCTCTTCATTGATCGAATCAGTTATGATAAAGGGGAGAGAGAGAGAAGGAATCAATGCAATAGGAGAAGGTTGTGATAAATTTCGATGCTATTCGTGTGCGATTAGTCTCGGAACGAGATCTTCACGGACTTCCACATTTGCCAACTTGGGGCATGCTCCATGCTCTATCAAAACCTGACCGATATCCCCTCTCCCCTTTCTGACGTAGTACCACAACGGTGTCTGTCCATCAATGGCCTTATTGAAGTGTCTGATCTTCTTACAGACAAGTCTGGCTATATCAATTTCTGCCTTTGCATACAATGGATTACTCAGTGATGTTGTCAGGTTCATAATGGGAAGCGCTTCGCCCTGCGCCTGCGAAAGATCACCCTCTGGCATTGTGTCAAAGTCGGCTTCAGCTCCGGCTTCCAGTAACATTCTGACAATCTCGTGGTTCTCGTTTCGCTTGAGTGCATCCGCTAGCAATAACCGCTTCTGGCCTGTCTCCTTGTTGATCGGATTTGGCGAAGCACCCGCTTCTAGAAGAAGCCGGACAGCTTCGACGTATCGCTTGCTTATGGCAAAAAGTAGGGGACTGACGTTTTTTATTGTATTTGCGTATATATCTGCGTTGGCCTGTTGGACGAGATAACGAATAGTGCTGAAGTGATTGTGGCGAGTGTCCAGAGCATTCAGAGCACCCTTGCTCTTAGGCTTGTTGAGTTCTTTGCTCCAATCGCAGTCATCCATTGGGCCCCAAGAAACGAGATGGCATAAAGCTGTTTCGTCGGTGTCGTGTGTGACATTAACGTCCGCTCCTCTACTGATGAGCAGTTTGGCCTAATGCATTAGTTAGCTTGTCATAGGATCCCCCAAAGGTTACCGATCCGAAAGATGTCTGCAACACTTACCACATCTTCATTCAACGCGTATGCCAAAGGAGGTAGCTTCTTCTCATCTGGTGTATTTGGCTTGAAACCATTGCCTAATAGTAATGTGGCGATTGCTGTGTTCCCACGAAGGCAAGCTAGGTGCAAAAGGCCGCTCCGGCTTCCCCAGTGCAGATACCCATAGGCTGGACCTGAAGGACTAGTCCTCCGGGCGGTCTTATATCGTAAGGTGTAGAGATGATCATTTTGGAAAGACTGGTTGATCTTGCTTTCAACATCTGTGCCGGTCCGTTCGAGAGCTTCCAAGGATCCTTTTGCTGTTTCGAGGACACCAAACCAGCTCGCCCATTGAAGGGCTAGGGGCTGCTGGTGATCGAGTTTGAGTGAGTCTTTTGCATCCTTGTCGTACAGACGTGGAAGGACAACCGCTTTGAGACTTTTGCAGGTCAGTGCCAAATAGAGCAGGTCCTTGTAAGGCTCTTTTAGCAAGGAGATCTCATCTGTTATGAGATGCATGATCTCAACAGGCATAGCTAATTCTAAGAGGAAGGAGTTTTAGTGGCAAATCCAATGAGTCTAGAATATATAGACTTACCTTATTAGTACGTCTTCATAATAACTACATCTTGTACAATAAGTTTCAGTTGAAAGTAGGGATCTCGTCTCTTCTATTTCGTTGCTTACAAGGGTGACTTACCATTGAGATGCGCAATCGTTCTTTGTTTAGGCCGATCCATGTTGGCTTGATGGGACCAAATATGAAGATTTGTGGTGGTTAAGAAGAACGAAGTGATATTTGTTGTGTGGAGGTTACCTTTTGTATGGCCAAAGGTGAGAAAAGCCCAAACGGCCGGGTGTTGGTTCAGTTGTAAGATGAAGACAAACTATTGGATGGCCAGTGCCTGACTGCTGCCTATGCCTCTGCCTACAGACGGCCTACGCCTGCTGCCCTAGAATAATTTTATGTTTGTTTTACGGGCTTATTGCCTTAACGATTATTCGGTAGTCTCTGAATCTGAAGCCTTATGATGAAGCCTTATGCTTCATTCATTAATTTTTCTAGTCAAACTGGGAGGTATTAGTTTATACTTCCCTCTTTTTCTCGTATTTAATACTTGTCTCCCTAGAAATGCGGTGGATGCTGTTAATAAGTGGATATTATATATAATACTCTTGAGTTGAGGCAATAAATAACTTTGTAGTCACAAGTTAGCTCAATATCACTGATACTTGTGATTCAGCTCAAGAAAGATCCTGAAGCAAATGGGAAGTTGGTGTAAGCCTAATTCTTGAATAAGCTACCTAGTAGGTTATAGATTCTTGATTGACTGAGATATGTTTAATTGACACCCTGTAATCGAGGGTCAATATGTACTAGATATACTTCTAGAAGTCTATCGAGAATTAATTAGTTTTCACTTTGATGTCTTACCTTGCCAATGAACTTGTTAGGTACTGAAGAACGGCTAAGTAATGACTCTATTCGTGGCAATCAGGCTTGGCTGAGTCACTGTAATACCACGACGATGCGTCTCCTGTAATAAAACAGTCTCACTTATCTGATATTGAAATTTGAGTTCTATCTCAGACACTATATGAGGATTTTCAAGACCAAGCAAATCGCATTTGGGGGTTGTACCGTGGTGTTGTGGCGCTCAGCCGCGCCGGCCCCTCATTGAGCCCCACCATAAGAATATGCCCACCTTCTAAATCCAACCTCATTCAACTCTCCACATCAAGAAAACGAACGACACTGCATCTACAAGCGTCCTGTTGTGTCTCCTGTGACCATTGATAAACGCATACTCGAGCATATATCTCAGAATATCTTTCTTTGTAGACGGAGACTGGATACAGCTGCACCCTCGATCATTCCCAAGCCGAAATAGGCCAGCACACGACATCATCTTCAACATCCCGACAGACAATATAATACAAATCTCGACGACATGGTGTATCTCAAGACAAGCCAGGAATGGCTCGACCAGTCTATGGCTCTCTTAGAAGCCCGTCCCGCCACCGTACGTCCATGCGCCGACCACCCAATCCCGAGCTAACCACAACACCATAGACCCTCATCACCACAACATACAAGCTCAAGCCTGGCCCTACACGACCCGATGCAGACGGCGACACACCCGTCACCAAGCCCCCACGCGGTGCTCTCGTCCTCAAGGCCTACGATCCCATCAGCGGCGCGACCATCAAGTACCGCACCACAAAGGCGCAGGAGGTTACTCGTCTGATACATGCTTCGTTGGGTCGGCTGGGAAGGAGTATGGCCGCGGTGCCGGATGTGCCTGAGGTGACGATGGCAGATGGCGATGGTGCAACTCCTGCGGAGGAATCACAGGCTGCTACACCGACACCGCAGGCGACACAAGGGGGTGGAGGTGGAAAGAAGAAGAAGAAGGGCAAGAAATAGGATATCAGCATGATGAGTTGCTTGAGTGCTTATGGCAGATCCAATGGATATTCGTGGATATGAGGATTGATGATCATGGAATGAAGCTTGTAGCAGATATGACATTTAAAAAGAGCAGCATTGTTAAATGCAGAATCCTCATTCGGGAGATGCCACTTTGGAGATTTCTTATATTCCCAAGTCTCTCACTACACGAAACCAATAGCAGGCGAGTCTGCGAAGTCTATTGTCGATAGCTTCAACCATGAGTAGAGGCCTAAAGGGCAAGCAAATATAAAAGCACGCAAAGTCACTGGCAACGATCAAAGGGTATACTAATCTAATTAATTCATATCTATCTAGGAGAGTGGTAAAATAATATCGTCATCCATAAATACGATTAAGCCGTCAATGCTATTTTCATCCACCCTGAGTCCAGATCCCCATCCCCTAACGCCGTGCCGATCCGTGCAAATCCAGCTTCCGGATCCAAAGTATGATTGAGACCTTAACCGTAGTATTAACCAAGCATCGCTGCCCCGAGGCCCATTTCAAATGTACAAGAAGTAAAACAGGGTATATTGTTCACATGTGCGCGTGCCAATGGGCAACTGCCCAGGCAGAAGGAAAGAGAAACGACGAGGCGAGACGTTTAGAAATCGTCGTCAAAGGTGAAGTCACCGCCGTTCTCACCCTTAGGGGACTCGTCCGCCTCAGTTTTCTTAGTGGCACTGTGGAGGACACCGGCCTTCTGGTAGTCGGCAACACGCTTCTCGAAGAAGTTGGTCTTGCCACCAAGGGAGATGTTCTCCATGAAGTCAAAGGGGTTGCTAGCCTTGTAGACCTTCTCGTTGCCAAGAGCGACGAGGAGACGATCGGCGACGAACTCAATATACTGCTTCATGAGGTCAGAATTCATGCCGAGAAGGGCACAGGGGAGAGCCTCAGTGAGGAACTCCTGCTCAATGGTGACGGCATCAGTGATGATGTCCTGGATCATCTGCTTGCTGGCACGACCCTTAAGGTGAGAGTGGAGGAGGCAGGCAAAGTCAGTGTGGAGACCCTCATCACGAGAGATGAGCTCGTTGGAGAAGGTCAGGCCGGGCATGAGACCACGCTTCTTGAGCCAGAAGATAGAGGCAAAGGCACCGCTGAAGAAGATACCCTCAACAGCAGCGAAGGCAACGAGACGCTGGGCAAAGGAGGAGTCCTTATCCTGGATCCATCGGATGGCCCAGTCGGCCTTCTTTCGGATGCAAGGAATGGTCTCAATGGCGTTGAAGAGGTAGGTTCGCTGGGCGGGCTCCTTGATGTAGGTGTCAATGAGAAGGGAGTAGGTCTCGGAATGGATGTTCTCCATCATGATCTGGAAGCCGTAGAAGCAACGAGCCTCGGGGATCTGGACCTCGCCACTGAATCGCTCAACGAGGTTCTCGTTGACAATACCATCAGAGGCAGCGAAGAAGGCAAGGATGTGAGAGACGAAGAACTGCTCATCGGCAGTCAGGCGATTGTTCCAGTCGTGGAGATCCTTGGAGAGATCAATCTCCTCGGCAGTCCAGAAGGAAGCCTCAGCCTTCTTGTACATTTGCCAGATCTATCATGGTCTGTTAGCATGGGTCGCGTGTGGGGTGACCACTTTACGCGTCAAAACGCGTCACATACCTCATGGTACTTAATGGGGAAGAGAACGAAACGTTGAGGGTTCTCCTGAAGGAGAGGCTCATCGGCTTCCTCAGACTTGATGCCAGGGGCAACAGCGGCCTTGGTCTCCTCCTTCTTGGGCTCTTCGACAATCTTTGTCTTGAGGTCGGTGGTATCGAGGGTCTTGTTCAAAGGCTCGTTCTCCTTGTTGGCAACGCCGAAGTCGAGCTTCTTGACGGGAGACTCCATGTTGAAGTTCTCAATGGCGGAAGCAGCCTGTGATAAACGTGTTAGGATTGAATTGATCGTGGTGGGCATGTGCAGCGGCGTGCACTTGGGAGGACGTCACATACCTGCTTCGAAGGAGTGATTTGCGCAGCCATTGTATTGTGAATGTAAGTGTCTGAAGAAGAATGGTAGAATTAGGTTGATCAGAGCAATACAGAAACAAGACAAAGGCTTTGTATGTGCGTGAAGCTCTTGAGGTTGAGGGATTGTGGGTTGCGGTGGTGATGGTCTGGTCCAAAGTAAAGAATGGGATGAAGGCGATGGGCTTTTGTATAAGTCTTGATGCGCTGTCACGTGGAGCTAGAGCGCGTCAGGTCGCGCTGGGCAATACAGATAGCGGGCCGTGTTAAAGTACTTTTACTGCGTCAGGGCAGGGGAGTCACTGCGCGTCACTGGGTGAACCAGGGGCTTTCGGCGCCATTCGGACTGCTACTGGCAGCACCCAAGACGCTAGTGCTGGAGCTGGTACCATGGAGATATCCAGCCACCAGGATGAATGAAGCAAGTGAGACGCGTAGATTCGCGTTTTAGGCAAATTCACGTTCTTCTTTGGTATAGTTCATGTGCTATACTTCGTGTTTCTCTCAATTGCTCCACTGCCTTTGTACGGTACCTGCTTTGTTGCAGGGAGTGATGATTCAGACTTTGTCAGGATTAACGTCATGGGCATCTTTTATCAATCAGCACACTTTGACGTGAAGATCCATTCATGGCCTCCCTTGTTCACGTCGTTGGGCCAATGTATGCGAAATGGGCTGTGGCCAGGGCACGATAGTGGTGCGAGGCGGGACTGAACTCATGAGACTATACCCGGCGGTAGAAGTCATGATGAGGTCCTACTGTGCATTTATGCAAAAATAATGGCCATCGAACCTTTTTTGCAATTGCTATAAGCGCCATTCAACTGCTACACACTTTCCCCGTAATGCAACTTCACTCCCCAGGGTGAGAAACGCGTTCCTGGGGTTACACCGCGTTCCAGCCTGGGCCCTGAATCTGACGTGATGGGCCTAGGGATGGAACGCCTCCTACGAGCTCCCTTTTGCTACATGCAGTCCCTAAAATTGCAACTAAATTGAGAACCAGCCCTCAATCAGCTTGGACCAGGCTAAGGTGAGACCGCATTCAAATTGAAACCTCTTAGATTCCTAGATCGGAGGCAACAAGATCAGTGTTCATCTCTTTCACGGTCCCACTCGAGTCAGTTGCTTGGTCGATGAAAGTGCCAAGTAAATTTATCAGATCTTATATTCTAATTTAATTCGAGGATTACGACCCACGCGCGACTGCACCCACTTTATCAATCAGTAAGTGTCATGGCGCCTCATAGCTTCGTAAGGTAAGGTATCCATACTGAACATCACTCATAGACAACATAACAATGAAACGCGTCTCCATGTTCCGACCATACAAGCATTACCTACAATCCTCACCCCATCGTGAATAATCCTGACTCACAAAGGGCCCGCCCTTCCGTCAGCGTGGTCGGTCTCTTCTTCCCTTTCCTTTCATTTCCTTTGTCGTCCATGTAAATCCGAGTTGCCGACTTTAGCGTCGGTCTCTATCTCGTCGCTGCGATCTTTGGCTTCGGGACCCACGCTCAACTTCGCCTGTTTCAATATCGCGTGGTTGAGCTCTGCTGCGACCAAAGAATCCGCGGCTCTCGCGGACTCGTGCCGGTTCCGGCTCGATGGGACGATCATCACGGCGACCATCTCGGCTTCGGCTGCGACTGCGGCTGTGTCGACGACGCTCCGACATGGAGGGATTTCGCGATGGTGGGTTTGACACATACTCTGGTGGATCCTGGGCTTGAAGTCGATCAAATTGTTCAGGATCGCTGGGGTCAATGGCTGGCACCGGCAACCCACTCTTCTTCAAGTTCTTGCGTCCTTCTTCACGCAAGTGTTGCTCGAGAAGTGCAGCATTGCGAGTATTGGCTTTGAATGCCGCGTCGGCTATATCTCCTGCAAAGGGAACAATTCCAATGACAAAGTCGATGATGATGTTGAACATCATCCTAGACTTGACAGAGGTTGGCAGCCCACCATCGATTTTCATGCAGGTCCTCATAACCAGAAGGGCAAGGAACATATCCAAAACGTCACCAATTCTATAAAGTCCATGTTAGCTTCGACCGAAAGCCATATTGGGGTTGGAGGTCAAACTTACGCAGGGATTAATCCCAAAACGCTGCCCCAGCCAAAACGGATGCCGCAGCAACTGAAAAGAGCCAGATCTAGGCGATAAGCTCGGCGCTTGACCTTGGTCAAGACTTTGCCATCATTGTCGGAGATGCCTGGGGGAAGAGCCTTCTTTCGCTTTTTAACTTTGCCAGTAGGCGTTCCATCTAGGCGAGTAGCTGGGACATGCTCAAAGTAGGGGTCCTGTGAATGACGCGTTAGTTTGCCTGCTCCAGCACCATGTTGAGTCGATTCTTTCATACCTCAGTTCCAAATTTGTTCTGGACAGTCTCTCCCAAGATCTTCTTGGTGACGAGCTTTGCGACAAGTGATGCCATGTTTTGCAGCAAGAGTAGCACTTCGCTTAAAGAAGTCGTTGTGCGACCCAGGATGAGGTCGTTGGTCTTCTTAATATTGCTGAAGCGTCGAGCTTGGCAGAGGCGGGAGTATGATCAAAGACAAGACCACTCCACTAACAAGAATGTATGTCACTGCTTGAAATTCCGAGACAACAGATTGGGCGAGCCAAGACAATTAGAGGGTGCTTCTCTCATTAAATAAAGGGAGGACAAGGTCTTGAAAGAAAGACCAGTCTTTGCGCTTGTAGTGAATTTACTGTACAACTGGTCGGTCAATTACCTGTTTTCGAGTACTTATGATGTCTGTCCATGGTGAGGGAGCCCAGTCAGTGCTGTGACCGATGATGTAATTTTGGCGGCCACCCGAACTTCTGGAACCTACAGCACTGCAGCAAGCCAGCCCCTGCGGTCTAGAAACATTAATGCGTAGGCTTAAGCTCAACAAAACCGGTTAAACCACTGCTGTAATGCCGATCATGCACATGCGCTGGCATATTTTTCAGTGGCGATTTAACATTGCCTACCTCTGAAACGTCCATGCAACTCTAGATGGGAGGGAACCTGTTGGAGAAATTGAGTTGGACCACCATGAACGGCATTGCACCGCCACATTGATTGAGCTAATCTGTGGCGAGTGATCGCAATCGTGGCTCAGCAGCTAGCTCCCTCTGAATTGGAGACTGGGCTCCATCTCACGAAGCACTGGACCTACCTGAAAGCGGGCACCTCAGCTAAAGGCAAGGTACCTAAGGCGCGAATGAGAATGGGTCTTTGACCTCGCTGGTCTCATTGCGATCCAATGCTATCAATCCAAACCTGACAACAACACCAACAACAAATCACATCCGAAATCCACCATCTCGGCCTCTGCACTGCCGCCTCGACCCCGCGTGTCCTCAAAGAGACGTTGCATTTTACTGAGACTCGTTCACATTCACTTCAGACAGCGTCCCTAGCCAAGGTAGCTTCTCGAGTGACTTAGCTTTCCTCTTCCGCTTCGACCACCGCTCGCGTCTTTTCGCCTGTCGCAGTCGTTCCTTTGCATCATCTTGGCTGTTGCACTTCAATCATGGTCAGCTTGCCCTCGCAGCTACGTTCGCATTATCGTCTCGCAAAGTCTTGAAAAAGCGTAAACAAATATAAGAGAAAAAAGCAACAGCCGAAATTTATACCATAGCATGAGCCAAGTGATTCCAACATCATCATCATGTCTGGAACACAAATGCAGTTAGAGGATTGTATGTGTTGGTGGGTGCTGCGCGATTGCGAGCAAGGACTAACACAACCGACCTAGGGCTGGACGACCTCTGCGTCCGCTTCATCATCAACCTTCCCCAGGAGGATCTCTCCTCCGTCGCTCGAATATGCTTCCAAGTCGAAGAAGCTCAGTGGTTCTACGAGGATTTCATCCGTCCACTTGACCCGACTCTGCCGTCCATGACCCTGCGAACGTTTTGTCTGCGAATCTTCCAGCATTGTCCCTTATTGGCCAGCTTTTCTGTTGAGAATCATACGAAAGCGTTTGAGGAGTTTCTGGAGTACAAGACTCGTGTTCCTGTACGAGGTGCTATCATGCTGAACGAGGCCATGGATTCGACAGTCCTGGTCAAGGGATGGAAGAAGGGAGCCAACTGGAGTTTCCCACGAGGAAAGATCAACAAAGACGAAGACGATCTGGATTGCGCCGTTCGTGAGGTATATGAAGAGACTGGTTTGGACCTTCGAGCTGCTGGCCTGGTACCTACCGAACATAAACCAAAGTACATTGAGATCTCCATGCGCGAACAGCACATGAGGCTTTACGTCTTCCGAGATGTCCCAATGGACACTGTATTTGAACCGAAGACCAGGAAGGAAATCAGTAAAATCCAGTGGTACAAACTATCGGAACTACCAGCCTTCCGCCGCAAGAATGGCCAAGCGAACGATGCCAGCACTGCACCTAACGCTAACAAGTTTTATATGGTGGCACCGTTCTTGGTGCCGCTGAAGAAATGGGTTACGGCACAGAAGAAGATTGAAGCAAGGAGAGCAGCAAACAGCTCGCAAGGTTATGGACCTATCAGTGAAGCCCAATACGAGGACGAAGCATGGAACGATACTGGCGCCGAAACTACGGACCAAGGCCCAGCGATAGAGACGCTTGCAGGCGCCACACAGGAGTTGCAACGTTTATTGAAGGTGCAGCCTCCCACTCAAGGATTGCAAGGTGTTTCCGCTCCGGCCCCTTCTCAACAGGATAAAGGAAGTGCATTACTTTCTATCCTCCAAGCCAAAGACGGTCCTTCCAACGCCATGCCGCAGACTGGTGCTCACTATCCTCAAACTCCTCTTGACCACACAGTTACCAACGCTCCTCAACCTCATACGCCGCATCACCATAATCATCACCAGATGCCATCTACAAATACTCAGCAGCCACCGCCGCCATTCCCGTATGCGCCTAATCAAGCTGCTCACTGGAATATGGGACCAGAACAGCAGGTCGGGAATCATCAGCTATATAATCAGCAATATTCTATCCAGGAGGGCCAGTATAAGAGCAACCAGGCTCCTTTGGTGCATCCTCAGCCATTGCCTCCCCAAGTAGAAAGGGCCGTCTTCAACAGGAGTGTATTCCAGGACGTTAACCAACCCAACTACAATCCTGTGCCTGGCCAGTTTGTTAATCAGCAGCAAGCGCAATACGGCCACCCTGGCCAGATGCCTCAGCAAGCTCTCAATTCAACTGGGCAGCCAAGACAACAACCTTTGAATGGCCAGTCCATGGCACTCCTGAATGCTTTCAAGGGCGGTAATACCACGCCACAGGTACAGCAGAAGCCTCAACAAGTTCCAATCCCCCCTGGCTTCCCAGCACAGAACCAAGGTCCTGTGTATAGTAACCTTGGTGGACCACAAGCGCAACAAGTTCCTCCGCAAGTCCCTCATACGGCCGGCCCTGTGGGAGGCCAAGATCGCTCAGGGCCAAGTCCCAAGGAGCTACCAGGCTCGAAAGTTGGACCACCTGCCGACAATCACCGTTCTGCTCTGCTAGGCATGTTTCGCAAGGACGACCAGAATCAGCCTCCTGCGCAAGGACCTCAGCCCACCGGACAGCCTGCTCCTGGCAGTATGATGAGTGAACTTCTGCGTTCAGTTGGCGGAGACAATTTCAGGGCCCATATTCCCCAACAAGCCCCCGCTGATCCCAACCCGCTCCCATCAATGGAAGGTCTATCACTACAACAACGACCTACTCAAACCGGTACACCTGGATCTCAAGGAAGAGCGGATTATTCGCAACAATATGGTGCCCAAGCACATGCACCAGCTGCCTCGCAGCCTACTCAGCCTATCCGTATTCTTCAACGAGGTCAGAGTGAACAATTATTTGGCATTGGTGGAGCATCCGCATCTCCTCAAACTTCCTTTGCCTCGCCAAGTGGATTATCTAGCCACTTGCAGCCTGCAGGTGCTGGCATCAGTCCCAGCATCGCACAAGCATTCCCTGCTGTAAATCGTCGTCGCGAGTCTGGTCCCGCTCAGAAGAGAGAGCTGCTTTCACTTTTTGGCAAGCAGCCATCCCCGGCTAGTTTGGAGGCAGCCAAGGGCAAGGAGGTCATTGCTGGAACGCCTAGGTCTCGTCTTGCTTCTTTGGCCTCTGGAGTTGAGGACCCTGCTGGCCCGCCTTCTCGTCGTGGTAGTCAGACGCCCATCTCGCCAGCCGAACGAACGTTTTTGCTGGACTACTTACAGTCTGTTACCAAGAATGCTAACCATTGAGGGATTTCTGGAGAAGTGATTTCATGTGTACTATTTGGTATTTATAGGAACGGGGGAGCATTGCAACGGAGCCTTGTGTGGGATACTATAGTTTTGGCAAACAATGAGCTAGCGTAGGTATCTAATTGCTAAGCGACCGTTATCGCCACTTTGTTTGGCTTGGATTGTTATCTGACTTGAGATGATTGTGGTGATGTTTCATGCTGTGTGGGCGGTTGATCTTTTCGCATGGTGTTATAGGGAAGACTTATGATCAGACTTTGCTAATTTGGCTAATCGATCTTGGTCCGCTACTTGGCATGCTTTTGTGATTCAGGTCCGTATGTGTATATGTGTAAGAAGTATTAAATACTTGTAGAAAGCCTAATGGATGCCTCCATTTGACCACCCTGCTGCTGCATATGTTGAATAAGGTAAGGTCAAGCCTCCAACTACTCCGTCGGGAACATATTATGGCTTCCTCCCCTCATGTCACATAGAGATATTTCAGACATTTGCTAGTGCGTGTTACCTCCTAATTCGCTTTCCTACCAGTTGGTCTTGGCCGTAGGGCACTATGATATAGATTTCGAATTTGACAAATGCATGGTCACTGTAGCCCCTGACTAGTAGATACTCGCGCGGTTCACTTTGATGCCTGCCTGGCTTGCTACCCAGAGCGATTCACTTGTGTCAGATATTAACTTACCATCTTTTGTATTAGAGAGAACCGTTATATTAATCCAAATAGGCGAATAGAAGTCCGGTGCTAATTCAGAATACACCTGGTTTCAGGGCCAAATATAATTAACGACTATTAGGGGTCTGTTTTGACACAAAAGAGAAAACTAATTGATTCAATTAGGTGTGCGGTATTATATCTCTTATATATCAAAGATAGTGATAGATTCCTTGTCGTGTGATTTCGGGGTTTCCATGCTAGTGCTGCCGTAACAACTTTGCACGGGAGCCTGTTTTGATAACTGAGGTACTCTTTGCACAATACTGTTTTGTTCTCTCGGAGGGTCTTCATGGACTTCTCGAGGTGCCTATGCGCAGAATAAATATGATGAAACAGATATGGCCGTCAGATATGAAGCAGAAAACCAGTCACGCATAAGCTGTGTTGGACAACATTAGTAGGTACCAAGAATTCCAATGAACCAAAGAGTCGGCATCCATAGTCCCTAGTACGTGTTTTTCTTCGAATAAACAATCAATTCTTCTGTGTTTTGTATTGTTTCACTGAATCTTCCCTTGATCAGGTGCCAGTTTCGTGATTTAGGGGTATTCAGCTATT
The DNA here is from genome assembly GCF_020744475.1 of Fusarium redolens. Classification (NCBI taxonomy): domain Eukaryota; kingdom Fungi; phylum Ascomycota; class Sordariomycetes; order Hypocreales; family Nectriaceae; genus Fusarium; species Fusarium redolens. The sequence goes on along the minus strand of NW_025763675.1, from coordinate 100,611 downwards.
GGTGAATGATGCCATTAGATTCCAGGTTGAGAGTGTATTATAAGGCAGCATTCAGATCTCGGAATGAATTGTGGAACTAATCCAGTAGCTCGTATTTCAAATTGTTGCCATTGGCTTGTTGACAGCAGAATCAAGTGGTCTCCTCATGGTGAGTGTCCTTCCTTCCCTTTCAGTAGGCGCCCTCACCACTCGAGGTCACAGCACCGACCCCTCCTTCCTTGAACCCAAGAAAGCTTTATCAGTCAAAAGAACACAACCTAATATCAACAAAGGCGGAATTCTGAGGTATGGTCAAGTGGTTAAAGGCCAGGTCCCGAAGGCAATAACACAAATAGCCCACACACGTCCCCAAACCGGGTGAAGTGGACCTAGACCTCAGTTGAACGTCAACGCGCGCATTTTTTTGTCTTTTTTATTTTATTTTATGAGTCAATTGTATTAAGTGGTGTAGCGTTGTTGTCTTGTTGTGACTTGGTGTTGCTGTTGAAGAATAGTCCGATATCAGAGTGGTCAAGTAAACTTTCAGGAGTTATCTCTTCACTGATATTGGCATTCTTTATGCTTAATTTGGCATTTCAATCGAGCATTTGATAGCTTTGGAGGCGGGATTCGAACCTCTCCACGGCTGGTGTTAGGCATGTGAGTTTCTGGCAGTGCGAGCCGGCCGCCAACTACAGCATCGTCACTCATCCGCCCAGATACAACCAGGTCCCATGAAATCTACAGACCTTTACCAATCATGAATTGCCTTCCTGCTTTAAACAACGACGGAATTTGATGGTCTGGTCAAGTGGTTAAAGCAGTGCCTAGTGGCATGAGCGAAAGAACTGGTCGTCCGGACAGAACTGAGGCTCGTTCGACCTACCAAAGATGAACGTCACCCGCGTGCATTTTTTTGTCTTTTCTTTAAATCTTTATTCTTTTTATATATTCTTAGAATTTTATTATTCGATTTTACATCTATAGTGTTGTGGTTTGGCCATCTTGTACCCAGTGACTTGAAAACAAACCTTGAGAGGATCACTCAGGGAGAACTACCTCGGTAACAAAGTATTTACGCTGCTGGCATGGTTGTATAGGTTTAAGGGCCCCTGAAAGCTAGTTAGATTCAGGATTCGAAACCAGCGCATACGGTGCGCGCTGTATGGCAGGACGGTATTTGACAACACCGAGACAGATCCCACCCAGGGCCTTGCGCAACAGATCAATTCTCATGTTCGATCCACATTTGAGACATCAAAATCCTCTATATCATACATGTTGAATATGTCTACCTCGTTTATGGGTAATTTGTGAGTTGCACTGTCGATATGAGCTTTCGTGCCAGATGAAATGCCCATCAGGAGCCGATGATCTTATAGTAAGAAACAGCTTGTCTAAAACAAGTGCAAGGCATGTATTAATTTGTTATCGTACGATTTGAAGGACTTTATCTTCTGCATCCCTCATCGGAGTTGTGGTGATATGAAGGAGAAAAGGGGTCCATTCTGGCATTCGATTTGTAGCAAAGTCGAAGAGCTTATTTTACAACCAGGCTATTGGAAGTTGCAACGAGGCATATTATAATAAGCTTGTCTTGTATCAGATTTATGCAGTCTATCAGCCATGCAGGTATTGTGATGTTCCCTCCCTGTCTAAAACTCTCGATACCAATCTACCTGAGAGGTTAAGGAGATTGGTTTCGGAGAGCAACCGCAGAGCCAATACGTAACCTATAATCCGATATCTACAGTCGAACAAACCCCACTGTCTGTCCCATGATTAGACCTCTCTCACAGAGGGTTGAACCAAAACTCGCACAAATGAACAGATCAATAGCATCACAGCAAGTTGATCTCCTGATCATACTAGATCGAAGAATCGAAGATGCTGTGCCTAGCTCAAAAAGAATCGTCAGATGAATCATCCCCATTACTTCCATCGCTATCAGAAAGATCCAATAGCTGGAAACGGTTGCCCATGAGGTTCTTGCGTGATGGATGGGTGGGAATGGCTCTTCTCTGCGACTTCACATTAGGGACCGGATCGTGAATCGCAGATGACATGCTCTGAAGCGGCTGTGCACATTCATCGGCACACCACTCAATACGAGAGGTCCTGTATTCTCTGAAGAGGTTGCAAAATTAGCACTGCCTGGGCAAATGGTATTCAACATCGAAAAGAGTCCAACTTACAATCGGCTCTGAAGACAAGTTCGAGCATAGATGGCCCCATGAATCGCATTGGTGCTGATAAAACAGTCGTCCTTCTCAAACGCGATGCTAATCACATGAAGATTGTGAATGTGTTCAAGGTCGTCACGGATACCCTGAATAGTGAGGTTGGGGTCCCGCTTGCGGATGACGAAGTTACGAGAGCCACCCTTGCGAACATGATGGGCAACCTGGCCACTCATGGTGAACTGGTGGTCAGACCATCTGGTATGTATCTGCGATAGCTTATAAGAATGACATCGGCTCGTTTTGCTAATTTACTTACCTTCCGATCTTTGACATACAAACCAGTTGTGCGACAGTTCTCGATAAAAGCACAGGCATCAGCCTCGTGCACAAAAGAGACCGTGGCAGAGTTATCTTTACTCCGAAGAAAGATCTCCAGAACGGGACCTCCTCGAATAACCGCAGCAACATCCCCATGTGTGACGCCATTAGGCACATTGAGGAGTAGGACTGACCTCTGGGCTGAGCGCTCAAACCACTCATTGATCTCTGGTCTTTTGTTGTCGTGAAAATTTCCACGCCGTTTTTGGTTGGTCGAGCCACCTGGATAGGTTGAGGATCGATAAGAAGCACTGGGGTGCCAACTCCTATTCAGACGAAGCCCTTGCTCTGCAGCAGGGTAGCCCAAACCGGCATTCGATTGAATTTGGAAAGAAGATGCTGGTGCTTTGTATGAAAATGTTGCCGATGGCGATGGTTCAAACTGTTCAGGGGTACAGGCAGGCGCATCATCAGCTGGGTTTCGTAGGCAGAGAGACTACAGAGAGTTTAGAAGTTGGTAGGCTGATGGGAGATGGTAACGTACATTCACAGTAGCCTCATTCAGCCCTTGTGCGATGAGATTCTGACGCAGGAAGACTGATCACAAGTAAGTGTCAGAGATTTCCTGTACAAATATCTCCATGTTCAGAGGCTGTACTGTCATAACATACCATACTGGTGGGCAATCGTAAGGAGACCCTCATATTCCTCTTGAGGCACGTACACACATTGAGGTTCGGTTATTGGCAGCTCGGGGCCCTTAGACTAGTGTTAGTCCGATGAATCTTTTGCAAGACTTGCATTTTATGAATTTCTTGGTAGTTCTCTGTTGAGTATGGAGGGCCTTCCAACGGGTAGGAAAGGGGATCGTACATCCTGTTTCCTGCAAATAGGTGAGTATAAGTGTTATCTTGATACCCAATTGGACTGTGGTAATTCTTGCTTACTGCGTCTTGTTCATGTTCATGCTGATAATTCGTTGGCTCAAGAGCTGATCTTGATTCTGATACGGATGAAGAAGAGAAAATATCTGAGTGTGGTTGGTGAAACCAATTTATAAGGATTTGACGGAAAGAGCTCCCAGTTATCACTTTCTCCTCAGGCCTCGACCATGGAAGACAGGCAATCACCATTAGATCTCATAAGGCAGGGCGAACCAACGGGCTTGATTCACGTGCGGCTGCCACCAGCTGCGAGCCTCCCGCTGGCCGTTTACTGGCTTGAAAAAGGCAAACATTGGCGATATTGGAGGACTTTGATTCGTCTATTCACCTGCAGGTTAATTAATATCATATATGATTGAATATCGTTTAGACTTTTCATTACTTTCGAGTCAAGACTCTAACGGCATACACAGAAACATACATGTTGTAAGGACGTTGCAGCACGGAAGATGAGATAACAAGACTCAAAAGAGCGACAAGATGGTACTATCACTCCTCTTTGTATCCCAAAATCAACCCTGGAGGGAATGTATGACTTGTATTGAGGTAGAACGCCTCGAGTAAGTCAACAAGGAGCAAAAGAGAGTATCGAAGCAACAGCATCGGGGCAGTATGTAGCCGCACGGTTATCAATCGAACAATAGATACCTGAGTCTGCAGTCAGCCGTTATATTTGACAAACGTCGCTGGCAAACACTCTATGTTGATGTTGTGGAAGACGGGCCCACGTGACACGGAAGAGGGATGTTGAATTGATCGGGAGTTAACGCCTGCTAACAAATTAACGGGCATGGGGCACTTTAATTTGAGACGCCATCGTCAAGTTAGACAATTTAGTCTTACGGTTAAGGCTGAAGGAGGCTTAGTCAGTGGAAGACAATCGACAGAAAGAATCTTCAGCACAACACCAAAATATGAGATCAGCAAACAATACGAGTACAACAGTTCACGACTTCAACGACATGTTACATCCATCTGGACTCGTTGACACAACCCTCAAGGACAAGAATCTGCTGATGGAGCCATGCACCATCTTTAGTGCATGATTGCCGAGAATAGCGGGAGCTTAGGGGACTCCGGACAGGGACGGTGGGGAATTAGCAAGGATGGCGTGGTTATTTTTAGGTGAAGCAGAGTGACAAACACGAGATCATGTGATGCATTCTCCCTCTTTCGATCGTTGACTTTTCCTATTGTGAGCCGACGCGTTGTGCCAGCTTGCCCTGTTGTTTATGTCGAAGTATCTAGAAATATTGCACCCAAGCTTATATGATACAATGACCGAGTTGCTGGGATAAAAAGAGAAACAGAAGGATCCAGATCGTCCGTCAGTCAACACGAGATGACTTCCTTGTCTGACCACGGGTAATAGAATAGACCCAATACATTCGGGCCTCGGGGAAGGCTGTGTAAACACTTCGTACGCCACCGTTAGAGAAGCTGAGAGATACAAGCATCCACTAACAAAATTCAACGGTTGCAGCTCAGACCTCCACCCAAAAAAAGGAGTCGTTGTTTTGACTTTAAAGTCAATCTGGTGTAGCCACGGTACGTACTCTTTCCAGCGAAGCATGTGCCAAAGACCCAACCCCTTGCTCCTCCTGCTGGGCCAACCCAACATAACGCCAACGCTTTCCCCTGTTCCGTTCCCTCTTTTTTGCTCTGTTGATTTCTTGTCCACCTCTCGCTTTTACTCTCGTTATTTTTGAGATCGATCAATTCCAGCGTTTTTGAGACTAGCAGCAGATCGTCGTAGCCATCGTTTCATCGACCTTTGTTGTTTCTCGCCTTTTGCTACTTCTCTACCTTCACTATACGCTTCACCCTTCGTTCACTCGTCGATTTGGACACGCTTGGCAATCTCCAGCATCGGTATCTAGTATTGATAACGTTCAAACGATCTATCCCTTGAAATATAATCAATAAATATCGACATCATCATCGAGACCCGAGGCTTCCTCATCGATTAATCGCTAACCACAACCGCTGTGGTCCTCCTGACTCTATTTCGACCCCCTTTCGTTCTCAAACCCACCAACGATCTCATCATGCGTCCCACGTCGAACCTCCTTCAACTGGCTGTCTGCCTCTCTTCTCTCGCCCCTCTAGCGGCAGCATGGCCCGATTGGTTTCCTCATGCCGACTCTGTCGTTGTCCGACGCGTTGCGCATGAAGCCAGTACGCTTATTCCTCTCACTCATAAACCCCCTTTTTACTGACTCTCCGTAGTGCCCCAGGAGACTGGCGTTATCAAGGCTCGTCAAGATAAGACCGATGGGGGAGAGGCTTCAAGTACCCGAAAGAACACCGCCAAGCAGACCAACTTGAACACCGCCAAAGTCGAGACAGGAACTGAGACCGCAACTGCAGAGAACACCAAGACCGGAACTGAGACAGGCAAGAAGAAGTCTGGCACCAAGACTGGAACATCTGCGCCCAAGCGCACAACCTTCTCTGCTGATGTTCAACCCGGTGGTGTGAGCATGACACTTCCCGATACCATGTATGTTCCTACACCTCTATTCAAGATTGGTGACTACGCCACCTTTGGCTGGAACTACACTTCGCTTGAGGGCACACCAACCGCCATCGACGTCCTCGTCAGCCAGTCTTCCGCCGGCGAGACATACACTCTCACTGCCAACATGACTTTTGCGACCAACCCCACCTACGTCTGGGACACCAGCAAGCAGGCCAACGACCCCGATGCTCCTCTCGTGGTCGGCATGTACACTCTTATCATCAAGGATTCTGACTCGGCCATCACCGACCTCCCCTCTCCTGGCTATCTGCAAGTTGAGAAGACCTTCCAGTTTGGCATGTATACACCCGCAGCCTACACACCCTATCCCCAGTGGAACTGTGATATCTGCAACAACTAGTCAAAACACCCAGTGCCATTTCTGTTTTTTGCAACTGATCTTAGGAGTTATTTTCGGGGGTGTTATGGGCAGGCGAGCATCAGAAGGAGAAAAATTGTTTATTGATTGTACTTTCACTTTTCATTTGGATGTTTCACAGTTTGGTGAGGGCGTTGGCAGACGGATGTCGCTGTGGTGAAGTCACCTCGCAAGAACGGGGAGATCCCCGGTTTGGATGCTTATGATTAATCAGGCGGTCGAAATGAGTCGATATCATTTAATGATCTTATCTACTATATACATATTAATCTCGTCGGTCCTTGGCTACCGATTGCAGCGAGTTTGTCTTCAGATAATCATAACCCCTGTCTTGAATCTTTGATCTCTAGTCTTCCATCAAGGTTCTTGTATGCGTTCAAATCTATAATAAGGCTAACCCGCATAGATAGTCAATTATGTGCTTCAAGTCTATTTCCACATGTGGTGGTAAACGTCGATGGCTTCTTTCGCCTCTCAGGAACAACGTTGGAGCTTCAGTGCACATAAACTTAAACCATACGCAACTGAAATCCTGCTCCCCTCTCTTCCTTATCCCGCCCCTGAAAAATACCACTGAAATCAGCATCGCCCAGCGACGCAGCCTGTCCACCGCGCACGGGCGCATGAGGCTCTGCACGTCTTCGCCGCTCTTGATTCGCCTTGCTAGGGAACGTCGGGAACATGCTCTCGGGTTTAGGCTTTGGGTCCTGTCGGAAGTACTCATGCTGAAGCATCTCTTTCGCCGACGGTCTTCTTTCGGGGTCAAGTGATAGTAGATCACCCAGCAAACTGGCGCCTGCGGTAGTGAGACTAGGAAAGCGAGCGCGAATGACAGATCCGGTAGCAACTTGTGTCTTAGGGAGTCGCAATGAGCGTGCATTGGGGAGACGACGGAAACCAGGCCAGGTCTCTTCTGTGGGAACACCACAGAGCTCAAAGGTGCGCGAGACTTGATCAACTTCATTCTTACCCTGAAGAAGAGGTTCCCGGGTTATCAGCTCGCCGAAGATGCAGCCCACACTCCACATGTCTACCGCCGCATCGTATGTCTTTGCGCCAAGTAGTAGCTCCGGAGCTCGGTACCAAAGAGTGACGACGAGTTGTGTGAGTTTGGGTGGGGGATCGCCGACATAGCGGGCCATGCCAAAGTCGGCAATTTTCAACTGACCACGATTGTTAAGGAGGAGATTGGAGGTCTTGAGGTCGCGATGGAGAATCCAGTTGTCGTGGAGGTACGCAATGCCTGATGTAAGCTGTAATAGGAGACGCTTTACTTCGGAAGAGAGAAATGGTTCGGGCATATCTTCGAGGATGGATTTCAGATCGTGTTCGACGAATTCGAGGACGAGGAACAAGGAGCTGGGGTGGCTGTTAGTTGTAGTCTTCAACACCAAGTGTCGCGTGCTTACTTGTCTGGCCGTGATATGTCGTCCCCTACAACAACCTCTTCCATGGTAACAATATTCCGGTGTTGGCAATCCTTCAAAATTTGTATTTCGCGTAGGCCTGTAACGGGGAGACCGTTTCGATCTTGAGGTTCCAGCTTCAACCTCTTGAGCGCGACAACCTTTCCTGTAGCTTTGTTTGTCGCCCGCGCAACCCAGCCATAAGTTCCCTCCTCGATATCGTTTAACTTCTCATAGTTCTCAACACTTTTGCACTTCCCCCAGGTGCCAGCTGGAAACCGCAAGAGCTTCGCTGGAGGTGCCTTGTCTTGTTGGTTTGCGCCTGGTTCGGGGGTGATCCTACGTCGCTTCGAGGGCCGGTCATCGTCGACTTCGAGCGCCGTTTGCTGTGCAGCTTCTTGTGCTTTCTTCTCTTCTTCGAGTTTTCGGGCCTTGTCTGCCTTCTTGCGTCGCTTTTCTTCCTTGAGTTTGGCGTCGATACGAGCGTCTTCTTCGGTGTCGGCCCACCGAGATTTGCTGGACATAGCGGCGGGCGTGAGAGACTGCGGATAGCTTCTGTAATTGGTAAAGGAGAATTGAAACGCAAAACTTTATAAGTCACGAAATCGACACTGTCTAATAGCCCCTGGTGTATGTAGGAAACGCATTGGTGTTGCGGGGAGGAACGTCCAAGTTATGGCCGTGGACGAGTTGCTTATCTTATCAGTAAGTACTGTAGCTTCAACTCCAGAAAAGCATCGCCACTGATGCTTTCACGTGCGGTCTTGTACTACAACAGCTTACAAGTGAGAACATCGCCAGTTGATTTAATCTGTAGCCAACTGTTCTCGCTCACAGGAGACAGGCTCAAGATGTTTAGGTCACTAGGCTTAAAGCCTCTTGCGAGGCTTAGCAGTGGCCGATGTGTACCACAACCAAACTTGTTCAACCCTTGTGTTGGCCGGAGCTTCTCATCTACTGTTCGTCAATATCAAAATGTTACAGATATTGATGAGATATTTAAGAATGAGAATCAGAAGGAGACTGAGAGGAAATGGTCGACACCTCTAGCCAAGCAACTCTTTGCTGCCATATCAGTAAGTGAAACGACTATAAGTTATTCTTCATACTGACGATTCTTTAGACAACTGGACCTGTTCCGTTGGCCAGTTACATGCGCATGTGCTTGACTGGAGATATCGGAGGTTACTACACTGGAGCCATTGGTGAAGGTCGAGATCAGTTTGGCACAAAAGGAGATTTCGTTACATCACCAGAGATTTCTCAAATCTTTGGTGAACTCATCGGTATCTGGTTCATCGCTGAATGGATCAGCCAGGGTCGACCTAAAGAGGGCGTCCAACTCATCGAGGTTGGGCCTGGTCGTGGTACTCTTATGGATGATATGCTTCGAGTATGTGACATTCGTTGAACTTGAGAGACTTCCTAACTTGGATTATAGACCATCCAACGATTTCCTGCGATGGCTAACAGCATCGACGCTGTGTATATGGTTGAAGCCAGTCGTGAGCTTCGAAACGCCCAGAAGCAACTTCTCTGTGGCCCAGATGCGCCATCATCAGAGTCAAAGTCTGGCTTCCATAGTCCCAGCAAGTACAATGGCAAGCAGATTGTCTGGACTGACACTATCAAGTCTATTCCAATTGGTAGGCAGCATCTCACATAATGTCACGAGTCTAACTAACAGCATTATACAGAAGCTGACAAGATGCCCTTCATAATCGCTCACGAGTTCTTTGACGCTCTCCCTATTCACAGCTTCCAATCCGCCTCTGCTCCTCCTCCCCAACCAAAGGCATCTTCACCTACTTCACCTACTCAACCACCACCCGAGAACACCAAAGCCGCTATGGAATGGCGAGAAATGATGGTCTCGCCAACACCGCCGGGCGTCACTCACGCTCAACTTGGAACACCGAAATCACAGCAAGATGAACCGCCTCCTGAGTTCCAGCTTACACTTTCATCTACTCCTACTCGTCACTCTCGCTTCCTCCCTGAGACCTCAACAAGGTATCGCAAGCTTAAGAACATGCCCAGTTCCGTCATCGAAGTTTGTCCAGATGCGTCCATCTTCGCTACAGACTTTGCAACTCGTATTGGCGGTTCTGAACAGTATCCCAAGGCTAAGCCCAGCGGTGCTGCCCTTATTCTTGATTACGGAACGTCAGACACCGTCCCTATCAACTCCCTTCGCGGTATCCGGCATCATAAGCGAGTAAACCCCTTTTCTGCGCCTGGTCTGGTCGATCTGAGCGCAGATGTCGATTTCACTGCCATCGCTGAAGTGGCCATGTCAGCGAGTGAAGGCGTGGAAGTCCATGGACCCGTCAATCAGGGTGACTTCCTTGAGGTGATGGGTATACGAGAGCGTGCTGAGCAATTGACCAAGGCGCCTGGTGTCGACAAGGAGACTGCTGATAAGATCGACGGAGCCTGGAAGCGCCTTGTTGATAAAGGCCCTGACGGTATGGGAAAACTGTATAAGGCGTTGGCTATCCTGCCTGAGAATGATGGCCGAAGACTGCCAGTTGGGTTTGGAGGTGATGTCTTGGGTTAATAACAGAGAGTGCCTGGGCGTCGTACTGCATCACGATGCTTTAGGAGAGGAAAGCCTGAAACGATATTGTAACAGTATGTAAATTGATCAAACCATTGCATCCTTATACGACAACTCTGATCTATCCAAAAGCCCATATACTACACGCATCACTACCCACGCAAGGAAACGTTGCATAATCGAAAACTCAGTTCATTCATCAGTAAGATTTGATCCCTTCGACAACCCTACAATTACACAAAAAGGATGCGCCCAACTTTGAGCGCATGCAGATTCAGCGTGAGTCGATTGTCATCCTCCTCTTACTTCGTTTTCACAAGCTTTGCGTCCTCTTCGTCACTTCCATCGTCTGAGAATTTGTCGCCATCCTCGCCTATAGCAAAGATGGTCTCATTCTCTAGTGACTCACGAGGAGCGGCACGAGTATTGTTCCTCGGTGGTTGAGCGGTGCTCTGCGACGCACTTGAAAAGGAGAGGCCATTGGCGTTGTTTGAATCGTTACGAGTCTTGCCCACTTCGACATCCTCGTCATCCGAGTCTTCTCCTGGAACACCAATATCGCCAAGGTCAAAGTTGCCATCGTCATCTTGAGCAATCTCGTCACTCATGGCGAAGCGGCGGTTGTTGGAAGTAGGACGCCAGAGGTAGGCGATCCATGCGACGTCAGCAAAGTAAACAACGTTCAGCCAGCCATCGAGGATGAACCATCGTGTCTTCCAGTGGAAAGGAACAAAGTCAGGGTCGCTAGCTGAGGCAAAGGTGAAGCTGTTGAAGAAGAAAAAGCCGAAGATGACCATGACGCTGATGAGAATAGCCCACCAGAGCTTTCGGTACATAGCTTCCTTTGCGTGCTGCTTTCGCTCGCGGAGATCCTTGAGGGTCCAATTAAGTGAGTTGAGTGTCCAGACATAGAAGGCAGTCAATGTGCCCGCCAGGGGTAGGACTATCAGAAGCACGAATGGGCCTGTTTTCGGTCAGATATGGTCAATTGAACAATTCATTAAAGAGATCTTACCAGCTGTCTCGGGGGTGATGGAGAGGAAAGTCAGCGAGTAGACCAATCCGAACAGGAAGTGAGCCGCAGCAAGCCATCGCACCCTGATCATGGTCCTACCGAGGGTGTGCTTCACAACACCATAGCCCATACAGACGATAAGCAGCAAGAAGAATGAGAACGAGTTTCGGCCAGCGTTGAGAATTCCAACAATGGTAAGGAAAACCTTTGAGCCAACATTCGAGCCATGACGGTTCTGGTATTCTAGATTCGAGTTAGGACGGGTAAACTAAACAAAGGGAGAGGACGAACCATAGAAACCCCATGTTATGAGCATTTCCACCACCAGGAAAATGAGGATGGCCGTAATGTAGTTTTGCACAGCCACTGAGTAAAGTCAGCATGCAATTGGTTGAAGCGTATACGAGGTTTGTGCTTACAGATATCATGTCTGTGCTGATAGTACAAGAAACCCCAGTAGGCAGCAAGGAGAGCATACAAGATACTCATGCCGCCATAGAAAGGCAACTTGGGAATTTGGGTAGCCTCGAGCTCGCCATAAGCGTTGCGATATTCGACTACTAGGTCGTACTTCTTTGTGTTGACCACATCTGTAAGAACGCAATAGTAACCAGTCTTCTTGATAGCATAGTTGATTGGAGCAGCATTGTTGAGGTGGACGGCCTTTGTGAGGACCACGCTCGAAGACTTCTTGTCGACATCGGGATGCAAGATGAATTTGCCAATATCAGTCTTGTTACAGTAACCCTGCTTGACGAAATCATCACCACAGACGCCAAGTCGCTATCATGTGTCAGAAGAGGGCGGAGTATGCATAGGGACTTGCGAGCACTCACGTTGCCGGGAGTATTCGGATCAGGGATTCCAACGAGATTTCGGTCCTTCCACTCGAATATCACCAGACTCGCAATCGGATCTTTGACATCGGAGTTGCTGGTGTTGAGGAACTTGACGAGGATGAATGGATCGACGGGTCCGCCCCATGAGGTCTTGCTGTACATGCCTGGAACATGTTAGATCGAAGAGTCGCATTGTATGCAAAAGGCATGGCCTACCGGTACAGTATTCTTGATAGCCTTCCTTCTCGCTCTAGATGGCAGAGGCGTTAGCATAATTGCGATCCGAACGCTTGGTATCGCAGATGGAGGCCGCCCATACCAGTCCAATCTCATAAGCTTGGGTTGTCCAAAGGGACATGCCCAGCAAGAGCAGTCCCGTTAGGAACCTCATGATTATTGTGTCGGTGGTCGCGGCGGAAGCTTCGGCGTGTTGCGTCGGTAAGGCAAGTAGAGGCGATGTTGGAATAAAGAAGACCAAAATTCAAGACGAGACGTGCGAGACCAAAGGGAACTTGAGCAACGTTTAAGTGGTGGCGCGGGAGCTTCTCAATTTATGGAGCATGTCGAGCCTGCCGAGAGTCCTTTCTGGCGCCGTCCTTATCGATTCGACGATGATCGATACTTGTAGAGTTGTTAGACGATACGGTAATTGATAAGTCAAATCCAATAAAATCGAGGTTAGAAAGAAGATGCCTCGAGTTAAGGGACGAGTTACAGATTCAAGGGAGTAACCAACGTGTATACGTAATTGGTCGCCCGTGATGCCAGGTCAGCACCAGCGGCAGGAGAAGCCAAGGGCCTCTGCTTTCCCATTGGCTTAACGGTCCGCGATAGCGATAAGCCCCAGGTCGTCTCAGGCACCATGTTAGCTGCTAAGGTACCTACAGCCTAGCGTGGCGGCGCATCATAAGTTTAACGTTATTAGTCCGTGAATGCGACTGTGAAATTCCATCATCATAGCTTCTTTTTTCCTCAAGTTTATGTTGTACCAGCGCAACAATGGGTAAAGGAACAGACAAGCTCTATGTAGGTCAACGCCCTTAACAAAACTGATATTCTATCTAACTCAATGACTTCAGATTACACACTCAGAGTGGTCCTCAGCCGACGCCTTCTCCCCCAGTGTTGGCGCAGGCGCGTCTTCTCGCAATCAAAGCGCCAGCGCATCATTTCGCCGTCTTCCCTTTAACTTTTGCGCCGCCAGTCTCCAACCCTTCAAGAACCCTGTATGCACCCCTGATGGAACGATTTTCGACGTTGAGGTCATCGGCGCCTGGCTCGATAAGCACCCCAACCAGAACCCCGTCACTGGCGAGCCTCTACAAAAGAAAGATTTGATTCGTCTTAACTTTGCTCGAAATTCAGAATCGGACTCTCTCGGCGCGGGCTTAAGCGACGGGAAAGGCGACTTGATCGATCCGGTTACGTACAAGGTCTTCACCGACAACACACATATTGTTGCCATTCGTCATGGCACCTACGCCAATGTCTTCGCTTGGGATACGGTCGAACGTATGAATATCAAGGCCAAATCCTGGCGCGACTTGGTCGATGACGAAGAGTTTACTCGCGCCGACATAATTACACTCCAAGATCCCCAGAATGCGGCCAGTCGCAACCTGGACCAGTTCAAGTACCTGAAGGATGGGGAACAGGCGCAATTGACCAAGGAACAGGAGGAGGAGCGCAATGCCGGCAACATCAACTCCAGTGCATTAGGAAGCATGGGCGACAAAGTTTCACGTGCGAAAGCCGCCGTGGAGAAGGCGCGCAAGGCTCGTGAGCAGGGCGGTGATGTCAATCGTAGCTCAACTGCCCTCACCAAGCCTGCAGCTGCCAACAATGTTGTCCGCCACTCTATGATCAAGGACAAGAAGCTGGCTGCTAACTCGGCAGCGTACACCACGGGCAAAGCCGCAGCTAGTTTCACTAGCACAGGACTGACACCTGAGACAAGCGGCGAGAGAGCTCTGTTGACGGATGAGGAGTATATGCTCAAGCCCAAGCGAGTCAAGACAACCGGGTATGCCAGAATAGAAACAAATCTGGGCGATCTAACAATCGAGCTGTATCCTGAGTTTGCGCCCAAGACTGTGTGGAATTTTATCAGGTTAGCACAGACTGGCTACTACAAGGGTGTAGCCTTTCATCGAAACATCCCAAACTTTATGATTCAGGGCGGTGATCCATCAGGCACGGGCCGAGGCGGGCACAGTATATGGGGGAAATATTTCGACGATGAGTTCGATGGTCCAATGTCACACAATGCCCGAGGAACGAGTAAGTAGCCCTTTCTCAGCATGTTGTGATTCTCACTAACTTCTGTCACTAGTCTCTATGGCCAACAAGGGCAAGAATACAAACTCAAGCCAGTTCTTTATTGCGTATAAGCCTACGCCACACCTCGACCGCAAGCACACAGTCTTTGGAAAAGTTGTCGAGAATCTCAATGTTCTTTCCAAGATGGAGGATGTACCTACAGATGGTTCTAACCGACCCCTCAACAAGATTGTGATCAGAGACATCGTTATCTTTCACGATCCTTTCGCCGAGTTTCAGAAACAGAAACAGGAAAACGAGCGTCAGAGCAAGGAACAGGAGAAGATTCGGTTACAAGGTGGCACAGACGACGACAAGACAACGTGGACCGGCAAACGGATACGCAATGACGGCACTGTCGAGAGCACAGGAGCCGGGGAGAGCGTTGGCAAATACCTAAAGGCCGCAACTCAGCAGAGTACACCGACGACCAACGAGGCTGATATTGAGGATGTTGATACGTGGGAGGAACCGGCACGCAAGAAGATGAAGGGAGGTGGTTTTGGCAACTTTGACAATTGGTAAATTAAGCAATGGGAAACATTTTATCCATGCTAGACTGCAATGCGCCGGTAATCCATCCAAAGGTGCTGGGTATGTGCACTCTACATCTCGTCTCATCTAACAGAAAATTATGCTAAGAATTGAGAAAAGCTCGTTGGTATTACAACCATGACATACGACGTGTCGCCATGTCTCAATTTGATGCCCGATCGAATTGTGAAAAGTAATGGGAAGCGTATCTAACTATCGCATACTCAAGTCAGGCTCGGCGTGCTGATAGATCAGACTGTTGAGGGCAGAGCGTTTGCGTCAACCATGGGAAGCTTGCTGAGAAGCGATGGGCTAGGAGTAGGGGGGCTATCTTTCTCCTGCAATAGTCCCGCAACCACACGCGCTTGTTCCAGACCAGCTTCTCTGTGGATAGCTTGCAACCCCTCGATGGCGTATTGTTTCATTTCTGGGGAACATGCCGATGACATACCGAGCATGTACAATGGCCAGATGATGGTATTGTTTGCGGAGGCAAGGCTCATGAAACGAGTGGCATCGTCGGTGTGAGGCGTCGACTGCGTTGGATCAAATAGTACCGGACTACCACCGCTGCTGGATGTCTCCTCTCCCGGGCCGGCTCGTGAGTCTTGCGCAAACGGCGACGATATAACACGGCATGCTTGTTTCTTGGCAGCAATCGACACCGTGTGCCCTTGGTCCTTTCGGTTGCTCATGTCCCGAATACTGACAACTCCGAGGTGCTGGGGAACACTGGCTGCAATTGATTGTCCCAGCATATCCAACACTTTGAGAGATTTGGCAAGTAACTGGAGATGATTGTCTGACAGTACAGTGTGGTCAGCCGATTCTGAAGCAGCGCAAAGCTGCTCGACGAGTGTTTCTAGCAGCAGGATCCTTATTCCGCGCACCATATTCCAAGTGGTGGATTGAAGAAGCCCGGCATACACGTGGCATATTTGTCCTGATACTCGAGGGTCCGGTTGCGTCAGCTGTACGCGATGGTACTTCCAAGATTCTGGCAGTCCGGAGAGTATCGATGAAAACTCCTCCTCAACAGTTGATATGGCAGTGACCACATCATCAAGATTGACTAGTTTTCTCGTGTTGATATCGTAGCGCACCTGCAGTGCTTTGTATATGGGGTATGCCACATGAAAATCAGGTCCTCCAACTTCTTCAGAAGGGGGGATCTCGTGTCGAAGGTCTATTAGTGTTTGTGGCATAGGTAGGCCACTCTGTATGCAGCTTATAAGGACTGTATGGCAAAGCATGAGAAACATGCGAGCACCAGCTTTGCTTCGAAACTGGGCAGCCCCTCTGATATTTGCCAGGGCGGCAGCTCCATTAACGTGATCTTGCCAGGCACGCATCGTGTGGGAACTGTATCCCGAAACAAACTCGAAAGTGCCGAGGATCAAGACGGCGAGCATGGTTGTGTCTTTTACAACTTCAATTGGGTCGCGAAGTGCACGGTGCGTCAATCCAAGGGCAATAGCATAGCTCTCTTGTGCTCGTGTCATAAGATCTGGTGATCGAAAAACTTGTGAGCATCCTGCAAGTCCAACAGCTGTCATACTGACAGTGACTGGATCAACTTGAGCCTGCGCCGAGTCCGGAGGTTTCCATACATCGTATATGAAAGCATAGTTTTGATAGGAACCTCTGTCGGCCACAACATAGCGAGAGAAGAAGAAAGCGGTGCCCTGATCTTGGAGTTCGGGTGATAAAGCCTCATCCAAGTGATCGCGGCGTTCAGTGTGTTCACTTGGACCACTGAGGTCGTTGGCATCGCCCGGGCTTCCATGAGAAGTTTCCGATGGAGACCGGCTCCAGTCGTTAATTAAAGCGGAAAGGACAGGCGCCCGGCAGCGAGTGTTAGATTTCCGAGCACGTCTGGCCTTGACTTTGTTCGATTTCTCTGTCTTGGTGGCAGGGGCGGGGGCTGCACTGGACCTCGGGTCAATGGCGAACGTCGGAGGTGACTTGATAGTCACAACGGATGGTGGGGGAGATGTTGAGGCCGAGGCGAGCTCCTGGCTGACAGGACTCTTTTGTGATTGATTAGATCGAGCCCGTGTCTTGACCGCTTTCTTGATAACATGGGAGCTTTCATCTCTAAACATGAGATCAACAAGATTGCGATAGCCAGGGCATGGCTGATTCTTCTTCTCGCATTGCGTGCATGCCGGCTCCTTTTGGTCACACTTGATTTTGAGATTCACATGTCAGTAAGAGCACTGGGAAGCAGGCTGAGATGGCGACGGCCGGGACGGGTGTTGCCCGTCGTGGGACGTTGACGGAACTCATGTGGATTGTGGCAATGGGCCAACTCACGCGAATCTTGCGACGACGGCAAGTGGAGCAGCCACCGGAGGGCTTCCCGCAATATACCATGACGACTCGTATAAAAGAGGCAAGACGCACGGCCTCGTGACGAGGTGCCCAGACGTATCAAGTCAATATAAGAGAAGATGAGGTCAAAAGGGATGGCGCTTTGGCAGTCATGACATGATGGGCACCTATTGGTTACAGAGCTATCACGACAAGGTCAAAGACCGTTTGTAGGTCGTCCAAGAAGCTCTTGGGTAAAGGTAGGTTCCAAGGGGTGACGGTAACTGTTGGCGGGGATCGACAGAGGCGGCTAGGAACCCGGGAAGTGCGGAGTGTTTGTGTGATATGATGAACTGTACCCGAAGTAAGTATCACTGATATGGCCTCGTCTGGGGTATCATAAATCGTAATTCGTAAATCATTAAAGTCGGAGTCGATATCAGAAACGAGAGAAGAATAGAGTAATTATCTCGAGGCAGGACCAAAGGAGCGAAATTGAAGAACAAGGATCTATGGCCAAAGATTAATTTAGATGTGAGAGGGAAAAGTATCTGAGGTAGGTCGAGCCATAAGGATCCATGCATGCATCCACAGAAGGAAGCATAAGGGTTGTATGCGGAATGATTGGATCCCTTCCTTCCTTCCTTCCTTTGGATTGGACTGGATTGGACGTGATGCAACTTGTTAGCTGCAGATTGGGTGGGCAGGCGCGGGCCTGGCTGTGCTCCTTCTCTCGTCTCGGTGTGCCTCCAAAGAGATTGTATTACCAATGATATCCCACCAGTTTGAGATGATATTTGCATAGGGTAGTACTAAAGAGGGAAACGTTATGTATGAAATTAATTGATATACAGGTAATAAGCTTATGAACTGGTTCGTGTGTTCACTGAGTAATATTGGGAGCAAGACTCAATGATCACACTGTACCTTTGAATAAAACTTGAGGCCCTCAACGTCACAATACAAGATCAATATGCAACCCTTTCGTTCCTTGATTGCGGCTGTGGCAGATGCTATTATCAGCCACAGCCGCATGTCTTACATACATGATGAAGCTTGCTAAAAAGGTGTGCGGTTGATTCAGTGATTACAGTGGTTCGTTCAACTGAGCCCATCCATATCCTCGGCAGATCAACCTTAGCGAGACCTGACCGCTGTTGATCATCATCTCTATTCGAGTTACACAGTCTGCTTCTTTTACCGTCCTCCAACATGAACAGTCAAGACCTTTGGTCTCCCATCATTCAAGAATCCACTCTGATCAACTCCCCCAGACGCACCAACATCGTCATACGGAAACGCATACCCTTTCCCCTCGAGCGTAACCTCATGACAGATCCTAGAGTAGTGATTTGTGTTTCCCTCTCCCTTGCAGTAATACTCTTCGACCTTCTCCCCCTCGGGCTGTCGGCAGTTGCCCGATAACGTCGTCCGGTTCAGCGCCGCCGCAAGCCGGGCTCCGACGTTGAGCTGCGCCGGCGTCACATCCGGTCCGCCCGCAAACGGTCCCGTGCTGCAAGACACAATGTCCCGCGTAGATGGCTTCTCAAAGTGGAAGCTAAGCCTATCCTTTCCAACGTCTTTGAACACTAATTTGCCATCGTGGACACGGCCCCTAACATCGCCCCATTCTGCCTGCGTGTTGATTTCAATGTCTTCCTTCTCGTAGCGCTTCCACGCCGCGTCAATCTCTGGCGCAAAGTAATTCTCCAGTAAGCCTGGATGCAACTCTGCACCGGCGTTTGGACTTAATGCTCGGAGGTTGGAGCCAGACTTGGACTTGACCACGAGCTTTTCCCAGCCTGCGCCGTCCTTCTCACCCTGACGCTTCAAACCCTCGCAGACCTGATCAAGCCCATCCTTGGGCATGCCTGGAACACACGTGACTTTGCCTGCCTCGTTCTCAAGTTCCAGGCCGATCGGAATGCTTACGAAGTCAACATATGACACGTTAACGTACAGTTGATCGTTGTTGTAGGTGAACTCGCAGAATCCCCAATCAGCGTCAAAGTTGGGATCAGTTGGATTCGTCACAGACGGTTCAACCACAGCTGGTCCTGGGTTGATAAGAAATGTGAGTGGCTTGTCTTTGCAGAACCAGATTCGCCCTCCAAAGATATGCGGTATCCGCACTTTCTTTTGAGCTCCTGATCCTCCGATGGGGATGGCGATATCTGCTCCGACGGGCTGTAAGATCTCAGACGGCGATTTCGGCCGATGAACCGTCTCTCCATCTGCGAGAAGAATCAAAACGCCCTGATCATCTCGACCTGTGACGTGCGCAAAGAGCGACTTGGAGTCTGTATGATTGGTGAGGATAATGTCTAGGAAAGGTTCTGTAGGCATGTTTGCAAAGTTATGTTCACTACCAGGATAATATGATAGATAATGTAGTGAAAGGTGTCGGGGATATGATAACAGGTTGGCCAAGTTTGATTGAAGGAAAGATCTATTACTTATAAAATGCATCTATAACCCCTCACCTTACAAAGCTGCCTCTGCCTTGATTTGGGCCCAGTTTTGTTGGTTTCTTAGCCAAGGTTGAGACAATACATCAGGTAACTAGGTAACGTAAGGTAGAGGAGATTTGAAGCTCTGATTCGACTACGTCAGCACTCACTGATTCCAGGTTTCCGAACAACCTACAACATGATAGTGCAAACGGAAGGGTTTCTCAACTGAATAGAATAGTACATACTTTGATTGCTCGAATTCTCCTGTCTTCGCCATAGCCATAGCGAAACATTGGTCCCAATCACAGCTCCAAGCCCTCAAGTCGTAGCCAGACAATCCAGCACCCATTCACACCACTCAGAAAGCATGACCCAACTGCAGAAAGGGCATTATTAGGCCAACAACCAAAACCCAGACAATGCTTCCTTGCGCGACTCTCCTTATGCTAACAGCTGCATTATCGACCTCACCATCATGTGATGCCAGGTCGCCATTCGGGATCGCACACACTGAGGTTTCCTCTGACGATTCGCGACATTGTTGCACCAGTTGCGACTGGCGCTCACTGTTTGATGAGTTGAAGTAAGCTTTGACATAACTGACAGTGACTATGGCATCCTCTTTTGGAGGACCTCCAGACCATAATGGATTGCCGTTACTCCAATGCTGAAGAATCAGATGACCTCCAGAAGAAGGCATGTCGCCTCCTTCCATTCGGGTGAGTAGTTTGCTGTCAGCATAGAACAAGACCTGTCCTGGAAGATAGTCAAAGCGATACTCGTGAAAGGTGTCTGTCGGGTCGAAATCTAGCTTGACTCGTTGGAAACTGCCAGTTTTGCTGGCATCGTAGCCTGCCTCCAAGGATTTCTTGGACTGGACAACTAGGTTGATAAGGTATGTACCACTATCGTAATCAAACTCTCGGGAAAGGAACTCGATATCGATCTCCTGAGTATCGTTGAAATACTGTTCACTGGTCAGTTTATCTCATCGCTCTTGACATCAGAGTACTCGCCCAGAAGAAAGCGGCACAGGTGCCGTTGACGTCCGTCAGTTTCATGCCTGCTCGGAATGATCCCCAGTGAAGGTCAAGTCTCGCTGTGTCGACTTCGCTTGAGGGGATCGCATCGTCTTTATTGAGGACACTTCCTACACGTAGCTCAAGGCCAGAATCATCTCGAGATTTTGTTCCGCGAGTGTTGACATTGGTGGGTAGGAATGCTTTGCTGAAGTTGCCCCGACCATCTACTGCCGATACCGTATACTGTTGAGCTACCCAATCATGCCCTTCAGAGACGTTATGGAGCTGGCTGAACTTGGTCTCAAGCCGATCCGTGAACACTATTGGGCTGTTGCCTCCGGGGTTTTTGATCGAGTAACCGCATTCGCATGCTCCAGAAACCAGACGGGCAGCCACAAGAAAATGTGTAAGAGGGAAGATCATGATGAGACAGAAGTGATTGGGATTTCTAAACAGTAGTGACTCTTCTGGTTGTAACGACGATCTTGTTTCAACACATTGACATTGAGGTGTAAGTCTCAAGTTGAGATTGGAGGTCCTTGTTAGACTATCTTGGGCTGGACATCCTCAAGCAAATCCTCGGAGGTGCCTGCTCTAGAGCTTAGGTAGTTCATGGGAGGACCTTCTCCAAAGTCCCAAGGGCAACTTTGGCAAGGTAGGTAAGGTAGGTAAGGTAGGTATGCATGCATGCATGCATGAGAGAAAGAGCATGTCTTATTAAATATGGCGTTTGTTTGTTGTAGGTAATGATTATGTTTGAGGGCATAAGCTAAGTGTTGATGAAGATGCCTTTGATCAGTCTACCCCTGTACAATTAATTCTCTTCAGCAACCGGAGCCCATCACTTTCGGCATGTCACAGATATCAAGAAAGAACCAGAAATGATGTTTTGACAGGTGCTGATTATTCAAAGCAAACACTATTCTTCTATACACGAGTATGGGCCAGCCTCCTCTTGACGGTATGCGACGCTGCGTCGTGGGCCCAAAAAGGGGTACCCATGACAAGCCAGATCATGCTATTGCCGTCATGTGGCCGCAAAAGAAACAATCTGTATATCGAACAAGGTATCTGAAAACCAAACTAAACAACTCGACAAAAAATAAATGATAAGTAAATAGGAGAAGAATCGAAGCAGAGGCGAAGCAGAGCAATGCCATACCATGCGAAGCAGACCAAGACCGAACAGAGCGTTGAAAACTGCCTGTAAGCCGACAGAAAGAAACACGCAAAATATTATAAGACGAAAACAATAAAGGTGCCATAGCATATAGAACAGGGGAAGTAGAAGGCGACAATAGCCATCTTGGACCTGCCAACTGTCCTGCCATCGCAGTCATTAGCCTGCGCTGTCACTACGCAAATGATCCAGTTCCCTCTGTCCGGGGCACAAGCCCAATGCGAAAACCGTTTCCCGATCCCCTTCCTTGACCCCAATTAATGCCGTTTGACCCTTTGTAACCATGCAACAAGGAGAGAGAGACATAAACAAAGGCAAAAAGGCATCTGACGTGCCAAACAACAACAGACTTGCAATGATAAAACTGCAGTAGACTGAACATTGCGATTACCCGCCCTGTCTCGGGTATCGCCAAGGAGATAATGAGATGACAACCACAAGGAGATTGAGAAAACAAATTCATAGGAGACGAGACGAGTCCAACTCCCTCCCGAGCCCTTCGCGCCGGAGCCGACAAAGTCAGAGAGGAACGAATTAACCCACAACCAAAACCAAACATAATCAAGCAGAGAGGTATATGCCTAGGAGAAAAGGAAAAGCCCGAACCGGCCCGAGGGCGAACAAAGGAAAAAGTCATTTCAGTCATGGCTAATTAGTTTTAGTACACGCTATCCTCATCAGCTCCCTGCGAGATCATCGAGGGAGTCGAGACATTTGAGGATGCTTCAGGGTCATCGACGTAGCCGACAAGGGCCTGAGAATGCAATTTGAAGGCGTCGCCCATAAGTCGTGTCATGCTGCGTGCAGTGTTAGCAATGCAATTCTGAGAGACCTCTGGACCGTTAATACATACCCCCAAACAACAACTTCATCGAGTATCGAGCCCCAGAGTCGTGCGACAACTGCGCTCAGCTGGGACATGTAGTTCTCATCAATTTCCTTCACAAGAAGCTGTCGAACCTTATTGTACATGGCCATCTCTTCCTGGGTCGCAGGCTCCTCGTCATGTTCCAGACGATACAACCACAGCGATAGAATGATCATGAGATCCATTCCGCAGAGCGCATGTTCCACGCTCCAGTTGGTAGGCGATACACGGGCAATCCATCTGACTCCTTGAGAGACAACAGTCTCTAGACAGCTGTAGCATTCCTCGATAACCTTGATCATCTCACTTGAGCGCTTCACGCGATCCCGGGCATGTGTCATCGCAGCAGCAACCTCGTAGGACTCATGGTAGCGAAGTGCTTCCTGGACCGCCTTAAGGTCCACTTCCAGGCGGGCACGAGCATTGCGGTACATGGCTTTTGCGTTGAAGATCAAAGGATGGCCTTCGTGGGGAGCACTGATCGGCACAGGGAAAGCCTCGGCCTCACACATATCCACGGACTTGTCCCATGTTTCCAGTGCCAGCCGCAACTTGTACTCTGTTACCACGTCTTGCAGTGCTTCAGGGCTGCGCTTGTGATACCAGACCTCAAGAAACAAAGCGTTGATCATGACGCGGGTGCCGAATGTGCTGTATCGAAGCGTCTCGCCCTGGAAAAGGTTGTCATGAGCCTCCATGAAGGTGACGGTAGTAGAAGCTGCCAGATGTTCTTGCCATGTCGCCTCGTCTGTTATCTGCAAGTTCCATAGCGTTTCGGTGGAAGGAAGCTGTAAATCCTCAAACTCGCTAAAACTGATGGCAGGTGTATGGTTATATGTAAGCGTCAAAAGACCAAAGAAGATGTAGACAGCGTAGTATGTACGACGGCAGCCTTCGTCTTCAATCCATTCGGCACGAGTGGGCTTTGCACCTGACCGAGCTTCTTGGCGAAGCTTCAGCTCGTACCTGTTACCAGCGACCATGTTGGCGAGCAGACTCTTGATTGAGCAGGTCCACTCCAAGCCCTTAGGGTCACCACTCCAGCTAGCAAAGATCATGTTGAGGAGGTTGCTCTGCATCGTCCACAGGGGACACTTTCGGGAGCTAAAATTCTCCTTACTTTGTAGGAACTGGTTAACCAGAACCTTGGAGCCAATATGAAGCATGTATGCTTGTTCTTGGTCGAAAGCATATAAGGCGCCAATGCTGAGAACTGCTAACAATAGCTGGGGTGAAACCTTGGTAGGATGAAATGAAGCAGGATGCAAGAAAGGCAGATGGTGATGGAATAGACCGAAGTATGTTGAGAGGTATCGATTCAGGGAACCTAGGCCAGGTAGGCGGAAACCCTCAGGGATGGCATGCTCGCTGTCGGCGCTGCGAATGTTGTCCAGGATAGCGTTGCGCTCGTCATCACCCATCACTTCAGGAGCCTTGTATCCAGGCTTGGATGACTCTGAAGACCATGGAGATGGCGGCGCAGCGGCAGAGTTGGGCAATGAGTTGATCATGGACTGCAGAGCCGGTACTAGGCCATTACAGTTCTGTCCGCTGATAGGGGGAAGCTGATTTGAATTAGCTTGCAGGGTGGTTCCGCTGGCGAAAGAAGGTTGAGACTCGAATGACCCGGATGCACTGGAAGTTATCGAGTGGGCTTTGGGCTCGGCAACTGATTGAGACATGAACCCATCCCACTGAACCTGAGGCAATGCGATGGCGCCAGACGGGTAGGTCACAGTAGACTCCATGGCAGAAGCGTTGTGAGGTGAATAAGCCATCGATGGACTGTCCCCGTATGAGTGGTCTTCGCGCATCGCGGCTGTGGCCTTGTGATGCAGATCGGCTACAAGCATGGCAGCAGTCTCAACGTCAAAGATGCCATCGGCACCAGATTCCATTTGCTCCAGGGTTGAAGTATCGATAGCGATAGATGATTTTGAGGGGGCACCGACAGCGCGAGTCTTGGGACCGGCCCGGCGTTTGCCATCGCTGTGAAGAGGTACGCCGCCATCCTTGGCGTGGACGGTACGGTCATGTCTGAGAAGAAGGTCACGGCGGACAAAAGTACTCCTACACTTCATGCACTTGAAAGGACGCTCCTTGGTATCTGCGAATGAGTTAGTCTATGCCCAGGCGAAGAGGGGTCGCGGGGTGAGGGTTGGCATGAAAGCCAAGAGTGGTGGTACACGTACGTGATCGTTCATGGCGACTTCGGTGTTCGCTCCTGCTAAAGGCCCTGTTGCAGAACTGGCACTTGTATTTGCGTTCGGGTGCCAGCGAGGCCTTTCGCGAAGATGCTGTCGAGGCCGCAGGGGGCGGGAGGACTGCTACGTTTGCACCGGGCATCTCGACGTAGTCAAGTCGCGTTTTCTAGATTTGGGCGGCGACGAAGGACGACGGCAAGTTTGCGATCGGAAATCGGACAATTAGGCTGGGCCCGACAGCACGATGGTTGAATATCGTCTGATTCGTAGAATATTGTTACTCTCGCTCTCGCTCTCGACTGCTAGCTCTTCGCTTGCGCGCGCGCTCCCGTGGGGTTTAAAGGGTGAAAGCGGTGATCTTGAACGTGATGATGGTCATTGGATATGATTGATCGATGGTCATGGAAAGACTGAGTTTATTTGTGTTGGTTGGGGGATGAAGGCTCTGGATTGGCCTCTTCAAAAAAAAAAATATATAAAAATATGAACCGGTCGGGATGAGACGGGCGAAGTGTTGCGAGTTGGTTGCGGGTGAGTCGAGCTGGTGATGGAGGGGAATTGAAAGAAGAAGGGAATAAAAGCGAGGGGAGCAGACGTAGAAGACTTAGAGGGGCGGACGGGAGAGAGGGGGAGAAATCCGGAGGGGAGAGTGACCCGGGAGTTGGGGGGGCACTTATTTTCTGGGTGGGGAGGAAAGGAGGGGAACATTCATGGAAAACCAAGAAGAGGGAATGAGAACACAAGAGACGACAGGAGGGAGAGATGGAAGGAGCGAGGGAGGGAGAGGGGTGGCTGAGAAGTTACTGGCTGAGGCTGGACTGATTGAGTGAGTGAGTGATGAGTGACTGGACTCTAAATTGAGTACTCGTGCCAGCGAAGCACAGCACAGCATAGCACAGCACAGCACAGCACAGAGAGGTGCATGGAGTGTCGACCTTCCTTGGCGGGCAATCGTGGGCTTGGGCGTGCTAGGTACCTTGTTCTTAGCGACTGAGAGAACCAATGCAGCACTATGCAGCAGCAACTTCCAGCGTCCGGCCAGTAATGCTAGGCTCGTTAGCCCCCATCACACCCCTGTGAGCCCAGGCATCTGCCTCTGAGCACCTCGTACCGAACATGACCAGACCAGGTGAGCACAAACCTGACCTTACCGAACCAAGCTCCACTGATACAATAGCGGGGCCCAATTCTGTGGAGGGGTGACGAGGGGCAGTTCAGCCATTCGTTTTGCCCCTAAACTACTTGTGGACGAACAAGAAGCAAGCAACTCAGCTTTGGACGAGGCGAGCAAGCACCGACAATGAAAATTCTGTCAGGAGAACCTAGCAGCCAACGCCATCCGTCAATTAAAGCAGCACAGACAGGACAGACAGATAGACAGACGGGACTGGACTGTTGGTCCGGACACTATTTACACTACGGCTGGCACGCAAAGTTACGATAATCGGTACGGAGCAATCAAAGCTAATCAAGGACGGAGTAGACCCATCAAGACTTTTGAGAGAGCACGAGATCGTCAAGGTACACTGTCACTTTGACAGAGGTGCAAATATACTTGCATACACTCGTCACTTGGTACACTCTTTTCCCTGGGTTCCTGCAGAGGTGCAAGCCTTGGCTTCGCCAAACCTTCTCTTTTCTCGGCCACGATTCATTATGTCAGCCTGAGTGGACACATCCACATGGAAACGATAGCGGACGTTTGATGGAGACATCCACAACGGGGAAGTATTTTTGCTCTTTCATGCATACCCTAACGCAGAGTCACAGACACGATTCCGTTTACTAAACCGTCGGTCAAGAACGATATATCGTATACTTGACGGTAATAGAGTCGGTGACGGATACAAAAAGTCGGAGTCAATGTCGGTGTCGAAAGACCTTGCTGAACAGACAGGGAACGGCTATCCACTCACTCCGTAATCCGTCCTGTCCGCCTCGTAGAATGGCGGTACAAGGTCACTGGCCCACTAGCCCATTATCCACGGGGCAAGGGGAGCCGGGGGGCATGTCAAAGACATACAGGCGACAGGGGAACGCGGCCGGAGAATGGAAGCCAATAGGAGCAGGGATTCAATTGTCTAATCAAGGAGCGCAGCTTAATCGATGATATGGTAAGGAACGAGAAACGAGGCACGAGACACGCATTATCGTTGGCCACCAAGGATGACACAGCAACAGACGAGTCTAAAGATGGGAAGGCCAATTCTCAGCCGCCGCGCATCGGCCAAGCAGCCAAAACAGTCAGATCTTGGAAACGTGATCGCAAAAATCATGAAATCATCCGGACCAGGCTGAAGCGATCAGGCGGGGAAGCTCAGGGAGCTCCATCACCACCAAAATTTCACTAACAGCCTCTGGTCCTTTGCTTCATCTGGATGGTCAACCCTACAGTGCCTCGGAGGCCCGCCTCGTTGAACTTCATGCCCTGGCCATTTCGTCCCAGCACTGTCTTCCTTTTCAACCAACGCGATTCAGGCGTAGCGTCATAGCACGACGGCCTGTCAAAGAGAGGATCCGTTCCCAGCACAGCGGCGCAAGGGCTGGGATCACAGTCGTCGCGGGCACGCCTTGCATCCCGCGCCCCACTTGATGCGAAGCTCCCCGGTCAAGCGCGTTAAATCCTAGCGGGAGACGGTCTACACGGGGAAGTTGATGAGACTTCCTGTCGGATTCGCGTCAATTACCCCTGTATCAGAACGCTTGGTCTAGCTTAATATGCACTGTACGCGTCTGCGCGTCTGACAGCTATTTACACATAGTGCTAAATATCACATCGACACGGCTCACCGCTTAAACCACAACTCTGGAACACTACTAATCTCTCTGATTAGGGGTGTTTAATTTCATCGACCTTTTTATATCATCAGCTAATATTTATCACAATCGACGGGCTACTTAACAAGCGACCCCTCATCAGCTGTGTATGGCTACCAAGGTTTTGATCTGTCAAACAGTCCGTGGCATCCATGTTTTTCTCTGGAACATTGCTTCATCCACCTATTAATTCCGCCCATTAACAGCACCTGCAACACACCAGTCATGTCCAGGCTACACCGTCTCCTCGACTCTCCCAGCATTTGTTTGGTGCGAGGGAGACTTGATTTGACCATCATCGGCTGTGCCGTGATTAACGTTGGAACTGATAAGGGGCTCGTTAATCTGAACAATTCGGTATGGACGCATGAAGTCACCCATGATAACAAATATCAAATCCAATGCAGGGAGGCAAACAACATCACAGATATGCGAACGTTCCACAAAAGAGGCAAAAGCCATATGTACAACATCATCATTCAATACCTTATGTTAGAGATGAACGATGAATCTAGCCCGCGAGATCGACAGGAGAAACATGAGCGATCATTGGCAAGCTTCTAGGCATCACACTTTTTACATACACTCGATTTTTACAATCAGCCATGGATGGTAAGAGCAGAGAAAATCATTTTCTTTTTTATCTCCTTTCAGCAGCACAGAACGTTAAATGATTCATTCGCGTATCCACTACACCAGGGACAAGCCACAGTGCAAAACTTGTTACCAGAGGAATGAACATGACGGACAGCACCGGGGAGACGAGTTGCGAGCTAGAAGAGTTCATCTCGCTGTAGAAAGAATGGAAACTTGCGAGTTGCGCTACTGAGCCCCTCTCAGCTCTCCGGCCTCCTCGGATCTGCAACCTATCTGTCCTGTGATGCTGTTATACCCCGCAACGGTCGGACGGCACTGGCGCCCGAACGGATCCAGCAGTTAATCCACCCAACGTTGGAAGGATGGAGGGGAAGTCCACCGCTTTGGGATGAGGGGTTGTCGTCCGTTTGTAACAGATGGTTGCAAAAAGACGTTAACGGTCTGACATACTGTTTGTAACGAGCAGTCTCTAGCCACCCATTCTGGTCTGCACCAACTCAGATCAGCTCAACTCAGACGGCACGGTTCGGGACGCTACATCATTTGCTTTCAACGGCATTCACATCTTACTTGACTGGCTGTGAAACGCCTGGAACTTTAAAAGATGATGCATAATCTCCTCTCTGACCCTTGCGTTTCCAGAGCAAAAGTTACGAGATCCACGCCAATAGCGGGCGGGTCCGCGGCAGTCTCCCGGTGTAGGGAGCCATGAATTTGGTCAGGCTCCACGTGGTGTCAAGGCGATGGATGGTGGAGTGCATTTTTGCTCCTCGCTGTGTACTTTTTTTTCGACCTGCTCTGTTCGTGTGAATTCAACCTTTGTGGGATTTCTCTGTTGGTGGCCTGCTTGAGACCCCTCCCATCAAACTCAAATACCAACGGAATGCAACCCCAACATCACACACAGATAACGCAAAACCAGCCGCAGCTGCACAATAGCTTTGAGGCTGTCAAAAGCATGCACATGATTTTCCGAGCCAGCACCTCCCTCAGATAGCGTTGCGGTAGGATGGAGGGGAATGATGGACGTGCACATCGTCGCCGTAGTCATGGGAGACAGACTCACACTCTCACAGTGGCACCGTCACCATGGGCTAATATTTGAGCCAGACGCTGCAAGTAGGGGACGGAAATGACGAGTCAGAGAGGCTGCTAAGTTCATCTTGGAATATTTCCAACTCGTCTAAGTTTTTTTGTCACTTGGGATTAAAGTCTTACGTTTTCTTACATTCCC
The DNA here is from genome assembly GCF_020744475.1 of Fusarium redolens. Taxonomy (NCBI): domain Eukaryota; kingdom Fungi; phylum Ascomycota; class Sordariomycetes; order Hypocreales; family Nectriaceae; genus Fusarium; species Fusarium redolens. The sequence continues at coordinate 70,926 of NW_025763675.1, read as the reverse complement.
TAGCCGAATAACAGGACGACGAGAATAAGATTGGAGGGCAGGGGACCTGGGAGTCTTGTCTTATCTGTCACTTAGCAGAGGACGCGTTGTGCAATAATGGTAACCCGTTAAGGTCATGTTAGTACGGATTCGGTGATGTTTCCGGCCTCCACGAACCGACCTGACCTGATTATTGCTGACTCACTCGAGTAATCGCTTTGGAGTGTACGTGCGAGTAAAACAAACAGGAGAGCATCGTTTCGTGCTGATCTGCAAGAGGTTGATTGCCGCAAAGCAAACAGAGCCGTCACCTGCAGTCGCTGGCTGGACGATGCCTCTTGTTTGCGCATTCATCACTTGCAGGCTGCATGACATCCGATACTGTCAATTCGTTGGCATTTCAGGTCAAAGGGAGCAGGAGAACGAGCGACCAGCCACTCGCAAGGCCCCTGCCCCTCTTGAATCGGTGCGTACCCTGTATCAACGAGTGTTGAGTATGAGACGTCTGTTAATGGCTCTATTATTGTACAAGTTGTGTGTTAAAGAACGACCTGTTACACTTTCCGGTCGGAATGACGAAACGTCAAGCGCTTCTGAACTGAAGTTCTCAGCGATCGAACACACATGAGAGAAAGTCTAATAAACGAGGCATCAACAGCATATGGATTTTGATTCGCTGGCAATTCATTCACACAGGGACAGGTATCAGCTGGGTTATCGATCGAATACGGTCACCTTACCTAGAGAAAGGCTTCTCTGACGGCTGTTGTTTGCCAGCACCTTCTTATCTCACTAGGTCAATATGTATTATTGAGGTGGACTGCTATTACGCTTCGTCTCGGCGACTTCTGACCGCTGCAACCCAACCGTAACAACAGCCTGAGATGTTGTATGGATGGATGGATGATGTATGTAGCTAGAGCCCTGGCTATGTTGTGTCGGCCCCGTTTCTACTTTTGAATGTCACTGAATTGGAAACCTAATGAGTTGCCAAAAAGGGCTGACGAATTGGACCTGAAGGGTTTCATTGAGACGTGATTTTTCCAGTGGAGAAATTCCATCCATCGGGTGGAGGGTATGGAAAATCTCAGGTTGCTCATGGTAGTGTATAGTGCCCATCTTGTAAGTTACAGTAGCCAGGTACAGCACAGTAAGTGCAACTGCAAGGACGGAAGAGAAACACAATAGAACCAACCCCTCTGAGAAATCTACTCTACCTCATCGCTCCCACATCAACATTTACATTTATCAATTCCACTCGATCGAGTCGCCAAAAAGTTCAAAGCGCCCTCTCCTTTCCGGTGTCTGGCGCTTTCGAGAACTGACCCGTACGGGCCTGGCGACCGCGAACTTGTCCATTGCGGCTGTCCGAGAGATCATCGATACTGGCCCCCTATCTCCCGTCCCTTATTCAATGCCAATCCAATAGCCAGGTCGCCATCTTTGACTGTCCCGTCATTTTTCTGACCTGACCTGACCCAACCCGACAGTCATTTTTCTATACCGTCTTTTCGCCGACGGAGGCGTACAGTATTTTCTACCAACCTACTCTGTCCATCCTAGTATCGTTTCAGCCAAATCGCCTGTCACTGCAGGTTGCCCTCTTCCCTTCTGGGCTTTCTCCTGCTCCTGTCAGCCCCTCGCCGTCCACTCGCATCCGAGCCTGGTCCCAGCGCGATCACCCCTCTAAGCAGCAACCTTGAGCCCCCCCCTGGATTCTTTGCCCTCTTCTCCGTACTCTCTGCTTTCTGGAGCAAGCAAGGCCTGCAACCTCCCGCGACTCCTGCGACTCCTCGTAATTCTCGTGGCATGCTGCTGCGTCGTCTCGTCTGCGTCCCGAACCGCAATCCTCAGAAACGGTATCCTTTTGATCAGCAATAGGCCTGCCGCTTTCTACCATGCCCTGAGGTGAGCTTTGCAGCCGCAATATGCTCAAGATACAGACCGCCGCCGTGCCGCCAAGTATCCACTCTTCGCGCACTATCCACGACCCCTCCGGCGACTCACCGTCCGCTTCCGTGCGCATCACGTCTGCTGCCTCCGTTCAAGCTTCCGACCAACAATCCTCAACAACTCGGGCTGATCCCGCCTGGGGCCTCATGAACGGCATCGTCGGTACCGCCCCAATGGGGGCCATGTATGTCCGCGCCCTCTACGACTACGAGGCCGACGATCGCACTAGTCTCAGTTTCCACGAAGGAGATGTAATTCAAGTCATCACCCAGCTTGAGAGCGGCTGGTGGGATGGCGTTATAAATGGTGTTCGAGGCTGGTTTCCTAGCAACTACTGTCAGCTTATCACGAGCCCCGACGATATACCCGACGGCGCCCACAATGGAACCTTTGACGCTGTCGAGGATGAGGCCGAAGACCCTGAAATGTACGACGACCAATATGACCAAGACGACGACTCTGAACAAGACGGCCCTATCGCGTTGCCCCTCGAGGGGACCGACGGCGGAGATAGTTCGAGGGCCGATTTCTGGATTCCACAAGCTACCCCCGATGGGCGCTTGTTCTATTACAATATGATGACAGGAGACCGCAGCATGGAACTGCCCCTGGAGTCTCCCGTATCTTCTAACGAGACTGGTCCACGAGATCGAATGAATGTTAATATCCCCGATAAAACTAGGCCACCCCCTGAGATGATGGCCCGTGGGTTGACTCAAGATGAGGACGACGAGTATTTGACGTCTGCATCCGAGGCCGAGGGCGACTCGTCTAGACTGGCCTCACGTCGTTCAAAGGTACAGAAGGAGCCCGTAAACGTGATGTTTTAATTGCCCGATTGCTAACACTCACTAGCATACTAAACGTGCCTCTTTCGGCGCCTTATCCCCATCAACTTCCATGGACTCCATCAATGGCGCATCGCCTGTCGGTCGTCTACGAAATGGCGCCTCGTCGAATGGCCATCTTACTGCGGGACAGGTCCCCAATATAGCATCCGCGACCTCTTTTACTAGCACTACCTATAACCTACCGACCACAGCTACAGTTCCTCGATCGTTTTTCGACGACGGCTCTACGCCTTCACTCAGCTGGACCCTTCTTGTCTCTAATATGCGACGTGCTATTGATCGGTATCGGGAAGCCATCATGAACAATAACCGCTCAGAATACGTAGCAAAAGCCGAAGATATATCTGACCATCTACGACTGCTCCTTGCCGCTGGCTCAGGGACTACCGATAACCACTCTGGCCAACCATCTATTATTTCAACGAATAAGGCTCTCTATCCCCACTTCCGAGACATGATGTCCAAGTTTTCCAAGCTCGTAATCTCTTCTCATATAGCAGCTGCAGACTGGCCCAATGCCGAATCTATTCAGAAATGCCTCCAGGAAGCCGACGGAGTTCTCATGGGTGTATACAGCTATGTGGAAGTGGCTCGACAACAACGAGGCGAGGAGATTCCTCGACTCTTCCCAGGCTTTGTGATTGGTAGTACCACAGGTGGAAGTTGGCAAAACAACGGCTTGGGCCCTCGAGATGAAATCACGGCCAACTTCCTCGAAGATGAAGAGGGCGTTGTAGAGCCAACTGCAATTCTCGACAACAAGATGCTTGAGCGACTGGACGAACAGAAGCGTATTTTGGTATCCAGCATCCGAGAGCTCGACAAGAGTCTGGTCGTCCTAGAGAAAATCGTTACACCCTACAGGCACGAAGTTATCGGAAACAATGTTTGCTTTGCTGGTGGTAGGGTACTTGACACATTCAGGCAATGGATTGCCATGATCGAATCAATCGACCTGTCTTCCCTTGGCAACAGCTTCCAGACGCCCCAGCTAGCTGACCTCGGAACACACAAGCAGAGCCTTTACGACAACATCTCCGATCTTATCCTTGGATGTCAGGCTGTCGCCGGACCCTTGGCTGATGAATGGTCCGAAATCCGTGGTGAAGCATTGGAAAATCGTCTGGAATATGTCAGACAATGTGCCAGAGCCCTGGAAACGAACTCTTCCCATATCGGATTCTCACTTCAACTATTGTCTGAACAGGTTCAAATCAACATGCAACAACATCAGGCTGAAGTACGACCTCGGGAGAATTCTTTTGTTCGAAGCACCCTGCAACGAGGCGAGACAATGCCTTATGACCGACCACACCAGCGAACAGAATCAAGGACTGCTGCTGTACGACCTCCACTTATCACATCACAATCCTTCACTGAAGGCGAGCCTGCTCCTGGCAACATGCGCAGAGGCGATTATTCCAAGGTCAAGAAGATATTTGGCGAAGATCCTTCGCCTCAAGTTCCAGTGACCGAAGATACACCGGAGTTCTTACTCCTGGATTATGAGCACGAAGTCTCCTGGGACAGCAAGACCTCACCGCCTACTGTTAAGGGAGGATCCCTGCTTGCCCTTGTTGAACAGTTAACTCGTCACGACAAGCTCGATTCGAACTTTAACAATACCTTCCTTCTCACTTACCGATCATTCACAACAGCGCGGGAACTCTTCGAGATGCTCATCAAACGATTCAACATCCAACCACCGGAAGGTTTGTCACAGACGGATTTCGAAATTTGGAGGGACCGAAAGCAAAAGCTTATTCGCTTCCGCGTTGTTAACATTCTGAAGAATTGGTTCGACAATTTCTGGATGGAGGATTACAACGACGAGTCAAAACAACTTGTTCGTGATGTCTACAGTTTCGCTAAAGACACGGTCAAATCAACGGAAACTCCCGGTTCAGCGCCCTTGATGGCAGTCCTTGATCAGAGGTTAAGTGGCAAGGAGGCTGGCGCTCGCAGGATGATTCAAACAGTGAACCAGAACACGCCAACCCCCATCATGCCCAAGAACATGAAGAAGCTCAAGTTCTTGGACATTGATGTGGTTGAGTTTGCCCGCCAGCTCACTATTGTCGAATCCCGCTTGTACGGCAAGGTTAAGGCGACAGAATGTCTGAACAAGACGTGGCAAAAGAAGGTCCCTGAAGGCGAGCCCGATTTGGCCCCCAACGTCAAAGCGCTCATCCTCCACTCTAACCAGATGACCAACTGGGTCGCTGAGATGATTCTGGCGCAGATGGAAGTCAAGAAGCGAGTGGTTGTTATCAAGCACTTCGTTTCTGTTGCTGACGTGAGTAACTAAAGCTATGATGCCGGGTTATTAGAACCCCTGCTGACTGACTGATAGCGTTGCCGCTCCCTGAACAACTTCTCAACACTAACATCGATTATTTCCGCATTGGGCACTGCACCCATCGCTCGTCTTAAGCGAACATGGGACCAGGTACCTCAACGTACACATGCTACGTTAGAATCGATGCGGCGGGTGATGGCAAGCACCAAGAACTTCGGAGAGTACCGAGAGGCTCTTCATGCAGCCAACCCCCCCTGTATCCCTTTCTTCGGTACGGACCCCTTTCCCGAGAAGCAGGTGACGGATCACAGTACTTACAAACAGCAAAGGTGTCTATTTAACTGATCTGACATTCATTGAGGATGGCATTCCGTCCATTATCAAGAAGACTAACCTCATTAACTTTGCTAAACGTGCCAAAACTGCTGAGGTCATTCGAGATATTCAGCAGTATCAAAACGTAGGGTACTCGCTGCAGCCAGTGCCTGAGCTGCAAGATTACATCTTGAACAACATGCAGGCCGCTGGGGATGTTCACGAGATGTATGACAAGAGTTTACAAGTTGAGCCTCGTGAGCGAGAGGATGAGAAGATTGTGAGGTATGTTGCATTGCGGAATACGCCCGCATCGTATGGAGCGGTGCCATCTTTCTTCTAAGTTCCCCTGGTTTAGTTTTGCGCAATGATGGAGGTCACTTCCCATTAGTGGCTCGCCGTCTTCAGTTAAGATGAAGAGACATATGCTTACTTGATGTTTCTTAATCACAGGGTTTTGGCCGAGTCTGGGTTCCTATAAACACTGAACCCTTGCAACTGTTTGAATGATCGATGCAGCCTGCATTCTTTCAAGCAACAAGGCATGCACAACAAAGTCGAGGACGGACCAGGAGGGGTAGTATTACGACCCCGCCACCGATCCTGAGAGCTCACGATAGTCCCGAGTGGTCATTACTTGGGACAGATATCACGCGATGAACGCCGCCCACAATTGATAGTGGCAGGAAGCGGCACGAAACAGCCAGCACCGCATGGTCGGGAGGCGGCCCGGAAAAGTTGGTGTGGTGGGATGAGTTGGTGACAGGGGGTTTCAAAGTACGGAGATGCTCGGCAGGGCATTCATAATGCTGGGAGAGGCATTTTGACAAAGTCTCCAAGCAGGGCCGAGAAGCAACCTTTACGTGAAGGAATGGGTTATTTGATGATGAATTTATTCGGCGCACCAGCATCCATATGGAGAAAGCCTACATGGGAGAGGAACTGGGAAACTTGGTGGACACGGATGATGGCATTTGCGAGTGTACGCTGGCCGCACGAGGATTGAATATACCTGAAAGACCCGAAGGCAGGGCGCATGATATGATGGGAAGCATCTAGTGGAGCGAATGGTCAATTTTTTTAAAAAAAAAAACAACATGATTGTGTATCGATATAGTTCATACAAAGGACTGTCTAGCACAGGCGAGTTGGCAATGATTGTCGAACCGATGTATCTGTACGGAGTATCACGTTAATGTATGTATCTGATAATTTCTCCAGAACTTGAGGTTAATTACCTATATGCAAGGAGCGTTGATCAGAAATAAACGAACATGCAATAGCCGTCCGTATCTCACCCCCAGTTTCGTGTATCTTTACAAGTTTGCCCCAGCTTGCCCAGCATTCCGCTACTCCGGGCCGCATCCAGGCAACCACCTGACAAGGGGCCTGGTCTGATAACAACGTGTTGGTGACAGCACCGAAACGAGGTCTCGAATAGGATCCAATCATTTATCACGACAAGGCGGTACCGAATTCATTAAAACAGCCCGTGCCTCGGCTAGTATTGAGTGAATGACCATAATAATGGTGCCAACTAGATAGAGTAACAAGTATAAAAATACGACCAAAACAGTAGCTGGGCATAAGTTGAAAATAAAGCGCCGAAATGACCGTGCGGGATATCATTTTCCATCATTAACTTTGCATATTTCTTTCAACATCAGGACATTCCCATTTAGTGCTTGTGGAGTTTGGCCTTGATGCGCTCGCCGATGTTTGGCTTGTCCTTCTTCTCATCAGGAGAACTGTGGTGCTTGCCGCTGGAGTGCGACTCGGTCTTGGAGTGATCTGGGCTTCCGCTCTCGCCAAGATGAATGCCCTTTTGCTCCATCAGGCCTGGCAGTCGTTAGTTACAACGAAACATTACACTTGTCGATTGTAGACTTACGGTCAGCTTCACGTCCAGCACCAGGCTTGGAAGCATCAAAGTCACCACCATCGGCAGCAAAACCGCTAGCAGTTATATACTCGTCCTCCTTGGGGTCATGAGGTTGATTCTCGGACTTGGATGACTCTGTGGCTCCCTCGGAGCCAACCTCAGTAGGCTTGTTGGAAGTTCCCTCAACAGGAGCATTTCCTGCATCACCACCATGCTCCTTGGCAAGCTTCTCGATAGGCTGAGGTCCAGGGCCCTCGCCGAGCTTGACATCGGTGCCCTCAGAGGTGTCGTCTACGTTGTGGAGGTCCTTGTTGCCCTTGTCCGCCTGCGCCGGGTCGCGGGTGTCGTTCTGGCCGGCAGAGGTGTCCTTTGAGTGAGGATTGGGTGCGGGAACTGAAGGTGTGGCTGAAGCGGCGTTTGTTGTCTCGGTGGGCTTCGAGACGGGGGCGTCATGTCCAAGGCCGGTTGCTCGTTCCTCACCGTGGCTTCCAAAGTTCTGTGCCACCTTTTCTTGCTGGGGAGTTTCTAGACCACGCAATGTCAGTGATATCATTCAAATGTAATTGTTTGTGTAGTATAGGCGTTGAGGTCGTACCCAGGTTGCCGGCATCGTAGGGCTCGCCCTGCTTGGTGTCACCCTGGACTCCAGAGACAGGCTCCTTGTTGGTAGTTTGGCTGTCTCCCCAAACGGCCTTGGAGGCGGCGGCAGTGAGGTTGCTGATGGTCTCCATTGTGATTTAGTTGTGAGTGTTGTATAAGTTTTGTATCTTGGTTGTTGTGTAGAAGCGTGAATGGGTGGGTATCTTGCGAGCGAGATGGGGTAAGGTATAATAAAGAGCTTGAATGATGATGAAAGGGCAGGGGCGTCACGGGGAAGTTCAAGTTTAAATAAAAAGCCTTTCAGCTTTCGACAGGCAAGAAGCAAAGAGGGGAAGTGGTCTGGCAGGTCTGACGTCGTTGTTTGTTTAACCCAACCAAGCGAGGGGCAGAATAGCACAACACCTCAGTCAGCTGTGGAGGGATTGGATGATATACATCATGACTACTATGAATAGAAGCCATTTATAAAGTACACTCTGAAGGATTTACGTTACTTGCCGGGTCCAACCAGTTAATCGTGCAACATTGTACCTGTTTGCTGTAGGTATGACCAAAAAGTACCCATCCGTGTCAAGGCGGAAGAGTCTATCATCCGTATGTGGCGGCTCAAGTTATGACGCCACGGCCGATCGATGGACCTGACAGGGCCTAGACTACTGCAGCATGCTTTGAGCCGTATCCCCGGCCTCTCGTTTCAGCATGTTCCCATAATATTCCAGGCTTGGATAGGTTGGATGGATGATGTAAAAGGTTGGTCTTGAAGAGGGTATGACGTTACGCTGCCCTCCACAGGAGGACGTACAAGGGTAGGTGTGGCTGAAGCAGAAGTAACCTGCAGTAGAAGATAACCAAACAACAAACAGAGATTAAGCATCTGTGGCTTATGTTGAAGCCAAGGAATTTGTGTCAGTGTTTTGGTGTTGGACCGGACAACCTATCTGGGGAAGGCCGAGATAGAGTTGGATGTGTCAATTACGTCATTCTTTACCCTGATCTTGTTGGAGGGTCATCTATCTACCTTAAGAGCTGAAAGATTGAATGGGTTTGAGAGTTTAAACGGATGCGCAGCCACAATTAAGAAGCATGTTTCAACGGTTCAACAAGAAGTCAATATCATTCTATGGTTATAGAGCTTTAATGACACTTGCTTAGGTTCCGACTTGGCATTCAACGTTCCTGAACAATCTACCGAAGTCGCAGTCAAGGCAGGGCGATAAAAGAAAGGCCTTTGGCGGGCGGTCAACATGCTTCTAGACTGAATTCTTGGCAGGTCCTGCAGTCCTGAGTCGCCAAATTGGCTCCAAGTTTAGCTGCGCGCGTCATCGAGTTTAGTATTATGTAGGTGCTGTATGGAACTAATAAACCCGCCCGCTCGGTTGTGTCGTTAGCATCATTACGAATCAGGCAGCTCGTTGAGATACGACGGGCGTAAAGGGCAAACCAGCCTTACTGCCCGAGACAAATCTGCAGCCCTGTAGCATCGGTTCGGCCGAGAACCGGCTTTTGTCCGGGTATGATGAATGTCAATTTAACATGTAAGTCGATGGACTATAAAAGCCTCTTCTGTTGAGTTTCTTTCAATGCCCTGCCTTGGTCCTCTTTCAAGTTTCTGTGAAATGGATCAATGGATTAACAGACCGCTCTCCATGAGCTGAAACCTCTGCGCCAAGCCAGAGAGTGCACGCACGTGTGCCGTACGTACTGTACTCTCACAACGGGCCACGTCGATGAAGTCCAAGAGCTAATGTCAGTCCAAGGTCTGTGTCTGTGAGACCAAACTCTCTTGTTGGGTTGAAATTGACAGTTAATGCGCGCATCGTATTGCACGAGTCGTCTCCCAACTTCCGTGACTCCCGTACTGGGATGATTGCTGAAAGAGGTACACGCCAAGTGGTCTCTGCCGTGCCGTGTTTTGATATCGTAAGCAACAGATAACATCTGCCGTTCCATATTCATCTGGTCTCCTGGTAAGTATCTTGCAGCCTTACCCACTCCCATGGTAACAGCAATACGGACCATTCCGCAATCGACATTCCCCTGCCTCCTTAATATTGGCGACTAGAGTTTAAAAGCTTCGCCTGCTGGGTTATCCTCCCTGTTTCTCATACAGTTCAGTTCGTGCGGGTAAGGTTTTCCATACTGGAACCCTTAACTTATCAGAAACCATCGAGAAAACCATCGAGAAAACGACCATCTAACTAACGTTAGTTCCAACTTACCCTCCAATGATCCCGTGTGGTTGTCTCTCTGTCCCCCTTTTATCACACCTCCACCTTTCTAATCACCTTGTAAACCTTCATCCTTCCAAATTTCCCGTCTCGAGTTATGAGTTGTGATCAATAGCAAGGTGGTCCCTGTTGGCCTAGACTATCCAAAGTGGCACTTCGCACCACATCACGCAGTCCACTTTGAGCGATAGTCTAGAGGCCCCCATACCCTCAACGAGACCTCCAAGGACCTTCCCAGTATCCAGGATGTCGGTATTACTCTGGGCTTGGGCTTGGGCTTGGGCTTGGGCGTTGTGATGACCTCTGGCAGAAGCCAAGCTCCTGATTTCCGCTGCGGACTTTTCTCAGCGACGTTGCCATCGAATGTGTTGGAGTTGAACAATGCTGGCTGACGATCGCCGAGATGAGGTATGATCGATGGGTAATTCCCTCGATACAACCGTCAGAGGTAGCATTGATTCGGGTCCACACATTAATTAAAATGCTGACAGATTGAAATCTCAATATCATAGATTGTGTGATGCGTGGGACACGATGCGGCGAGTGCGGCTTTAGATCGGTTCGGCAGGCATTTCCACTGTAGCTGTAGCTGTAGCTGTAGCTGTAGCTGTAGCTGTAGCTGTAGCTGTAGCTGTAGCTGTAGCTGTAGCTGTAGCCTGCCCGCAGTTAGCAGTGCCTATTAGTTGTCTACATAGTTCTAGGCAGTCTAACTAAGAACTTCGGGTCCACTACTTGGGCTGTCCCGTCCGAGCACCTACCTCCCATCATGGATGGCTTCCGTTTCCGTCCTCTACTTTACCATACTTAGACTCTCATCCTTGCTTGATCTTTGATCTTTTCAACGACTTTCTGACAGTATTTCCCATACAGTCCGACGGGGCATACTATTAGGCCGTTCTCTATATAGACGTCATGTCTATTTCGTCTTAGATCCTCCCATCCTCAACCTATACTAAACCATACCATACCGTACACAGTCTGCCAACCCTTTCTCCGCACTACCTACCAACCTTACTCGATAATATCCAAGACAGGACAGACAAGACAGGCCAGTTCAGCACAGCTCTAGGCCCTGGTCCTGGCCTTGACTCGGTCTCGTCGCAATCAATCAATCAATCAATCACGGGAGAGGACTGGCTGAACTCACATGTGCCGACAAAAGTAATCATCTACCTATTCTCTAGCCATAAGTTAACACCCCGCCAATTTCACGTCAACATACTCTCTCTTCCCTCCTTTTCCTCTCGTCCCAATTCCAGTTCCAGCTCCCTGGGCTGCGGGACACCCCTACATATCGGAAACACAACGGGCGTGTCTGACATCTGTCTACCCGTTGTGACCGTTGTGATCCAGCACCACGAACACTGGCTGGTCCCCTACCGAATCAACATATTTGCTCATCTGACAGCGGTCTCTATTCTGGGTCTCGTCGCCACGGGCGGCAGCCGTAGCGTCAGAATTGCGAGTGAGCAAGTTGTGCTTTGGGCCTCTGGCTGGATGAGTGGCTGAGACAGCCAGCGCAAGCAGTACAAGGTCAATCTACACGCGATTCGTCGCGTTACCTGCTCGGGATGGGACTTATTTCTTGAGACAGCTATTCGACGTTATTAATCCTTCTATCATTTTCCCACTGCATATCTGCCATTCTTCAACTCGGCGATGCTCATCTACCTGGCCTTGTCTTCCGATCTACTGCCCCTATTGTTTCAAGTTCTGATGCAGCACACGACTGTCAGGGTTTCAATCGATAAACTGACCCGAGTTTCTCATAACGGTTCGCTACTTGTTTCATAGCCTGTGGGATTGGATGAGCGCAATTGATATCTCCATCACTATATATTGGAATCAGGGAATATCCGGTACCCACCCGCTACTCCACGAACTCCGTCACCGTGCTATCGATCTCATTGCCCCGGACCTACCGATTGTCACCGGTGTCCAGCTCTCGGCAAGACACCGCCGTGATTCAAAAACCCTCAGCGACCATGGTCTACTGTGGGAAAGCCTCTCAGGGCTGCCAGAACTGTCGCGTGCGACGTATCAAGGTGAGTTAATACGTTGGGGTTATTCACGTCCTTGATTCTCCATGGCATCGAGTAGTTCATGGGTTTTGACTAAGTGGCAATTCTACTCAACAGTGTGACAAAATCAAACCGGAGTGCTCACAATGTATTCGAGTTGGGAAAAAGTGCCCTGGATATCGCGACCAGCTGTCCCTCATGTTTCGTGACGAGAGCAGCAAGGTGATACAAAAAGCACATGCGCAATGGGGTGTCGGCGAATCCTCTGAGGGTCTATCAACACAGACGTCCTCCAGCTCTTTGGCTTCGTCTTACTCGTCTAACGCCTCTACTCAAGCCTCATCCGTTTCTGCATCTTCCTCTTTAACATCTCTACACAGCTACCCTGGTCCCGCCTCGATAACATCCTCTTACAAATCCTTCAAAGATGGCTGGCCAACATCTCCTGCTTCAACTGCGAGCCAGCAAACACCATCACCGACCCCTCAATCCCCTGCTTCATCTTTATATCATACGTCCTCAAATGCTTCAACAGTACAGCCTATTGTTATACAACCACCACGGCTTTCGCCGCCAATCGATCCAAGTCTCGAGGAGCAGGGCGTTCAGTTCTATGTCAACCGTTACCTAATAGGCCACCCAGATGAGCCCAGGTCCCCCGGCGATTTGTCACACACGGAATGGCTATGGAACCCTGCTGTTCAAGACGTAATGGCCGCGGTTGGCCTCGCTAGCCTTTCCAACCTCAAAGACGATCCCAGCATGATGACGATAGCCCGTCAACGATATGGGCTGGCCTTGCGTCAGACTGGTCGCCTCGTACAGACCTCGAGCATGCCGGATTTTGAGGTCACGATGCGCTCCGTCGTCATGCTTGCCATGTTCGAGGTTTGTGCCCCGACCCCTAATGCTAGCCAACACACCCCCATGGTCAGCCTCATCTCCCCGATCTATCATTCTCCTGTCCAATCTTGGCTTTTGGTACGCTAACGCCTGTCTCCAGCTTGTCAAAGGAGCTTACCAAGGACTAGGGCACGTTCATGCGCACGTTATGGGCGGGCTAGCTTTATTGCGACGATGGCTACCTATGCCAGCGGCAGCCTTTCTCGGCGTTCGTGCCATGGTACAGATGTCCTATTCTCTCGTATGTCATGCTTTTTAAGCACATCCTTCTGATTTACTCACAAGTTTGCTCAGTTTATACCTGCTCACATGTCTGCAACACCTCTACCAGACCCCTTATTCGAATGGATTTCGTTTGCAAGAACCCTCCTTGACCCAGCCGATCACCCTGCTACCGATCTCGGCCCATTAATTGGCCGATTCATTCAGGTCTCAACATATATCAAGACTCATGCTCTGGTTGACGGCCGCTCTATCACAGTGTCCACCCTGAAGCAATTATTAGATATCGACGAGTCGTTCCTTGGCTGGGAACGGAATCTTGGACTTACATGGCGCTTTCGCGAAGAGAAAGCGGAACACCTACCACCAGCTGCAATATTCGATGGCGCATGTCATGTCTATTTCGACATGTTCGTTGCGCGGATGTATGGACACTACCGATGGGCGCGGACTCTCTTGAATCAGACTATCATCGAATTCATTAAAGCGTACCCCAAATCTAGCGCGCCCTTGATCTCGCTGGCCGAATATGGACATCGATACGAGATCGTTAGAAAACTCGCTCGCGACACTCTCGTGAGCACCCCAACACATTGGCGACACCCGCTCCTCGCCGAAAAGGCTGCTGTACCAGTAGAGAGACCAGGAGGGGCGGGCTCTGGCTCTGCTGGGCTTCCCGTTGTTCTGTTTCACCTCCAAGTCGCTGCCTGTGCTCCTGGTGTCCCAGAAGCATACTGGCACTGGGTTGTGGCAGTGATGGAGTGCATCTGGAGCGATATGGGCATTCTTCATGCTAAGTGCATGATGGACACCATGAAGGCATATCGTGACTCGTTGAAGATAAAGAAGGAAGTGATCGAAAGCAGAGTGTGGTGATGATAACTCGCCCAGGCATCGATATGGTTATGAACAAAATCGTGAGATGCCTGGGACAGTATGAATGCATCTTGTTCGGTGTTTACTGGCTTTGTGGGCTGCATTGGCATTGAGCTTCTTCTTTTGGGTGCTTGGGGTAGAAAAACTGACATCGAGCGTGGTTCTTCACCTGGAGTTGGTTGGTTTGAGTATTGCATCTGGACTTTTAGGTTCACGGAAGGTTATGGTTAACGAATATTGGGTGCATGGCCACTTATGCTTGCGGTAGACATGATAACTTCTTAGCCTCGGTGTTGCTACTCGCACCTAAGGCCTTTGTATTATACAACTTACGTTCATAAATTCTTTGCCTATAATATGACCAGCGCTAGGTGGAAGTGCCCATGGCTCAGTCATCTTATACTATTTACATTTATTAGCACACTTAGTAGCCCATTAGAAGGACGAGTTTAGGAACAGGTGCTTTAAATCTTTGTAAATTGAGGTGTCATATAAGTGCTAAGGAGCGATTTGGGGCTATTCTACCGTCCTTTAATCTTCTCGGCAGTCTCTAAAATTGTCTATATAACTTTACATAACCTTGAATTTAAGAAACTGGTTATTATTGGTGCTCAACTGTTTCCATCTACCAGAGCCTGGCTCTTCCCCAGATGTTAGTGGAGATCCGACTAAACCCCCGGAGAAATAGTGTGGGCGTGGACCGACCCTGGCTCAGGCACGTGTATCATTAAGGCAGCCACACCTTCAACTCCACCATAACATCCATACCCAGTCCAGCCCAGCCTTATCGCAACGACCATCCCTTTCAAAGCCAGACTACTCGCGATCCATCAAAGCAGAGTTCATATCGATACGAAGGACACTTTTTAATTATAATCGCGACTATATTAGTCGCCAAGTTCAATCATCATGGGGACGGATGCCCGAAAAGGTAACGCGACTTTACAACTGCGCGACTGCATTAGACTAACACC
Organism: Fusarium redolens; assembly: GCF_020744475.1. Classification (NCBI taxonomy): domain Eukaryota; kingdom Fungi; phylum Ascomycota; class Sordariomycetes; order Hypocreales; family Nectriaceae; genus Fusarium; species Fusarium redolens. Next base: position 55,823 of record NW_025763675.1, on the reverse strand, counting down.
CAGCTTGCAGGTGATGATGGCACCATCAAAGTCGCATCCAAGAACAAGAACGGAAAGATCAAGCTGAAGAAACCAGCGCCAAAACACAGCAAACCTGGAAACTGGATGGATGGAAGTGTAATTGAGGGTAACAGTATGTATTGAGGTCATCCTATACAAGCCTGGCGAAGTGACTAATGTTCCCAAGACAAGAAGAAGAACGGCGCATCACCTGTAGGCGCGCCATCACCAGGCCCTGTTGTAAACGAACTCGACGAAACATCCCGCGAAACATTTGCGACAGGACGACCCCTCGAAGATAGCCCCGATCTCCAACAATGCAAGCACTGTAAAAAGAGCGTTTTGAAAACGGCCGCCAAGGCGCATATTGCGCAGTGCCTGCGGTTGAAGAAAGAGAAGGCCCAAAGGAAGAAGGAAGCTCGCGAGGCAAGAGAAAGGGCAAAAGAGGCAGCAAGACAAGAAGAACAACGGAAAGAGGACGAAGAGAATGGGGTTGAGCGGGGCGACGACGATAGTGATGACGATGGAATCTCAGCTGAAAAGAAACCGACTGGAAGTAAAACTGCCAAAAAGGCCGCGGGCAAGAAGCCCGAAGACGATAAGAAGGGAAAGAAGCGCAAGGCCGATGGCGATCCAGACAAGGGACCTAAGAATAAGAAGAAGAAGGATGAGCCGAAAGCCAAAGTCCCCAAGCCAAAAGGTGAGATACTTCTCACGGATTTCTTAAGAGGCTTGCACTAAAACTGATACTAGGACCCGTGGACGTGGAGCGGCAATGTGGTGTCTTGTTGCCCAATGGACAGCCGTGCGCAAGATCACTGACATGTAAAAGTCACAGTATGGGGGCGAAGCGTGCAGTTGCGGGAAGATCCTTGCCATACGATATGCTTCTTGCCGCGTACCAGAAGAAGAATCAAGCGAAGCAGCAGAGTAAGTCTTGATCTAGTCCACCCCTTTACTAGTACTTCCTGGACACGACTAACGATTTCCTCCAACAGAGGCAGCACTTGATGCCAACGCGCCGATAGAAGATGAAGACGAAGCAAATAACGGACCTGTCGACTCTGACGAAGAAACAACGGCCGTCATGAGTGCTTTATCACAATGGCGCCCTCAACCTCTAATACCACAACCCACCTTCACTCCAATAAAACGGCAATACCAACTCGCGAGGCTACACGAACAGCTTCAGATGGCCACAAATGGTGGAAGGACAAATATATTTTCAGTCACTGGCTTTGGAGCACAGAAGCTTCCCGAGGGCCATCCTGGGCTGCAACCCGCTTCCGAAGATGCTCCAGGAGAGATAGACATTACTGCGGGTTTCAATAATGCTGGGCGGACGACAGCCACATTCACACCTCAAAGACAACCATCAGTTTCAAGCAGGGCATAAAAAGAAATCCTACAGAACGAACAGGCAAGAGTTGAAAACAGAACAAACCTACGTTCTCTGGAAGCGTCTCAGGGCCGATTGTTCATGACGGACCATTCTTGGAGGAGATACCAAACGCTATTTATTGTTTGCGACGAAGAGTATTGTACAGCGAGATCTGGAAGAATTTTGTATGAGATATCAATAATGTTATGAGCCTCCCGTCTCTAGGTATGCCCGTCATGCCTCGGAACATGGGTCACATGCGGTAACTGGCTGGTGGGGCCGCGCCGAGGTTGACTTATGACGTCGTGAATGCGATAGCGCGCGTCGCTCAGTATTACTGCTGTACTAGGGCTACTTACATGCGGCTCAACATCCATGTTGCCTTGCTCGCGACTCTTCTTTCGCATCATGCACGTGCGCGTGCCTTTATATCATCACCTCGTTCTACGACATTGATGAGCATTCTCGGTATCTTGATCCTGCTACAATGTCGTCTCAACAGGCTCTCAATGCGCTTAGCCACGCCGTATCTGGCTCTGTAGGGACAGCCATATCAACTGCATCTCTGTACCCATTAGATCTGATTACGACTCGACTCAAGGCGCAACGAAAGACGGGAGGCTCTACAGGCGACTACGATGGTGTCATTTCAGCCTTCAAAGGCATCCCCGCCAGCGAAGGAGGGATCAAGGCTCTGTACAGTGGACTAGGAACAGATGTGGCCAAGTCGGTCGTGGACAGTTTTCTATTCTTTGGCTTCTACAACTATCTACGCCCCCGGCATCGCAAACCCAAGATTGTCGAAGAGCTTCTTGTGGGTGCCATCGCTGGAGGGTGTGCCAGGGCCCTTACCACCCCCATTTCGAATGTTGTCACGAGGAAGCAGATGTTGGGGAGCGATCAGTCGCTTGTGGAGATTCTCTCTGAGATTCGAAAAGAAAGCGGGTTGCTCGGTCTCTGGTCTGGCTATTCGGCTACCCTGATGCTCACTCTGAATCCCAGCATCACCTTCTTTGTCAATCGACGGCTAGCAGCACGAATCTTGCCAGCACTTGAAGAAGAGGACTTTCCAGTGGCATGGATCGCCTTCTTGATTGCCGCCACGAGCAAAGCTACTGCCACTGCCATCACATATCCTTTCCAGACGGGCAAGACGCGCCTTCAAATGGCGGGTAGCTCGGTGGGCACTGCTGATGCTGACATGGAGAAAGCGCAAAAAGGAAATTCGAAGCCCAAGCATATACTGCGAAGGATGCTTGATCTTCTCAATCAGTCCATATTTGGTGTCATTGTTCGCATCATTACCAACGAGGGTATGAAAGCACTTTACGCTGGGCTTCAGGGAGAGCTACTCAAGAGCTTCTTCAGTCACGGATTGACAATGCTCACCAAGGGTGTTATTCATCGATTTGTTGTTCGTGTATGGGTCGTGATGCTGTTGCCCTACTTGCGACAGCGAAGGCTGCGGATGAAGTGATGAGATATGGTTATCAGTGCAAGATTTTCAACATTGAAAAGCGACGCTTGATCTCTCTACGGTGTTTCCTCCGTGAGCTGAGAAGCCTGTCCCTTCCGACTGGAGGGCTATCAAGCCAGGTATCGAAGAGTTAGGAGCAGTATCTGTCTTGTGTGACTTGGAAGTCAGAGGTACGTCGCAGACGTAGCAGGTCAGGGGCGGGACATCCTCAGAAGATGTCTTCTTGGATGATGGGATCATAAACTGCTTGACGCAGCTGTGGCACAAAACATGACCACATTCTTTGGTCATCATGGGGTTGGAGGCGTTTGTAAGCATCTTCAAGCATGACGGGCAAGTCCTCTGCTTGCCTTTTGACGTTTCCTCTTCGTTGAAGTTAATTGTGATGAGATTTTGCATGGTGATAGGGTGGGGACTGTCGGATGCAGATGCAGGACAGGTTGGTACGGTCTTGTCTTTCTTAACAACTGGTGGGAGTTTGCTTGATTGGGCGTCTGGCGTAAGCGATGGAGTCCAGAATGATGGGAGATGTGGTTTCGCAGCCTGTACGATAGGGAGTTAACACGGAATGCTACAACATTTCAGGATTGAAATTCTTACCTTTTCCTCTTCCAGTGCTTTCCTGGCCTTGACCTTGTCCTCGCGCGCAATGCGATCCAGTTCGTCTTTGTCGAGCTCAAACTTACGCTTCGTACCTACTACCAAAGCTTGCGAGTTTGAATCGCTGTTTGTCGCATCCTCCTTTTCATCTTCGGTCCTAGCTGCGTTTGCCTTGTTCTTGCGATCGAGGCCAGCCTGCGTTAACTCAAAGTCTTGAATGGCGCGCTCGCGATCTAGCTCATCCTCGTGCGCCTTTTGCTTAGCAGCCTCTTCCTCAGCAGCGGCGCGTGCCTTCTGGGCGCGTTTGATATCCTTCTTCTGTGTGAGTATATTCGACAATGCGCATTCTCGGCAGAATATATCGCCGCGACGACATGAGACGGGATCGCGGGCGATGTTGAGGCATAGGCCACAGGAGCCAAACGGGAGGAATGAGTCGCGGTGAAGGCGGGCGGATGAAGATGACCAGTGGGATTTTGCGAGAGCGCGTTCGTGGGAGGTAAAGACTGGACGGGAGGTGTTTCGCTTGCCTGTGTGATTAGTCGGGTTAGTTTGGTAAGACAAATAGGTTGTGATGGTATCATGAGAAACGTACTGTGTGCTGATACCATGATGATATCTGACTCGGAAAAGCTCCGTTGACGTCGATAGAAACTGGTAGAGGAGGATTTTATACCGCAGTGTCTTGAGGCTCGTAAATCTGATTTCTATGTCATTGAAAAAGAGCAGTTTTTCCCAGTGATGTTCGCCTACGAACAACAAGAAGAAGTTTGAAGCAATTAGATGTTTAAACAAAAGTCAAGGTAGACGTTAACTTCCATTAGTTGCATTGCAACCCCAGCACATGCCTGTCCTGCCCGGCCTGGAGATCCCATGTCAATTCTACAGGGTAAGCAAACAGGAAAAAAGTTGGAGGTGGGTCTATTATAAGCCGCTTCTCTCCGATCAAGACTTGTATAAAGCACTTGTCTAGACTTCTCTTTTTCCATTTGACGAATGCTCCCATTGTGATATTGTCTCTATTTTATAATGATGCTTTGATATCTTCTCAAGACTGTCGTTACCATGTCAGATTCGGATCCTCCTACGCAGCCAAGTCTGCCATGGCGCATTGCCTCGGCGACTGTCATGGGTTCAGTTGGCGCATTCGCAAGAGTATTCATGAACGGCTTCAATACTCTCGAGGTCACGGGCCTAGAAGGGCTGTTGGGGGTTCTTGATCGAAGGAAAAAGGAAGGGCGTGAGCGCGGGCTGCTCACTGTGTGTAATCATGTAGCAGTGTATGTCATCTCATTTCAACACTACGGTTCGTCTGCTAATCATGTATCATACATATAGACTTGACGATCCTCTTATTTGGGGCATGCTCCCAATGCGGTACTTCTTTGACGCGGCCAACATGAGATGGGGTCTTGGTGCGCATGATATATGCTTCAAGAATAAGTAAGTCTTGAGATGATCATCAAATGAGAGTGAGTATTAGCTAACAACGCAAACAACAGAGCCACATCGACATTCTTCAGTCTTGGCCAGGTCCTACCCACTCACAGATTATGGTACTCCCCTTACGGTGGTCTATACCAGCCAACCATGACACAAGCTATCAAGCTACTATCCGGCCCATCACCAGCTTCATGGTCTACAGCCTCTGACTCTCCTCTCTCTGCAACTCCTGCTTCAACAAGACCTCCCCCGGTTCCTCAACCACTCTTTTTCTCTACCAACGGTGTCGATCAATTTCCAGCGCCATCTGCCTACCCAGCCTATCGAAATGCGTGGGTTCATGTATTTCCAGAGGCCTGTTGTCACCAAAGTCCGGATAGCGGATTGCGCTACTTCAAGTGGGGTGTATCTCGACTGATCCTCGAATCTGATCCGGCTCCAGAGTTCATTCCCATGTTCGTTCATGGTACACAGCACATTATGGCCGAGGACAGAGGATGGCCCAGATGGGCGCCTCGTGTTGGAAAGACTGTCAAGATAGTGATAGGCGAACCAACCGATGTTGATAAGATTTTCGGTCACCAGCGAGCAGCATGGCGCAAGCTTGTTGCGAATGGTGACCCAGAACTACTCCGAAATAGTCCAGAGGCTACTGAGTTAAGAATATCGGTGGCCAGGAGAGTGAGAGATGAGGTCGAGAAGCTGAGAGAAATCGCAGGGTTCCCTGCAGAAAAGGATGAAGCACCGGCTCTTGCAGAAACATGGGCAAAAGATCCTCTTCGCACAAAATTCAAGAGCCCAGTTGATGGGAGTCTTGTCAACAGACATGGGCCAAAAGAACGCCCATAAGTATAAAAGTCATACATTTCGCTCGTGTAGAATTATAGACTTGAAACAAGGAGGCTCAAACCCCGCGAGACTAAAGGTACTCGTACTCAACATTAGTTGTTGACAGGAATAAAACAATAAATGACGAATTAAGACACCGACACACGCTGCTATCCCAAGATCCAATATCTCTCCTATCCTGTCTAATTCATGCTGACCCTTAACTCCATCGTGCTGGAAATAGCCGTCACGTAATATTCCGGTATTTTATTTTTTTGGTTTGCAGTGAGGTGCTGTTACAGAAACAGCTCGATTCAAAAACGCTGCGATCATAACGCAGACAAAACTAGAAATCTTGGTTTCTCGCCACGGGGGGTTGGGGCAAGAAGTTCTAATACGCCTCGAAACCTTGAGTGGGAACAGCCTGGGGGTATCCGCGAGCCTGCGCTTGGAGAGCCTGCTGCTGAGGGTGCATCATAAGATCGTTGAACCAAACGTGCTGAAGGGCATCATGGGCACTGATTCTCAATTCTGGTCGAAGCTGTAGCATTCGTTGCAACAGATCAATACCGTTGGGGTCAATCGCTGGGAGGATGTTTCGAAGATCTTGAGTGGCGTACATATGGAATGTAGGCTTGTACTCGGGGAACTGTGTGATACCGGGCCAGGTACGCTCTGTTGGTGTTCCCATGATGCGGAAAATGCGGATGATCTGGTCTTCGTTTGTGGTTCCGGGGAATAGAGGTCGACCGGTAAACATCTCGGCCATGATGCAGCCCGCGGACCAGATATCGATGCTGGTGTTGTATGTCCGGCTGCCGAGGAGGACATCGGGGGCGCGGTACCAGAGGGTGACGACCTCGTTGGAGAAGGTGTTGACGGGGATACCAAAGGCGCGGGCAAGACCGAAATCGCCGAGCTTCAAAACGCCCTTGCTGTTGATGAGCAAGTTCTGGGGCTTGAGATCACGGTGAAGAACACGGTTTTGGTGACAGAAGTCGATGCCCTTGAGGAGCTGGTACATGAAGGACTTGATGGTGGTAGGCTTGAGGGCGCCGCGATCGCCATGTGTGTCCATGTATCTCTTGAGATCGCCGTCCATGTACTCGAAGACGAGCATGAGTTTGTTCTCGGTGTGAATAACATCGTGCAGCCCTACAATATTCTCGTGCTTGAGCTCCTTCATCAACGAAATCTCTCGGATAGCGGTCGACGGTGTTCCTTCTTCGGAGTCGAGGTGGATTTCCTTGAGCGCTACAAGCTCTCCAGTCTGTCTGTTGCGGCCCTTGAAGACGGTGGCGTAGGTACCTTCACCGAGCTTCTCGAGTTGCTGGAACGAGCTGGGGTGTCGCTTTCCGTCCATGTTGAGATGAGAGTGGTTGAATGGGTATGATATCAGTTTGGAGATCTGATGCGAGTAGGGTTTGAAAAGCGAACGAGGATGCGTGGGTATTGGCTGATAATGGCGTGTCACCAACTTCGACTTGGACGAGGATTGTCGATAATCTGCAGATGGGAAGATTATGCGAGGTAAAATGTTTGGGCAGTGGCTGTTCTTTGCTGTTCTTTGCTGCTATTCTTGATATTTTGGGTTTGCCCTTCAGGTTGGCCTCACTTTTTTTTATTTTTTGGAGTCGCACCCTTTGCTTGTAGTGACTTGAGATGGGCGGAGGGGGAAAGAAAGGGAATGGCTGTAGGTACCCAAACAGTGGAGGCGGCTGGAGGGTCTCCTGTAAAGGGAGGGGTTAGAGGGATCGACAGAAGGGGAAGAGATTCTGGAATTAGTACTTACTGAATCCGATACCGAGTAGTAGGCCATTAAAATACCGAAAATTAAGGCATTAATTAGGAGCAGAATAGTTGATGAGATGTCTAAGAGAACAAGAAATATTCTTCACATTTTCGTTAAGTATTTAAAGCGTTGATTTATGAGACTGATCTCAGTCGAGAACTGTCAAGATGTTTGTAGCGGGTGTCAATCATGCCTCAAGGTCGTCACGGGTCATGTTAGTGCCACAGATTAAGCGCACGCGCACCCGGTAAAATAGGCCCATGCACCCCCACCTACCGAGTATGGCATTTTACCCCATGAATCAATAAGACGACGGGATATTTGTTGAGGTTTCCTTACTTTACCTTATCATCCAACTGAGTTTGGAATCTAAAACAATCGTCATCGAGCTACACAATCCATCCCGCGTTTCCCGTGTTACTCTTGTCACCTCCACTGCTTGCCCTTCGAATGCAAATACATACGTCCTTCTCTTCTCCTACAAGACGCCGTGACATGAACAAAGACAGCTTGCCCCTTATCAGTACTGCACCTTAGCACCCCCTGTATCCGCCGTATAAGCACAGCATAGCATAGCACGCTGCCTCGGTCCCCTCCAACCACATACAACAATGAGACCTGTCTTGCCTACGAATCATCCTCTCAACACTCGGTCTTCAGACCGGCCCGACAGCTTGGTACGCCCTTCTTCGACCGTACCTGCTGCCTGTTTTATCACCACAGAGGCCGACCTTGACGCTCGCCGAGATCGCTCCCGTCCGCGATTCCGCCAGCAAAGCGATCGGCGCAAGTGTAGTCGTAACTCGCGCCGACCTTCAACCCCGCGTCAACGACGTTCGCCTCCTCGCACCAGCCGTAAGCCTGCGTATCCTGCATCGGAATCAGACGATTCAGAGGAATCTGCGGTTGAATCTGTTGTTGAACAAGAGCCCTTGAATTTACCGTCGCAGCCAAGCACCCCGTCTTTGATTGGTCTTTCGCATTCTGGTTCTGTCATGAGCATCTCGTCGCAAAGCTGCTCTCTAGCAGGTCCCTCCATCGACGCCCAGAGCGACTTGATTCACGATGATGTCTCCTTACCCGTAACGGACCTGGCAGATAATCAGAGCACGGTTCCTCAGCTGATCATGCCGAGCTTGATGGTTCCACGACGTCGTCCTTTCTCGGAAGTGGGTAAATCTTTGGGCAAGCTAAAGATTATGGTCGCTGGACAATGTGGTAAGTAAACGAACAAAATACCGACCAGTGACATTTTTGACGACTTCAATAGGTATTGGGAAAACTTCACTCATCAAGACTCTGGCAGAACGTTGCGAACACATCGTTCACATGGATCCGATAGAGAATCGCAGTGCCGTGCATGCTACTGAAACATACGCCAGTTCGCGCCCACAGCCATGGTGGCGATCTGATTCTGAACTCACCGTGACAACACGGAGGCGGATTTCTACCACAGGTGATGTCCTTGATAGAAATGTATGCTTTGTTGAAAGCCCAGGCCACCAACGAGATGCCTCTGTACGTACCTCAGCCACCACCTCATATCATCGCACTCTAACAATAACTTAGGGATCGTGGCGTGATCTCCATTATGTCGAATCTCACTTGACATCTCTGATGAATAAGCCCATGGCTGATTCGGACCTGTTCACTTTGGTCAACTCTGGCGGCGAGCCAGTTGTGGACGCTCTGCTCTACCTTATTCCTCACAGCGGTACGTTCATCCAATTTTGTCTGACCACTACGCTTGCTAATAAGTTTCAGGCCTTGTACGAGAGGACGTAGAGTACATCAAACGCGCTCAGTGCATGACTAACGTCATTCCAATTCTTACTAGAGTTGATGAGCTTGCACCCGAGGAAATCAAGCATATCAAACAGCAAGTTGTGAAGAGTCTGGCTGACAAGGATGTCGATTATTTCTCTTTTGAGGGACCTGGGGACTCAGAGGAGACCAAGTGCGTATATGCCATTTCTACCGAATCTCGACCGGACTACGATACCATGGACGCCAGTACTCTGATGGACTCGGAATACATCCCGCCGCTTGTGCCTACAGACTTGGGCCGGCTCGTCGACCACATCTTTTCTCTGGATGGTAGCGCTCGATTACGGCACTCTGCAGCTGTGAAGTGTATCAAATGGCGACGTGATCACGGTGATAACTTGCTTCAAAATGCCTTATCGAGTGGAGCTTTGGTCTCTCGATCTATTCCGGAGAGGGCCATGAGATTAAGGTCCTTCAGGCGAACCCCGAGCTGGGATCGGCTGGAGCTCTATAACTGGGCGAATAACCTGCGCCAGAGTCTTCAATCCGAGAGATTGTATCATCTGATGGAAGAGAGGGCCATTTCAAATGCTGTCGCAAAGCAGTCGAGTCTAGTCCATGTCCCCAGGACCGGCAAGAAAAAGACACAGCCCAAGAAACGGAAAGATCCTCAACCTACCCACCAGGATCCACTCGGCCTGTTGGAGATGGGGGGAGGTCTTAAGCAGAAGGGGATGCTTGCTCTAGAAATGGTGAGCAGTGTTGGCCTGGTTGGTTTGGTGGCTTCCAAGATTATGCATACCGGCTGGTCTGACGGGATGTGTTCTGTTGTTGCATCACGAAGAAGAAACATAGAAGTTGGACGGTTGAGCATGGTTTTGTCTTTCTAGGTGTTGAGACATGGTATTCCGGCCTGCTGAAACACGAGCGAACCAGCGCCGTCGTCTTCGCTTCGCCATCATGCTCTCACCCAAAGGTTAGGACAAGAGGTGGGATCAAATACTGGAGCAATGTATCATGACACGAGATACCCTATCAATATCACACATATATTAATTGCACTTTGACTGTCCCTATCTTGTGAAGGCTGGTGAGAACGCTACTTAGTCTGGATACCTGATAGCCCCCTTTTCGAGTCGTATATATGCACCCTAAGATAACCCCAGCCTCTTCAGGAGTTCTACTCATGCTCATGCTTAGAGTGGCGCTTATTCTCAGGAGGTGGGTGTCCAAGTGCAGTCATGGCAGCCTTGAGATCCGGCATATCATCAGCCGTTCTCGCCACATGAACCCAACGAATAGTTCCGTCGCGATCAACAGCAAAGGCACCGCTCGTCTGCCACCGCGAGCCACTCTCTGTTGGTCGATTCCAGATGCCCTCATTCTTTCCAAGGCTGAAGACATTCCACAGCGTGAGAGGGTTAACGGCGTGCCACGTTGATGAGATTCCGAGACCCCATTTGGCATACAAGTCGCGCTCTTGATCAATTACAACATCGACGTTCCAGGTGCCACCGACCAGGGGCAGCCATTTATCCGTTGCCTCCTCTGAAGAGTGCGATATGGCGACACAATGGACCCCCGGGAACTTATCGGATAGGTCGGCGAGAGCTCTGAATGTTTTTTCAGCGACTAGTCACTGTTAGCATCAGATCATACGAAGGGGATGGTGGGGTTCAGAATACAGGGACATCCGCAATGACGGAGAAATACCACGAGAGTAGGTTTTCCATCTGGAAGGCGAAGGTGTTGAGACCAGGGCGCCTTCGATCCAACCTCGACTGTAGGACCGACCTCTTTAGCTACAGGTGTCTTCCATGAGTCGAGTTCCTTCCAGAAGCCGGTATTAGCGTTAGCATCAACAGCAGCAGTTCCTTGGGACATGATGTGGCAGTAAAGTGATTGCTATGATATAATACGAGAGATGTTAATAATTTGGGTATTTTAAGCTCTGAATGTCTCGTGATATTAGAGCAAGGGAGGTATAAGTGCGACATTTGCCAATGACATAATGCACTCTCGCTCGCACACATACTCCCACCCATGACCGACATTGGGACATACAAAGAAGAACGAGACATAGTACATTAATATAATTGAAAATGCTAATCAATCAGTATGATATTCATTTCTGATACTTGATTGAATTGACGAATTGATGATTAGATAAGCTGCTTAGGGTATGAATGGATGCATGTTTGAAAACCACAAATATCCACTATATTTGTGTAGGGTAAGTAGTCGCAGACATCTCCATCGATCAAGACTTCATGTGAACTTTGACATTTCACATCTCTACACGCAGACTTGGTTACTGAATACATCAACTGTCGTATAGTATCTCTAAAGGCGCAAAAAAGGCTGTGGTCGCTGTCTCCAAATGCGTGAAATCATCAGTCTTCAGCTCGGCCAGCTGAGCAACTATACGGCCACTCACTTCTGGAATGCCCAGGTAATCAATCTATCCCAGCACATACACAGAATATGATTACTGACCAGACCATAGGAATCATACTTTACATACTCAGCCGACGAGAAGTCACCCATAGATCACAATGTTCACTGGCGGGCGGGTCTAGGCGCTGATGGCTCAGAAACATTTCTCCCACGAACAGTCATATACGATCTCAAAGGCGGCTTTGGCTCTTTACGCAAGATCAATGCATTGTATGAAGCTGAAGCCGAACCAGATCCTGCAGAGTTATGGTAAGGACCGCTATAGGCCATCTTGTCCTTCAGCACCATGCTAACGCCCTCTCAGGTCAGGTCAATCAGTCGTTCACAAACAGGCACCCATCAATCCAAGCGAGTACCAGCAGAGCCTCGATACAGGCACTGGACCGGCACAACTAACAACATCAAATGTGAGATACTGGTCCGACTTCTCACGAGTCTACTTCCATCCGCGTTCACTGGTACAGCTCTATGATTTTGAGCTCAACTCGACCACCATGCCCTTCGAGCGCTTCTCAATGGGAACAGAGCTCTTCTCCATGCTTGACAAGGAGCATGAACTCGTGGATCGAGACTTCAGGCCCTTTGCAGAAGAGTGTGACAGAATGCAGGGAATACAGGTCTTTACTACTATTGACGATGCTTGGGGTGGCTATGCTTCCGCATATCTCGAATCGTTGAGGGATGAGTTCCCAAAGACAACCATATGGACCTGGGGTCTTCAGAGCCCCTTGCTCGACATCCCCAGATCAAAGCGTCAACTACGCCTTGCAAACATCGCCCACAGTGTTGAACAGCTCTGCACGCAAGCGACGACAGTTGTCCCTATGGCTTTGCCCGAAGAGGACCTGTCAGCTGGAGTATCATTAGATCGCCGCTCACCCTGGCACACATCTGCTGTCATGGCCGCAGCAATCGAAACAGCCACCTTGCCTTCACGTCTGGTGCAAGGCTCTTCGGAGCAGCCAAGTTCTCTAGACGACCTGGCTGAGAGTTTGAATGTCAATGGCAATCAGCCCCTGGCCAGCATCAACATGTCACTGGCATCTACAAAAGACTCATCGGAAGACAGCCGCATCAATGTCGATTTCTTCCAAATAGGGCGTACTTGGAGTCGACAGCATGTCGCTAGGTTGGACACCCATAAGCATGTTTTTGGTGAACTTCTATCTCATCGAGATCTGGACCCCCTTGGGATCCCCGATGAGGACGCTCCTGGACACCTTGCTCCAGGTGAACGCCCCATAATAGGCAACTCTGTTGTGCGCAAGTATGTTACTATCTAGACTATATGACTCGCTATGTACTGACACTCGATTAGGTATGATTCATCTCTCAGATTCCCCTTGCTGGACGCCTACCCTCAGATCTATCCCCGACTCAAGAGCCATCCTGACGCCAGCATGCAAACCACACTCTCGACAAACAGCTCATTAGTACAGCGGATCAGAAACTTGCGGTCAGAGTCTGCTCGACTTGTGCCGGTCAACGAACGAGAGGATCTTGGCAATGGATTGGCGGAACTTGCGGATGCCTACCAAGAAGGCTGGTACAGTGGGAGTGATGACGACGACGATGATGTATAACACTTCATAGAGCTAGCCATCAAATCCCAACAGAGTCGAGCAATATTGAGCACTGTTCACCTCTTAAGAACACGCCGAGTAAAACAAGAAGAGGTTTGGAGCAAATCTCCTGAGGCTCATCGAGCCCCAAAAAGTTTGTATTGATCTAGCAAGGCCATTTCCTAGGTACAGATATAATATGAGGTTGCTGAAGGTCTTCAACTTTATTGACCTGGTGACTAGACAGCTCCTAGTTTGGAGATATGTTGCCGTGAAGCACAACATGATGATTTAGCCAGCTGCCCTTCCGCGCACTACGCGTGCCTCTCTCTCTTCTTCTCTCTCTTCCTGCTGTTATTAATGTAGATTATTCAATCTTCCAATCGAAATAACGCCGCCAGTAATGCATTAATACATCAGGCTGCGACTGCCAACTTACCATGGAAGTTGATGCAGTTCAGTCTGGTTGAAAGCGAACTTTTTTGTTTATCTTATGTTAGTTACGTGATCAGCCACAGGCCAATCGTCCAGCCACTTATGGACTTGCCGATATTCTTGATATTCTCTGAGATACTGTGCAAATTGCACATTGGAGTTGTGGTCGAGCCCTTCCGAGCCAACTTCCTTGTGGAATGCGAAATATGCCATCATGTTCAACCTGCGGCGGCGACCGAGGCTTGCTGTCTCTTCGCTGGGGGCGGATTCTCCTATACGAGGATTAGTATACCCTAGCTGAAAGGGATGTGCCATCTGGAACAGCGCATCTTCGCCGGCAATGGGAATTCGTCCGGTGATGCTTAAATACCTCTGGGGGCCCCCGTTTCTTGCCGTTTGCTGAGCCCTTAACTGCAGCCTTCTTCTGGGGTTTCTTCTCGCCGTCGTCGAATACATCATCCGGCAAATTGAAGCTGTGCGAATCAAAGTCAGCAAGCCAAGGCGCTTTGATGGCTGGAAGCGTCTGCTGGACTCACTTTCGGACATGTTGAACACCGATAGAGACGTCGTCTTTCAGATCATCCTTGTATTTCTGCCACGAGGTGCAAAGTTCCTTGAACTCATCAACCTGGTAAGAAAGATCAAGTGATTTGGCGCCTGTTGAGTCAGTATTGGGAAGTCTCAAATACCGAAGATATGCGAAAACATGTCAAGCTTGATACATACCAGAAGCCAACTCGAGGCCAATATAGTGCGTAGTTGTGTAGATGTCGGATGGGCCGTTTGCTGCGGGAGTATCTGTTGGTTTGGAATCATCGGATGTCTCAGGTTTGACAGGCACGGCCGTGATAGGACCAGTCTCTTCTGTAGACTCGGGTTTAATAACTTGACCATTCTCACCGTTCTCGGTCTTGACTTGATTGCCGTCCTGACCGTTCTCAGACTTGATGGGCTGACCATTCTCCCCGTTTTCAGTCTTGATTGGTAGTTCGGCCACTGCGGGCTCAATCTTGACAGCAGAAGTCTGCTCCGTGTCTTCCTTACATAGGTAATCGAGACTCCCTTCCTGCACAGCCTCGATCTCTTCCTGATTGTGACATCGGTGGTGTCGTTCATAGCCCTTATTGAAGGCATGGGCTAGAGCAATGGACTGATGTTGCTCAAGTTTCTGCACTAGCATTCGAACCTTGGACTCAACATAACCAGACCAGATCGTATGGGCCTCCTTTGTCTTCGCAGCTGAGGTAACGGAGATGTAGTATTTGTAACCTGCGGTGAAGAACGTATGCTTGACAAAAAGATCGCTCCAGGGGCGCTTGCCAACCATGATACTCTCAGATATCTGAAGAGCCCGCTTAAGTTCTCGGTTGATAATCGCCATTGACGAGCGAGTAATGTTGAAAGTGGCACACATGGAAGGATACGCAGGAGTAATGACCGGCATTAGATGGAAAGTATCACCCTTGTAAAGCTGTAGAGGCAGGGTTAGCATCTTGCGCATTGAAATCGCATGGAACTAAACGTACCTTGGGGTTCCAGATTCGAACAGGGAGAGGACCGCCCTCGATAGGCTTGAGAAGAACGGGTTGCGGCCAGCGCCATTGGCTAATAACCAAAAAGAACTTGTTAACAATCACCGAGAAAGTAGCCTTTGGGTAAAGCTGGCAAACGCGTGCGACGAGCATAGCCCAAGCAACACCACCAGGGAAACCCATGATGTTGGCATAGACAGCGCGCCGTTGCGCCCACAGTTTGATGGCTCGCAGAGCATTCTTGAATGTGCTCTGTTCAGGTACTAGTGTAAGAATCTCGTCCGTTACTCGTGTGCCGTTGAGGGATCGCAGCTCTGCCTCATCTAGGCCGCGCAACAGGCCAGAGTCCTTCAGGTCTTTGAAATCGGGAGATAGTTGCTTCTGAATAACCCTAGAAAAGATCAAATCAATGCTTATGCCAGAGTACTCAAATTTGATGATGGGTACGAAAGCATCAGTCACGACAGCCATGTCAGTGATGGCATCTTTAGGAGCCATCGAGAGAAGCAGATCTGGGAAGAACTTGAAGTAGTCCTCGCGGGTCACGTATTTCGGCGCGACGATGAGAGTGTCGATATCAGAGCCGGGGCCGTAGACGCCGAGGCGATAACTGCCGTAGGTGAAGACTTTGCCTCTCGCATTTCGTATGAGGACCTCGTTCTTGGGTTCTTTCTCCTGGGCGACTCGACGGACGAACGCATCGCAAATGGTTTGGATCGAGGCCAAGACCTCTTCTCTAGAACAAGTGTGTCAGTTCTTGATACGCTCACGTGTGGAAGATTTATTGGCTTCTACCTCTTGGCTGTCTCTGCAGGACTCTCGAAGGTCTTTTGACGCTTCAGTTCTTCCAGAAGAGCGTCCGATTGTCGCAGTTCGGCTTCCGTTGGGAGTTGCACGGAAATGGGAGGCGTCACGCCGTAAGCCTGTTCAGATGCCATAGCTCCACTGTATCCAAACGTCGGAATGGGGAAAAGCTAAACGACAGTGGTTGAAAAACAACCAACCCGAGGCCGGGGCGGAAGGGAGGATCGCAAATCCCAATGCGACGGGATGATAGCCGAATCAACAAGCGGTTGTTTGTTCAAAGAATGCGCTGGTTTTCAAGCCTCTCCAAGGGCAGTGGGAGCAGCGCAAGGGAGAGGCCGGGCACAGGACAGGACAGGACAAGACAAGACAAGAGGGTGCTCTGTGTCTGGTATGGAGACGAATATTGGGAATGGCTGGATCGGAGAGGTAAGGGATGGACCGTAAAGGATATCGAGTGAATTCGCTGGGTGATGAAGAGACCAAGTTTTTTTTTTACTTGGTAATGAAGGAGAGTGTGACTTTTGGCTGACTACTAACGAGGCGCCGCGAGGCTGCACAAACGCGGTGGTGGCCCAGAAGCTGGATTGGGTGTAAGTAATTGAAATAGTGGACCCTGACTGCTGAGGCAGTCTAAACCTGGGGGTAGGTTCTTATACGGGCTTGTATCAGTGGATTTGAGCTGAATTAAATGGGCAATTTGTTATTAATTGTGGCTGAAGCATTCAATCACGTTGTTCACGCGTTAAGAGTGCTTGAATAGGTGGCAGAAGTTGTCCACTCAGAAACAGATAAAGTGACAGCTGCAAGGAAAACCTGTTATTGATTCATGGTTGGCAATATCCGTACCCTAGCGCTAAACACAATCAGAATCGAATTATTTATATATCAGTCAATGAGAGACATTCAGTCAGCCAGTGGAGGGCGAGGCGAGGCTGGGCTTACTCGAGGTTACGCTTGTGCAGTTATCATATTGCATTGTCATCACATTTTCACGAACAAACACCACACGATATTCACTTATCAGGATAGAGCCCTTCCCCTGAGACGCACGCAAGACAAGACATTGGATGCTAGACCAGGGGGGTACGGCAAGTAACGGGAATTCTTGTCTACAGGTATGAGATGGAAGTTAAGCCACCAAACTCTGCTACATAAGAAAATGATGATTAAGATATAGATACGTATAAGTAGTCAATTAATGATGCTCTATCTTTTAAAGTATCATTAAAAAAAAAAAAAAAAAAGATCTCATCCCAACTTCTCTTCCTCTTTCAATGTTCATGGCATTTTTCGCCTTGTTTCCCAATGACGGTCACACACGCTAGTGATCACTGATGCCCCCTTACAGCACTGTCAACCCCCTTGTCTGCTGATTCTGCCGCCTCTGATTCACTCAACGGGGCTCGAATATGCACGAATCGGTACACCACACCCACACCCACACCCACATCCCAGCCCTCAGCCCAGTGCAGCGCAGCGCAGCCCTGTCATGGCCCTGCCACTTTACGACACTAGGTCAATCCTAACGCGAACGCGGTACCAACTTTAAAGGGCAGGGCATTTATTTGCTGCACTAGTAGAACGATACATTCATTGATTGACGACACGACTTTACTTGACCTGATTATTTCGTATTCCCGCGCCAATCCTCAAGGGCACCAAAACACGGCCTGGGACCCCAAGATAACGAACGACCATAGCCCGTGTCCAAATCTCGACCTTGCCATCATCGTTTCGTCGTTACAGTGTAGTGCACAGCTGCTTGCCCGCCATGCCACCGTCGGTAAAGAGAGCCTCTAGGGCTCGTCGCGAACCGCGTAAAGCCGCGACGTCCAACACGGATACATCACCAGGCGACGTCGAAGATTCCTCTCCCAGTCGTCCAGCCAAGCGTCGTAAGAAGGTCCGTTATCTTGTCTACCGTTCCATTACCCGCGGCCGCTGACATTGATCTTCCCGAGTAGGTCCAAGAGGATGAAGACCCCCCCGCGCCCAACGATGATCAACTGGTATCGCAAATCACACAACATCTCAGAAGTCAAGAAGTCCAGGCCAGCAAGGATCACGCAAATGTCATACACGAGGCCAAGGGCGATGGTGTAAAAGCCTACGCCAAAGTGGCTGCTCAGGACTGGACCTTTTATGTCACCAAGCTCAACGTCAACATAGGCCGAGCTCCCGAGACGTCACATAACTCTCAGACCGTGGGCTCCGACGAAGACGAGTCCTACGTCCACATCGACCTAGGCCCTAGCAAGATGGTATCGCGAGAGCATGCTACCATCTCATTCGATTCCAAGGACGAGAAGTGGTTTCTGCATGTCAAAGGCCGTAACGGTGCTAAGGTGGACAGCCAGCCCGTTAAGGCCGGACAGGCTCATCCTCTCACAAGCGGCGAAGTCATCGAGATTGGAAATGTCGAGATGATGTTCGTGCTTCCATCCGAGATAACTCCACTGACTGTGCATCCTATCTATTTGCAACGTGCTGGAGTCAGTGTCCATACACCACAATCTCGGACTTCACGTCGACAACCCCTCATTGCACCGGCGCCTCCGGAATACAAACGCCCGGGCACGCCGCCCTCGGCCCAGAGTACTGCCAAATCACCGGCTGCGAGCACGCCGGCCGTCATGGTTGGTGCGAATGGTGTAGATCTGAGCCAAGATGAGAACCAGCATATCAAGCCTCAATATAGCTATGCTCAAATGATTACCCAAGCCATCTTGAACGCGCCTGACGGTAAACTGAATCTGAACGGAATCTATACCTACATCATGAACACATACGCCTACTATCGTCATCAACAGGCTGCTGGTTGGCAGGTAAGTTCTCGTGGCGGTTACGTTGCTGGGCGGCATACTCACTCACACTTTATAGAACTCAATTCGTCATAACCTTTCACTTAACAAATCATTTGACAAGGTTGCCAGATTAACCGACGAGCCTGGTAAGGGTATGAAGTGGCAAATTGTCCCAGAAGCAAGAGAGGAGATGATAAGAAACGCCTATCGGGTTGGTCGAGGCGGTCATCGTGGTTCATCTGCCCCCTCATCCCCAAACCAACTGGCGTATATCACGCATGGCCCAAGAGATATGGCCTCGAGAGAACCTCCCTCAGCTCGCAGACGGAGAGCATCGCCCCCGGCATCACCACAGCCACCTGGATCCTCTTTGCTAGTTCCCCAGTCAACTCCTGATCGTTCTTTTGGTAGAAACGCGACCATGATGATTGATGGCAGCCCCTTGCCCCGTCCTAGAAAGACGCCAGCAAGAGACTCATCTTTCTCGGTGTACAATCCTCAATCACCCACGCTCACATCTTCCTACCAAGAGGACGGGGGGTCATTCGTCACCCCAGCACCGCCCAGGATGCACCCTAAGCTTGCCCCTCCAAGTACAGCACAGAGACCAAGTCAACACATGCCCACCAGCTCACCGGCCCCTTTCTGGAAATACGCAGATATAGGCAGCACACCCTTGAAACCGCTTGGTGGCTACGATGTTAGTCCCACTAAGGCTGGAGGTGTTCTCCCCCCGCAGAGTAGCAGTCCGCCGAGGGGAGATAAGTCACCTCTTAGCAGTCCCTCTCGACCGCAAAAGTCAAGTCCACAGCCTATTGCTCAACCGGCAGAGGCCGAAGAGGAGCACGGCTTTGATCTAACAAAGTATGTTTTCCCCATCATATACTTGAGACTGAGCTAACATAATTGTCCAGGGGATTCCAGAGTATCGGTGCGTATCATGCGCCAGTTGGTGGAGGGGCGTCTATCTTGCAAGGCCGTACTTAGGCTACCTTTCTACACAGGCGTTTCTGTTTTAAAGGGGACAAGTCTCTGAGCCATGTATTGTACTAACTTTCGAGTACATCATGTTGGCGTCCAAGGATGTTGACGACAGTTATGAATGCAACGCGCCAACGAAAAACGCATCTCTCCTTGACTGACATCTTCGTGACTGAACGATGAGCTCAACGACTCGCTCGATGTTATAGACTTTCCCGCGCTGGGGAATTCTAGCTCGACAGACAGACTCTAGAACTCCAAGTGTAAACATGTTATATAAGAGTGAAGATCATCTGGCCAATGGCCTAGAGCAGAGCCTTGGATATATACAAATGTTGAGAACGCGCCTTTTGATGCAAATACGTGTGATCGCGCCACCGTGCCGCCAACCGTACCAAACCCAACCTTTGCAGGGGCCTCCTTTTTTTTCGTGACCAAGCCACCCAGCTCGCACATGATTCATAATGGAATTCCCATGCTTTTTGTTTGACCATCTACTTTTACACAGCGGTGAGTAAAAAACTCGACCACATAATAGCATCATAAAGAATTTCGTTAAATTGTCAGCCTATCGCGCTCCAGCCTGGCCTCGCCTCTTAGGGTTTCCACGGCCAGTTCGCTTCTTGGTCTGCTGATGTTCACCACCCTCGATGAACTTGATGAGCTCATCAATGCTGCGGGAGTCAACTTGTGATCCAGGTCCCGTGCGGCCGGGAACAGTAGCATTGGAAGCCGCCAAACTTGAGGGATTGGTGGTAAATCGAACACCGGTTCGGAGTCTTCGAGCAGCAACATCCTTAGCATGCTTGGCAATGTTGACAGCATTCTGAGTGAGCTGCTCCAACCAGCTCTCGGCCTCCTTGGTGTTCTTGTCCTCAGGTCCAAGTTCAGCAAGGAAAACGTTGTAAGACTCTCGCATGCGAGTGACAGCTCCCTTTGAGTCGCGGTCTAAAGCAAGAGCCTGAGCCAGCTGGAAGAGGAGGGTGGCGGAGTTGATCGACTGTTTGCCGAAAACAGACTCACATACGCGCAGTGACTCCTCGAACCAGAGTCGAGACTCGTGGTAAGCCTTGAGGTTCTGAAGCATCACAGCAGCATTGTTGAGTGTGGTGATAGAATCAGGATGGTCAGGACCATAAATGACCTTCCACATCTTGAGAGCGTGTTTGGAGTACACAAGAGCACCCTTGCTGTCACCAATCTGGTGGAGGAACAGGCTCAGATTGAGGTAGTTAAGAAGAGTCTCGGCTGAGTCGACACCAACAGTTCTCTCAGCGACGATAATAGCTTTACGAGCAAGGTCAACAGCAGCCTCCTTCTCATCAAGCTGGTAGTAGAGCATGGATAGGCTGTTGTAGACACGAGCGACCTCGGGATGCAAGATACCGTAGATCTGCTCGTGCAGGGAAAGGGACTCCAGCAGAAGCTCCTGGCCCAGTTTCTTCTGGTTTTGAAGAAGAGAGATACGGCCAGCCTCGAGCGCCTCTTCAGCAAGGGCGCTGCGAGGGCAAGAGTCCTTGATTAAAGGAACCAGGTTGATGACGTCTTCGGGGCTGAAAGTATGCAAGTTGGCCGGGGCAGCTGCCTCAGCGGGAGAAGCCTCACGAGCCTTGTTCTTCTTCTTCTTCTTGCTGCCACCAGATTCTCCGTTAGTCTGACCGTTGGCAACAGGCTTCTCGGCCTTTGCAGGGGCAGCCTCAGTAGCGGTAGCGGCAGCCTCAGCAGTGAAACTGTAGTCCTTGGCCAGAAGCTGAATACCAATCTTCAACGACACCTCACGAAGGAGCTGCACAGGGCGAACCTGGTTGTGCCACTCTTCATCTAGCTCATATCGGAATCGCTGGAGGATCTGCTCCTCAATGTTCTCCCGCAGACTCTCAGGTGTAACCTTCTCGAACGACCAGTCGGCATCAGTGTAGAGACTGCGGATTGAAGGATCAAGCTCAGCAACGGGCTTCTCATTGAACCTGTGTCCAAGCAGACAGTTGAGGAGATGAGAAACAGCAGCAGGAACAGCAGGGACTGGTAGGTGTCGGAGGTAGACAGCAGAAACATGCTTGAAGGCTCGGGCAACCATATCTTGGACGCAAATGTCGCGCAAGCATCGGAGTCGGCCATCACTGGAGAGCTCAGCAACCTTACCCAGGTATCTCACGTTGATACCACGCTTGTGTAGAAGTCGGCTCAACGACTGGCCATCCATGGGGAAGCTGATCTCGGATTCGGAAAGATCCTTGAGCAGGTCAGGGATAACCTGTTCGCGAAGATATTTTCCAGCCGCCCTAACCTCTTCCTCGTCAGCAGCGAACTCGACCTTTTCTTCATCAGTCTGAGGAACCTGGCCACTGAAAGCGTCAGGGTTAAGAGCGAACTTGAAGTCCGACAGGTTAGGCTGGTTATCATCCTCCTTAGAGGCTTCACCCTCGCCCTCGCCCTCTGTGGTCTTCTTTTCGCCCTCATCCTCCTCACCCTTGGCCTCACCCTCCTTCTCCTTCTTTTGCTCCGCTCGACGGGCAACCTCTTTATCCACCCACTGCTTCAGCTTGTATCGTGAGAACGAGTCGACAAGCTCCGGTCGGAGGACTGTCATGCGGTGAGGGTAGGCATCGCCATCCTCAGGAAGACCATCTTCATCCAACCAAGCAATATCGAGGGGGCTGATACGGTACAGATCCAAGACATACTTGCGGGCGTCTGTGCCCAATAGACCCTTGGTTTCCACACTGGCCTCCAAGTCGAATCGCTTGCCATCCTTGTCCCAAACAGGATGCTTCTTGACCTTCAGAGCCTTGGACAGCTGAGCAAAGCCGGGAGCGAATCTCTCATCAGCGGCGACGATGTCCTTGCCGTCAACAGCACCGTAGTCGATCTGGTTCTCACCAGGTTCGCGCTGCTTGAAAATACCGGGAACAATGCTCTGACCAACAATTCGCTTTCCAAGGTAGTCAACAACCACGGTAGCAGGAGTAAAGAGGCCCTCGATATCCAATTGGTTGACGAGCTTCACACCAGCAACATCCTTGCCAGTAGCGACACGAGCCGCCTCGTCACCGCCCTCAGAAGTGAATGTACCAACACCGTCAGCACCGAAAGAGAAGAAGATGTTGTTATAGACAAAGATCTGAGCATCTCTGCATTCTGTGGGGTTCAAAGGAGCAATATCGCCACGTGCGACCATGACAGCGCCCCGAGTAGCAGCCTCATTGTAATCGGCAAAGAGCTTAGAAATGAGTCGTTCTCGGAAAACACGATCCTGAACAGTCTCACGAGGCAGTTCCTTAGCTGATTGGAACTCTTCATTCCAGTCTCGCAGAGTGTCAGTGTTCTCGACACCATTAAGAAGATAGGTCTCCTGAGATCGTGCCGGATCAGGAAGATGTGTGCAAAGTGTTGAGTTAGGAGAGGGAACCACCCAAGGAGCAGCAGGAATGGCGTTGGTGATTTGGAAAGTGGCGAGGGGGTCGCGTTGGTTGTTGTAGTCCTGGAGTTTCGTGAAGGACTCGGCGAATGAGGCAGAGACAAGCTCGATCAGGCTCAGCAAAGAGTGAGCAGACTGTCCCTTGGGTGCCGGGCGAGGAAAAGGATCGAATTTGGCGTTAGATGACTTATTGACGAAGAAGCCCGAAACGTGAGAGGTGATCTGATATTGCTCGCCTTCGTTGGTGGAGACAACCAAGTAGAGCAAGTGGCCGCGCTGGCGGAGGTGAGGAGGGGGAGGATTCCAGGAAGACAAGGAGATCTGCTTCACTGTCTTAGGAGCGGGCTCAGAGGGGGGAGGGACCAGCTCGGTAAGAGAGGGCACAGCCTGGAAATCGTAGTTCTGAATTGGCGACTCCTCGGGCGACTCGTTGTTGCTGACAGCCTCTGTGGCGACAGTTTCGAAGAGAGACAGTCCTGGAAGTAGGCCCTGGGCAGTGTCGCATCGGTCTCCAGAGGCACCGATAAGCTCTCGAATGCGAACAAAATGGATGCGAGCTTCCTTCTCGGTATATGGGTCTTCAACAACGTGGAATTCGGGAGTGGTGCCAAGGTCAGGAATTTCAGAGAGGGGAATGAAGTCGTTGATCTTCTCGCCGTTAAACTCGAGGTGGAAGCAAGTGTATTGGAATGCGGAGGGAAGGTCAATGATCGACTGTCGAATCTCATGAACCTGTTCTTGAGAAGAAACCTGAACATTTTGTGTGAGCTTGAGGTTTTGGAGGGGCTCGGTTTAAGTCAATGACGGACCATAATCTGCATCTTGCTAGCATTGGCGTCAGGCAAGACGATGGTAAGGTTTATTAACGCTTTGAACCGTCAGATATCCATGTCGTTTATATCGCTAATCGGAGGGATAATTTTAGCTACCTTCAGCGCCAGCGTCAACGTCTTGAGCTTCGGCCTCCATGTTGGTCTCGGGCTCCTCGGACGCAGCGGCTGTGAGACGTATTAGCTCGGTTTAGTATAGTAAATTTAATACCAAGAACAAGAAAAACCAGTACAGCCAAAGCAAAAGCTATATAATAGCTCCATCAATGACCGAGTCGAGGCTGTTGAGACCCCGGACTTTACAAGCGAGCATTCGACAAGGGCGGTCTAGCTTCGCACAAAAATTATACGTACCAGGCGCCTGAGCGGGAGGAGTGGTTTCCTCAGCCATATTGACAAGATGGAGTGTTTAGCAAAAGAAGAATAGGTAATGAGGGAGGAAACCAGGCATGGGATATGCACTGGAAGGGGAAGACAATCAATTGAACGACGTTCGTCGAAAGAAGGTGGGAGTAAAGTAGTGACGGAGCGGAGGGGACGAAGAAAAAAATTGGACGGTTAACTTAGGTTGTGGTGGGTGCGACGGCAATGGCCCGGCATTGCATTGGATCCGGACACTGGGAGTATCCGGTGCTGAACACGCGACAGTGACGGTACTTCAGTCCTCCGGTGGCTTCTACGGTTAAACAAGGTATAGCCCCAGTAGAGAATCTTAGGGCCCCGAAGCCGGTCGCGACCCCCAGAGGGATTGACGGCAACGCTAGACCAAAAGTAGATGAATGTAAATATTGGCCGATCTCTTTATGCTCCCTACCAACAACACAACATCTTCTTTGTCTTTGTCTTTGACTATCTTTAGGTATTCCTTTTGCTTAATGATTCGACAACCAAGGCTCTCTTGGGCATGTAACATGTTTCTTGTTGCTTTACTGATACTCTAATATTGATTCAGCCACTTCGGTATCACCTGAATATATCTATCATGGCTGATCTCCCATCCCCGTCAGCCCATCGTTTAATGAAGGGAGATCGCAACAACAATCAACAAGATGTACAGCCTTGGACGGCAGCAAGATGCCAGCGCCTGCTACGACAGCTCCAGTGTCGTTTACTTTCTTTAAGAAAACTGGTTAATGAGGCTCGGCAACCAGCTACAACAACAGCCCGGGCGAAACGTACGAATACCGAGAATGAACCAACGAAATCGTCAAAGCGAGCGCGGCACACATACGGAGGACGCCGAATAGTAACATCTCAGTCAAAACCAAACACTTCGTCTTTGTCGACACCGCCGCGCGCATTTCGCACTCTCGGCAGCATGAAGATTCAACGTAGTCCGCCAGGAGCTGGACGACTCGGTTTCACGACGCCGGTCATGCGCAAGTTCAGATGCGACGATTTGGCCCCTGAGACTTCACCCACGAGTTCAAAGCCGATAAGTACAGATTCAAAATCGCTAGTTACAGAATTACAATCACTTCGCCGGATTGTCTCGGATAGTGAATACCGCATATATGATGCCATTTTCAGCTGGCTGCATGGCTTGCTGACCTCAACCGAATCTCTCTCCCAAACAGCACACCCGAAGTCGTTACTAGGGATGTGTCTTCGCAGGATACCAGATGCGATAGCCGTGATAGAAGAATGGGATCGTCAGACTGCGGCAAAGGAAGGGAAAACTTTCAAGTGGCAATCGTCTAAAGCATCGGCAGAACTCTACGATCAACTCGAGGGGTTCGGCACTACAAGTCTGGGTTGGAAGTCCTTCAGGATTGTTGTCCGTGCGCATGCTCTATGTCTGTTGGCAACAGCCGTGACAGAAGGTCTCTTCGAACCTCCGTTTGTGCGGCTGTTGGCCGATCTTTGTCTCAGTCTCGACTGTAATGCAGAAGCCGCGAGACTTGTCTCAAGCCTGAGACTTCCTTTGGCAGCACCTCGTGGTACATCAAGCACCTTGATCGAGAGCAGTACGGTGCAGCCTCTAGGAACTATAGTAAGAAGCTTACAAGGTCGGGGAATAATCGGCCCATCATGGGATTGCCTCTCGAACCTTATCAACAGCAAGAAGTTGTCTCTGACCTGGCTGACATCACGAGCGTTTCAGTCAGTATGGATGCGAGGAATTGAAATCCTGCTACATTCCAGAAAATCTGTGCCCTCGGTCGTCGAGTTCATGTGTACAGCTCTGGACCAGCTTCTGCTGGACAATGGCAAAACAAAGGAGACAGAACAACCTACAGAAGATCAGACACTGATTAGTGTCCTGGCAGCAATGGCAGCAGCGATATGGACATTGGGTATTGAGATGAGCGATAAAGAGCCTTGGAAAGCCCACGCCATCCGACGACTGCTCTTCACACTCGAAATGTGCGTGACACAGCAACGAACTCGTCGTGGGGCGTTTCGAAGCAGCGGATTTTTGACACTCGTTTTAGCCCGATTCTTGGCCACGAGTTTGATCGACGAGAAAGTGGGCAGTTTATCAGCGAGGAATCTGGCGATTTACGACTGTGTGAAACCGTTGACAGCAAGAAACGGTTCCCCAACTCAACCTCAGTATCGCCAAACTCTTTTGCTGGCCTGCTCTGTTGCACAATATCGGGGACAAGCATGTGGTTTGGCTTGCCACGACGTCTTGTCTGAGATTCGTACATCTTTAAATGAACTGGGGCTTCCTGATTGGTTTCAAGAATGTCTGGTGTCCGACGGGGCGTTTGTTTTGGCACAGAAAACGAAGGACCTCCGAGATGTTGCTTTTGCTGAAAGATTTCCCACCGCTGGCAAGGGAACCCTCGAAACAAGCACGATGTTTTCGGGCTGGAAGTGGGAGGAAGGGATTGGCGAATGGGTTCTCCCCAGCCCTGGTAAGGAACGAGGAAGCGAGCTGAGACAGCAACACCAAAGTCGAGACGGAACGAGCTACAGAACAGGCACAGATCGTCGACCAGATAGTCGAGGCCGGACGACAGGCCTGAGTGGGAAGACGGGCTGCAATCACAGGCGCAGAAACGACGAAGATAGCTCGGTGGGAAGTGACAAGGATGCTGGCAATCATGATGATACGGACGACAGCGACAGGGAGGATGAGAATGATACGAGCGCAACCAGCATTACGGATATTGACGAAGAGCAAGACAGCGGAGATGAGCTTGGCGAGTGTGCACAGATGGTGGACTACAGCCCCAGGAAAACATTGGGACGAACACATGGTAACGGCAGTGACAGCAGCAGTAGCGGAAAGATCAAGACCGTCAAGAGAGTCAAGCGCTTGGATATTGCAAGGACCTGGCAGGAAAACAGGGTTAATAGAGTCGCTATGGGAACATCATTGGCAGAGCCGGGAGAGGACGATATGGATGACGAACTCAGCATACTTTAAGCTTGGGAGAGATCATACTAGGATGTACGGATACGCAATCATTCTATTAGAGTTTCAATTTACGCCTTGATTTTTGTTTTTTTTTGTTTTCTTGGTGTTGGTGTTGGTGGCCAGGATCATATATGTACATGTAAAGAATTCGTCTCAGTGCTCGTCTCAGGCTTTAACTGGAGAATAATCCTCCGCCTCTCAGGAGCCGCGGAAACGGTTACGATAACATCGGTCATGGTGGGGCTAGAGGCACTTGAAACCGCCATTCGATGTCATTGCTGGGTCAGGCTGGGTTCGGCTGGGAACAATCTCTGAGGACTTGATCCGCAAATGGTCCATAGTTTTTACTTGATGGTTGCATTGCCGCTGAGTCGTGTTCAGTTGGAATGGGACCACGTACATCCTTGTGAGGGCTACAAATGAAGTATTCTCCGGTATAAGAGAAATAAAAGACTTCCAAGATTAAAGTATTTATCGTAAAAATACTAAAAGAGAGTTTAAAATTAGCGGGGCATTGAAGTTTTAATAAGATCATAATCCCCTACCTTAGACACCCTCGAACGGCCAAGAAACTGATTACCCAGAAGCTGGGAAAGCCCTTGTTTCAGAATCCCAGTTGCGCCCCGCGGTGCTAGGATATTAGATGTCCTTCCGCCACTCGGAGCCAGCGCCACAGTCATCTCCCCTGTTCAATGCATCGTGTCCCGCGCAATTGCAACGCAGACGCTGACTGGGTCAGTTCACCTCAGTTCGCTAGTAGAGCCGCCGGGGGGTTTCCTAGATTGAGGAGGCTCGCCCAATGACAAGGTCAGATCAGGGAATCTCGAATGCGTAGATGAATATCTTGAAACTAGATGCCCCTGAGACTAGAGGCTAGACCAGTGGCCTCGCAGCTGGCCCCAGCTGTAACTCGCTCACTGTCGTAGAGCAGCTGGTCACTGGCAGATGGGCCCCTCAGTGGGATACTCAGGGATAGGAAGCGGGATAGAGCTGATGGACTGGGCTGGGCTGCAAATGAGAAAGCAAGGGACACTGCATGGCCACTGTTTCTACGACAAGCCTACACGCGGCCTTGAATATGATCTGCTTGAGCCATGATTGCTGGGGAATTTACTATTGACCCAACTTATCTCGCAAAATACCCCCTGCTCGTTCTTAATAGTATCCCTCCCTTGGCCTCCGCAATCGTTTTTTCAAAACTCTTCCTTGCCTTGTCTTGTTTCGTCAACCTTGACGTCTTCAGTTCATTCCTAAAGACGGCGTAGGAATTGTTTGTTTCGGAGCTGGTTTCCATTCAGACACACACTCTCTCATTCATTCATCTGTTCACTGTCTGCTGTGGTTGGTGTTGTTGTTGCTGCGGCTACATTACGGTCCCTTGGCCCCATCACTGTCGACAGCGCCCTCTCTCTCCTTCTCTCTTCTTTTTCTCTTCGCCGCCGCTTCTTCGACCATTCGACTCGATTCCTCCAGGGGAGGTTTTTCTTTTCTAAATTTTTCACTTCGACACCTCGATCTTATTGTTTTTTTTTTTTTTTTGTTCTCAGTCTTTCCCTTCTTTCTTCAGTCGCAATGAGTGCCGGAAACTCACTGCTGCCGCGAGGCGGTTACGAGCTCACACCAGAGCAACAACTCGCTAAAGAAATCGCCGAAGCCACCAACGGAAACCTCTCCAAGTACCTCATGATCGTCTGTGGTGCTGTCTCTGCTGCTGTTATCGTCTGGAAGGTCTGCGAACGAATTATCCGACTCACTCGACATGTTTCTTGCCTAAACAACGACAAGCAGCGCTACTTCGCTATCCCTAACCAGAAGTTCGCTGCCCTGAAGCGCCACCTTCTTTACGCTCCCGTCTTCAGCAAGCGCCACAACCGCGAAATCCAGCTAAGCAAGGCCATCAACGTTGGAACTCTACCCACCCGTTTCCAACTACTTTTCCTCGTGTCCTACTTCGTTTCCAATGTCGTCTGGTGTGTTATCGACATCGATTATTCCGCTGATATGGCCACCGCCTGCGGTGTCATTCGCAACCGCACTGGTGTCCTCTCAACTGTCAACATGGTATGAATTGAATTGCATATTAAGGATCGCCAAGCCAAAGCACTCTATAGTGCTTGGCTTAGGTTGTTCCGAATTTCACTAGTACATGCCACTAACCTTATTTCCATTTCAGGTCCCTCTCTTCCTTCTGGCTGGACGCAACAACCCTCTCATCCCTCTCTTGAACATCTCCTTTGACACCTACAACCTGATCCACCGTTGGTTTGGCCGTATTGTCATTCTTGAGGCTCTCGCTCATACCCTTGCCCACTATGGTAAGAACGGTTGGGTGTTCACCCCTCCCGCGGGCAACTTTATTCTTCCCGGCTTTATTGTAAGTCACTTCAGTGACATTTCTTAACGTCTATCATGTGAATGAAATTTTACTTACACCTTCTAGGCCACTTGCTCCTTTGTCTTCCTCGGTATCCAGGCCTCCAGTCCTCTTCGCCATGCCTTTTACGAGATCTTCAAGGCTCTCCACATCCTCGCTGCCACCGCCGCCGTTGTGGGATTGTACTATCACTTGTCAGCGTCCCCTGGTCTGTTCAAGTGGCTCTGCTACGTTTATGGTGTGATCGCTCTCTGGAGTTTCGACCGAACCTATCGTATCTGGCGTGTCATTCGCTCCCACGTTGGAGGTTCGCGCTCCCGAACTATTGTCGAAGCTCTCCCTGGAAATGCTGTTCGATTGACCATGACTCTGGCTCGCCCCTGGAACGCCGCCCCTGGACAGCACGCCTATCTCTACATGCCAGCCATCAGCTACTGGCAATCTCACCCCTTCTCCGTCGCCTGGTACGATGACGTCGAGGATGTCAAGAGCGACCGATTAGCCACCACCAACCAAGATCTTTTGGCCATGCAACAACAGCGAGTTTCTTTCATCATCCGAGGCAGGACCGGTATGACTGACAGCCTCTACAAGAAGGCAGTCGCTGCCCCCGGAGGTCGTTTCGAGACAAGCTGCTTCGCCGAGGGCCCCTATGGTGGACACCACTCTTTCGACTCGTACGGTACCGTGGTTCTCTTCGCTGGAGGTGTCGGCATCACTCACCCCGTTCCCTATATCAAGCATCTTGTTGAGGGTTACTCTGAGGGTACTGTGGCAACTCGAAGGATCTTGTTAGTCTGGACCATTCAGACTCCTGAGCATCTGGAGTGGATCCGCCCCTGGATGACTGAGATCCTGGGCATGGACAAGAGAAGGGACGTTCTCCGAATCATGCTCTTTGTCAGCCAGCCTCGCTCGACCAAGGAAATTCACAGCCCCTCGTCGACTGTTCAGATGTTCCCCGGACGACCCAACATCAACACTCTCCTAGGCATGGAGCAAGAGCACCAGGTTGGTGCCATGGCTGTGACTGTTTGTGGCCCTGGTGCCCTCAGTGACGAGGTTCGCCTGGCTGTCCGAAACCGCCAGGATCGATCTCACATCGATTTCATCGAGGAGGCGTTCACGTGGTAAGCTTAACAGCGGATATGAGGTGTTTGGGAGTTTTTGGCATTTCCTGGCTAGTCCAGTCCATAATTCCCAACCATGAGGGTCCCCAAGACCATGAGCAACAGCAACAGCACTGGCTCTCATTTCTGAACTCTGAGAGTTTTCAGGGATTCGGATGTTTCCAGTCCATCTTTGGACATCTTGCGAAGCAAGGCTCAATTTTGAGATCAATTTCATGTATTGTACTTTAGATCGAGGTGTATCTACGCTCCTTTTCTGTCCTTTTGAGGACCAGCACTCAGTAGCACTAAAACAAGTAACGGCCATAAGTGTTTCAACTACTACTCGTGATCGGTGAATGAACATTACCACACTAAGATTTACCAAAAGAAATAAAACTTATGATCAGTTTGGCTATTCCTGACAAAGAAGTATTCATTAAAATGTGTCGTTGGATGACAATAAAGGAAGTTTGTTCTCTATCTCAAATTATCAATGGCACTAAGGTTGAGAAGTTATTCACTTGCTGTTCAAGAGCCATCCACCAACGCATAGTTCACAGTACATAATCCACTTTGCACTAGACCATGTTGGATCTATCTCTGAACGTGACATTGATCAAGTGACTTGTGTGCCGTCTCGGCAGGTGACCGGAAGCGCTGACCATGATCTTCCAGAGATGACCATCATTTGACCCAGCGCTGAGACACTCGAACTCGTGTTCCTTGTCGAAATTGGACACAAAAGGTCTAACAAATATAGATGGGAGGCTGGAGTTGATCATAATCGATCTGAGCAGGGAATGAAAAGCCGATAACAGCTTTGTGAATTATGATACGGCAATAATTATGCACATGTCACCCCCCAAGAAGTCTGGTGGCTGGGATCTCGCTTGTCTCGCTGTGACCCGCATAAACTAACCCCGGCTCTCCACCAAAAATCAAAAGGTACATCGGCTCGGCTCAGAGCATGAACCTCGAGGTAACGCGTAACGCGTAGCACTCCCAAGAGGAGATCTAACGGCTAATGCAGGTAGTGCATGCATTTAGTGAGGCGACGACTCCACATTCGGGTCAAGTGTCTGAGCCCTGCATTTACATCTGTGTTACGTACCTCTACTCCGCCTTCAATTAGGTTGGAGCTTATCAGCTCTTTGTTCCAGACCTGACTCTTATCAGTTCTGGCTGACCTTCTCAGCCGTCTCATCCCCCATCTTCCACATTCACTCTTTGAATAACATCAACCACTGAAGTTTGGTCGACGGTAATCGACCAACTCTTCAATATGGCGTCTAGAAGTCTCATCCCTTTTCTTGTAGCCATGATGCTGCTCACAGGTGTTTGCAACACCTTGTTGACCAAGTATCAGGTATGACGACATGCGCATCCGCTGTTCCGCCATGTTAGCAGAGCTGTAACTGACTCACCTCTCCATAGGACAACCAATGTGTTCGAAACTGTGGCCCCGATGGCAATCCAAGGAAGCGCGCTTTCTTCAACCAGCCGGTCCTCCAAACCGCCCAGATGTTTATTGGCGAGATGGGTTGCTGGCTGGTTGTTGGACTCATGGCTCTCTGGCGTCGATTCAAGGGTTCTGCACCAGAAGACAGAGGCTATCAAGCTGTTGATACCGAGGAAAATGGCGATCCTGAAGCTGCGCCCGAAGCCGACGATCGTACAAAGCTCCTTCATACTGGTCCATCCATCTTGAGGGGATACCGAGTTACCTTGCTTGCTCTGCCCGCTATTTGCGACATCTGCGGTACCACGCTCATGAACGCTGGACTTCTTATGGTTGCTGCATCCATCTACCAAATGACACGAGGTGCTCTCGTCTTGTTCGTCGGTCTCTTCAGCGTCGTCTTCCTCAAGCGGCACTTGCATCTCTTCCAGTGGCTCTCCCTTGTCGGCGTTGTTATGGGTGTCGCAGTCGTTGGCTTGGCGGGAGCTATCTGGCCAGATGAGAAGCCCGAGAACTCCATTGGGCAGCCCGAGGAGGACTCGGTTACTGACGGGGGTCTTTCAGACGCTGCCAGGGCCATTGTGGGTGTTTTGCTTATCGCTGGTGCCCAGATCTTCACAGCCACCCAGTTTGTCCTCGAGGAATATCTCCTGGAGAGATCTACAATCGACCCAATCAGAGTGGTCGGCTGGGAGGGCATCTTTGGTTTCAGTGTTACCCTCCTCGCCATGCTTGTTCTGCATACCACTATCGGCTCCACTGAAGCTGGCAAATATGGATATTTCGACATTGTCGAGGGCTGGCGCCAGATGACCGAGAACAAGCAGGTCCTCATTTCTAGTTTTCTCATCATGATCAGCATTGGGTGAGTATCTCGTTAATCAAATTTAGATAGCCAAAGACTGACATTTACTAATAGTGGCTTCAACTTCTTTGGCTTGTCCGTTACACGAAGCGTGAGCGCTACTTCTCGATCTACCATCGACACTTGCCGAACCCTGTTCATCTGGATCGTCTCCCTCGGCTTAGGCTGGGAGACTTTCAAGTGGCTCCAGATTGTCGGCTTCGCCCTGCTTGTTTACTTCACCTTCTTGTTTAACGGTATTGTTCAGCCTCCTCTGGAGTTCCTCAGAGTCCCGGATGAAGAGGTCGAGGAGCTCTTACCTGAGGAGCCCATTGAGCACCGTTGAGTGAAAGCATTTCCTGCTGCGACACTAGAACATATTATTGTTGGGCCAGAGTTTTGGAGTCATCTGCATGCCCGAATGGCGTCTAGGTTTGGAGTATAGGATTTAGTTGGAATAGTCTATCATATTGAAAGTTCCAATGGTTCGGAAACATAACTATCTCTTGTTTGTCCTTGTCATAGTCAAAAACAGTGTGTGAGCCACCCAAAAATGCAGTCAACGCCCGTGCGTCCGATATCCAGATAACGCCTGAGACAAAAAGCAGCCAACGATGACCGTAGGAGGTGCCTCGACTACCAGGCCTCAAGTAACATTACATAGCAGCTCAGCCTCAAGAATAAACTTGCCCTCTTTGTATTTCTCTGAAGATTCGTAGGCCTTATCGTACTTCCATCCAACGGTTTCCTTGCACTGGCGGCATGTAATATCACGGACTACGTGTCGACCGGTCGTCATGTTACGTTCGTTCGGAGGACCTGTCTCGATATTGACGACGTTGTGAAAGAGGTAGGCCTTGCCATGTTGGCCACGGAAGTTCTGATACCGGCATTAGCGGACAGGTATCTAAAGAGGAGTTAAGAAGTTGGAAAGTGTGAGAGCAACATACACGACTGATAATATCCTCATGGTTAGCAAGATGGGCCTTGCATGTCTTGCAGCCGTAGATCTTGCTGCTATTAAGGTAGGTGTTGTAAGCCAGCCCCATGATGCGGGGCCCTGAGGCGAACGAAGGGCGATGCCAAACTGGAAGAGTATTGGAGGTGTTTGTACTGATAATGCGTAAAGTCGAAGTTGTCGAGATGTATCGTGAACTTGTTGGTTGAGTAAGTTGAGAAGGGAAAGTTCAACGAACAGTGGAGAAGGGTCACGATAGGTCACGGTAGGAATGGCACGTCATGAGGCCGGAGTTAGCTAATGCGGGTACGTCCCTCTTTAATAGTGAGGCGGAGGCCGGGGTTAGGTGAATGGAAGCGGGGTCTGCCTACTCCATCAGCCATATATGTAAGATAAGAGAGTCTCGGCTTGACTGAGATAAAGTTGAGATGGCTGTATAGGTATCCAAACCTTAGAAAGCCTCATGGCGCCTTTTCTGATGTCTCAATATTCATTGATGGTCTGATTCTCATACTTTTGGCGTAGCAGTGAGTAACTGAGAAGGCCGAAGAAATCATCATGAGAACTGGTATCCGTAGTCTCATCGATTGCGGTCTATGATATTCACAAACAACCATCAATGTATCACAAAGAATAGAGGCAATTTATTATTGTATCCCAAATTGTTTTATATATGCACGATATGGTTGCTCTATCGGCAAGCTCATCCAACGCCTGTTGCTATTGTAAAGAGCACAAATATTAAATCAGTGAAACCACCCAATACAGCCATTAGCCATCCAAGATTCGCCCTTACGCCTATACATGTCAAACAGGTATGCAGCAAGGGGATCACTTCTCTGCCTTCTTTTTCTTCTTTGCTTCTTCAGCAGCCAGGTCTTTGTCCTTGATATTGTTGTAATGCCACACGCCACGTTCCCGGTCCTGTTGTAATAGCTTCTGGTCTTCTTCGGAAATGGGGACACCTTCGATGCCCTTAACTTTCTTCCCCTCGAGAAACATGACAAGTCCTCCGATGGCGGCGACAATACAAGCTAGTGCTACAAAAAGACCTGTAGACCAGCTGGGACGATCGTAACGGTTAAGACCCCACATGAATCCGGACAGGACGCACTGCAGAAACGTGTTCCATACCATCAGCCAGATGACGGCGTCCATTCTCGTGATGGGTGTTGGCGGGGCGCGCACGCCAGTCAGCGGAGCGTCGGGAATCTTATCTTCAGGGAATGGGCAGGCGAGTGATGAGGCTAGTTCCGGCGCAGACGAGATGTTATGGGGGCCTATTTGAGGATCAATCTGATCGGACCCTGGAAGGCGGAACCATCCTCGGTGAATGCCTGCCAATCGCCGAAGGGCAACTTCCTTCTTCTGGAACCGATACTGAAGCAGGAAATACAAATCACGGAAGCGCCATGGAGCGAGACCAAATCCTGTAACACAGAATAGAGCATTCAGAATCTGGGAGTCCCACTCTATCCACTTGCGCCTGGGGGAGTTGATGTCGTTACAATCCGGAACACACATCGCGGGTGAAGCATTGCTAGAGAGCTTGTCAGCATGGTTGGTCTTCATCGAGAGAGACAAATTATTAACTTACCAAAGTAGTAAGAAGAGCATTCCGCCCCAGGCAACGACGTTCAGACCGTAAATAGTAACAAGAAAGCCGGTGGGTGTTCGAACATAGTTCCAGAAAGCGATCAATCCAAGTTTCGTCGACTGTCCAAACGAATGCTTTGGCGGGAAATGATATCCATTGTCGAAAGGAGCCGCGGCGGCAGGCTCACCAGTTAAGTTTCGCCTGGGGGACGCGACGCTTGCGTTTGCCTTCTCTTCGGGCGGCTCTTCATTGACGGCTGGGAATGTGCTCTGCCTGGATGTGTCCCCAAGGGACTGGCCTGTTTGCATCGGTATCGAGGTGTCCGATGGCCTTCGCGCCACAGTCTGTCGCGAGAATATGGATGCTGCGATGGTTCCTGTAGCGGCCATAAACCCTTCAGGGGGGCCGGAAACTTCGAAACTTTGGGAAACTCTGCGGAGACGACCACTGAGAGATGAAGAGGCCGCTGGGCGATTCTCAACAAGCGATGGGGAGTCGGTGTTTATGTTTGTATGGTTGGGGTTTGGTGACGCATTGTCGAGGCTTGGAAAGGGTTCGGTATCTGTGCCATTATAGGAAGGTTGCCCAGAGTTTGCCATGGTGGCTATGCGACTTGGCGACCCTAGATTGGGCGCCCGAAAAGCTGTAATTGATTGACGAGTATTGATACTATGTGCAATTGATGCTTGTTTCAGTGAATGAAGATGTCTATACAATGTATTTAAATAGGTAGGCAATGAGAGAGAATGGAATGCGATTGTGATCCACATGAACGTGCCTAGCAACGGTGGGACTTGCCAATTTATCTCCATCCTCTCTCAGGGTCTAATGCTAATGTGGATAGTGGATGCCAATCACTACCGAGCTACTCCGTACAACCTACCGTAGGTATCTAAAGCACTGAAGCTACTGACGGTTCACGGCAACGTCGGGGGGGTCGTTATTGGTCAATCAAAGGCAAAGCGAAGTTCCTGACTGAGACACAAAAGTCTAAACGACCCTAAATTCTCCTGGAACATGTGAATAAACGAATGCTCACTTCGTTCTCGTTCAATCTGAGGTGCATATACTCCCCACTCTTCAAAGGCATTGCTATCCACCTTCAATCGGTCCATAAAATAAAAATGCTAATCTTTACCTCGTCACTCCGTACAAGGTCTAGAATCTCCATCAATCTCTCTTACCACGGATTTTCAGCCATTCACTGTTCGTTCGTTACTGTTGTGAAAATCCTCGCCAATTTTCTACGCGCGGATATTTTTTTCCTGGTCGCAGAGCCGCGCCTCGCCCTCATACGCGTATTTGGCTTCCGCGCATACACTGCCTCTTGGCCCTAATCTGTATCATATTTCATCACTCGCCTCCCTTGGCACTCATTACGTGGACATTATATAAGGGTCAGTAATATTCGATATGCTCGACATGGATCCCTCAAGTGACCCGGTTTCAAACGTCACTTCAACAGTCGTATACAATCTGCAATATCAGCATGATTGGGTCTCCCTCAAAGTTCATGAAACGACAACTCAGCGACCTCTGATCAGAGGATTGCCGCCGAAACGGCTCTACACCCATCCTGATGACCAGATTGCTGCTCTGGAACGTGAGAGGGCTACCGGAGAGCCTCTGGATCAGACACCAGAGCTCGAGTGGGTGTTGGCAGTGCATCCCGAAGAAAAATGGTCTATCAAGAGATTCTCTGAGATATTTGACTCCATCGAGCACAATGGCCCACGAGAGAAGAGACTTGTCCTGGCTACCGTGCATAACGATTCCACGGTTGTCTACTATCTAATGCAAGAGGGCATGGTCAAGCCTCGACAAAACTAACCGTCGACATCCTAATCCGGGCTTGCAATTTGAACTACAATGTGAAAACTACTTTCTGCGTCTTACGCTGCTCAAAGAGAGTATATCCTTCAGGCGCCTGTGCGAGCGGCATGATGTGGTCGAACAAGAAGCTTGAGGTAATGTTAGCTGTTGAAGCATTTCCAACAGCAGCCCACAAACTCACCCAATCTGGTCTTGCTTCTGCTCCAGCAACTTGAGGGCTTCGTCAAAGACGCTGCGAACTGGGCAGCGACCCATCTGCACTCGAATGTTCTTTCTGCAACAAGGTCAGCCAGTCAGTTCTCTTTTTGGACCAATACACAAAGCATCACAAGACGTTACATACGTATACGCATCGTCGCCCGTCCACGGAATCTGCATAGTGATGTTAGCTCCTGTCTCTGATCAGCGTCTTGCTCTGATATCAGACCTCCTTGTTGTGGACACCGATGCTACTGATAGCACCAAAAGGTCGCACGATATCGAATGCAGTCCTCAAAGCTGGGGACTGGCCAACAACTTCAACAACCATATCTGCGCCTCGTCCTTCCGTAACCTCCTTTATTCTGGCTTCCAGCCCTGCTCTATCTATCTCGAAGTTCAGGGGCTCTGCACCGAGTTTACGAGCTTGCTCCAGGCGACTGTCGACACTATCGACGGCAAAAAGGTGGCGAGGCTTGAAATGGGTGGCCGCTAGGATAGCACAAAGTCCAACAGGGCCACAGCCTATGACGACCAATGTGGCATCTTGAATGTTCTGTGAAGGGATCAATTCTGCGGCGCTCTTTACACCATAGAATCCGGTGGGAAAGATATCTGCCATGAGGAGGAGAGCCTGGTCTGAGATAGTCTCAGGGGCCTTGACAGCAGTTGCATCAGCCATGGGAATCCGAACGTACTCGGCTTGTCCTCCGTCAAGAGTTTCACAGCCGAACAGCTGGCTCTCAACGCAACGGGCTGAGCAACCGTTGTTGCAGAAGAAACAGTTGCCGCTGCAGTTCCCGATGAGCACGAATACCGGACGGTGGAGGGGAGAGCTCACCAGGAAGCTGTGAAGGGGGCAACGACCTTGTCGCCGATGCTGATGGTCTTTACAGCTGACCCAATCTTGACGACCGTTCCAGTGAACTCGTGGCCCATGATGAAGCCAGTATCTGAAGGTTGATGACCACGATAGATGTGAAGTTCTCTGGGGCCTCTAGTTAGCAAATGGGACAACATGTTGCGGATAATGTCGTCTTTACGATCCACACAAGCCAGCGGCATGTACTTTGATAATGATATCCCTCTCATCGTGGACTATGTTGAGTTAGCTGTAGTCAGAATAGCACACATTCAATAGTGATGGGTCTCAAGCTGGGTGGCTTGTCAACTTACTCTGAGGTACTGGCCTATCCTGCACTGATACCTTATACAGACCGTCGAAAACGACGGCCTTCATGGTTGATGGCAAAGACATGGTGTTGGTTTATGGTTTCGTGAATGTCATTGACGATGATGTGAAACTGGCTTAGACAACTGACTATACGAATAGTTGCTCGTATAGGCGCAAATTGTACAGCAAACTCTTCGCAAAGGGGGCTAGTCACTTCAAAAGATATACCAATTGGGTTGATGTACTTCACTCAAAGATCGAAGAGTTTTGTAACGACCGAGGTGGGGTTGAGTGTTCCGCCATCGGTGGCAGATAGTAGGATTTGTGGTATCCGTATTGTAGTGGGGTATCACGATAAACTTGCAAATACTCTGTCTGCATGCTAAGGGTTGGGGTCTGAATGTGAAGTGTGCTTAGAATAACGAAACTTCTAAATTTGGGGCCATAAAAACGATGTGCGTGGCGTTTGCACAGTCAACAGAGTCTAGAGAACTATGGATGTCATTGACGGCCTATGGTGCGAATACCTAAAAGTACTCAGGCTTGGTGATCGGTTAATTTTGAGATGAATGCTACTGTAGCAGTTCCCGCGGGGCAAGTTCGGTATCTGGTCGTTACGAAACGGGACAGTAAAGACCAAGATCTGGACCTGATAATCTATATACTGTACTCCGTAGTAAGTTATATGTTATCAGATATTCGGATATTGATGTCCTCAAAGTTAAAATGAATTATCGGTTAATCGGACTTATAATGATGGCCAATAAGTACCAATCAATCCATCGTGGACTTGCACTTCTCATGTGGTACCCTGGGGTAACGAGTCAGTCACAGCAAAGTTCAAGCTAAGGCCCGGGGCACCCTCGACTAGGCCTAGACAGTTAATCTAGGTGTGTACCTGATGAACAAAGAAAGCCAATCATTGGTCAGTTTAGAGGCCGACTGACACTTCTGCCCAATATCGATAATGGACGGGAGCTTTAGAAGCATGTAACCGTGACGTGACAGATTCACTGCGTCATTTATGTCGTGAGTTTCTGTCAGATTTCTAGAACAAAACAAAGCCCCATTAATCAATTGTCTTTCTCTTTTTAAGTTACCTGCTACTGTTCCCAGGTAAGCACACATCGAGTCCTCGCTTACCTTACCTTACTTGTTATTGCATTGAACAAGCCAAGGATGCTCGCTTGCTTGCTATCAGCTTCCGCGGCCGGCAACGCAGAAGCGGTCATGGCATGGTCATTTCAATTCCAGGACAAGAGAGAGCCGCTTTTTGTGGGAAAATTGCGGAGGGTCCAATGACAGCACAAAACGGCCCTTTTTTTTAATCTTGCGACTCAAGACAGCCCCAATTGAGGCACGGACAGTGCGTGATATTAATCGATACACGGTAGCCGAATACCCCACAACCTGAAGGGGCACGCACATTGAGGTTATCCACTTTTATCCAAGTGTCCACTTCCCCTCGTCCAGCGGCTGGGGCAGTCTCCGGGGTCAGCCAATCAGACTGCGCTTCACAGAGCGGGACAGTCCGCTAGAAGGCGTTGAGTGCGTGAGATATTTATCTGACGGACAATGTCAGACGAGGCGGCTCTTTTTGGCTCGGCACAGATCATCACGCCTAAATACTTCCGAATGATCACGAGGTCATTTTTGAGACCGCCAGATGAGAAAATGTCAACGACGAAAAGAACAACAGGACGAAAAGACGAGTCGAATACTTTACGAGACATACTACCTTACCCTGTATACCAACTCTTTGCCCATTCGGCATCGTGCCAATGCACCACACACATGTCGACACGGCAGTGGATGTTGAGGCTTAGACGGGTGACCCCAGTGGGGTATCAAGAGAGGGGGAGGGAGGCCTCGGCGGATACATCCTGAATCTCGACCTCTCCTCTGGGCCATGACTTACTCAAGACTTAAGTCTGTAGCGAGTACTCCGTATACCTGAGACAAATGTGACAATATAAAGGAAAATCTCGAGTCCGAGAGACTCTCGCTACAGTTCAAGGTGAGGCTCATTCTGTGGTACAAGTGGCATCCAATCCATATCATCGAGGTCAGTCCGTCCGTCACACAACCTTCATGTATGTCGGTCAAGCGTGTGCAGGTAATAAAAGTAGACTCAAAAAAAGATCTCGCTAAAGACACACTACTTCTCTACTTTGAAAATGATCCAATTACTCACAGAATTACCCATAATGGCGCTGTCGGGTGGCCTGAACTAGCACAGAAGAGTACCAAAGCCAACCATTCAGCGGAGAGACTGCTCAGACATACGACGGACGTACCGCGTTCTGTCATTTAAAATTGTGCCCGCCCCAGGTCCCCAAGTCTGCCCAGTCCAGCCAGTGAAGGCCCAGGTCCAGTCCCCAGGTTCAGGGCTCAAGGGCCTGCCAGGCCAGCCGCAACAGCAGAGCCCCATCTTGGACCCCCTGTCCTCAGCCGACCTACCACATGTTACAGATAACCAAGGGCCGAATATTTACCACCTTTTACCCCATCCCGCATCTTCCCCATGCCAATGCCATGCTCCTGCCGGCCCTCGAGTTTGAACCCTTCTAACCTTCCCGGGACCCCAGCCCCGGCGAGTCCTCACTCAGGCCCTTCCCAAGGAAAGTTCTCTTCCATTCTCTCCCACTCACTTCCTTCCTACCTAATTCAAGCATCAATTCGCGGCGTAGTTGGCACTGTACTGTACTGTGCTGTGCTGTACTTCCCATTTTTCGTGTTGTAGCGTCCCCCGTCTCCTCTAAAACGGACTGCTTCTCAAACCCCGTAACATGGTGTCAACAAGTGGAGGCATACTCCATACTCACTAGGAAGGAGCAGGACCATGAAGACCTAGTAGCCCGGGCAGGTTAGCAATGTACTGTACATGGACAGATAGGGCTCCAGCTCCCAGGAATAACTTAGTAAATACATTCAATCCCCCGGATTTTTTACTTTGCTCCGCACTCTTCCTTTTGAAATAACTCGGTACATCGAGTTGCTCATATCTGGTTCCCGCCATTCACCTCAGCTGTCACCTTAATCTTATATATACGGCACGGCACCGTACCTCGCCTCATCTGGCTGCTGTGCTGTACATACATACCAGATACCCTACCTGCTACCTTACGTATCGACGCCTCAGGTCTGACCTCGAGGTTAATCTTGCCAATCAAAGAGTCCCTTTCCAGTATCATCTCACTCGGTCTTACTACTGGTCACATCCCCTGGGTCAAACGACAACGGAATAGCGATTCAACTCCGCTTCTCTCTCTCTGTGTTATCGCGCAAGCGCTCATTCTGACGATTATCATATCGACAAAGGTTGCACTACATCTCCCGAATAACGCGCATTATCACGGCTAGATTCACCACCGTATTTAGCCACGCTCTGTTCGCATTCAGCCTGGTACTTCAAGTTCACCGCATT
Organism: Fusarium redolens; assembly: GCF_020744475.1. Classification (NCBI taxonomy): domain Eukaryota; kingdom Fungi; phylum Ascomycota; class Sordariomycetes; order Hypocreales; family Nectriaceae; genus Fusarium; species Fusarium redolens. The sequence goes on along the minus strand of NW_025763675.1, from coordinate 13,363 downwards.
TACGCCGCAAATCCCACCTAACCTGCGCTTACCATACTCGCGACTCACGTCCGACCTCAACCTGCCTGGACGACCTACCAACGCCAAGAACTTGATTGTTCTTATTTTAATGCCGCCTTGGTCGCATTTGTCACTCATGTTGAGCGACCAACGTTAGTATACGAATATTCGCTGGCAAGTCGTCTGCCTAGAGTCGTGCGCGCACATCCGCTGCCAATTCCACGATATCATTATCCGACCGATTCTTCTGTTCGCATCTTCCGACTCACCAAGCTTTCTCTGGTTGTCCAGTTACCGTTCAAGTCGCACCACGGCTATTCACTAGGCGCGAGATCCCGCCGACTGATCAAGAGCTCCCGAACGCTTTAACCCCCCCACGAGGGGCCATGGCGAGTTGAGCAACCACCGTCAACGCGACAAAGATGACCACAGCTACGCACCACCAGCACCAACCACCACAACCCCATCTCGGCTTCGTCGTCGATACATACGACCCGGATGACGTGGTTCCTCGAGGAAGCCCCCTCATGACCCCGCTTCGTCCAAAGCTCGAGCCGTCTCCAAGTCCTCCCCCAGATATTCCTGCTGCTCAAGTCAGTCTGAGTCCCACCTCCATCGACGGTCGCGGCAAGTCTAATCGCCACAAGGTTCGTCCCACTTCTGGGGATGCTGTCCTAGTCGCATATCTCGACAATGGACGCGATCCCGATATAGCACGAGAAGCTGCCCGCGAGAGTCTTCCATGCGACGAAGACTCACCGGATGAAGAGCCACGGCGAGAACGGGCCGTCGACGGCAATCTCATGAGCGGACCTCTGCTCCAGCACCTGGCTGCAGACGCTCTACAGGCTGCTTCTATTGCGACAGCACCGCCGTCTCTCGCTGCCTCGGTTCCAAAAACGATCCCCGATATATCTATACCGACTGGGCAGCTTTCCATCCACGACGAGTCCCCGATCAACGGTTTGTCTGCACCGCGATATATTTCCGGTAATAGAGTCACGTCGCCACTGATCTCTTCGTCTAACGGACCCTTACCGCCGCTTCATCATGGAGTTCGCGCACCAGCAGGCGAGTCCAAGGAGACTCTTCCATCACAGTCTCTCCCGTCTCTTCGTTCGACTTTTGGTGAGCTCCGAGACTTACACCCAGAGCGCCCATCCGAACAGGATCTTGGCCGTGTCCCTCCAGGTCCATCCTCGGCTTTCCCTACTTCTCCAGCCGCAAACCTAGGGCACAGATTTAGTTTGAATACTAATCTCCCGTCGTCACCCCGTTCACCACCAGATGGATACCGAACACTTTCTCCTCACTCTGCGCCAAGTGCGAGTATGCACTATTATCCAACAAATGGTAATCACCCTCGCGCTCCAACCGAATACAGTAGTAGCAATGCTGGCGAGACTCCGAATACCGATCACTCTGCTTCCACCCCTGCCACATCAACCTCGATCAACTCAACCTCAATTACTGATCGGATGAGTATCGATGGCATCACACATCCGCAGCCTCTTTCCGGCTCGTATACGTGCACAGTCACTGGATGCAATGCGGCGCCTTTCCAGACCCAGTATCTCCTCAACTCTCACATGAACGTACACTCATCCATACGTCCACACTATTGTCCAGTCAAAGGGTGTCCGAGAAGTGAAGGGGGGAAGGGCTTCAAAAGAAAGAATGAAATGATAAGACATGGCCTGGTTCATGATTCCCCAGGCTACGTCTGCCCTTTTTGCCCTGATAGGGAACACAAATATCCACGTCCAGATAATCTTCAGCGGTATGTGAATTTGCTAGGCCATATCGGTGCTTCAGCTAGATATGACCCTCGAACTCAAGTAATGATGCTGACTGCTCCTAGACACGTCCGTGTTCATCATATAGACAAAGACAAAGACGACCCGCAACTGAGAGATGTACTTGCTCAGCGACCAGATGGACCTAACCGTGGTCGAAGAAGACGCGGCCCACCGGCCTAAACGACTGTTGGTTGGCATACGGACCTGGCTGCTGAGAGCGGACGCTGAACGCGCACGATTAACGATTTACGCCAACCGAAATGTGATGGGAAGCGCTCTTTGCTTTGGCGTTATATGTATGAGTACCTGGCGATTTGACGGGTCGGGCGACTGAAGGCTCTCGTATGTTGCCAAAGGTCATTGATTAAGCGGAGTGAGGATTTGGAGGTACACACAAGGCGTTTAGGATCTCAAATACCCGGTTGGGTCAGATTTCGTTCATCATTTTATTTTCTAGGAGTATACCACTTGCGCCAGTGTGGCGTTGGCTAGCGAGCGTACACCTTGTTCGATTCTTCCTTCATATTCAGCATCATGCTGTGTTGAACATATATTTATCATTTCTCAGTCGATAGATGTATCCATCTTCTCCGTGCTTCGCATTTTGGTGCATTTCTTATGTAATATATGAACCCTACGTATGTATGCTCAAATAAACTGACCGGCACAGTGACTTTGGCTAGACGAGCGCCCATGGCCCTACGTTAACTGGCCCATCACTGTGAATCTCTATCTCAATACACTCTCCAACTTGAGGCGCGCCCATACTCTCAATCACTAACCACATGCCCTCTCGCTGTATCCTTGCTGGCTCCATGTCAAGCTCAGGGGTTCGCACGATTGTTTTGAGTTCTTCGTATTCGCCGTCGCCCGAGGTTGCGATCGTGATCCGCTCAGGATCCCATCCATGAGCCACGGAAACTCGTACCATCAGAGTGGATGAGGGTCGGTTACTAGGATCGAAGCCTGGGCTGGCGACACTTCGTGCCGTGACGCTCATTCGAGTTAACCAAGACGCCGATAATTGCGCACGCCTGACTTCTTCACCGTCTGAAAGCTGGAAAGGGCTCAGTGTCTTGCGGAGTCTCCCAGCAGCATCAGCGGGTACGGGTTGTACTTGCACGTTCGCCATGGATGAAATGCGGAGGACAAAGTCTGCCAATTGGCCTTGATCGAAGGTTGAACAAACCACAGTATACACTCCAGCATCAATATGTGGAATGTTGACTACTGCACAGCCTCTGCGATATTCCCCAGATGAGCCCGCAAGATCCCGAGCCTTGAGTGTCTGCACCCGCTTGCCCTGGGACCAGACTAGATCGATATGCACATGGATATCCTGCATATTTGTTGACAACAGGACAGATAAAGGCCCTGCTTGAGCAAGTGATAGCTTATACTGGGGGTTTGTAGCGTAGGTCGTGCAAGCTGCACTGCCTCCTGCAGTTCTCCTGGTCCACGAGCCAGTGATCTCCTTTGTGCAGGTCATTGCGTCTTCAGCTTCTTTGACTGCAAGCTGATCTTGGGAGAGGAATGAAAGAGTAAGCGTGTAGTCTGGTAGCGGGAACTCGTGCTGGTCAATGACGATGGTATATCGTTTCCCTGGGCTCGTGTCAAAACGTGCCAGAGTCTGCGGCGAGTCGACATAAGGTCCACGATAGACATCACCATCGCTTACTTGCACCCTGTGGCCGTCGTTGTCGAAGACGAGAATGCTCATGTAACCAAGTTGTCCAGAGACAGCTGCCATTGAGTCGGTCCTGTTCCGAGCAATTTCCAACTCTTCATCCACAAAATGTCTACTCACGAGAATCCACACTGGCCCGCCAGCTGATGACTGGAGTGAGTACTGTGGGTTGCGTACCAGGGACGAAGACAACTCCGGGGGAGGCATATGCCAAGTGAAGTGATGGTCCTGGCGACGGGGAAATAGAGCAGGATTCCAGTTCAGGTACATGGACTCGAAGTGTTGAAGGACATCCTCCAAGGTCATCCAGAAAGAGCCAGCGACTGAAGGAGGAGATTTGTGCTGAGACCTGGCGGCATATGAGGTTGGCGATTCGGCATCAAATGACTGAGGAAAGCCTCCTTTCCAAACCGGTCCGTCACACCAAGGATTCTTGACCAAAAGCCTCCGACTATCACCAATCATTTCAAGATCCATGACAGCATAGTCGTGCTCTCCGATAAGGCCCAGGATATCCTCTTCCTCGGCAGAGATTCGACCAGTACCCAAGGTTACCACCACATTCTCAGAGTCGTGTGCATTCTTGATTCGTCTCCAGAGCTTATCGACTTCCAGATCTTCTCTATAAGAGCAATTGAGAAGTGAGTCCACGTCGTGAAGCAAGGGCATGGAGATAGTGAATGGGAAGAGGGACAACAAAACGTGCTCACCTTTGGAGAAAGATCTGTTCCGGGATCCATCCAGTAAGAACCCACAAGTCTGTGCCTGAGTTACTCCCCGGAAAGTCATAGCCTCCTCTTACTTTCAGATATGCCTTTTCTAAAAGCGCTGGCCAAATCAGTTGAGGGTTGACTCGATCAACAACGTAGAGAGTTCGGTCACTGATGGAAGATGGAAGCCGCTCATCGATCACAACCCGGCGGAAGCACCCATTGAAGTATAATTTCAACACGTATTTGCCAGACGCCGATACTTTAGGTACGCCCTTTGCTTTGTCAAATGGATACAATATAGAGGAGAGAATCTGTTGTAGACTATCAGTGGGCGCTCATTACCATTGTATCTCGATACGCCTTACCGAGTTTCGACCAGTCAAGATCTTCATAGCGGCACATAAACTGGCGACCACAGAACAATCCGTGGTTACATCTTGAACCAGATCACAACCGCCACTGGAGTTCATGAATATGTCGTCGTGTGCTTCAACATGGTCGTGTAAGTCCCTTGGACGCTTCCATCCACCAAAGGTAGCGGCCTGCCTCGGTGATAGTGTGAAGGTTGCATTGTCACTATATCAAATTCAGCCGGAAGCTACAAAAGACTGGATCAGGGCAGGGGCTTCGTTTACGTGAAAGGCTCCTCGCCGGGGAGAAGTTGAAATTCGTTTTCCGAGGGTTCTTTTGTCCATGGGGGAAAGAGATTAGAGTGAAGTTTTGAAGTTCGTAACAAGACGCTGGGCGTTTGGGTGAGTTCAGCTTTGAGCTTCTCGGCCTGAGCAATGAGTTGTTGACATTTCAATCGCAAACGAGTGGCATCCTTTTTGTTTGAAGCCTCTCCAGCAGCTCGCATGTACAGCTCTGCAGCTTGAACGGCATAATCGAGGGCCGCTTGGCCACTCGATGTTCGAATGAGAGACTCAGTGGCCTGTGATATAGATAAAGATATAGGGTTAGTCGATAAATGAAGCTATATCGAGCGATGATGTAATCTGAATCGAGGTGATAATGATGGTGCTGAGGCAGATAAGATAGGCCATACGTCTTGGAATGTACTGACCTGAGCTCTCTTCTCCATTTCTGTTTTACTGAAACATGGCCTCAATCATTGCCAGGTTTGATTGATTGACATTGACAATGAATGAATGACTCGAGATAACAATCGAGAGCATAGAACCCCGCGGTGGGGGCTGATGTTTGCTGCGCCCATCGTATTCTCCACTCAAATGAGCTCTGTATCTGTAGCTGGAATACAAGAAGCGTCACTCGAGTGGGAAATACTTAACATATCTTCTAAAAAGAACGAGATAAGCTGAGTATTTAATATCTATAAGTACTTGCTTTGTTTGTACGCCATGCCCAGGGTTCTCTCACATCATATGATTTATACTTTTCAAACCGGCCATTTATTTAAGCATATTTAGTCCATGATGTTATAGGGTATATTATTTCGAACGTGAGTAAGTCTGAGCGCATACGCAGAAGGGAGTTTAACCTATGCAATAGACGTTGACGTTTACGTTGACGTTTACGTTGAGGTTTAGGTTAAAGTTACAGCTGATCTCATTTCATCTGCAGTGTGCATCTTATCTCCATAATAACGTCATTAACCATCCATGGTATCGCTAGCGAGTTGGTAACGTAGGGAGGCACAAGCCTGAATCTCCCAAAGTCTTAGGGAGGAGTCTCACTAACCGAGGTTCCATCCCGCGGGTCAAATCACAGGCGGGGGCCCACCAAATCTGCCGAGACCGGTAGACTCGAACCTCGGCCCCGAACCGGTAGCGGACGGGACGTTTAATCTTTGTGTAGATAATCATGGACCGGCCCAGGAAGTACAACATCGCGATAGAATAGACATTCAGTGTGAGCTGTGTTTTCCCCCTCCCCATATTGCACTTCAACAAGATCTCCTCTTTGTTCACAGCTCATCCAATATGGCTGCGCAATCAAAGCCTGAGATCTCCCCCTGGGGTCGCGCTGTCGCTGGAGCTACAGGTGCTGTTCTTGCGAATGCGCTGGTCTACCCCCTTGATATGTAAGTCATATATTCTGATATGGTGCTTGTCTCGTTCTATTTCAAAATGCTGACTCTAGCATAGTGTCAAGACTCGTCTTCAAGTCCAAGTCAAGCCCGATCCTTCAAAAGGCCCTTCCTCCTCCTCCGAACCACACTACACCTCGACTTGGGATGCCATCTCGCGTATTGTCGCCGATGATGGAATCAAGGGTCTATATGCTGGCATGAATGGCTCTCTGATCGGTGTTGCCTCAACCAACTTTGCCTATTTCTACTGGTACACCATTGTCAGGACCCTGTACTTCAAGTCTCGCAAGACAGATGCGCATCCATCTACCGTCGTCGAACTCGCTTTGGGTGCTATCGCTGGAGCCATTGCCCAGGTCTTCACCATTCCTGTTGCTGTTGTTACCACGCGCCAGCAGACGGCAAGCAAAGGCGACCGAAAAGGTCTCATAGACACAGCCCGTGAGGTCATTGATGGCCCAGATGGTGTATCAGGTCTCTGGCGTGGTCTGAAGGCCAGTCTCGTCCTTGTTGTCAACCCTGCCATCACATATGGAGCATACGAGCGACTAAAGGACACACTCTACCCTGGCAAGACCAACCTGAGACCAGCAGAAGCTTTCTGTAAGTTTCCAGCAAAAAATGATCTATCTATACACATGTGCTAACTGTTGCTGGTAGTATTGGGTGCCATGTCTAAAGCGCTCGCAACCATCGCTACCCAGCCACTTATCGTGGCCAAAGTTGGTCTCCAGTCCAAGCCTCCACCGGCCCGAAATGGCAAGCCCTTCACCAGTTTTGTAGAGGTGATGAAGTTCATCATTGAGCACGAGGGTGTACTTGGTCTTTTTAAGGGTATTGGACCGCAGATCTTGAAGGGGCTCATCGTTCAAGGCATCCTCATGACCACAAAGGAGAGGTAAGATTCACTCCTTGACACGCAATTACTCGCAGCGACTGATTTTGTTTTGCAGGGTTGAGCTCATGTTCGTCCTTTTGATCCGATATATCAAGTCTATTCGCCTTCAGAAACTCAGCAAGACTGCTGAGAAGACTGCAGCTGCAGCCGCTGCACACAGTGTTGCGGCCAAACCCGTCACGGCAACATAGGCAGTGGACGGTTGATCCTTAGAAACAGCATCGGTGTTTGGGATATTGAAATTCTGCAAATTGGGAATAGAAACGGATTGGTGTTTTGTGTTTGTACGTTTTGCGATAGTAATAAGCGCGCACTATTCCTCCTGATGATGGTAAAATCTTCAACCTGCGTTGGAACCAATTATAGTATATAGCAATACGGACCATTGAACCCAAAGACACGATATTGTTGGCGAGCTGGTGAACTCTATGGCTGATGTTCCTCTGGCCTTTCTGACACCTCTAGAGCATCGGAGCAGAGACATGAGACAATCAGCGGAATGAAAAGGAGTTTCTCTAATCGAGCAGCAGATAGTTCCCTGTAAATGTATCGTGTCATTGTTGTTACTCTTAACGTAAACCGCCATATATGAACTCAACATTGATTTGAGGCTACTGATACTGACCCCAGCTAGTCAGTGATTCTGGCTCAGATCCAAGGTGGAGAACTCAGCACGTGCAAGCCTGCCCTCCACCTCATTAGGTCAGCAAGAATGCCCCACAACGTTTCCCTCTAGGGCTTGAGGCTGGAATCGCACACAAATCTACCTTTCTCCTCGCAACTTCGTGATCCGTCTCCGTCGACACAGGGAATCAATCAGCAGCAATGGCGAGTACGTGCAATACCAGAGAGTGCTTCAAGGGAGATTCATAGATCACTGACATTGCCGCAGAGTCAAAGAACAGCTCCCAGCACAACCAGTCGCGCAAGGCGCACCGGAACGGGTAATTATCTCGAATTTCCCAACATCGTCGACTGTTGCTGACTCTCGCGCAGTATCAAGAAGCCCAAGACTTCTCGTTACCCCTCTCTCAAGGGTACCGACCCTAAGTTCCGACGAAACCACCGACATGCTCTTCACGGCAACATGAAGGCCCTGGTACGAAACGCACTCCCCGAACAATCGACATTTGTCTGCGCACGAAACAGCTGGCTAACAAACTATACAGAAGGAGGCTAAGGAGGGCAAGCGCGAGACTGTCTAAGATATTGGCAAAGGAAAACGGAGGCGTCAATTTGGAGCATTCGCATTGCTCGGTTACGGCACACAAACGATAGAACTCACGCAAAATGAAACGATGGAAATACATACCATGCGGTTAGCCCGACGAGAAGGTGGTGTATGCCGATAGGTCCCGTCCTGGCGTTCAACGTTTTGATGGCCCCGAGTGAAGCATGTTGCTTGGTTTCCATTCCAGGAACATGAGGTAGTAGACGGAAAAACTTCTACCTGAACTCCATGCTACAAGGTCCAACCACTTTTGCTATTCGCTCGCAGTGAAATTGCCCGTGACATGCTGTCCAGAACCTAATCTGTCCCATGTATCGTTAGTCGAATCGCTGACCTACCTATTCTTGTGACTCGCTAGCAGTGGTCATGTACCCTGAATTTCGAGCTGCACCATACCCCTGTTTCAAATGCTTTATCGCTGAACCTGTCGTTCGATGGTTGCTAGAATGTGTGTTTCTACTCATGTCTCAACCTTGTGATAGATCTGTAGTACGCATCTCGTACCATCTCATCATCTCAGTTACCTGCTATGTACCGGTAATCAGTATAGTTCTTGTGAAAGAGGATTGGTTCCTAATTGAGCTATCTTCAACCTGACTAGACCTTTCCTGGAGACTCTATCTCCGTTTCGATCATGGCTACTGATAGCCAAAACACGTTTTGCCACTTTGAAACCCTGCAGCGCCTGAGGCAACAATGTTTATTGGCAAGGATTGATGGCCTTTTTTGCTACCGATAGGCCCGTGAGCCCTTGGCGGGCGGGCACGCACACCCCGATTAGGTAAGCCCAGGGGCTGAGGCCTTCGCTGCAGGCTAGGTGCTAAGTTATCGGAACACGAAGGCATTCTCTTCTGCTTCCGATCATCCCTCTGTCCTTTGACGAGCCCATCTCTACAGGACGCCGGTCCTTTACTTCATACGTCGGCGGGGTTTAATCAGGATTTCTGTGGCCTGCCTGGAAGCAGACTTCGTCCCTTCTTTGACTACCTGTACCTACTTAGGTGTCGTTTATACTCGTATGACGCCTCCCCTCTCTCCCCTGCTTCTGCTTCTGCTTCTTCCAAGCTTGTCGTACCAGCTTGGAAATTTTGTCAATAAAGGACTATCTGCTGACATTGGTACTCGCAGCACTGTTCGTCGTTTGGCAGATAATGTTCTAAATTTCCTGCCTTGCTTCAAGTCTAAGCTCCTTTGAGGTCAGCCGGTCACTGCAGGAGTCGAGAGACGATTCTTGTAACATCTTTGCTTGCCGCCGTCATATTCTGCGCACGTCGCTATTTACTACTACCAATAACCCTTTCGAAACCACCGACCCTCGATAATGCTCAACATGTCTGGAAACCACGTCATCGGAAACAGAAACAGCACGCCCGAGGCCAATAGCACCTCGACCTTGCGGCCGCCGTCTTCTCGAGCCGTAGGTTCTGGTCATTCACTTCGCGCCTCAGCCGACATGGCGTCCCTCACTGGCCCTTCCCCCTCCAACCGCATTCGACCCTCCTCCGATTTCTATGGACAGGCTCAGCAGAACCTTGGCCCCAACAACGCTGAATCGGACTCTCAGGACAAGATTGCCCAGCAGTGGATCGCGGACATTGACCAGTACGAAACGACGCTGGAGGAGATGGCTGCTGCTACTCTGGACCAGGATTTCAAGGACGAGCTCAGTGCCATTGAGCAATGGTTCCGTGTCTTGAGCGAGGCTGAACGCACCGCTGCTCTGTATGCCCTCTTGCAGCAGACAACCCAGGTTCAGATTCGCTTTTTCATCCAGGTGCTCCAGCAAATGGGAAAGAATCATCCCATGTCAGGGGTTCTGTCCCCCGCCAGCTTCGACAAAGGTATGTTCGTTGCGACATAAGCCTTGATTCATGCCTAACCTGCTATTTTCTCAGACCCTATGTCGAACCGTCTCAGTGATGCAATGAACAAGCTCAATGTCGACTCTGCCCGCAATTCCATGGTTCGTAATTCGGTTATCGCCCCATCCAACAAACGACATTCAGGACTCGACCCTTCTACCATCAGCGCCATGTTCCCCGATGCTGCGGCTGCCATTGCCACCGAGAAGGCCAAGTTCACTCAGCAGACTGGGAACCCACCCTCCTCGAACCGCAACAGTGCCGCTTTGGATCATCGTTCGTCCATGGCTGCCCCGTCTATCAGTGCGCCCCAGGATAGCCGTGACGCTGGACCTGCTAGTTCTTCGCCTTGGAATAGTGGCGGGAACACAGACTCTGGCAAGGCACCCACTGGTCAGGCCCCTATGGGTCAGTTTGTGCAGCCGACACCGTCAGGTGGACTCCGCTCTCCGCGTCCGCAACTGTCAAGCAACAATACGATCCAACAAACGACTCTTACTGCCCCGGATAAGAATCCTGGGGACTTGCCTTTGCTCTCACCGTACAATGCTGGTAGCGGCAACTGGGCGTCAATGGTTAACACCCCCATGACTGGCACCTTCAACACAGCCAATACCGGAGGTAACCAGGCCGATATGGTTGCTAACGCCACTGCTATGAAACTCGCAGCTTTGTCTACAGTCAACAATCGATTCGCGTTGGACGACGTGCGCAAGTACCGTCGTACGAGGTCCAATGATGGCACGCCAGGACAGAATCCTGTCTCCGCTGGTCCACAGCCCGGAATCAATCTTCCAAATACAAACGTTGTCATGATCAATGAGCATGGTCAAGTCCTCAGTAGGGAACAGCTCATGGCTCTTCAGGCACAGCAAAACCTTGGTTTGGGTGGCCAGCGTTCTCGTCCCAGCTCTCCTGGGATTGCCATGCAACCTGGAGTGCCTCATATGGCCCCGTTCACTTCACCGCAAAACAATGGTTTCCTTAGTGCGTACGACGTGTCCTCACCATTGATTACTGGCGGTATGCAACCGGTCAACTTGGGAGGCCTTGGAATGCCTGGTCACGAGGGCTACTTATCTGACCATTCGGACATGGTTCGCGGACGATCTCCTCGTGGGAGGCGAGGCAGCTCTAAGCCTCCCGAGGACCCGACCGACCCAACCCTTCTGCAGGATATCCCCAGCTGGCTTCGCAGTCTTCGCCTTCACAAGTACACCGATAATCTCAAGGACATGAAGTGGACAGATCTTATCGAGCTGGACGATAAGGCCCTGGAAGAGCGCGGCGTCAACGCCCTCGGTGCACGCCGAAAGATGCTCAAGGTTTTTGAACAGGTCAAGGGTAAGTGCTTTCAAGCCATTGTTGCCTGAGACCATGTACTAATTATATCGCAGAAGCCAAGGCCGATGGAAAACTGGGCTAGAATCACCACAACCGGGCATGCCCATATATAGACCTGCGAAAACTGGACGTGGAGTGGTTCAACTTTGCACACATTGTGTTGGACATGGGTTACAATCCTGTTACAATTCTGTTACAGACTCGATTTAGTATTTTACAGAAAGATGGAAGGTCGCTGGGGATCAAAATTAATAGTTCGAGTGCGAAAACTCATGAATTTCCACGAGATCATGTTGTTGATAGTGACGTCTTGCCTTATTTTGCATATATAAGGTTTATTCACCTCGTCGTTCCTTATCCCGGTGGCTTAGTGATAATGAATTGTGCTTTCTCTGACTCTGTTGGTCGGCAGCTACCTTGCGTTTCTGCCATATTTTTGATTGACTGTCTTTCTAAACACATATTCGTCCAAGTACTCTAACATCTGTTGTTCCCTAGTTAATAAGGTTGGTTCCGTGCGCTTATTTTTGTCACGTGCCTGCAGCAGTGTTAAGCCACACTCGGGAGGCCCGCCACAGCCATCCCATCTTTGTCAACGTCGCGACCTCTTCTAAGTTACTAGCACTAGACACACCATCTTTGTCCAACCACATATCGTCCACATCCTAATATTTTGTCTCCAAGCGAGAAAAAGACACAATGGAAAGGTTGGTATCAGTTCTCGTTGAAGAGATGTAATATGCTGACTGAAAGCAGGCAACAAGACAACGCCTCAGATGCAGACTCTGACTTGGAGGAGCTGGAGGGAGATATCGCCAAATTAGATGAGACTGTTCGAACCTTTTTGGCAGATCAACGGGGTGAGAATGATCCTTCGCCTGCGGCCCGTGGACTTCCACGAGGAAAAGGAGCACGAGGTCCACGAAAAGCAGCAAAACCTCGAGGAGACATCACAGCACGACTATCGAAAGTAAATCAAGCTTTCCTGAGCGGCGACTATTCACTAGCACTGGATCTTGTTTTTGAAGTTATCAGAATCAACGCGGAAACGCACCAAGCATGGACGACTCTATCATCGATTTTCCGTGAGCAAGGTGATATGGGCAAATCGTTATCAGCTATGGTCTATGCTGCTCATCTTCGCCCAAAGGACGTGAACGGTTGGCTCCAGTGCGCATCATTTGCACTGGAGAACGTTGCAGATGACGAAACCGGAAATCTCAACACCGCAAGGCTTTGCTATTCTGCTGCGCTGCGGGCCGATCATACGAATATCGATGCTCGCTTGGGCAAAGGCCTAGTCTGTCACAGACAGGGCCATCTTGCAGCTGCCATCTCTGACTACAAAGTTGTTCTGGAGCATCGACCCTACGACCTTGAAATTGTCAGAAAACTTGCCGAAGCTTGTGTTGACAACAAACAAGCCGAGGCCGCTGTTCCGAGCGCAATTGCAGCCTACAAGCGGTTCTTTGATCATGAACGGACGAAGCCGCAGATGGAAATTATGGAAGCCCCATGGCATGATATTGGAATCTACGTGGAGCTTTTTGCATCGACAGGGCGCTATCAGGAAGCTATACAAGAGTCCAAGTCACTCTCTCGATGGCTATTGGGGAGAGCGGCAGAAGAATACTGGGATCAATGGACCTCTGACGATCGCGAGTGGGATATGGATGACGAACGACGGGCTGCTGTCTCGAATTTCACTGCAGGAGTCTGGAGTCCTGACAGCTATGGTCAGTCGTTTCCTTGGGACCTGCGTGCTCGATTGGCAATATA